>NC_049171.1:39136553-39782387 GCF_009769625.2 Cygnus olor
AAAAACAGTCTGAGACTCCTGTCCTTACTGCGTAAGGAAACCTGTCTCTCAGGAGCACTTCTCTGAACTTCCCATTCATTTGAAAGAGCGGTTCCTCCTTACCAATTACATCTGATATTCTGCGTGTTATGGGACCTTCCTCATGGGTGTCCCAGACCCACAAGCAACTACCATCATCCAGAAAACTGCTCGTGCCCAATTCACGTTGTGGTTTGGTACAAGCTCTTCACCAGCTCCAAACAGTGAGGAGACCCCATAAAGAGACAGACTCACAGTACGAGTGACTGGGGTGGCTCTGGCACCAGGACGATTATCATTCAGCCAGCCTCCTCATTAATACTGTGCAGCATATTCGTAATAATATCGAATTGCTCCAGAGCTATAAGCATCATCCTTTCACTAGTTTTCTATCCTAAGTGGAGTTCAGGGCTGGACGATAAATGGTATACAGTCCAGCCATTTTGGTGGAAACATCTTTGGAATAAAACCTTCATTATGAAATGCCATCATTGATTGCCTAATAGTAAGAGAATAAGCTTTGGAAAGACATTCCTAGCTCCCCCATTTCAGCAACACATCCAACCTCCCTCTCCCTCAATTCTCACACCCCACACTGAGAAACTGTGAAGTCTAATTTTATCTTGCAGGCTGTTGAACGATATTAAGTAAGTTTCATTACTTCAGAATCACAAAAAGGGAAAACAAAACGCCTTGCTTGGAAATTGAAGTTTGACAAATTAACGCCAGATACAAGATGCAAAATTATAATGCTGTGAGAAGAAAGGGTGCAGTTTTTTTGGAGCTGAATCAATGACCACCAGAAGGAGAAGTTCCCCCTTTTCATAAACCACTGACTGTGTTTGCCTTTGCTCATGGCCACGTGTCCCCATCTCTTATCTTCTGCCAAAACAAGAGCATGTTGGACTCCTCCATTAACTGCTTTTGACTAAATTAAGCCATCAGACGAACTGGACAGTCTTCTGCTGCGCGAGCACGTGGCATAGTGACTCCCCAAGGGAACAGGCATGTGTCACAACCAGCACGAAGAGGTAAAGGAAGCACACAGCCAGGAACAGTGGAACAAGCAATTACCTCCACAGTGATAACAAGCCATTACACAAAGCTCCCTAACTGACCTCGGGAGTAACTGTGAAAGCTGTGATGGCCTCTACCTCTAAAAATGTTACGATGAAAAGATTTTCTTAAGAGAGGTAAACTTCGATGCAAAGTAGAATTAATTCTAGGAAGTACTATAGACGGCTCGACGTAAGAGGTCCGACTAGATGATGCTCATTTAAGAGTTTATCTGCACAAATTTCAAGTGTTACTTAAACAATGCATGCAGCACAGACCTTTGCAACATTCACATGGATATACGAGCAGAAAAGTGGCGGCTGCTAACCCACTGTCATTTTCACTCAGGAAATACTGAGTCTCAGCAGCTCAGCAACACCGTCAGACAAACAGGGAGGTGAGGCCTAGCTGCAGGTGGGTGCCTTTCAACTGAGCTCTGATAATTTCTCTGAAAGCTCACATTGTTCACAATCTCTCAGAAGGCAGTGAACAGAACAGCTGAACATGCAATGTTGGACATAGCTAGGTCTACAGACAAAGTATGTAACAAGTACTTACTGAAATAAAGATGTTAAGCAGATTTTCCAGTGTTGGGAGCTGTGGAATCAGTTTCTGTACCACTTTGCTAAATGCTTCAAATATAGAATGATCATATATGCTTGTCAGATAAAAGCTGGAAAAAAACGTCACCACATTTTCCTTTTAGCCACATACTGTGAACATGATGTACCTTTCATACTACGAGTGAAATGAAATATTGTCAAACAGCAAGTGCCTACAATTACACAATTACCCCTTGTGATCAAAAGTCACATGTTATGATTGAAGCACAGGACTTCATACAGAAACCAAATTCTCAGGATTATGCTTGGCATGGGTCTACATATCTCTACACAAAAAAAAAATAGACACTGCAAATTAGCACTTGATGTAGAACTTCATGATGCAACTCCCACCTTGGTAACCTTAGGAAAATATTTTTCAAATTGCAGGAGAGGAGCATTACTGAACAAGTCTGTTGTGACTCACTTTTTGAAAGCTGTGGACCAATTTAACAATGCAACAACACAGTCAATTTTTTATGAGCGCATGAGTTGGCATGTTAACGAAACAGGTCTCTCTGCTTACATGTATATTTTTACTTGGCTTTAAGGGCTAAGGATGACATGAAAACTTCATGTTGCCTAGTATCCCAGTCTGCATTAGTCCCTTGTTTTTAATTACTTGCTACAATAATCTGCTTTATCACCAGACATAAGGCAAAGAGAGAACACCTGTTTTCCCAAGTGGCTCTGAGAAAGCCGAAGCAGTGAGCACTAGTGGTCGGGAGGGGACTGTGAGGCAGAGGAGGGGTTTTGAAGGAGACAAAAGTGATGTAGACGGCATATACACTACTGCCTGGTTCCACTGCCCATGCTTCTTACTTCAAGACAGCAGCTACAGCAAAAATACTGGTAGGACTTCGGCGTATTTGTTGTGCTTTTAAGCACTTCCCTTCCTTATCTTGCCCTCCAAGACAGCACTCAGAAATAAAACACTGTTTGGCTCACGTCAAATACGGTATCTGTGACTATTTTTTTCCTTCATATGTCAAAACCTTGTTGCCTACTACTTCAAGAGAATGCAAAATAATAACTTGTTAAATAAACTGCTCTTAGTCAACTTAAGATTCTTTGTACAGCAGCTTTTCTCACCTGAGGTGAATTTTCTCCAATCCAGCATCTGCAAGGTCATCGTTTGCCCTCTGGTGAATATCTCTTTGCGTTTCAATCTTATGATCGTCGGATAAACCATCCACTTTATGGATAAAGATTTCAAAGTTGATGTCTGGATTCACTTTATAGGCTCTGGTCACAGTAAGATGCAGCCGAGCTAATGCTTCCATGTAATCATCCTAACGACGGGAAAATAAACGCTGTAGGAAAGTTCTTTAAAATAATTTAAATTTTACAATAATTACTTTTACATAATGCTACAGCTCAGCAACAAGTATTTTATTTCTTATGATAGGTGGCAGCCTATATCTAGCAAGTGCACCAATCTCACGCTGTCAGCATTTGGGAGTCTGAACAAGAACCTTCAAATGCTAAAGCAAACTAGTTAACTGTTTCAAACATCTTGCAAAAGGAGACAGACTTAAAAATAACCTAGCAGCTTTTCAAGTTTTAACAACTTTTTTTTTTTAAATGTGTGTTTGTAACCGTAAGTTATTTATTTCCTTTGAAAAAACCTCTATGTTCCAATCTATCTGCCTGTTGCTCAAGGACAAAAAGACAAAAGTAGTTTAAATGCACCCCCCCCCTTTTTCTTTTTACCTGAGAGTCAATAACAAATATCAGTGCTCCAGTGCCTCTGAAAATCATCTCATAGTCAAACGTAGGGTCAAAGAAGTCAATTTGCCCAGGAAAATCCCATATCTGAAAGTTGACGAAGGAGCTGTTGGACACATCCTCTCTGCAAATCTTGTTTGTGCTCTCCAGGAAGAGGGTCTCATTCGGTGACATTTTGTGAAAGACAACCTTCTGAATGGAAGACTTCCCACTTCTTCTCAAGCCCATGAGCAGGATTCTTGGCTTAACTTCAGTACTGAAGGGATCGTTGAAATCCAAAACTGAATAAAATCATACAAGAAGAAGAGTAGTATATTATAACAACATAATCGGTGACTGCCAGACAACATGTATTTGACATTTATTTTTGTAACGTTTTTATTTGGATTTATGCAATTATTACCATTTTTTAAACTTCGGGAGTGGCCTTACAGACATCTTAACTTGGATTCTTTGCTCCTCAGTACACACCATCATAAAACCTACTACTCACCTGTAACAGAGACTGCAGAAGGTGTGATAGCTCAGTTTCTACTGAAAAAGAATACCCTTTCTAGCTATCCTTGTCAACTGATAGCTAGATCATGAAAGCAAGGAGTTTTACTTATGCTTGTGTGACTTCAAAAAGCTACGCGAAGGCTTCCTTCCCTTAAAAAAAGAAATCACACATCCCAAGAGCTATAGGAAGACGACGACTCAGCAGGCATACATTTCCTCTATGCTGGGACTTAAAACAGCACCGAGCTCATTTCTAAGGTAAAGATTTCACCCACTGTTGAATAATTTGTGTTACAATCTATAAAATGCTGTTATCTGATAAGTAAGTTTGCAGTGTATCCCTTGCCTATGCGCAAAACAAATGCTTGGGAACAAAGTGGTTCAGCTGTGTTTCCCACCCTAATTTGAAACTGGTGTGACTAAAACCGAACATTTCCTAGTGCTGAGGCAGACTGAACACAGTAGCTGTCAGGCAGGCCTTCTCCCACCTACCGTATAACAGCCTATTCAACATACAATTACGCTGTGCCCTGAGTTATTTCTTTCTCTTCTTCTGCTAAGGTGAATTTCGACTTGCAGAAAAAGGGGCACACATTTGTTCATCCAAGTGTCCTTCCTGCATTTGCCCTGCATACTTTACAGTGATCATCTTTACTCCAAGAGTACCAAAATCCAGAAGAAGCAGCACAGAACCAGCAACGTGAGGCTGCCAATTTGTCACGTAGCCCTGTGGACTGAAAAACGCGGAAAGCTTGAAAGAATCCTTTGCCCAGGAGAACAGTTTACACCCACACATAGTTATCAAATCTGTTCTCACGTGCTGTTCAAGCCTCTCTCGCTGCTTTCAGAAAGACAAGCACAGGATGTGCCCACCAGGAATGTCCGGAATCTTGTTTGTGTCCCTTTGGGCCTCCTGAGCGTTTGTTATCCAGGAACTGAGGCTTCACAACTGACTCGCAGTGTGTGTACAACACCCCCCTGGCACCACCTGCTGGCTCATGAGCGGTCACGCCACTCAGCGTGAGCCCAGGGTACCCCAGCGACTGATAGAGAGCACAGGCAATTAGGACAGAGCTAATTATCTGTAAAACCCTGTGCATTTTAAATACATTTGAAAGGCCTTGCCAGGTCTTATCACTTACTGTGCTCTTGTCAGTTACCACCTATAAAGCACTGCCAGGCTGGAGCAGCGCACAGGCGAAACCCTTCAAGCGAAACAGCAGCAGGATGTTGGTATCGCCGCCCGAAGCTTGTCCTCCTAACGCAGCAATGGACAGGTTCTGCTGATCCACAGGCAGCGATATTTAGGAAGTAATAAACCACAGACAACACACTGCTCTACTTTTCCTGTCAATCTCAACACTATCATCTTTCTGTGACTGCAAGAAGCACGTGCCTACAATAACTCACGCTTACAGAGGGATAATAACAGGGGTAAAAATAGGACGATCTGACAGTGTTTTATGTTCTGCGGGGCACAGGCTTGTCAAGGAAGCAAACCAAAGGCACAGGATTTAACAGTTTCTTTCACCCCACTCTCTTCTTCACACCACAAATTCTCTACAGCTGCCAAAACTATAGCAAGTATTTCATTAATGTTCATATATCCATACATCCTGCAATTTGCACCTTGACCGTCAGAAAGGAAAATAATTTATTCAAAGCTTTACAAGAACTAGATTGAATGAAATTCGTTATAAAGGCATATTAAAAAAAAAAAAACAGCCTTTGGGTCGATGCTTTATTGCACGTTTCAAAGAATGAAGAAACTCCAATTTGCTCTGTCCACACCAGAACCTCCGAAGCCTAGTTTGCCATGGATTTGTACTCTGTTTCCCTTTCCTCTCGCCACCACAATAACACCAACTTCCCCTGTATGTCTTATGACACATCCTCCAAGTAACAGATACGGCATGCTGTGGCCGACCTGCAGCTAAACACGTGCCGACTGGCTAGACAGAACGCGCGTGTGCACCGGTCAGCCAAGTGCTGCCGCAGCGAACGTGTGCGTGTGCTTGCCTGTCTCTCTGAGGACGCTTTCATTGGGGTCCCTCCACTCTTCTGAGAGCCAGTTTTCATCAAACTTGCATGAACTTAATTATCTTTGAGGCTTCTTTCCTTCAAATTCTGGTGAAGGTGGTCAGCAGTTTCCAAAGTGCTGACAGGTCACGAGACAAGTAGAAGACAAGCTAGCTATAAATCATTCCCTTTCCTTTACGGGATAAGCTAAAAACTCAAGCGTATCTAAAAAATATTTTAAATAACTTAGGGTTTTATATTGTTGCTGTATTAAATTTTTCCAGGCAGATACATTTTTATGCACCATAATCCTTACTAGAAAGGAACTGCTTTATCTTAAAACCATTGTAAAGAAGCAGAGTTGCAAGTGCAAACAGTTACTAGCAAGCAGAATGACTGCCATCTCTTCTGCTAGTAAGACTGTTACTTAGCCTTTGAAATTCTGCCAGCTGAAGACAGGGAGATGCAAATTAATTTTATCCAAACCTGACTAGATAGCAGTGCTGCTGTAGCACTTTCCTTGGAGAGAGAGTTAAGAGATTACCTTATATGTAAAGGAATTGGATGATGCACTGCCTGCCCACATTCCTTTCCAGAGTACATGACAACTCCTTCTTTAATTTGCCATAGAAATGCCAGTAGATGTAGCCTTGCAACTCCCCAGACTAGGTTACTGAGTGAGATTATAATGGGCGTAAGAGAAACACTAAACTATTCTCTATCCCATAATGGGTAAGATAATTTTCCATCTCATTAGATGAAACATTTCCTGCTTCATTCACTTTTGCACAGAATAAAATGTCATAAAACGGCAGTTTCTAACACTTACCAACAGCCCTTCACATTTCAACTTTTCTAAGCCGCCATAAAGAACAGAAGTCATGCTGGTTAGAGGCCGGAGCCTTTGAAGTATTCACAAATTAATTTTAACAAACCCCAAAGCACTTTCCCAACACAAAAGAACTGCAGTTACAGAAATTTGGTCAGGAATTGAGTGATGTCCTTGCTTACATAGTGTAATTTGTGTGCATTGCAACACGCAGAAGAGCCCAGCTCTGAAGAGTTGAGAGCTGCACGTAGCAGTCCCGACCTGTTTCACCATGACACACAGAGTACAAGTAATCCAACATCCCCTTCACATTATTCAAGATGTTCATTGATTTTTTGGAAACCTGTCCCAAATTTCGTATCAATTTCAATCACTTTTCAGAAGCCTGTGACTACCAGTGCTTCATAGCTGTGTGTGAAGGGGATGCCGTGGTGGAAGGTGTACTGTTAGTTCTCACCAGTATCAAGACTCTAGTTCTCAGCTCATCTGCTCAAGCTATGCCAAACCAGAAGAAAAGTTTTTTCTCATTTTATCATCACAAGATAATAACCCTTAGTATAATTTCAACTCATAGAGTTAATAATGATTTATAGTAGTAGTTTGTTTTTTTTTCCCCACTAATGCAATTATGTTATTCTGAAGTTTTCACCCTTTCTGTATAGAGGGGAATGACCAGTCCTATACTTTCCACTCACGTACCTACAAGGCCCGTTCACCTCATGGCATTTCCAGTGCTACCGTCTGCAGCTATGATGCTTACAGCACTTCAGCATGCTGTCGAGACGGCAGCCTTACAAAACACATACACTGAACGTCTTCAACACTAAAGATGGTCTGAGCCTAAGGAGTTAACAGAAAAAGCTTGTATGCAATCAACCAAGCTGTACAGCTACTGTGGGTTTATGGACATTGCAGAAATGCCTGGTGGAAGGAAATTCTTGCAGCCAAAGAAAAACTCAGAACCACAAGACCTGGCTCTACCCTGCCACAAGTGTGGCACTCAGCAAGGATATGAGTTAAAACTACTTCCTCAGACACTCCGCAAAGGTTTCCTTGCTTGCAAATATGTTTTAGTGGAGCATATCAAAAAGATGACTGGGCTTTATGTGAACCAAGCGCTTTAAGGTCTTTGAATACAACCCCATTTGTAAAGTCAAAAGATGAAGCAGTCATTTCAGCTCGGGTCAGAGACAAGAAACCAGCACAAGGTGAGAGATGACCAACACAAAGCTCTGAAATATCCAGCGTGCCCACAAGCACAAATTACATTTTTACTTTCAGGTCTGGCTTCTCCCTTCACTTTCAACAGCCACGCATGGAAGCTGTCCTCCTTGCATTGCCCTTTCCATTATTCCTCTGAAAAGTAAGAGAAACACTAAACTGTTAGGCTGTGACACTGAATTTGGGACTGTTCACCGTACAGACCTGTGAAGGGGTAGGATAGAAACTGGGAAAAGGAAAGCCCTGCAGCCCGGTGTTAGGCACAAAAAACCCTGATCCAAATCCCACGCTGCTCTTTTACCCCTCTTTCTCCAGACTTCGGAGCTAAACAGAAGGCCAGGGGACCTGAAGGGTTAAAATAAGCCTTGTCTTAATCCTGTACGAGAAAGGTCCCTGCATGGACCGTCTTCTCCTGCTAGTCAGGATGCAAAGGGTTGTTTCTCTTAAGTATAATATTAATAGCGTTACTAAGGAGAACCAACGCAATTTTTTAGCGATTTCATGAACTTCCCGTAGAAAAATATCCAGTCAAACTCCCCCGGGCACAGCGCACGGATTACCTCCCTGCAGACAACGCCGCTAGCTCGGCAGCGGCCTCAGGGCAGGGGGGGGGGCCTCCCCTCGGCGCTGCCCTGCCCTGCCCTGGGAGCTCCTCCGGGAAGGGGCCTGGCAGGGCTCAGCCGGCAGCCAGCGGCCCCGTGCCCGCCGAGTGACACCCGCAGCTGCGGGGCCGGCCGCTGCCTTTTATAGCCCGGTGCCCGGCCCGCCGCCAGGCCGCGGCCCGGCCCGGCTCGGCTCGGCTCGGCCCGGCCCGGCCCGGTCCCCGCGGCACTCACACGCCTCATCGCCGCCGCTCTCCGCGTCCCCGTCCGAGAAGGAGCCGGCCCCGTCGGCGTAGCCGGCCAAGCCCGCGATCTCCTCCTCCTCTTCTTCCTCGTCCCCCTCCTCCTCTTCCTCCTCCTCCTCCTCCGGCAGCTTCCTCGGCGCCTGGCTCATGCCGGCCGCGCTCCCGCCGCTCCCCCTCTGCCTGCGGGCGGCCTCGGGGCGGGGGGACCCAGGTGCGGCGCCGCCGCCGCTCCCCTCCCGTCCCCTGCCGGCCCCCGCCCGCCGCTGGGCGGAGCGCGGCCTGACCCGCGTCACCTGACGGGCACGGCGGCGGCGCGGGCACGCGGCACTCGCGAACGCGCACGCGCGGCCCCGCCGCCGAGTCGTGCCGGAGCGGGAGGCCGGGCGCCGATGGGTGATTAGGCTCATAGTCGTTAGGGTCGGAAGAGACCTCCAAGTTCATCTGGTCCAACCACCCCCCTACCACCAATGTCACCCACTGAACCATGTCCCTAAGCACCACGTCCAGCCTTTCCTTGAACACCCCCAGGGACGGTGACGCCACCACCTCCCTGGGCAACCCGTTCCAATGCCTGACTGCTCCTTCTGAGAAGAAATGTCTCCTCATTTCCAACCTGAACCTCCCCTATCACAGCTTGAGGCCATTCCCTCTAGTCCTATCACTAGTTACCTGTGAGAAGAGGCCGACCCCCAGCTCCCCACACCTTCCTTTCAGGTACCTGTAGAGAGCAATGAGGTCTCCCCTGAGCCTCCTCTTCCCCAGACTAAACAACCCCAGTTCCCTCAGCCACTCCTCACAGGACTTGTGCTTCAGGCCCTTCACCAGCTTTGTAGCCCTGCTCTGGACTCCCTCGAGCACCTCGATATCCTTCTTGTAGCGAGGGGTCCAAAGCTGAACACAGCACTCGAGGTGTGGCCTCACCAGAGCTGAGTACAGGGGGACGATCACCTCCCTGCTCCTGCTGGCTGCACTATTCCTGATACAAGCCAGGATGCTGTTGGCCTTCTTGGCCACCTGGGCACACTGCTGGCTCATGTTCAAGCATGTTACACAGGACCACTAAGAGAAGCCGTAGTAGTAAAAACTCTATAGGAGGATGGAATTTTGCAGCACCCAGCGGGCTGAGCTGCACTCATCTGCCTGCCATGGATCTGCATGCTCATCTGCATGCCTTGGACCAACGCTGCAGGTGGACCACAGCGCGCTGCCCACAGCGAGGCTTCTTCTGCGGGGCTCCTGGTGATGCTCCTGCTGTCTCACACCACCTTGGGCACTGGAGCTGTCACCCCGTGGTGGTAGGACTGGAGAAGGTAGCACTGGGAGCTGAGCTCGCTGTGCTCCAGCCCACATTTTTCTGTTTCTATCCTCTGACTGCCCCTTTGTGCTGCTGTTATCAGGAGGCTTTCCAGGCTGCCCTAATCCACTTGAGATAATGGAGGAGCACTTTTTTCCGTAGGGGAAGGAGAGGGGAAATCCCTTTTTATGCCATGCCATGCCATGCCAAATTACCCATACGCAAATGTGTTGAAATGCCTTTCTTTCTCCTCAACTCATCCACCAGCTTGGAAGTTTTGCTTGAACAAATTTACTGTGTCCCAAAAGGCTACGTGAAGTATTTCAAAGTTAAGTCTGCTATAAGGAATTGGAACCAAGAGCTTTTACCAGTGAAATTTCTAGCATTATGTCATGGGACGGCCCAGGGGGACATTAGTCTGTTGAAAACTCCCAACTGAAAGCGGAGAAAAGTTTCCAGGTCTGTCATAAAGGGCCGTCTGTCTCACTCTGGTACCGGCTGATCACATCTGCACCGAAAGAGCTGTTAGGTTTCAAGGCTGGCGAGGGGAAGTGAGTCTTGCCCACAAACCTGACTGACAGTATTAGGTTTCTTTTGTACCAAGAGCTATGAAACATCACCAGTCACTGAGAATAATTTGGAGATATTAAAATGCTAAATTAGGGTGTAGAAGCTCAGGAATGACAGGGCTGATTACAGTGCAGTTCTTCCCACAAATCTAATGCCAGCGACCGCCTGCTTGGCTACGGCTGCAGGTTCAGAGCCACTTAGACTCCAGGCTCAACTCCAGATAGGTTTTTTGAGTAGGGCTGAAGCATTTCTGCCAACCCCTCGGCAATATAATCTGACCTGGGCTCTGCATCAACTTCAGGAATTACTCCTCCTCTGTCTCTTTGCCACCAAGTTGTTCTCTTCCCCTCTGCACTTGGTTTTTTCTCTTTTTTTTTTCCTTTTCTCTTTTTTTTTCCTTTCTATTCTTTTCTTCCTTTTTCATTTCCTTTTTATTTTTATACTTTTTCCTTTTTCTCTTACTTTTTTCTCTTCCTTTTTCTGTTCCTTATTTTTTCCTTTTTTTTAATCTTTCTTTTTCTAGTATCTCTTTAATACTAATCACTTTCTTTCCTTTTTTTTTTTTTTTTTTTAAAATCTTTCTCTTTTTATTTATTTATTTTTAAATCTTTCTCTTTCATCTTTTGTCAGGTCATTGAAATTCAAAGCCTGTAGCACATAATGCAACAGCACCATGCCTTCAGTCACGGGACTGGTAGTAAGGGCAGGTAGACACGGGGCTGAGTCTTTGCATATACACCGTGCATAATATTGGATGTGCGTGGACTCCATCAGAGAGGAGCTGCGTTTCACAGACATGACAAAAACTTTCTGTTTCAGGCAACTGAGGGAATTCATGAATTTCTCAATAGGAAAAAAAATACAAAAGTGGCTGTCTGGATTAAACAAGTTTACAGTAATTGAGCACGGGTATGGTCCCACTGACATTCACACAACTGAGGGAGCCCACCCACATCTACGTTTGCAGGATCGTGACTGCATCTCCTCGTGCTCCTGCTAAAGGAGAAAACCTCCCATTAGATTGGTTGCAGATCAATGCCAAGGAAACCTTTTTTTCCGCTATGTGTTAACATCTTGTTTCTCAATCGTAATGATCAAACGCAGCCAAAGTAGTCCTGCAAACATTTACGTATGTGGGACTTATTTAACATACAGCTTAACCGTCGCTTGCATTGCATTAGGAACGGCTTCTCTCTGGGTGCTTTCTTCTTGGGATGCCTCCCCTATTACGTTACTTACCCTACTCACACTGATTCCTTTCTCCTGCGCTGCAGTCTGGAGATGTTCCTGTCTAACTTGCCTTTCTGCCGGTTAGCGAATTACCAATTTACACACCTAATTGCCCACACGTGACTCAGGTGCACCAGAGGTCCCCGGCACCCTGCAGGAAGGAGCGGGGTGGGTCCCCCCAAACTCTCACCTTGGCTCCCTCCCACCTCCAGCCCAGACTTCACCGCCCCAGGTAGGGGGCCGAGCCACCCGCCGCCTTCCCCTCTGGAAAATGCGAGGCCACCGGGGCGACGGCGGCGGCCCGGGCCCGGGCGCTGCCGCTGGGTGTCGCCCTCGCAGCGGGCACGGCCCCGGCGGCGCCACCACCTCCGGGGCCGGCGGCCCGCGGGAGCCCAGCCCGGCGGCGGAGGCTCCGGCGGAGACGGTAGGGCTCGTCCCGGAGCCCGGCGGGGCGCGGAGCGGGCCGGGATGGGGCTGCTCGGCGGGGTCCCGGGACCGGGGTGGCCGCTGAGGGGGCTGCGGCCGGGCTACCGCCCCGGGCAGGGGGCGGGGGCCCCGCGGGACGGGAGCCCGGGGAGTTACAGCGCTGCCCTCCCTCCGTGCCGGGGGGATCGGCGGGGGCGCAGCGGGGGTGCGGGTCCTCGCCGGGCTTGGGGGGCGAGCGGGGAGCCGCAGCGCTCTCCTGCCAACTTGTGAGGCGGCGTCTGATGGGAAGCGGCAGCCCGGCTGGAAGGCGTCCTCCCCGCTGTTGGCACCACCCGAAAACTCCGCTGGAAACGTCCCCGCCGTGCCGGGGGGCTCCCCCCGGGGGCAGGGTGATCGCTGAGCGGGGCCTGGACCCGGCAACGCCAACATGCCAGGAGCCCCGGGCCTGGGGTGCAGCACCGAGAGTGCTAGACTGCCCTATTGCTCTCCCGAAACCCGCCTGCTCTTGTTTTTATAGTTACCCTGTGTTTATTTGGATTTGCGTTCGGTATTTGTAGAGCGCGCGTGTCCAAAAGGATGTGTTGGCCGCTGCTGGGTGCCTCTCGTGCTGAAGGAGAAGACTTGGAGGTACAGAAAGTGGCAGGTGGATCGGTGATCTCCCCCCCCCCCCCCCCACTAGCTGTCCACGTTATCTTAAAATGACCTACCAACATTAATGCCGGGATCTGCCGGGAACACCTGTAAATCTGTCTCTGTTCAAAGACGTAAAAATCTATCAAGGACTAAATGCTTACGCAGCGTTAGTTGGGCATGGTGCAAGCCCTCTGGTAGGACTGTTTGAGTGCATGGCTTGTTTTGAGGAGGAGAGTGTTATTTACTTAATCACCTTGCTTTCAAGGTGATACGTCCAGGTGTGCAGCTAGTTTTGTAACAACTTATTTTGGCAGGCTCAAGTTCCAGGTATTTTGTAATCTCTGTTCTCTAGATACTCGGAAAACATGCTGTTTCTGGAGATGCATGATTACATTTCCGATCCTCCGATCGCAGGCAGGAAGATATAGCATAATGACTTAATGCAGAACTTAATAACCATTTCTGAGCAGAAGTTACGTCTGCTGAATGTACCAAAAGTACCATTTGCTAGCTGCATAACGTATGGGGCATCAGCCTTTAGATTTCAGTGGGGCAGAAGGTCTGTGAAGTCCATATGTGGCTGCCTGGTGTTGAGGTGGCGCGTGCCAGTTTGTGCTGGTGAGGCCCCCTTAGTCTGGCCGGAGGGGATGGGAATTCTGTAACAGAAGTGCTCTCGCTACTTCTCTCCTTGTTGTTTGTTTGAAAAGAAACTTTAATCAAATTCAGAAGTGACTTTGTGGTAGTATTCCCTTGGGAGAGGTTTTTACTTTCCCCTACTTCTTGATATTTACCCACACCGTGCTTTCAACCTCATGTTGGAGACTGACTTTGAGCGCTAGAATAAAATAATCCGTAAGGGATCAGTAAAAATAAGGTGATCAGCCTCCTCTTCATCCAGGATCTTTTCTGCAAGCTTTTTGCAGAGCTCCTTTTTCTTTTCCGGGGAGGAACAGAAACGGTGGGGATGTTGTTATAAGTCAATACGGTGTAGTTGCAGCACCTGGCTTAGGATCGTGCCCTGTCCCAGGTGGCATGTTCTGGAGCTCACGTTGTCAATCTTACGATGTCTTGCACTTGATTCGATGAACGGTATTTTAAGGAATGAGGTTCTTGTAGGGTATGGTAATAGCGATTAAGCCCCAAGTTGTATTTCTCCATTTATCTTCAGCTTCACATTTGCACTTTGCCAGTGAGTCATCTTGTGATGTAAGAAGAAACCTTGCTGCCCCTTACTCTCTAGATTTGTGTCGTAGGACTAAGAATATTTATCTGTTTGGATGGATGGCATAACAAAGAATGTTTGTAAATCACTTTAGGTTCTTAAATTAATTACGCCATCTGACAACGGTGTTTTATTTATTTACTCTCATTAGTTTGGGATTTGTAATTCAGCAGTTAAGACTTAAGATAAACTTCCAGAGGGCTCACAGTCATACCTTCTCGTAGCGATACATCAGTGCAGCATGTCACTAAAGGAAGTGTTTTATTTAAAACAGCAAATGAGGTACCATATTTCACTTGCTAGATTGGCCTAGGGAGATATTTGTAGGAGACAATAATGAATTGTAATTGCTTGGGGTGGGGGAACTAAGTCATTTTCTCTCTTTGTTTATTAAGGAATTAAACATGTGACTTTAAAAATGATCCAACCAAAAGTAGGTGTAGAGCTGCACTTTGGAGAGACCTCAGTCAGTGATAATATTTAGTAAGGGCGTAATTACCTTCTCTGCCTTGTGTCCAGCTACCAGGTCTCATCTCCATTCTCTTCAGCATTTCATATATGTATAGTATATATGTATGTATGGTATAACCTTATTATAACAACCTGTCCTTCAGCAGTACTAGCTAACAGGGAGTGGAATAGTCAAGAAGTAACTGTGCTGTTCCTAATGGTCCACAATCCAGCAATGGTATGCAAGAATATTTGCTATTATTTTACTCAGAAATTATTCTGAAGGCTTTTCTCAACAGAGATGCATGTAAGGTAGATATACTCCTAGAAAAATATGGTGTGTATGCTGTATAAAATTGACAGGTTTACAGAAATCTGTGTTGTACATAGTTGAATCTGTTGAAGGTGTACATTCCTTTAGTACCAAGGAGAAATGTGATAGAGTGAAGTGCAGCCTTACTTGTTATGCAATTACAGGTTGCTTAAATTTTGTACCAGGATTTTATGGGTTTAAATTTGTCTCTAAATTTTTTTTTTGTGCTACTCAGGGAAAAAAAACAACATACAAAAACAACCTTCTAATCAAAACTCAGATTATTGTCTGGATGAGTAATTACATGAGGCAAAATAGAGATGAAATTTCAGTATCTCTGACAGGTGCACTTGCTCCTAACGTTTGTTTAATTCTTTAGAGTTTTCTCAGTCTCCTTCAGAGCATCTTAAGTATTGGTGGTAGGAGATTAAAGCGGTGTTTGTTGAAGTTTTTGTTTTACTACTTTGATGCTCAAAGGCATAATACTTCTGAGGATTGGAAGAGACAAAAATTATTAGTAGTGAAAAACTCTCATCTGCATAGTCTAGAGCATAATGTTCTGACGGCATTCACAGTTTACCCTCCAAAAGTATACCGCCCTGGGGAAAAAAAATTCAGCCACCCATTTAGTGAGAAATAAATATTTTTTAAGCAAACGTGAGTTTAGCATCTTGCTGAGAAATTTGATCTAGATATTTTGTTGAAATTGAACCAAAGGCCCTTTTCATCCTAGCGCTTCAATCAGAAGAATACCTTAATTTCTGCCTATTTGAGCTCAAACAATTACATGTGGGCCAATTGCCATAGGCCTTACAGTAATAAAAGTATTTCTTTATAATTCCTGTTCAAGTTCAAATGTGTTTATTACAGGAATTCAAATTCTGTGTGTTATTCAATAACTAGTGAAACTTAAAATAGACATGAATCTCAAACCTAGCTGTATGTTCCACACATTGTACACAAAGTTATGTTTGATAGGTAGTAGGTAATGTGGTTCACGGTCTGATTACTTGGGATAAGCCAAGCAGAGATTAAGATTAATTTGCACTGCAGTTTGTAAGATTTCATTGATTCTAAAGCATGAGTTCAGTCTGGGAGCTTCTAGCTCTGGTAATACCATGGAACCTCTGTTTCTGGCTCTAGATTCTTGAACTTAAATTGTTTGTCTGCTTGTTCTGTATGTTTTGATATAGGTTGATGAAAAGGGCTATTTAAATTTTGTTACCTGTGCTTACGCAACCATGAATTATGTTCTGAATATAGCTTGTAAATGTTTCTGTTTAAAGTTTGATTCTTTAACTGATATTAAACCTAAAAATCCAGATCATTTTCTAACTAGCAAGAGCGTGAGGGGGCGGAAACTCTTGCTGAGCTGCATGTTGTGGCTTCTTTCTGAACTTTTTTTTCCTCCTCTTGTCCGTATTTGGTTTATCTCATGCCGTCATCCAAAAGAGTACTGGGCTTGTGAAGGCAGGTGTTCAAAAGTTAGGAAGAGCCAGAATAAACGTGTGAATTCCTGCCTTATTTGTTGCATAGCTTTCACATGCATGCATGTCAGGATGTTCTTGGAGTACTGCTTCCCTGGAGGATGTGGTTGTGTATGACAGTCAATATAGAATCACAGCATGGTTTGGGTTGGAAGGGACCTTAAGGATCATCTAATTCCAACCACCCTGCCGTGGGCAGGGACACCTCCCACCAGCCCAGGATGCCCAAAGCCCCATCCAGCCTGGCCTTGAGCACCTCCAGGGATGGGGCATCCACAGCTTCTCTGGGCAACCTGTGCCAGGGCCTCACCACCCTCATAAGAAAGAATTTCTTCCTAATAGCTAATCTAAATTTAACATTTTTTAGCTTAAAGCCATTCCCCCTTGTCCTATTTGTACATTCCCTGACACAGAGTCCCTTCCCAGCTTTCCTGTAGGCCCCCTTTAGGCACTGGAAGGCCCCTATAAGGTCTCCCTGGAGCCTTCTCTCCTCCGGGCTGAACAACCCCAACTCCCTCAGCTTCCCCTCACAGGAGAGGTGCTCCAGGCCCCTTATCATCTTTGTGGCCCTTCTTTCAACTTGCTCCAACAGATCCATGTCTTGTGCTGGGGGTCCCAGAGCTGAACACAGCTTGTCATCAATGTTGGGCGGCCTAACCAGTGCTGCGCAACAGCTTGGGTTCTTACGTTATCTGGTTGCAGAGGGGTTGTCTTGGTACTCTCAGCAGTGTATTTCTGAGGCGCCGTGAGGCACCATGACTGCGTACATCATCAGCTCACGTGATCGTGCGAGGTTGTATATTGTTGTCCTATTCTTCCATGACATTACTTTGTTTTCATAGGTCTTTGTCAGTGTTTCTGCCACATGTTGCTTGAAATGGAAGGTCCTTGGAAACAACAGGGAGACTCTGTCCAACTGCCAGCACTCCTGTCCTGCTGCTGCTCCTCTGTGGCTCCCTTCTTCTTATTCCTCAGGCCCTTTGCCTGTTCTCCAAGCCCTAGGTGCATCTCAGGCCACCCATGGCTTTTAGCAGGGATGGCAGCTCCAGAAGGGGTCTCGCATGTGCGGCAGTGTGATGTCTAGAAGTACAGCCCTGCTGTTCATTGTGTGACTGCTAATTGGGAGCAGCCCTCAGGCACAAGGAGGATTTGGACCAAAGGGTTGAATCTCGAGCTGGGAATGGGTTCTCTAACCCTGCAGGGGAAACTTGCCCGTGGGAGAAGCGGGCTGTGGTTGGGGATGAGGTTTGGGCATATCCCTGTGAAGCAATGGATGGAAGTTCAGAACAGTGGTTGGTGTGGATGCTGGGCTTCAGGGCAGAGCTGGGGCATGATGTGCTTAGTGTGGGTCTGGCTTAATCCTGGAGAAAAAGGCACGAAAGGCAAGGCTTTTTAAAATTATCATGTGATCAAAAGTGTTTTTAAGTACTCTTCAAATCATGAAATCTTGTTTAAACCCTGATTTAAACCAAGCTTCTTCTAAGAGCTTGTTCCTTACTTTCCCTTTATCTCTCATGACTTGCCTTCCTCCTCGTCTAAGCACCATCTGCTCCTGTGAAGCAAGCCACTGAAGGTAAAATTTTTGGGTGCGTGACCTGGCATGGAGTCAGATGAAAGCACTTTCATCTGCATTACGGAAAATACATTTGGATTTGATGGAAATTAATTCTATAAGGGTGCGGATCGTTGTGTCCGCATTGCAGTGGGCTCATTTTCTTTTCCAGGTTGAGATGCCAATTAGTTTAAGCCAGAGTCGAGAGTATTTTCTGTTGGTTTTGTCAGCATCTGCAATGTGACATCTTAGCAAGACCTGTTGCTAGTCCATTTATATTGTGCTGATCACTTCTAAGTCAAAACGCCTTCAATTTTGTCATATGGGTCAGTCACTGAGGAAAGTGCCAGCTTTGTGTTTGGTTTTGTTTAGCTGTTTGTTTTAAGAAAAATACACCATGAATGTCTGAGTTGTCATGTGTCAGCTCAGTATTTGAGTGAGTTTTTAACAGCGATCGCAGTGAATCATTTCAGGTGTGTTTTATGA
The DNA here is from genome assembly GCF_009769625.2 of Cygnus olor. Lineage (NCBI taxonomy): Eukaryota > Metazoa > Chordata > Aves > Anseriformes > Anatidae > Cygnus > Cygnus olor. The sequence continues at coordinate 39,155,035 of NC_049171.1, forward strand.
CGAGTTTGATGTCTATATGTGCGCTATACCTGCAGAAACTGCAGCCTGCTTGGAATCCTTCATATGAGTAATTTTCCTTCGTTTTCTTTCTGACCGCTTTTGTTAGAAGGCTGTGTCTGGCTGAAGCCTTCTGAGAGGATTAGGGCTGGGGGCCAGGGGCTGTGGAATTATCCACCTGCCATCTGCAGTCTTTTACTGACATTATTGTCCTGGTTTAAATCCAGATTTTGAAAGTATAGTGCTTTCTTATCGTTTTGTCTTCTCCAGACTTGGTTGCAGCTTCTGAGTTCTTACAAGGATGTATTGTGTTTTTTGTTTTGTTTTGTTTTCCACCGAAGCATCTGTCTCCATGGTACACTTTTTCACCGAACTCTCCCTGATGACTGAGTTGCAGGCAGACATCATAGCAGCTGCTATGTTTTTTCATTTCGGAGTCTGAAGGTAGTTAGGAAACATAATAATAAATGTTTTGCTTTGGTGCGTGTCATGTTATCGTTTTTATGGGCTGTCATGTGGTGCCCTACAGGCAAATGGGAGAGTGTTGGCCCAGAACACTTGGTGGTGTGGAAAAAGCTCTGAGGCAAGAAGTAGCTAGAAGGCTTTTTTCTTCCCACCCTGGCATTACACTACCTACAATTTCCACTTCTTCCACGGGCTTAGGTTGTCTGAAATCTAGCCTCTGGACTTGTCAGGGTTATGTCAGACGTCCCCCAGAAAAGAGATCGTGGAGGGTCATGTCACGGCCCTTGGAGCAGATAGAAACTTGCTTCAGCGTGGGAGGAGGTACCTCAGCTTTAACGCGTGATGATTTCTTCTCGAGGTGTGCGCATTTCTTCCAGGAACAGCTGCTCAGTGCGCTTGAACGCCCGGCATCAGTGCAGCTACAGCTCAAGGCTACTGGTAGATACAAACGGGAGACTCTAGCGCGGAGTAAGCTGAGGTGTGAATTTTAAGTACCGTGTTTTATTAGTGAATAATCAGCTGCTAAATTGGGTCCTTTTGTTCCACTGTAAGACTACACTTAACCAGCTTGGAGGAGCCCAGCTTAATGAAATGCCGACCTGGTGAGCCCTGGCTGAGGTTGTAATCCACTTGACTTTCTCCGACGCCGTGACGGTAAGCGAGGATGCCTCTGTGCACTGACGGGAGAGCTACCAGCAGGCTGGTAAAGCAGGGCTGGGTTTGGAGCACAGCCCAGGCAAGAGAGGGCCTTGATGTCAGATGTCTTGGTCAGTGAGTGCTAGGCTCAACATCAGCAAGAACAAATCTTTAGAGAGAATTAGACTACGAGAGAGAAAACTAGAATATGAGAAATAGATCCATTTCTTCTCACCGGCTTTGAGCCTGACAAATGCCTGATGCTTTCTAGTATATTCCAAGCTGATTTTCCTCTACTTAATTATTCCTCAAATGGAAATTGTGTCTGGCCTTTGGTTGTCTCTGTTCTACTTCCTTGAAACGTTTCTAGTTTTGCTTAATATTTTTCTGAGGGAGTGTGAGTTGATTACAACTTTCAAGATGCAGTTGAATGTTTTACAGTGCTGAATAAAGGTGGGTTTGATTTTGATCTCTGCTGTAATAATTGTTAGTGCACTCTTTGCTTTTTGACTGTGCTGATGCTTTTGTAGAACAGTCTGTTATAAATCTGAGCTCTCATTCCTGAATCATTTATAGCCCATCATTTTGAGTATGAATTTGAGGTGTTTGGTTTTTTTCCTGCTATGAACCTATGAACATCAGTCCGTGTTCAAATTGTATTGAATTTTGCCTGTGTTTTTACCAGCTGGTTATTTGGTGTCATTAAATCCTTCTGTACCTCTTTGCAATCAGCGCTTGCCTTTATTCTGCATAATTTAATATTACCAGTGGATTTTGTCACTTAACTGTTCCAGTCTTTCTGTCTCCCTGTTGGGATTCATTTGCAAGTGTATCAAACACAGCATGTTCATGATGCAGATGGCTATGGGGCTGCATGGTTAATAGCCCTCCACTATGGTGACTGAGTGCTCTTTCTTTGTATTGTTTATTTTATGTCTTCTAGTTTTTTTTATACAGATTAGAACTTTTCCTATTGTCCCATAGCTGCTTAGTTTTTATAATACTGACTTTTCCTTTTAAGTGGCCTTCGATCTAAAGCCTTTCGGGGCACAAACCTCCAAAAGGGGAATAAGTGAAATGGGCATTGTTCCATCTGCTCATCTTCAGAGACTGCTTCCAGCCTTCAGCGCCTGACCTTTTTCCTCACCACCTTGGAGAACAGCATAGCTACAGGTGAAAGCAGAGAAGAGGTGATTTTTTTCTAAGCACATGGGAGAGCTGCTTCATGCTGGAACGGACCGTGCCCCTTGGGGCTGCTCTTAGCATGTGTATTTGGGGGTTGGACGTGAGTTACCATGGCTTGAGGAGCAGCTTTACGTCACTGAAACTGTGGTAGCACACTCGCCGCAAATGTGAATTAGCTTACTTTAAACATCTTTCTTGTGTCCAAACAATCAGCATTCAACTGTAACAAGTCCAACATTGCAACTACATCCCCGCTTATGTCACTTGAGTATGCTATTTTGGGATTTAGTTTTGGTCAAAACTAAATTCCCTCAAATTCTGTCCCAAATTCCTGTGGTGAAATTATTTGACGTGTCTCACATATAAATTTTATAAAGTTTATAAAATATAATATACAAATATAAATTATGTAAATCACTTCTAATCCTTGTTCCTTCTACTTTTCAGACCAGGTTTACCACTTCTAAATGTAGGCCTCTCCTGCTTGCTCAGAAGATATCAAATCCTGTTCCCAAGGAGAATTTTGCACTTCATTTATTTGGAAGCAAGATAGGACCCAACAGGAAAAGTGAATGGCAGGATTAAAAAAATCAGAATGAATGTTTGCCCTACATAGTATGCCACACCAGTAAATTGAAACTGAATTTGCGGTTACAAACTCTGGTATACAGTTATTGAGGGAGTTTCTTAACTGAAAAGGAAATATTAAATATATATATATATTCCCAGATTCATTGTGTGCCTACAGGTGTAAATTAAGTTAAAAGAACAAAACCCAACTTTTTTTTTTGCCTCTTCTCAGTTTCTCTTTATTCTTGTCCACCAACACATGTGTTTGGGAAGTCTGAAATTTCTAGCTTCCACACCCCATTACTCTTTCATAGAATTTATCCTTTAATGTCTAGTAACTCTGCAGACATACAAATGAGGATGCTCCTGCTTCAGTTATTAGAATTATGTCAGGTTTTTCTTCTTTTTGTTTTTAATCCTCAAAGTAGAGTACTTGGCATGGAAGCTAGAAGCATATTTTATTCGAAACCTAGCATCTAGAATTTGGATGCATGTGTTTCCAGCTTTTAAGAAGAATTATTTTTTGAAATATTGTATTAGAATGAATTTGCTTATATATCGTACATGGTTTTTGCACATTCAGCAAGTGTCTGAATATAATTACATGGGGTAAGCTGATTTTGGTAGCACACAGACAAATCGAGAAAACAGGTAGTAGTGCGTTCAATAGAACTGAGTGTAGCACTTTAAAAAAAAATCTGAAATGTTTATTTGTTCCCCTTATTATTTGAAATGAAGAACCTCTCCCCTTGACTAAGCTGAAGCATCTGTAGAGTGAATCCTTAGGTTGCTGTGTAAAAAGCCAATTTAATCTGGGATCTGGCCTCTGTGTTTCCCAGAGATGGAGCAAAGTGTCAGTGAAATGGAAATCTTTGTGTCTTTCATACCTCTGTAGTGCTCATGAAACGTAAGTTTACTCTACTTTGGAAAAAAAAAAAAATATATATATATATATAAAAATACTTTTCAAGTAAGGTAAGCCAGGAAGGAAGGGTTAGCAGAGCAGAGTGGTACTGTAGAGGAATTTCTTGGCACATGATTAAAACACGTGCTAGAGTGTTTTATGTTAAGATAATGGGTTGCCGTGTAATTCTCTGGAGCTGTATGCTGTCATCCTCCCCAAAATAGTAAGATTTTGAAAAGTGTACAGGTAGTGTCTCGGTCTGATTGTTTTGATAACTTAGCACTTTGATTTTTAATAGCACAGGCAGGTATCTGTGGCATGTCGGTGTTTTTTACTTAAACAAAGAAACAAATGAACCCTCGGTTTACTAGTTCTCACGCTTTGGATTTGAAGCAATATACATGGATATTCCCTCCTCTTTGCCAACAGAGCAGTTTCTCTGGTCTATGTATCTTAAACTTACTAGTTCTCCAAATATACATGGTCTTTCAAGTAAAACAGGATAGTACAAAAGCTTTTGCAATGCAAAAAGTAGCAGATTTCACCATGTACCGTTTAAAAAAAAAAACAGCACTTCTTATGCTCTATAACTGGAATTTTCAGGCCTTGTTTAATTGAAAATTAAGAATAAAATGATAGTAAAATAATTACTCTTCTTTTAAAAAAATTGCCTGGGCTTATACATGAATAACATTATTGCCCATGGATAGGTAATTATCAACAACTTGTGTGTAGTAGAGTTATAATTAGTTTACTGTATTAAAACTCAGGTAGACCTGAAAAACAAAACTTTCAACTAGACTTTGCATGATTAGATGGTTTAAAGATATATGCGTATTATTGTGGGCTTTTTTAAAATGTTATGCCATATTTTCTATTTTTGCCATATCAGATAAAACCTGATTTCCGCACTGGTGTGACCAATCTCATTTAATTCAGTGATTATGTCCACATGAGTAATACTCAAGGAATTTGGCTTAGTATGAGAAACATCTTTCCAGAAGGAGATGTAATGGACTTGCACTCAATATTAAAAAGAAAACACAAAACACACATCAACAAAAAAGAAGGAACTGCAGCTTGGGTTTCCTTGTCTCATAGTATAAGGATCTTCAGTGAAGTCTCAACTTCCATGACATTAAATCTGCAGCCAAGATGATACGATATTGGACAATTTCTGTAACTCAGCATGCAGGTCTGTGCTGCTGCTGAAACAATAGACTGAGTGTTTTAAGGTGCAGGTAGCCTGACTAAAATGACATGTGTTGCAAAAGCTGATACACTTTCTCAGTGGAAAATGTTCAGTAGATAAATGTTTGTAGACTGTATGATATGTCACAATCACGGGAGTAGTTAACATGATAAATATATATATATCAGCTTTCTTTCTGTTTACAAAACCAGCCTTAGGGTGGGACTGGAAGAAAGAGAACACAAATATAAGATATATTTGCCTTCTTTTTTTCCTCTGCTTTCTGCCTCCCTGTATTGGGCTGAAGATAAATGGGCAGACTAACTGCGTGGAAAAGAAAAAGGCACCAAAGTCAGTCCTCCTTTTCTGTAATTTCCTCTCTGTGTTATGCATCAAGAGGCTGATGGCTGTGTGGCAGCATGCCAGCCGTGATAAGGTATGGTTCCTGTAGTGCTGTTAGATCAAAACTATGCCGCAACTCTTCCTTAATCGTGTTAAGCAGCCGCGAGTCCAAAGATGGATTGGCCTAATTTGGGAATGTAGTTTGATGTTGTCTGTGCTGAAACGCCAAAGTGTGTTTTAGCCATATTAGGCCTTGGTCGTGGTTTCAAGGTAATGAAGATGCCCCTCGACGTTTTCTCTGCTGCAGTGCTGTCTCATTTTTCCACGCCAAATTCCTCTTCATCTCTTGCCACTTCCAAGAGTTTCTCTGTATTGTTCTTCACCTTTTTTTCTTCTCCCCTCTTTTGTCCTAGACGTACTCTCTCATCCTTGATCTAAGACTTGTCTGGTCTTCTTTGATCTGCTCCCTTACAAATCTCCTTCTCTTTTGCTAGTCATGTTCCTTACAGCGGTTACTGAGTGCTGAGTCACAGCTTTGAACCCAGACAAGCCACAAAGAGAACATGAGGTAGTTTAACAAACCTTTACAAGAGAATTTGTAAGAGAACGAGAAGGGATCTGTGTCTTTCATGCTCATCCAGGTGCTCTTCAGCACAATGGTTGTTGTATGACATCCTCTGAGACTTGTTAAAAGCCAGCTACCTCCATGTTCAGGATTTTCTTCCTCACCCTCTCTTCTATGCTATCTTTCTTAATTTACAATCTGTTTTGTTTGTTTTTTTCTGCTTTCACTTCAACCTTAGTATATTCAGGTCTTGGGGCACACTTTTCCATCTCAGACTATTTTTAACTCTGTCTCTTGCAACATAATGGCTCACAGGCTTTGCTGGTTGTTGATCCAGCTTTGTTAGGCTTCTAGCAATGCAGTGGTTTTATGATAACACTAGTCTGCTGTGCTCCTTCATAGGAGTCATGAGTAAAGAAGTATCTATTGCTATCTGATCAGACAGGAGCTGCCTCCCCGAGAGTATTTTCTCCCCCATATGTGATAAAAATGAAAATGGGATCCGTCTGGGAAGTGTCTTTTGGAATATGAGAGACACATGTGCTGAGCTTCATGAGGGCATGGAAGCAGAAGGCCAAAAGGAAAATCCTGCCTGGTTCTGGGAACATAGTCCAGGCACGTGAAATCCCAGTAACGTGGGCCTGCCCTTCCCCATTATTCCATCTTTTTTTCTTTTTTCCTGTATGTTTCCATTCAGGACATGGGCAGCCTTTGTGGACAGATGGTTTGGATATTCTCCATGTGGTAAAACTCTTGCACAACCTGGTGCCTTGTAGTAGTACAAAGGGAAAAAATGCTGAAATTTCAAAATAATTATTAACTATAAAGCAGGTATGCCGTGCTGCGTGATCCTTTTCCTTACTCAAAGTAAGGCCATCACATCTGGTTTTGGCTGTAGACAAACTGGAAACATAAGGAGATTGAACCATGTGCAGCAGCCGTGTCCTCCACAGTTGCTGCCAGTGGCTGACCGAGGAGGGGTTTGCTCTAGGAGGTCCTGACTTTACAAAGGTGCAGTGGCTGGCCTGCACAGTGAAGCTTTTCCAGATTTTACTTTCTTCCAAGCTATGGGAAACCTCCACAGGCACAAGGAGGCTGAGCCTCTTTAAATCCAGCTTCAGTCCCTGGAGATGGCTTCCTGGAGCTCCTAGTCCTTTGGGTTCCCATGAGGTCTTTGTGTGTGTTGGGAAAAGTTGGGGAACACAGGGAAGTGGGGACACTTGTGTACCCTCTGCCCTATCAGCTCCCTGTATTTGACACAAATATTTCTAATTTCTGCCTGCTTGATGAACCTGTCATTTGTGTGTAGCCGTTAGGACAGAGTCTTCAGCAGGAGCCGTGATTCTGTCCTGCTGGGAGGAGCAGCTTCCAAAAGAAGCCATCTATCTAGCAAAGTCTCTTCAGTCACCTGAAATGGCTTGTCTGTTACTTTTTTGTTTTCATTTTTTGTGTGTGCTAAGAGCCTTCTGCTACAGGAGACTTTTGTTTTTCCTGATTGGGTATCACATATCCATGCAGCAGATGGCATGGGTCTGACAAATGGCCTTCAGTAAGGGTAAGCATAGCGAGAGTACACCCTGAACCATCGGCATGTTCTTTGGTCTTTTGTAGCATCACCTGAAATACACCCTTGTGCAATGCTCATTATAGTCATATAATACAAGATCCAAGCTTTTGGGATAGCTATTTTCTTCTGTTGTTTGTATACTTGTACAGCTGGCAAGACTGTCAATAGGTACATGGAAGAGCAATGTGGTATTTAAGGTGAGTTGTGTTTAATTGAGCTGTAGCCTGCATTGAGAGAGGTTATGTAATACTAATTTCAGTTACTTTGCCTAAAAGTGCCTTTTATCAACACACAGCTTTTTAAAATTAATTAATTGAGATCCTAATTTGCAACATAAGTAGAATAGAACAGAAACATATATGATTTAGTTTATTTTGAGCGTGGTGCAGAGGCATTCCTAATGATTCAGAAGTTGAGCGGCAGGTAGCAGACTGTTGCTCTGCATGGCCTTAGACTGCCAGAACAAATGAGGAAGGATGTTTTGGGAACTAAGTTAGGTAATGGATTGGAACAAAAGAGCCCTAGGGTAGGTGGCCATTAGTTGGGCTCAGTTACCAGGGTGAGATTCCCACCACTGGACTCCAGTGTTGTATGGGGAGAAGTCTTCCGCCGAGTTTCCAGAGAATTCCACTTTCCACTTTGTCTGCCATGGGATCGAGCAGCAGGGTCAGGATTTCCAAAGGATTGTGTGTCATGATCAGCACAGATTACTTACAAACCTCATCTCTGCAGATACTGCTGTGGAGGGCAGCTTGACTATCCATCAGAAAAGATGAGGAAAAAGAGCTCTATTGATAAGCATCAGATGTTTTATAGCATTATAGCTTCACAGGAGGATTAAGACTGGTTTTTACAGGTAATATTTCTTCATGGTAGTCTTCCTTCTGGAAGACCTTGAAGCATGTCAGTGTCTGTGTGGCATCTCACTCTTCCTGTCCCTGACTGTTTGTTGATAGTGGTGAGCACATCAAGCACTGAAATATTGCATCTCTCAGGAATCAAGTCTCCAGTCAAGTACCCGGACTTGTCAACCTGGTTGATCCTTCCCCATTTTTTAATTACTTCAGACATCTGCCTTCCACTGATACTCTGTAATTACCTAGGGGTAAAGTTAAAATGTTCTTTTCTGTTTGAAGCATTCAGTGAGAGGCTTCAGAAAACCTTCAGACTGATACAGGACATAAAGAACAGGCATGTTGTCCCTCTCTGTAATTTGCTCGTCTCATCCACGTGCTTTGTCAGACTTTCTGAAAGGGTATGTTTTTACTGGTTCATTACAACCATCCTGATAGGTGATTTGCTACACCAAAGCAAGTTATCCACCAACTTAAAAAATTAGAACTGATATTTCAGGTAGTAATTGCAAAGTTTATCTCTGAGCATAGGATAATGCCCATGGTGGATGTCTGCCCTTGCAGCTTAAGGGATAAATCCCATTTCAGTTTCAGTCTTCTGCTTCTTTGCGTTACCTGTGCTACCTTTTTGTTTCAATAACAAAACCTTTAGGAATTACAAAGGCGAATGTAACCCTTTTATACTTGCTGTGGTCATGTCACTCATTCATAGGTCCCTTAGGCTGACACTTTGGAAACCTCACTGACAAAATGAATGTATAAGCAGTGCAAAGTCATGGAGTGTTAGACTGGTTCTGCTGTTCTAACCTCCCTGTGCTTGTCTTGTAAAGCACCAACAAAACCCCTGTGTGACACAGATCTAAGCATCACGGCGTTGCATCCTGGCATAAGAACAGTTCATGAGAAAAATAAACTTCATGCCTACTCAAATTATTCAGTTGTGCTTGCTGCAAGGAGATTGCCTTGTGCTGGGTCAGGTGGGATATGTGCTTTGAAGAGACCATTGCTGCTGCCACCTGACTGTATTGCCTTCAGCAAGGAGGTGGAAACAGATAAAACACTTGGAGATGTTTTCAGTGTGTACGTTTCTCCTTTGTGAAAGGCAAATTGACCCAATACAACCTGCTTATGGGAACATGCCAATAAATGTGTGTGGACCTGCTTGACTATTAGTTAACTAAGCAGTAATTTAAAGGCTTGTGATCTTCTGTGGCCAAACAAAAGAACTTCTCCCAGAATAACAGAACATTTTCATCCAGTTTTGTACTGTTTCTCTGTCGATAGTTAAATCAGAATGAATTGAAGGAGTTAAATGGTTCAGGTTATCTGTGTGGGACTCTTTGGACTGGTCCTTATTTATCTGGTGACTCTTTGTTTTGTCAGGAGAATAAAGGTTTGAATACATTTTTACAAATTTCTGATTTCTGACATAGCTACACGTTTTATTCATTTTGCTATGCTTAACTAAAAATCATGAATCTGTACTGTGTAAGTCACTGGATATATTTAAGATGGATGACAGAACAGCTGAGGTTGGAAGGGACCGCTGGAGGCCATCTTGTCCAGTGTCCAGGGCCCTGCTCAAGCAGGGCTGCCCAGAGCAGGTTGCCCAGCATACTCAATTTCTTTTCAGTGTTTTACATTGGGATTATATATCTAAATGTTTCAATGTTCTGCATCTTAAAAGGAATTCAGGTACCCATATCTTAAGGTTTTATAGTGCTTAAGAAGTATATTTTAACGTCTTTTTGGATGAAAAATCATGGCAAGTTTTGCAATAAACAGTGCTCCGTAGGCAAGATCGTATGTCGATTTTGGTACCATACAGCCTGTAAAAACTGCAGCTAATGGGTACACAGATGGTTTGATTTAAAAGGTGGGTTCGTAAGTCTGGCTGAAAAGAATGGGGCTGGAGGGCATGGGGGAGAGTGTCTCAAGAAATGACTCTACAGACTGTGTGTGTTTTGAGGGTTTAGGATGTTACTTGATGCTTGGTATCTAAAGTATTTGAGTGTTAAGGAGTTTGAAAGGATTGGGACCTTGGCAAACACTTAAAGCTTTGCTGATCCTATTCTGAAAGTGTAGCAGGGGCAGCATGGTGTGAGGCAGGTCAGTGCAGCCTAAGGCCTTTTGCAGGTGGGTCTAAAGACCTCTGTCAACAGGATTATTCAATCACGCCTTGGGACTGTCTTCAGAAATCAGCGTGTAGTGCATAAACTAAACTTATTCCTGGACTCCCAGCTTGTGACATCTGAGTCAGCAAATGTTTCTTGCTAATATACTCATCCCAGTACATTTCGATGAAGAAAAGATCTTGTACCAAAAACCTTCTTCTGTCGTTGTTGTGCATTCTGTCCCAGCCAACAACTTTCTCAAGTGTAACCCCTCCTTTCTCCCCCCGAAGTCTGCAATTGTAAAAATCCTCCTGTCGTGTCAGCACATGTCTTCAGAGAACCTGAGGGGCATTTTTAATGAGAACAGCGTCAGAATTCCTGTCTTGATTGATGAAGGAAAGAAAAAATATATATGTATCACAGAGACAGTATCCTCTTACCTATTAAAATGTTTACATTCTACTTAATGGTGATATCTGCTTAACTTTTGCTGATGCAAACTTAACAGCCAAATGTTTCCCTGTTTTCTGCTTTCAAGTATAGACTTTTTCTTTACAATACCAGAAGGAGAGAAGTGGAAAGCTATAGGAGTAGAAGTCTTTGTTTTAAATTGTGGAAGAAATAAACAGCCAGGACTTCAGCATTGGATGTCTTCTGTAAACTTTTCCTTTAACTTATCTGTCAGAAGTAACACTGAACATATTTTTAGCAGTTTGCTCCACTCCTTAGACTTTATAACTTTTACAAAGCAGGAAGAACAAGGTAACAGGTCTTTGCTTTCAGTCCCCATTCCTCAACCCAGCTGTATTAATGTATGGATTTCATATTTTTTTGTTCCATTTTTGAGCTAGACTTTACATTACAGCCACAGAAGCACTGCATGCGCTATCTTTCTGGATATCGAATGCCACTCCATGTACTATCTTTCTGCAGTTTATTGATATCGAAAGCCACTCCAGCCTGTGCTGAAGACACCAATTACACCAGGTGCCCTAAGTCTTATCTGCATCTACGTTGCCTTCCAGAAAGTGCCAAACCTGTTCTCATTTATGCTGAACCCAGCCAGCAGACATCATTTCTCACTGTTCAATAGCACCTCCCTCCTCCCTCCAAAAAAAAAAGCTTGACTCCCAACATTCCTCTCATGTCTTGCAAATACCTGTGTACCTTGGCAAGAAGCTTGTTGTGTTCCTCACCACTGGCCAGTCCACTTCTACTGTCTTGTATGCCTATTTCTTTTTGCACTTACTCCTGTAATTCAAGTAATGGAGGAGGTGTGTACTGTGGTTTTAAATTTCCCAATACGAATCCTGTGGATTATTAGCATAGGCAAGTAGCAAGAGAGAATGTGGAGGCATGGGGTGCTGCTGTACTTGGCTTTTATGTAAAAAGGAAATGAAACATGAAAAACTAAGAAAAGAATAGTGTGGAGCAAATCTTCGAGACACGATCATCTGTGTTGCTCAGTGGGAGACCTGCCGTGTGTGTACAGGATAAACTGAATGGGGCAGAGCTCTGGAGAGGTAGGAATGTGTTTTTGTGCAGAAGCTGTGAACTGGAACCCAAGAGCAAGCTGGCACCCTTAGAAACAATGGATGACTAATTGGGGTAGTTTCTGGCCTATGATTTGCTTTTCAACTTTCGTGTCTTATTAACTCCTTCAGGGCAAGCATTTCTGTAGGTTTCTTGTTGCAATTCTAAGCCAACAAACCCATCAAGATCAGGATCGTTTTCTGCATACCCTTTTCTTTATCTGTTTTCTGTTGCATGAATTTACATCACATAAATCTGGAAAAAATGTTTTTTTTTTTTTTTTGTTTTTTACTTCCTTAAAATTTTCTTAAAATTTCTCATTTTAATAGCTACCACAACAGAGGGGTTAGATGACTGGGGAAATTTTTGGGGGCAAGACTAGTGATAGTCAGTTCACATCAATTTAAATCAGGAGAACAGAATAATAACCAGATTTTGTCCCTTGTCTGGTACTGAACAGAACTGTCCTCTGGAAGTGCAGAGAAGGTATTCTTTGAGAGGAGATTGGCACTCTTCTACAAGAGTTGCCAACGTGCCAAGTCCAATACTTGATTAAGGAAATTCTTGCTTCTGTTAGCTCTGCAGACTTTGTTTCAATCTCTTAATTGATTTTTGTGAGCTTTGAATCAGAACAAGCAAGAGCAATATCCTTCTCATCATAATGACAGTAAAACCTTCTGAAACTTCGGAAGCGAATTTCTGTGTCCTCATCATAACAGGCCTGTTATTAAACCAACATGTGTTCTGGCAAGGAAAAAAGCTTTGCAAGAAGAACTTTTGCTAAGGAGATGAAAATACAGATTAGTAGGTCTCAGTCTCCAAATCTGTTTAACATAAAATCACAAATGCCTAAGAGAAGATCTACAAGCCCGATGATTTTAAAACCACAAATACCCTTCTCTTCTATAAGTAGCTTTTCAATATTACTGTGTATATCAAAGTAGAAAGAAAACTGTGTTCATTAAGGGTACAGTCTGCTGGATGGTTCTGGCAGAAATTCTGTTCCTTAAGATGGGAGCAGGATTGGGTTTAGGTTCTTCATTTCTATATAGCCTTTGCTACTTCCTGCTGAACTATCCATTTTTTTCAGTAGCCTGAAACACATTCCAGAAATGTCTGTGCAAGGGAGAAGAAAAAGCATGCCAAGGCTGCTGATGAATTTTTACAATTTTTTTACAAGGCTTTGTAATGGATCTTGTAAAATTGGACCTTTTCATTCAGAGGGTGAATCTCCATTACTGAGTCTTTTGTTGCCTTCTTTTGAACCAGAGCGGAGAGGAGGAGATGCTCATTGTTGTCCTGTGACACTTGCCTCTAGCCTACCTGAACTACCAGAGGGATGAGTTGTTTGGACTGGGGGTGGTAGAGGAACGGGGGAAAATGCAGAGGAGGTTGATTCACTCTGGTGTTTGTTTGTTTGTTTGTTTAAATCTGTAGATACATCAGTGATATTACTTCACTTTTAAAACTACCTGGTTTGGGAAATTTAAATATACATTAAAAGTTTGCCTTTGATCTATATTGATCTGGGCTAAGAGATGATAAAGAAAACCTTCAGTTTTAAAATTGTTGTTTAATAGACATTCAGGTCCTGTTGACTCCCAGTCCCTTGGAATAAATCTCTTGAAACTGAGCGTTTTTTTTCCACGAGTAAGCTATTTCCCAACAATGTTGTTGTTTGAAGATTTGTTTTGTTAGTGCATCAACTTGGAGCTTCCTCCATGGTGAATTTGGATTGCGTGTATGCTTTTATCTAGGCTTTCAGAACCCCAAATACACAATTTCCCCCTGCTGAAGATAGCAGATTTCTTACGGTCCTCCTGGTAATAACAGCTGGAGAACAACCCTGGCAGTTTCCAGCTAACAAGGTGATACGGAGTGCGTGGTCAAGGCTGGGGAGCTGTGATGAGTCCCACAAGTACACCTTGGGAAAATTATCCATCACGCTTTACATAATAACAGCTGATTACTAATAGGTAATAATTAACACACAAACAGACATGGGAGTTTTAACTTCAAGAATACACTGGGGAATTTGATGCAGTGGAGGAACTGTGTCAAGGAGCTGCCTACGTTTTGCTTGATCTAGGAGTCCTTGCTTGTGAAAGCTTGCAGTTAGCAGAATAAGTCTCATAAACTTGTCTACAAACTTTAGTTTTTCATTAGGTATGACTTGTTGTCATGCATGTCTTTTTGGGGAATAACACTGACAAGGGTGATATTAATCCATCAAATGAAATTCGTGTGGTGTTAAACACATAAAGGAAGAAGTTCCCTTTCTTAATAGTTCAGTACTTCTGGCCCTACAATTAATGCAAGAGCTCCTACGGTGTGATGTGAGATGTTCCGAAGTTAAATTCGGCAGCTCCGTTACAGCAAACACTGCAGCATCTGCCAGTCCCTTGCTTCAGGGGAGCTGCCCTGCCTCCACAGGCTGCTGCCAGCTTTCTGTGTTGGCTGCTGGCGTGTTTGCTTGGCAGTCGCTCTCACCTGGGAGAGCTTTTTAGAAGACTCTAACCCATATTTCCTATTAAAATTTTTTGGACAAAATGTCTCACTCGGCAATTAGGCTGCTTCTTTCCGTCCTGCATCCAAGTTCTGTGTTTGACTTTGTGATGTATGAGGGATTTGGCTGGGAAGTTTGCCCCTCTGTGCTGTTTGTTCTTCTGACCAGTTGCAGCAGCTGACAGCCCTTCAGATCTCAGGGGGAGACCCAGTAACACACTTAACAGGCAAATATCTCATTTTTTTCATTCCTGGAGGAACCTGCCCTGGCAGGGGGCTTGCTGGGGAGCTTAGCGAGGTCTGTGGCCTGGCTAGGTGAGACCTTCTTCCCTCCTTTCTTCCTTTCCAAGCAAGAAAGGAGAGAAACCAGAAGTGGATGTGAAAGGATGAAGAGGCAAAGCAGCCTCCTCTCCTGCTGCCTGCAGGGCACTGCACTCCGTAGCCCGCACCACCAGCTGTGCCTGTTGCAGAGGCGAGCTGGCACCTCTTCTTGCAGACCAGAGGCATCAGATGCACTCTGTGCCCTCCCTGATGGTTTTGTTGTGCCAGTGGATCCTAGGAACCAAGTCCCTCTGAAGAGCCCTCCGATCCTGGGCACATGTACTGGGACAGTACAGATCGGCCAGGCTCGTGCACCGCGGATGAGTAAGTAGCATCCATGATCAGCTTGCTCCTGATTTCTAGCCCAATGTTTTTCTGTGTGAAACTTTGCAGACTGGTGTGAGGGAGAGATGATGACTCTTCTCCTCAGAACACTTTCCATGGCTTGTTTTGTCCTCCGCTGTACTGAAGCTGATACTGTAGGGATAAAACACTTTGAAGGGAATGAATGATGTGTCATAAACCAGCGCTGCTTCTTTTGCTCACTTGAGAGAATCCACTGCAACACCCACTCCTCTAGCTGGGGAGCACAGCACCAACTTTTAGGGAAGCAGACCACAGATGGTTGCAGAAAATAGAGCTGTAGACACAGGAGGTTCCCTGCAGGTGTGCTGAAGTACCCTCTTCTCCTGTGCCAGCAGGTGACTCGCTCTCCTCCCAGCGAGGAGACTCCTTCAATCTGAATTAAATTGATAACATTACTGTAAAATGGACCCTCTGATCTTCAGGCAAGGTGGAGGAGGTGGCATCTTCAGTTCCCTTCAGACCTTGCCCTTGTTTAGTGGAATTGTAGAAAGTATTCCTTCAAGTCAAAAAATACCAAATGTTGTGAAAAATCACAGTGTGCAGCTGCCCAGGGAAGGTTACAGCCCCAAGCTGCACTTCCTGCAGTGCGGAGGGGAGGAATTTTCTGCCCAAGCTAAAGGTTTGTGTGTTTTTAAGTCTGGACTGATGCCTGGTGTTTTTGCTGCAGATCTCCAGGACCTAGCGTCCAGACTTTATCATGTTTTGCAGGCTTCTCTGTAGCCTTATCCCTGCCCCCATCTCCCTTACCCCACCTTGCCACTTCCTTTTCCATTTTATGAAGACAGGGGGCTCTTTATTGCATGATACTCAAAATATAGTATGACAGTGTTACAGAAGAGGATCGGCTAATGGAGTGGTCATTACCAGGTGCTTGCTATTTTCTGTTTATGGGAGATCTGTAGCTGTAAGAATGGCTTCTGTCTTAGTCCTTTTACAGGAAGGGGAGGCAGCTTGGGGATGCTTTGTGTGGCACCATGTGTGCAGCCACATGCCTTCCCAGGGACCACAAGTGGATGTAAGTGGTGGTGTGAGCCATGTTCCTCTGAACCTCCTGAGGAGGAGTGATGCCTACTGCTCACACATAGCTGGATGTGGAGCTGGGTCTCACAACAAGTGGATTTGGCCAACCATCTAGATACGAAATCTCATAAAGAACCTCCAGATCCAATTTTTGACCACTTTTTTTTTTTTTTTTTCCGTGATTAAAAATTATGTTGACAGGTTTCTTGCCATATAAAATAATCAGGACTGTTTTGTCTTGGCCCTTTAGGAAGGTGGAAGGTAAGGTTTTACTATAGCATGAGCTTTTAGTTTGCTGGCCAGATCATCTGATGTGGGTGTTCCTGCTGGTTTTATTTCGCCTGTTTTACACAAAGCAAGCCTGAACTGATTACAGCGTTGTCTTTTGTGGTGGATGGACAAATAAAGCAGGACTGATCTAATTATTTTTTCATAACTGCCTCTTGGAAGACACATCCATCATTTTGTGGGCAAATTCAATAACCAGAACACGTTTTCTGCATTTTTGAAAGCGTGGCTTGTGAAATGCATGTTGTTCTTTGGAAGTAAAGTGTGTTTAATGCACAGTGAAAGTCTCTGACAAACACATGCATAGCCTACAGGGAAAAGTAGCTTAATTCTCCTGTCTTTAAAGATTGGTTTCATCTTGGAGCTTCTCTCCAAAAATATGATTAAAATCAGACGCTGCCAGTGGTTGCCTTGAACAGTTAAGCCACTTAAGGAGTGAGGATTTGGAAAGCTTTCTCAAAATGAGTTAGCAATCTCAGTGTACCATTCTCTCAGAGAAAGACATTTGTGTGGCTTTCTTCTTCTGTCAAACGGTATGTAGATATTTTTAAAAAGATTTATTCCAAATATTCCCTTGCTGAAGAAGGATTCCACCATCATTGAATGTAATTGTATTCCCATACGAAACCATCCTCTGGCTCACTGGTATCTAGTATTTCTTCTGTCAAGAAGATGATATGCAACTCAAGTCTCAGAACTGAATTCTTGCTACATTCATAGTACAAATTAATTTATTTTAAAAGTGATTGTTGTTTTTATAATCTACTGATATACATGCTTATTAATATTCTCTAACATCATTCTTTCACAGAATAGTTGAGTTTGGAAGGGACCTCTGGAGATCTGTGGAGGCTGCACACTGCATATTAGAACAGCACATTAAATACCTGAAGGGAACTAAATCCTTGTATGCTGTGCTATTCTGACTGAAGGTGAAACCACTTTTGGTTCAGAAGCTTTCAAATGTGTTGCTGATCCCTAAATAGTGACATGCCACTATTGATTTCGTGTCTAGTAATCATTTCAGAGTTACCCTCACATCATTGTCCTTTCTTTGTCTGTCACCCTTGATCGAGCTTTGGAGCGTTGAGCATCTGGTGAAGGTGATGACAGCAGTGAAAATGTAACCGTTCAGAAGGAGGCAGCAAGGATGCTTGCACCAAAAGGTTTACATTCTGGATTCAGCTTCACAGGTGAAGCAGTGAGGTCTTGTCAGGAGGTCAGTTGTTCCAAGAGCGACTGGACAAAATCACCAGGGTGTTGCAAGATGTGGTCTCTTCAAGATTTGGTCTCACATTATGAAGAGAGGTCATACTGGTCAAAATCTTAAGCCACTAAATATTCATCTCTTGATTTTTATTTTCAAAAGCTTTAGTCATCTCCAGATGTCACAAAGCTAGCCTCCTAAAAGACAGCCTCTCCTCCACCTTTTCCATCATTAGTGGATGTTGAATTGGCAGTTGACTACCCTGGTGGTTCTAATCTTGCCTCTATTTTCTTCATGGCAAATCTATGACCCATTTGTACTTGAAACTGTGTGTAGTTCTCAGGTCTGTGTAGGGATTCCCTCCTGTCTCATGTTAGTTGCTTTGCTATCTGTCAGATCACTAATGGTCATGCTGTTAAGAAGTATGCCCTTGATGAATTGTGAGGGCTTAAGGCAACCTTGCCAAGCTATGGGCTTGGGGTGTGTATCAGACATCATACCAACAGCTTATCTCTAAATCATGGCACAGACACAAATGTAGATCAGTAGTACAATTATCCAGCTTGAAATCCGGTAGTTGACCGGCGCTGGGCTAAATGTAAAATGCATGGCAATAGTTAGGAGGCTGACCAGCAGGAAGCTGGCCACAGCTCTGTGCCAGATGAGGAGCAACTCAGACCTTCAGAGGGCTCGGGGAATGCTGAATTCTGCGACCGGATGGTCCTTCTTTACTGTTGAGCCACAGAAGCGCTGCCTGGACATGGTAACTTCATCACATCCCACCTCTGCTCCTGCTCTGTTTAGTCAGTTTTCTCACTTTCCATTTGTACATTGGCAAGGAGGTGAGAATTCTTTTCCTAATATTTTTTAAGGAAAAAAAAAATAATTGGGATAGTGAAGCATAAATTTGGTGAGAGGAGTAGGGTGACAGGAGGGGGTTGCCAGCCATACCCAGACTTTTCATGCAAGAGCTTCTGACAGTGCTTACACGTTTTATTTCATGAGTTTTTAATGCCAGCATCCTGAAGGCTAGTGTAGAAAGTGTACATTTCTACTCCCTCAAGCTGTAAGGGGGTTAAGTCTAGGATTCCCATTCTCCTTCTGTGCCCTTTAAAGGAAAAAGTTGGTGTAGCCATGGCTTTCCAGAAGGGGCAAGGAGAGGGAGGCGCATGCTCGTGATCGGGCTGGGGCAGCTCCCTGACCAGCTCACAGGGAGAGGTGCAGGATTTCAGGCACACCTCGCCTCTCTGCATCTTGCAACCACAGCTTGCTCCGTGTTCCTCTCTCCAGGACCAGAAAGCTCAGGGTGGTATTTCACAAAACCTAGCTTGCTCGGGACTTGCCAGAGGTGCAGGCTGTTTGCAAAAAAAAAAAAAAAAAAATGGGGTCATCGGCACACCTGTGCTCATATATTTAACCGGAGGTGTTAATCTGGGAGAGACCGTTGCTTTCTATAAATGACACATTTGGGTTGTTGTTACTTCATTAATGATTTTACAACCTGTCCTGTGTATCTTTTTGCCTACGGTATGGTAAATTCATTTGGATCCAGCAGAGGACAAATGCTTTGAATCCATCCGACCAGTTAAGAGAGCTGTACGGTCCCATGGTAAACATCACCGTGGGCATGTGAGAGCTGAAATAATAATTGTAATAGTCTGAGTTCTTTTACAGCCCCTCAGGGCAAGTGCTTGAGATTAGTTGCTGTTAGGTATGAACTGGAAGCGGTATGTGGATTGGGATTAGGAAACCTTTGCATTAGCCTTGCGTGACAGGGCAAGAGCCCTGGTAAATCCCCACGTGCTCAGGGGACTTCTTGCAATACCCTTTATCTGCAGTACAGACGTCATGAGGTATTCAAAAAAGATTCCTCTCGAAAACAAATTGCTGAATTTCCGTATTTAGCCAGCGGACCAGAAAGGCATTACTGCCTTCTGCAGTTTTTGCTCGGCGTCCTGCACGGCGCTTTTTCTGTTTGTGCCTATTCCCGTCATCCAGCTGGGCAGCGGAAGGAGGGCAGGAAGGAAGGTCACTGTGTGCTCCAAAACCTCTCCCACAACCTCCTGTTAGCAGGCTCTTTATTTTTTTCTGGCCTTTGTAGCACCTGCTAGCTGCCCCTCTGGGCACATCTGCGCAGGCACCATTCGCGCAGGCCCGGCTCGGTGCTACACCCGGACCAGAGCAATGCAAACGCATGCGTAACTTTTTTTCCCTTGTTAGATTGACCTTGGGAGTAAACCTGTTCCCTTGGCTATTTCTGTTTTAGGTACGTGCTGGGTGGAAGTATTAACTGTTGGCAAAGTTGCTAGCTAGTCCATGGTTTATTAAACATAAAGTAAACAAACTGACACTGAGCAGTGTCTGAAGAGGTGTGTGATTTCTGCTCCCTGCTACCCTCAGGGACCTCTTTTCTCTTACCTGTGTTACTGTATACAAGAAGCTTAGCTTGTCTTTATGAACTCAGTTGTCAGTAAAAACAGCCAGGATCTGAAATATGAAAGCCCATCTCACCTCCAAAAAATATATATATTATTTTATGCTATATACAGAATAGTATGGTACAGTATTAGAAGTGCAACCTGTCTGCCTGTCAAAAATGAGTAGGCAACTCTGAAACCCTGATAACTGTAGCTAATCCAACTTTCATTGCTCTTCCCTTCTTCTGAGCACATCCCCTGTACAGCCTGGGAACTGCCTGGTGCATTAGAAGACACTGTCAGACCGGAGCTGGGGTGTGGTCCTAGGCATTTCAGCCATGAGGTGGGCACTGGGTCCAGTTTTGGACTGGTTTTCCCAACCCCGCAGGGGTAACAGCAGCTGCTGGCTCTGGAGCCTGCGCAGCTACAGCTGTGAGTTACTTCCAGCCCTGCCTCTTCCCTCGTGGAAGTGGTGGTAGTGTCTTCTTGAAGAGAGAGGTGGTGGCTGGGAGGATTCCTTATGCAGGCTGCATCTGCTCCGTGCCTCCTGCTCCTGTACCCAAAGCGGGACAGCTTCTGATGGCTGCCGTGCTGTTTTTATCACAGTGTTCCTCGCTATGCCAGGAAATATCCAAATGAGAACTTCCACCCTTTTCTGGCTTCTTCAAGCTAGATGGCTGTCACCCTTGGGAGTGATAAATACGAGTTTGAAATGCTGACTTTATATTGCTTTTTAACTTTTGTATTCCTTCCTCCGTTTCAGCTGGAATCATAGAATCCTTTAGGTTGGAAAAGACCTTTAAGATCATCAAGTCCAACCATAAAGCAAATTAAAAATCAGTCGCATAAAAGTATATAGGATAAGGTCATGCAAGTTGGCAATATAAATTCATTGCGTATGATGGGAGCATAAAAACAAAATGAGAGGTTTCAGGGGGTCTTAGGATAGTAATTCGTGAACAGTGAGCAAAATAACAGGCTGACATTTGCTAGACTTAGTGGGATCCCAGATACAGACCAGCAGCGGATTTCATCGTACATATTGCACCACTGTTTCTTTGCCAGTGCAGAAGACCCCCACCCAAATGGAGACAAAACATCGTGCACACTCCTATGCATATGATCGTGTCTGGAAGGAGTAAGTATCCTGTGCTGGTTTTAATTCAGGCAGCCAGTTTGCTGGCTGGAAATTTCCTGTTGGTTTCAGCCTCTGGAGGCTGGGGTATTGGCAAGTCTTTGAACAGAAAAACTAAATGTTACTTAGGTTGGTGGTTGTTTTTTTTTTTTTTTTTTTTTTTTTTTTTTTTTTTGTTGTTGTTGTTTGTTTTTCCATTGAGGCCATCAGTCTTAATAATAATGACTGTATTTTCTTACGTCATCTTCTAAAATCAAAGCACTGGGGCTAAATAGCTGAGCTTCATTAAGGAGATGAACAAAAAGAACATGGGTCCTGACTCATTGTGATCAGTCAGTACAAGGATCCTGTAGAATATAACTTAAACAAACACACTCTGTGTTTTTACATATTTGTTTGTATAGCCTGTACAAAGAGGGCAGCTTGCTTTGCCTTAGGTTTCAGAGCTTTTGCCCTAGGCTATAATGTTACACATACCAAATAAAAGTCTATATTTCAGAAACATTAATATTTTTTCATTATTTTAAGCTTGAGTTAAAGCTTGGTTAAAGCTTTTAAAGCTTGAGTTTCAAACTCCTGTCCTTGTTTCCATTTTTTCTTCTGTTCTTCTTCATTTTGTCCTTTTTTGTTCTTTAAGTTACTTTATCTGACTATACTTTCATCTTTTGTGCTCCTTTTAAGAACCATAGCTAGGTGCAAACAGTACTGAATTACTTTTCAAAGTACCATTGTATGTCACAGTAAATCTGGAGCCAGAATCTTTATAGCTTGTAAAACAGAAGCATAAAGAAATTAAATTAATTTCTTAACAGCACAGAGAAAGTCGCCATCAAGCCTAAGAATGGAATACAGGTATTCTGGTCACATCACTGGACCCTGCGACCTCTGTGTCTAATTACTGCTTTATTTCTCTGTCTGACCTTTTCAGCTTTTTGTCCTTTTTCTTTTCCTAATTTGAGTTCTTCGCTGCTGATAAAGGTTGCTTCAGGCCTGGGCACTCTGCAATTGCTTGGAGGTACGCACGGAATAGCCTCTTAGCTTGGCTCTCAGCGATGCTTTCCATCGTTGTTGTAACATAGGCAGGATGCTGTTTTGAGCTTTTTTTTTCTTACAGCATAAATATGCTCAATAATAATATAGTGGGATTTTAGACAAAATACTTATTAAGGAAGACTACAGAACATAGATCTATTATTGACCATGGAGAATAGGGGCTTCAGGATTATTTCTGATTTATAGGGAGAATTATGTGCACTGTTATATTCAGAGAATTAATGTTTCTTGAAGTAGTGTTTTTGGCATTTTGTTGAACTCATGTTGATAATCCCTTTGCCAAAGGGATTAACTTAAAGTTTTCATAGTCAGTAATAAATACAATAATTGTGTATGCTGAATGCTTCTAATTACAAAACAAAAAGTGCACTAAAACCAGTTTTCTCTTGTAAAGATGGTCACAATTTCTCCCAGAAATAAAAATGTTTGTTCAGCTCTTCCAAAAGTGGTGAGACCGGTGCTGACACAGGAGAGGTTCAGTACTTGTCTGAGGCTGTTTCTCTTCACTCCAGTTCTGGTGGTTTTGACAGTCAGGCATCACATTTCTCCATGGTAAAATCCAGCTCTTGCCTTTCTTCAAGAAGATTCTGACATCTTGGGAGTTGTAATCCCATGCCTGCAGAACGAGCAGGCCAGGAGATTTGGCCAACCTCCTTTCAGTGGTTTGTGGGGACAGGACAAGGGGCAATGGGCACAAGACGGAGCACAGGAAGTTCTGCACCAACGTGCGAAAGAACTTCTTCACAGTGAGGGTGACGGAGCACTGGGACAGGCTGCCCAGGGAGGTTGTGGAGTCTCCTTCTCTGGGGATATTCAAGGCCCGTCTGGACGCCTACCTGGGCAGCCTGCTCTAGGGAACCTGCTTTGGCAGGGGGGTTGGACCCGATAATCTTCCGAGGTCCCTTCCAACCCCTTCAATTCTGTGATTCTGTTTACAGTGGAGCCAGCATGGGTAGGTGCTGGAGAAGAACATTGCTTTTTCATGCTAGATCATCGATACAGATTTTTATATTTATGTTAACAAACATTTTCTGATGTAAATTGCCATACTTCTATACTACGTCCTCTACAGACAGCTTAAAGGATTTGAAAAGCAGCTGTGAATGCTCAGCTTTTAATGCTTATTTTTCAAGTAATTTGGTTACCAAAAATGGGATGATGTAGTAGTTACTTCTCTTAGAGGAGAAGTACACTGGTGAGGTTTACTGTAATTTAATTCTTGTGATCATATGCAAAGTTATTTAAATTGAAAATACAAATATCCGTGTTCATATGTCACTTTGTCCTTTGTCGAGGTGGAGAGATCTGGAGGAACACGAGTAACTTGAATAAGTAGCCTAAGGTTTCTTTATCAAGCTATGCTAATGAATTAAACATAGCCTACTTTACAATAGCAGTGCTTTACTTTGTGCATCAGGTTAATTAAGGTGGTTTTAAATCACAGTCTAAGTCATACCGGCATATCTTGTTCACAAAAATGAGCCTCTGCATTTTTTTTACTTTGCCTACTAAAATCCACAGTTCTCTATCCACTGGTAACATGTCCCAGCCTGAAAGGTATATTTTATCATCCAGCTTTGTATTTTCTATTTGCATTTTGTTTGTGATTCACTGTGCCCAACTGGTAGTTGCCTCCGGTACTGTTGCTTAGTCAGTTCGTTCCTATTTTTGCATTTGTACCGTTGATTATCGCCATCTAAATACGGAACTTTGCACTTCATTGACTGCATCCTCTTTATTTCAGACCATTTCTGCAATTCGAAATTACTTTGAATTGTAGATCCTGCCTCTCTTTAAAGGACTTGAAACTTTACTGATTCCGGTGTTACGCACAGAGTTTAGAAGTGTAATTTCTGTTCCCTTGGTCACAAATGGGACTATTGAACAAAACTGGACCCAGAACAGATGCGATGCATTTGGGGACCCTGTTAGAAATGGCCAGACATCTTGAGAAGGAAGCACTGATAGCTACCGAGTACAGATTTTCTAAACCACTTGTGTACCTATCTTGTGCGTATACGTTTTATTTCCTTAGTTCGTGTGTCAGTGTCAAAAGTTTAACTGTCAGGATACAGACACTGCTTTTATTTTTGCCTCCTGTCAGATTACCCTGTCAAAGGGGAGCATTAGATCAGGCTTAATCTTTTGACAACTCCTGTGCAGATTGGTTTTTGTTACCTCATTGCCATTTCTGTATTCACGTTGCAGCTGCTCAGCAATTTATTTTCCGGTCAGTTAAGGTAAGATGGCAATTTGTAATTCTTTTAGTTTTTCTTTTTCCACATTCTCGGTGACAGCGCTAACCTACCTTTGTAGACTTTGTCTCCCCTCTTGTCAGTGAGTTCCTCTGAGTGGGATGTTCGGTAGGTATGTTAATGTAGTAGTGTGTAGTGAAGTTAATTATTCTTGAACCTGTTCTTTATCTTTGATGTTACCTATGGCTAAGTCTTTGGTTGCAGTTGATACTCTACAGATGTTAGTGAATAAAGCATGAAATTGTATGGGCCTGCTTGCATCATCTATTGTTGTACTTCCTCCTCTTAGTTCTAAAGCATTTATTAGATACTTGGTTTTTGAGCCCTTTCTGAACTTGATCCCTGTCTGATTTTTATCCCAGCGTGACTGTACTTGTCCTTGTCTTTGTCTTTTGTATGATTCATTTCTGATTTCCATCTAAAGAGGTCCTGAAAGTTCATTTCTGCTTCGTGCCTTTTGTATCTGTTGGGATGGGTTTGGCATTACGTTAATAAGTACGGCTCCTGTCAGTAACCGCTGCATTTCTTCTCCCCTTTTATATGCAAAATCAGCGGTGCCCCACCATTTCCGAAGAGCCGGCTGCATACCTTTTCTGAAGGGCAGCGAGGGCTGTACCAGACCTGCAGGATGAGCACCAGCTGCCCGTCCACCAGCAGCTTCCCTGCAGCGGTGGTCCTGCCCAGTTCGCAGATTGCTGCGCTTTCTGTGTGCTTCCCCGAAATGTCTGCCGGGCAATTCCTGCCTCTGCCTCGCTCCTGACCTTTGCCAGCTTTTCTCTTGTGTGCTATCTAGGGTCAGCAAGACAAGGCAGGAAAACGAGGGTCTGTACAGGCTCAGCTGGACCAAAAGCTTCTCTCCTCTCTTACCTTGTCTCAGACGGTGATCAGAAGTGGATGGCTAGGGAAGAGAAAGAAGAAAGAACAGCAGAAGTGTTATTTCCTCCTAACACTCTCCAGAATATTATCAGTTCAGGGACTTTCAGAGACAGATGTGGTTTTGTGTATTTGTCATCCCTCAGTAGATTTCTTTTCCTCGTGCTTGACCTCTCTTCCTTGTCCCCATATAATCTTTCAGTGCCCTTAGTCAAGGAGTTGCGAAGTAACTCTTTTTGTTTGCTTTTAAAACTGGCTTCTCCCAGCTTCCTCTCATTTATTTATTTAATTTATGTTGGAACAGGCAGTGAACAGTTCATCCACGTGCCACTTATGCTGAGCTGTCCCCTGTCACCTCTCTGCAAAGTTTCCTCCGTTCCTTTCTAGGGAGCTCTGGCTCATTTAGGCACTCAGTGTATGGGGGCTGCTGTCTCTTCTTTGGGTGGGGAGCCCGGGGCTGCACACAGGATTTGAGGTGCAGGCTTTGTTTTGTGGATCATGCATTTACTCAGTGACATTTTGAGGACCTCTTGTATTTTTTTCCCTAGCAGTTTTTAATGCTTGGCCCGGTGAACTCCCAAGACTTCAGCAACTGCTGGTTATTGACCCAACGTTTCACTGGCCTTCGCGTCACAATCCAGATATCAGCGATCAGCTCAGCATCGTTTTATCTGTGAAATCCAGCTCTCCAGTTGTATAAGAGAGGGTCTGTCCTTTCTTCCACCTCCTGCTCCCCAGTCCCATCTCTTCCTCAGCCCAGCCCTGCCCTGATCTCTCCATCGCTGCACCAGCAGAGCCTTCGCATCCCACCTGCCTCCCTCCGTGGCCTGGTGCCTGCTCAGCGAGCTGAACCAGCTCACCACGGGGTCAGGCCAGGGAAGCATCAGGAATAGGTGGCCAAGCACATGACAGAGCGTAAGTGCCCTATTTCAGCAGGAGCGTGCTGTTGAGTCATCTTAGCCGTGTCAGTGACCTGCGCCTTTGGGATGTGCTTGCAGGGTTTGGCGGTTACCCTGATTTCCTAGCACAGTGAGTCCTGTTGTTTTGTTATCATGTTCACCCAGCTGGCTTCTCTTTCACTTCAGGTTTCCTGAAAGCTTTGTGCCCTACTGGCTGGAAGGAAATCTGAAACTGTGGCTTTAGCCCAGCCCCGGGCAGAGAGGGCCATCCCCAGCTCCTGAGGGGTGGGCTGCCTGCAACCTGCCCCCAGTGCCTTTTGCATGCTTTCCTTCAGCTTTTAGGGTCTGGAGAATGAAAAAGCACTTGGCAGTTGAAATCGATGGCTGTCTGGCTAAACACATTTGCACCTCAAGGACCACTGCTGGCCAGAGAGGCGTTTCATCATTAGATATTACCCTTCTGTCCTCTAAACAAAGCCCTGGGAGCCACCCTCCTGCCCTTGCCTTCCTCTCTCCACATCCACAGCTTCGGCTTGTGCACAGCCTCAGCCGTACGTGAGTCTTCCCTGGGCACTGGACTGAACATGGTGATGGGACACTGGCCAAAAGAAGCGCTTTTCAGGCACACTGTTACACAAATTAGAGGTATTTCCAAGCATTTATTAATTGCAAAACTTCTAACCTTCCTCCTTCCTGAAGGGAAGAAACAGCTGCTGGAATATCTCGCCCTGCCAGGTTGGACCACGATGACCACTCAGGCCTCAGCTCTCGAAGCCGGTGGTCCCTGGGGGTTGCGGCCATTGACATGTAAATGGATGGGCGAGAGGCATCCTTCACTCGTACAGCTCCAGCAGCAGATGCTTCACAGGCCTGTATCGTTGTGAGGGGATCAGTGAGTCAGTTGTGATGTTGGCTTTTGTCTGTGCAACATAATGTAACCCTGCTGGTTTCCTGTATACAGCAGCTGAGACTGCAGTACATATATTCAGGTGTTCGAAACAGTTTTGCCTTTTTTCTTTGGGAAGAACCACTGATAAATTCATAACTAAAAGGTTTTTTTTGCTATTCAAACTGTCATCCATAATATGTTAGTTACAGACTTTCTCTGGATTTGTATTAGAATAATCAACAGAGTAACAGTGGCCTAGTCTCTATTTCCTAAATTTCACGAGCAGATGTTTGTGTTAATTTCGTAAGGTGAACCGGTTCTGTTGCTGCAGTGTGGTTGATGCTGAATATTTTGTCAGGCTATATTCACACAATTGTTTATGTCTCCAGCAGAACTTCCTTGTAATCTTCCTTTTGGGACTCTACCACTGCTGTAGTTGTAGATCATATTTTTTCTTACAAACTGTGGCATTATTTTGGAAGTGTATCTGGCCTAGAGAGCTGATGCAAACATTTATATATTGTATGTCAATTGAATGACCGAAACATTATTTGGGGGATATGAACGTACTTAAAATGGTCAAGAAGCATTGCTTATATTTTAAATGAACCGTAGTTAATAGTCAGCTTTTAGGGAAGAGTGATGACAGAGTGGTGACAGATTCGGGTGGAAGGGAAGAAGTACAAGGTGCAGCGTGCACGCTCAGGAGAGCTGTGTGAAAACACTGAAGTCACGGCACTTTGTGCTGAGGAAAGAGCTGTATGTTTGTACAGGTCTTAGAGATTAGGCTGTGAGATGTAAATGTAAGTGTTGCTTCTGTGTTTTTATAAAGCAGGTGAAACCGGTGACTGGGAAAGTTAGGTTCTGTGAAGTACTCAGCAGCTCTAGGAATCATGCCACTTTACTTACAGTTCATCTGTGAAGGGAAAAAAGTATGTATTTTATGGCAGTGATGCATGCAATAAGCCCCAAAGACTCTGCTGTTTATCCTGGCTGCTTTGTTTTCTGCCATAGCAGTATTTCAAACACCAAAGCTTGTCTTTTCTGACTTCGTTGGAGGTCCCCATGGAGAGGACCAGCATGGTTAGGATGGGAGTTTACCCAGTTCGAAACTGGAAGCTGCAGTAATGCAGGGAGTGCGACTTGGGCAATTGCACCGAAGTGATGCATCTTCCTGAACATTATCTGAAAACAAATGAAACAGCAGGAAGGATTTTTCCTTTCCTTTGCCGCTTTTGCAGTGATGCTTATTACTCTGGTGTGGCATTGCCAGTCTTTCATGAGACGTCCTAAGAGAGTGACGGAGACAAGACTGAATTTCTAGTGTAAATAATCAACAGGAATTTTCCCTTTCCTTACCTAAATATATATATTAATATTATAGAGTCACAGGATAGGTTTTCTGTAGCAGGTCATTTTTTAGAGTCTTTCACATAATTATGCCAAAATGCTTCAGTGACTTTAATAATAGTGTCGCAGAGATAATTAATAACAGAGAAATTAAAAAGCTCAGGCAAGGAAGGAAAGATACATTTTCACCTGGGGTTTAAAATGACTTAGAAACTCAACGAAACAGGGAGATGCACGAAGGCTCTTCCAGATGATACGAGCTGCAAAAAGAAGAGTTTTGTACCAGCAGTGACAACATGATTTTGGAAAGCAGTCCAGAATGAAACATGGCAGACAAAGCTTCACTCAGAGGCTAAGATAAGGTGTACGTCAGACGTATTTCTGTAGGTGGCTCATCTGATTTGCTCACGGGTGAGGAACAGGTGTCTTGGCCCATCATGTTATTTAGTCTCTTTAAATTTGTCAATGCATAATAATGCGAGAATTTAGCAAGAGATCCTTTTTCCTCCCGCTTCCCTCTGTATTGAGGCTGCTGTCTGTATTGCTCCCTTTTTTCTTTTTGCTCTTTCTTTTCTAACACTCGCCCAGTGCCTGAGATAACGGAGTTTTTCACTTCAACAGTAAGTGGAACACCTGCTACGTGAAATATCTCTCTCTCTTCTGAGTGAAAGCTTCAACCAACACGTCTTGTCGATGGAGATTAAGGCCTCGGCAGAGCTGTCTGGGCTGGACGTCTGCTTAATACAGGGCCTCTTCATTGTCATTCTGCCTTTCTGCTCCTCCCCATTAAAAACCAGTGACTCTTCACCAATTCATTCATGACACTGAGAAAAGAATGCCTAATGCTGCAGCAGACGTTTACACAGATAAATAAAATGTAGAGCATGCATTCAGCTGGTAAAATGAGCTATTTTCCCACGTGGAGGGGGGATTAAGCAGGCTATATATTTGCCTTCTGCAGCTGCTACGGGAAGCCTTTGACGGACAGCAGTGAAATGTATACGCACGTGTGCATGTACACACAAGCGTAGAATAACTGGTCGTGGTTGCTATTCGTGTATAATTTTGTTTTGTTTATGTGTTTTGGTGAAGTCACATGGCAGTCTGCAATTATTTTTTTTGTCCTCAGAAGGTTTGAATGGTTTTGCTATTAGGAGCTACTGAGCGTTTCCACTAGCACATTGACAGCACAGTGTCAGCAGAGGGAATATTTATTCAGCATGGTTTGTCCGGGGAAGAAGCAGTGCAAGGAAATGTGTGTAGGTGTTTTTTTGGCCAGGGCGTGATGCCCTCGAGACACAATCCTTGCTGTAGGAAATTGCACAATTTACTCAGTTAGACATGGGTATGCTGGTAGTGTGCTGTAACCGTTAGAACCATATTTTTATGGTTCTTATATGGTTTTATTTACAGAATCATTTAGGTTGGAAAAGACCTCTACGGTCATAAAGTCCAGCCGTTAACCTAGCACTGCCATGTCCACCACTAAACCAGGTTCCTAAGCACCGCATCTACACATCTTTTGAAGACCTCAGGATGGTGACTCAACCGCTTCCCTGGGCAGCCTGTTCCAGTGCCTCACAACCCTTTCAGTGAGGAAGTTTTTCCTAATATCCAGCCTAAACCTCCCCTGGTGCAACTTGAGGCCATTTCATATACAGAAGTCTCAACCAGGAAGATGCCTTTTAATTTGTCATATGCAATCAAAATCCTCCTGATTTTTTGATCAGATACTGAACTAGTTCTGAGTTGCCAGAGTGCCTTTGGGGGTTTTATTTTAGATGGTTTGTTCATCATCTTCATGATGCCAAATGTAGTTTCCCATTTAATATAATTTTGTATCTCCAACCATAACTAAATTCTTAGAACTTAGTCGTCATCACACATTTAGGTGGTACTAATTCAGAAAAGGGGAAAGCTGTGCTTCTTCTAGGAGATGGAGTCCATCAGAGAAGCCTGGTTAGAAAGGAAGAGAGGGTATCAGCTAGTCAGCCGTACCTCACATCAGCAAGGTGGTGACGAATGCTTCTCACTTCAGTTTGGTCATGCAAACTAATTTGATATGAATGTTCTGTACTAAAAGGGAATATTATGTGCCAAATTCTTCACTAAGAGCAATTTCTGACATTTTTCCTGATGTCTTTAAGGAGATAACTGCTTGCCACTGCTGTTAGATAACAGAGTTGCTAGTCAGGCGTCAGAAACGTTTATCCAGAGTTTTCTCTGCTTTTTGTGATTCAGTCCTTCCAGACACAGAGTATTTGCAGTGGTTGTTCTAGGGTTAAGAGTTTGTAGAGGACGTTCCTGATGTTCCCTCCCTGCTGCCTCCCAGCTGAGCTGCTGGTGGCTGTGCCAGAGCTGGCATTTGGTGCTTTCTGCAGCTCCCTTCAGTTGAGGTGCACCTTGCCGGCTGGGAGCGCAAGCATGAGAGGTCTGGTGGAAAGCCCAAGCAAATAGTTTGTCTTGAACACATGCAGATTCTGTGCAGGGTGGCATAGGTGGACTGCTGATGCAGAGAGGTGGGAGCTGCTCAGAGGAGAGACACCTTGGGTCCAGCTGTGAGCTGGTGGGGAGCAGAAGCTTTTTTTCTGTGATGATGAGATGGTTATGTGCTGTGGTGGTGGGCTTGCCTTGCCCTAGGGCAAAGGTGCTGGGGTTAGCGATGGGCCTTCCTGGGAAAGGCTCAGGTGGCCCTTGAAGTGGAGGGGCTGAGGGTGCAGGTAAGCAGATGTCTCGATGTTCTTCAGATGTTCTGTGGAGCATATAAACCCTGGCTTTATATAGTGCCTTCACATCTTCTAGTGGGAAGTCCTGGAAGGCAAATGTTTTACACTCCTCTAATTAACTGGCCAGAAGTTGTAGAAGATTTTGCTTCCTCTCATCAGATAGAAGCAGCGTTTGCACAAGCAGTCTGTTGGGCTCTCGCCTGGCTTCCTTGCAGCCACTGCTTTAAAGTCCCGTTTTTAGAAAGTCATTTGTATGTAATTGCAGTGCACGTTGTAGCAGGTAAAAGTTTCTGGTGCTTGTTTTAATGTTCATGGTGTGTGTTCCTCAGGCATAGCAGCATGACTGATGCTCCTTCTGTTTTTTACTGCTAACTTTTGCTGAAGTGTTCCACCCACTAAGAGGCTTTTTTAACATTAAAAAAAAATATCTTATGAAGCCTTTATTGTTTCTGCTAAGTTTTCCCGAGGTGTGATGTAAGGTGCTTTCTCATTGCAGAGACTGGTTGAGGAGGTGTCAGAGATGTCACCTCTTCTGCAGGCTTCATCCCTGTTACTCGCTGGCACAGAAGACACTTTCACCTGAATACCCAGCTCAGAGACAGTTTTGCTTAACTTCGTTCCGTGCCCCTTCCCGTGGATGTTTGTTTTTGTGTTTAACTTTGCTCTATTTCACTCAGTCTTTCACCGAAAGCGGAGGTTTCTGGTGTCTCTGAGGAACAGGTGCTGAGGGTGGCACAGGTTTCACCAGGCCGCGCCGGCTGCCTTTCCTTCTTCTCCCAAACCGTCTCCCTGTGGAGCTGAGGCAGCGTTTCCTTGTCACCTTCCTCACTGGCAGAAAGTGTGATCACAGATTTCAGGCATCTGTGAGATGGCAGTCACTTCCCTTCTGTGTGCAGTGCTGGCAACAGAAACCTGGGTTCTTTACCTGACACAGTTGGTGGATTGTTTCAGCTATGGCAGGCCTTTGGTCTTTGTTGACACAGAAACAAACCTTGATGCTGCATCCCTACCAAACTGTATGTCTGAAACTTGCTAAAAAATCAGTGTTTTTCACAGCTTAACCAATTCAGTATGAGCACCAACATTTCCTTATAAAAGCTGTAACAGCAAAATACACCTGTTCTGACAAGTGATTATATCAGGGACTTTCTGAACTGTGAGCTGCACTGTGGAAATGGGTAAGTTTTTCTGATTTTAGTTCATTCCTGAAAAATGTAAAACAGAGTCTTCTAAGAAACATCCAGAAATACTTTAAGCTGCCATGTACCTCATCAGCCTGCATGGATGTCACTGGCTCGACTGCTCAGTCTTGTGCAGCCTGGCTGGAGATGGCTCCTGTCTAATGCCTGTTCTGAGAGTAGCTGCGCTGGCTGTGGTTCTCCATTTCCTTCTTGCTTAACCTTGACAGACTTTTGCTTTTGTGAATCAAGTGTCTGGCAGAAGTGAGGATAAAGAAAACGATCCTCTGGCTGAAGATCAGCGCGGGTGACATGAAGAATCTGGGTAAGAGGACGTGTACTTGAAGAACAGCTTATGTGATCGCTTTCTTCATGAAAGGCACCTGTGTGTCTGCTGCCTTGGCATTGCACTGCCTTCAAAATGTACTGGTTTCACCCCAAATCACAAGGTAGCGGTGGCCATAAATGCCTGCCTTTACCTTTCAGTTGGTCTTACTTCTGTTTTTAATGCTTAAGCATAGTAATGCGAGCTCTTATCATCCCAGCATCTCCCAGCAAAACTTACACTACTGCTTTATGAATTGGTGTGGTTAGGAATTACAAGTCCATTTCAAGATTTATTTGTTTTTAATGCTTTAAGCTCTGTGGCTATCTGAAACGGGGATCTTTCTTTGGCAGGGGTGCTGTGGATCAAGAAAACAAAAGTCAGACCTCAGAGAGAGCGTATTTGCATGAGTGCTTCTTCGCTTTGTTTAGGGAGGTAGGTGTCCAGCATAGGATGAGCTAAATTTTTGCAGCTTTGCCAAATGAGCTGTGGCATGCTCTTACTCATGATGATACCGCAAGTAATCAGCTAGAGGTTACTTTCCTGGATGAAATACATTTAAACTGCAGGGAAGGAGAGGACTGTGATTTATTTTGATCGTTTATCCCTGTGATATTTGCATCCTGCAGTATGTAATATGAGCAGCTATTTATAATGGTTTGTTTTCTTCATGTGACACCATAAATCAAGAGGGAGGTTTAAAAAAAAGTTCTCTTAGTAACATCACCTTCTTCTCTGAAGAACCCAGGATGAGCTTAGATCTGGATGCTCCAAATGAGTGTATTATTATCTTTGAGTAGAACAATATATTTTTGTGTTGGGTAATATATCTATGCCACCTGAATATAGGAAACACTTAGAATAAGCCTTATTGGTTTTTATTCTCATTTCCAGCTCAGTGTTAAAGAAGTAGTTATAAAACTCTTCATCAGAGTTTTTGATAAACATTTTTTTCCTGTAGGTGTCAGAGTAATTAAAGTGTAATGACTTGTTTGAGATAGACTTGAAAACAAAGCACTTAATAACACAGTGCTATACTAGCCATTACAGAACAGCTGTATTTTTACTCTCCATAGTGGAGAGGTTATAAATTAGGGTGGTGTACTGTGCAAACCCAGTTCTTTTTTTTTGCGTTCAACTTTACTTACATTGACAAGGACGCGAACATAAATTTGACAAAAATATATATAAACACTAAGAATTTTACATTAAGAATACAAGAGTGTGAATTAAGTGTATTTGGAGAAATAGAAGATAATTTTAGCCTGGAATCTGTGTGTAACAGACTCAAGTGATACCAGTTTAAGAAGCGTGAGAGACTTGGAAGGAAATGAAGCAGTGACTGAAGAACTGTTTTACTTGTTTGCCCGCTTGTGTGCGTTTGTCGTACGGTTGTGGCAGTGACACTGGGCTGCCACTGGAGCATTTCGGTGCACTGAGACCGTAATGCCTGTTTCATCCCAGCATCTGGTGAGATTAAGTATTAGTGCTGCTGTTTAATGAACAGTACAAACGTTTAATTTGCGGATGTGAGTGAATATTTCGGGTTGTTTTTGTTTCCTCTGGTTTGTAGTCTACAAAGCCGTGAGGATGAACAAAGCCTTCCGGACTGCCTACTACATAGATTAATTTACAGCTGCCAGTTTATATTAGTTGTTCTACTTATTCTGCCTGAGTGCTTTTTTTTGAGGAAAGGAGTATTTCATAGCCGATTGTCTTGCAAAGAGAAAGGAATTAAAGAAATGTAAGGCAAACAAATTCCAGCTAATGAGGCAAGCTTTTGGCAGCTGAATTGTTTTCTCTCTTTTCTGATAATTTTGTGTTACGAGATGAGTCTGAAGTTAGAAAACAAAATTTAAGTTGGGTTTTGAACTTTGTCTTTAGCTTACTCCACTGTGCTTTGGCCAGACGGGGTGACCCAGTAGGGCTTTTTCGTTGCCTCTTTCTGTGCTCTTTTGGGAACGAGAGCGGGGGTAGGCGATGCACCTTTATATTGTGTTGTTACCCTGTAATTCTCCTTCTCCGTGTCAGTGTCATGGCACAAATGACAAGGCTAGGCCTTCTGGACCATTAGAGATTTTATATTCATACGGAGATCCACACCCACTTAGAGGTGACTCTGTGCATTAGTGACTATCAGTGAGGATGTGAAAGAAATATGGGAGTTTGTCCAAGAGCCTGCTGAATATGTCCGAGAGCACACGTACCGAGGTGTAAGCAGTCAGTACGTGTTTGTTCGCCTTTGCCTTCCTCCCCCCCCCCCAGTCATAATAAAGACTGGCTGATGTCTTAGCCCAGTATCTAAAATAATTGCTCTGGGGGCCTAAAATAGTACAGAAGGGGATTACTTGGTTTACTTAGAACAGAATTGGACACATTGGGAGATGCTCCCTTCTTCCCTGCCCCCAGCAGAGCTGGAGCTTTTTGTTACCCAAATTCCTGACAATAGGATCAAACTGGGGCTTTCGTGTCTAAATATAATCCTCTACAATCCCACAGAAAGGGTTCCTTCCCCCCCGCCCTCACCTTGGTTGCAGGATGGAGAAAAATGCAGGCGTTCTGGCCCTGTTTGGAAATCAAATGGAAGACGGGGAGATGTGAAGCCTCCCAGAAGTTAAGAGCAGAGCTCCCACTGATGGAGCAGCTGCTCCCAGGTTCCCCAAGGGAACCTGCCCAGAGAAGCTGTGGGTGTCCCCTCCCTGGCAGTGTTCAGGGCCAGGTTGGATGGGGCTTTGGGCAGCCTGGCCTGGTGGAACTGGGTGATCTTTAAGTCCCTTTCAACCCAAACCACGCTGTGATTCTGTGAACCCACCAGGTGAGCAGAGCAGAGCCGCTCTCTGTGGAGATGTCCTTGGTGACTTGGCTGCTCTAGCTCTCAGGCAATGCAAGGAAGTAGCCTTGTTGGCTTTTGGAAGTATTTTTTTCTTTCGCTTATTGTAGCAAATGTTCTCTTCTTTAATTTACTCTTAAAACTTTGGAAGGCAGCTCTTAAAATAGCTCATGTATTTCGATGCAAGTCATGAGAGAGATACACTGTGCACAGGTATGTATGCATACACATGCACACACACACACACACACACACACGTATATTTTCTTTTTTCTGGTGAGAAGGTGGTTTTGCTCCATAGTAGGTAATTAGTAGAGGACATGATACCTGCCCTCTGATCTCTGCTTTCTTCTGTCTCTGTTGGACTTCAGCTTTGGAGCCTGCAGGTGTCCAACTGTGGCGGTGGTGCAGATGTTTGCTATGCAATGTGCAGCTTCACCTGAGGAATATTCTGCTCCTTTTTTGGTCTTTATTCTTCTGAAGGTCTTTTAATTTAAAGACATTTAAAGAACGTTGTTCCTTTAAGTGTTTCATAGCAGCCGTTGGAAGTATGTGTGCGCTCCGTTTAATAAGAATGTTTTTTGTTTAGTGAGTCAGAAGCTTCTTGTTATGTACTGCATGAAAGGCTTCAAACCTTGTAAGCTGGTTTTGTGTTTCAGAGACCGTGTGGCAAAATGGAGCTGGTACTGGGTTTCTTCTTTGACATGCAGGGGGTACTCACAGTTAAAAGTATACTACCAGTCCACCTAAAACACACCAAAACTCAAAGCAAAATATAACCCTTAAAGAAATTAAGAGAAAAAAAAAAAACACTTCAAAGGCCTCAATGGTTTTTCAGTACTTTTCCAACTAGTTCTTTTGTGCTTTCTAGTGCAGTCAGAAAAAGTATTCATTAATCAGGATATTGAAGATTTTAGTGGTCAGCTCGTATGTGTGTTTTTGTTTCATTTAACAAGGTAGCTGTTACTGGTGGATTCAGCTGATGTTGGACTTTACCATTTTTGCAAGAAAGATAACTGGTCTTATTTGAAGTGGGCGTGCTGCATAGAGCACTCTGACAGCAGCAGCAATGATCTTCCCCAGGTTCGCTCAGCACTTGTGGCAAAATCTCTCCGCTTCACAAGGACTCCATCAGGAAAATGGATGCTGGTAGGAAAATAGGAGTTATCCTTCACAGGGTAGCTGAATCTTCTTTGTTTATTAAAAGTCAATATTTCTAAAATTTAGCTATAATTTCAGAAGAATAAGCATAGGTCAATATGAATTTGCAACATATTTTAAAACCTGAATCTCCTGTAATTTAGTAATGACAATTCAAGTATAAATATTGAAGCAATGTCTAATTGCTGCTGAAGTTTTAAAGACAGGCCATGAAAGGTGAAAATTGGAAACTGTAGATGTAGATGTTGATGTTGTAAAAGGAATAAGCTTCAGGGAACTATGTTCTTTCCTGCAGATACAGGGATGGACTCTTTGTTTTAAGTTTGTTTAGCTTAGTTCAGTTTCATATCAAAGTAATTCAGAGTGAAGAAGCTAATTCAAGGAGAAGGCTCTTCTGCCTTCTCTAATCCAGGAGTAGAAATGAGTTGTGAGAGCCTGAGAGGTGGTACTTCTAGAATTTTGGAGGTTAGCCTCACTGGAAAGAGTCAGTGAACTATTTAAAAGAACAACAACAACAACAAAAAAAACACTTTTTTTTTCCCATTGTAACCAATATTTAAAGTGGTGTTGAAATAATGAATAAAACTATTTAAAAACACCATATTTCAACATTGTAATTGAAATGTCATTTACCTCTAAAAGCACCTCTGCATAATCATGGGAGGCAGTGATTGTGTTGTGTCAAAGAATATACCCAACATTTCACTATTCCCTAACGCTTTCTACTAAATGCACATTTATGAAAATCGAATATGTTAAAATAGATATTTCTGACTTTACTATAAAGTGTAGATTTTGTTGCAAATTGCTGTGCCTTCATTGTCACCGGATGCTGTGATTTCACCTTTCTCAAATCACAGACAAAATGAGTTCGTTAAGTTACATTGGTTCCTCCCAGTGCCTCTGTGCCTGCTGTTCAAATATGTCTAAGGAATCCTTTTGGATTTTTTTTGGACCTAAAAGCTCAGGGTGTGCTGGGTTTTCTTCGTAAGGTCTAAAGCAGAGTGAAATGTCGTCGTTTCCCTTGCAGCTGGGGCAGCTGCCTGTCAAGGTGGTGCACGAAATGGAGGAGGAGGTACTCCTCTGTTTGAGTGCCTTCCAGACACGCAGCCTCCTGCGTCCTCTCCCCCATTGAGTTTGGTAACGTATGTTCCCGGCTGTGTCAAAAAGCTGTAATTCAGTGAGCAGGGTTGGTGTTCTGCTTCTGAGGATTTCGTACAGGTGAGAGAACGGCTTTCCTGAAGGGCAGGGCTGTGTGGGCAGCCCTTGGGCATTGCCCAGTGCCTCACGCTGAGGAGGATAAATCACCCGTGAGCTTACACACCTATGGCACTGTCTGTCCTGCACGCTTCACTGGTTGGAAAGGTGTTTTACGTGGTTTCTCCTAAGTAATGTATTACGTCAGCGGCTCTTGGGCGTATATAATACAGATAAAACCAGTCAAATGTTTATGCTCTGCAGAGGTTCTCCTCCTTAAAACAAACAAAAAAACCATGAAGGCCCATGACCCGTGATGCCCTACTGTGGGTTGCAGTGTAGCTGCAGTGTAGGTCAGGATGGACAAAATCTGCCCTGTTTCTGTGAAAAGCCATTCTCTCCAAATCAGCATGGTGGTTTGGCGTCATTTTACTAACAAAAGCACAATGAAGTTGCCTCTGATTTTAGCACACCCTAAGTCCTTCCCGCTGAATTAACTTGTTGAAAATTAACTTGTTGAAAAATAACTCCGATGCCAGGACAGACTGATCAAAAGTCTAAATGTATCTGGCTTTCCTTCAGCAGGTACATCCAATTCCAATAATATTTTATGTCACGGCTCCTTTTTTTTTTTTGAACTGATGGTGGGTCACTCACTGTTGACGCTTCATTCAACTTGGAAGAATCTGTTCGGTTCCCTGACATCTGTTGAACCTTCTTTTTTCTTTTTCTTTTCTTCTTTTTCTTGCTTGCATGTGGAAGTTCTCCAGATAAAACAGTCCTTCTTTTATTCTTTAAAATAGCTCTGCCACATTTTAGGTGAGCAGAGAGGAAAAAGTGAAATCCAGTCACGTGGCTGGTTGGCTGACCGGCATTGATTAGATGTTCAGAATGATTTGCCTTACAGTTGGGGTGGGCTTTACGAGTGTTTTTCTTCACCCTGAGCACATTTGGGTTTTCCTGCCATGCACTACAGCTGTAGACAGCCTAGGTACCTGAGAGGCTGCTGACTGCTGCCCCTCATTCCTTCTTTTGAGGTGATATAGGATAACCTTGCATAATACTCCCATTAAATATTTTTCCTGTTCCTAGTGCGAACAAGATGACCAATCATTTTTTGTGTGTCTTAAGCTGTGAAAAAGATATGGCCATTTAAATTATTTTTGACTTTTTTTGCGCGTTACTGAATTACTGGTTTTGTTTTTCAGAAATTCCCTTCCGTTAGCTTTGGCAAGGAAATTTTAGTGTAGTTATTACTTGATACCTATTTGTTGTTTTATGTTACAGCTGAATCAGATTGTTTATATTAACCACTACACGCCCGTGCAGCCTTCAGAGCTGCAAATCAGAAAACCTTAAGATCTGCGTAGGTGGGAAAGAACAGGAGAGAACTTACCAGTACCTGGCTTCTTTAATCCATGTAGTTTTTTTCTCTGCTC
Source organism: Cygnus olor (assembly GCF_009769625.2). Taxonomy (NCBI): domain Eukaryota; kingdom Metazoa; phylum Chordata; class Aves; order Anseriformes; family Anatidae; genus Cygnus; species Cygnus olor. The sequence goes on from NC_049171.1 coordinate 39,194,393, forward strand.
TATTTTTGTATGTGTCTAAAATTGTTAGACGTAATACGCATCATTACAGATAACTGCAGAGTTGCTTAATTTTCGTCTTCCTCTTTGATTGTGCAAAAACCTATATCCAAGGGACTATCAGTAGAGAGTTCATCCTTGTCTGCATGCTATGGGGAAACTGCCATGCCATGCGGATAAGCATAGTACAGGTATCCGTCAACATCTCAGTTAAGCTTAAACATTTTTAGGAATAAAACCTTTGACAACTTCTGTGGTTGAAGACCTCCATGTCAAACAGCTGCATGGGTTTCCCGGTTTTCTTTCAGGTGCACAAATGACTTAAAAAAACGCTGACTGTTGGCTATATTTATAGAAATATATGTTCAGAGCATGCATAATTTATAAGAGCTTGTAAAGTAATCTGTGTGTATAAAAACCCACAAAAAGACTTAAAAATTACTTTTTTTTCCATTTGTGTGTTTTCAACTCTTGGCTTTTTTTTTTCTGGTGTTTTTATTGGCGTTGACAACAATATTGTTTCAAAAAGAAGACTTTTTTACTCACCATTTTCATCATCACATATATTCTTTTTGCCAAGATCTGACAGGCTAACCTTGAAATAGCATTTTTTTATTGCTTACTCTCCAGAGAACAAATGAAGCAGAAAATCTTTGTTTTTTTGTGTTTGTTTCTTTTTGGTGGTGTTTTTCAAGTATTCCTGAAAAGTAGCTATGAAGTTATGTTACTTGCTTTTGGACCTTTTTCCCTTTTTATCCCTGCTACAGATGGGAAGCAGGAGACGTGCTGGGCAGATATGCACCCACAGGCATACCAAGTGTGCTTTCAGAGAGGTCTGCCTGCCTGTCCAGGCACATCTGAGCATCCTCTCTGAGCTGCATCTCGTGTGTGAAGGCTGGAGACGACTCAGTAGTGGCAGTACGGCGTGACCCAGCAGCAAGGCTGAATCCCAGATTTGAGTCTCAACGTCCAAAGCAGAAATGGGGCTACTGTAATGCACTGAGATGGGTATATTTAGACTAGGAAGAATAATTCTGTATTTACTAACATATTTTAAACACAATGATCTTGAATGCGTGTGAGAAGGGTAAAGTCATTTTGTGCAGTCTTTTGGGTGTTGCTGGAAGAGTAGGCTAGTCAAATTTGGACACTGCTCTCAGCCAGCCTGTCTCCAGAGGACTCCATTCCGGAGAATGGAGGGGTAGTTCCTACAGAGGGCCATACAAAATCCCCAGACTTGGTGCCTGATCTGGGCTGCTTTCTGAAGAAACCTCAGTGTTCGTCTCCATAAGCTTGCTCGGCAGTCAGCGAAGACACCCGTGGTTGGGTGGTATGAATTTGCTTCCCTTGTCTATCTTACGGTTTTGTGTTGTTGGTTTGTTTCAGTGTGGATCTGAGGGAGAGAAGTGGGGTAACGTGAATGTCAAATTCTTGAGTTGTGGGACATAGATGGGGTGGGGAAGGGAATTTGACAGCTTGTTGATTTGAGTGAATTTCTGTACCTGGTGCTCCTAAAACGCCACATATTTTAGAGGGGCCTGAATAAGTGATGTTTCATGGGTTAGCCTTTGTGTTGTTACCTAAAGAGCTTTGCTGTTTTAATGTGGAGGGCACCTCATTCCCACGCTCATACTGCTCTATAGCCTTTTGTTCATCTTTGCCTCTCTATTTTGCCCCTTTTGGATGGAGGAGCATAAATCTCTTTGAAACATCCAGCTAAAATGTCAGGGTACTTAATGAAACAGTGACACAGCTAGTTACATTCAGCACAAAGAATTTAAACAAAGGATAAGCTAAGCCAGCAAGTTCACAGATGTAAAGATATGTTTTCCCTTAAAAACTGTAACAGTTCTTTAATGTCTGTGTATTGTAGTGTGTTGCAGTATATGCTTTTAACGTGTGCGTCTTGCAGTGCGTGTGCACTTGGCTGAATTAAGGTTCCTTTGGCAGCCATAACTTTGAATTGCTTAACTTCTGTGTGCTTAAACTTCTTATATAGTTATTTTGCCTATTTTGCCTTCTCTCTCTTTTTTTTTCCTTCTGAAAAGGAGCATGGACACTGACAAAAGAGAGGGAAGGAAGGCACAATGGAGAAATGGTATAATTTACTTAAATGCATTTTTGAATTGAGAAGTGTTTTTTTTTTTTAAAAAAAAAAGTCACGTTCTGTAGTTCTGTCCCAGACTGGTGATCCTGATCACTTGAAGGAATGTGGGCAGTTTTTGAACAGCAGACATTAGGACCAGCGGAAGAAATTATTAGGTGTGTTGTACTATAGATGGCTGTTGATGGAGAACATTCACAAATGAATTGTTCTGAGATCAAAAAAAGTATAGTAAAGAATAACATCCATTTGCAAATATGAATAATAATAAGCCTACTGTTCTCTGAATATCAGGAGCTGAAGTGAAATCCAAAGCCATCAAAGTTAACAGCAAATTCCCAATGACTTAATAGGGTCAAGAATCACACATTTTTTACTTAAATTTTTTTTTGAGATTAGATGTACTCAAAGTCTGCAGAGTGTTTTTGCTGCTTAAGGATGCCAAATGAGGGATAAATAAACAGTGGTTAGGAGGTGCTGGGAATCCATAGCCCACAGATATGAGCTCAGGGCTACAATTAAAGCACAGAAGACAGTCTACAGACAACTTCTAGCTCTTTCTGTAAGACCATGGAAGCCTTGATATAGCGAACTCTTCTCTTTCATGGGTGGGCAGTTCATTGTTATGTCTGGGGTTCACACCATCAAGGCAGAGGTGTGTAAGAATGGGAGGTGAGCCCCCTTTGTGGTCAGAGCAGGGGTTAGGAGGAACCTGGGGCGCGCTTCCCATCCACTTCTCTTTCTCCATCGAGAGATGGAAGGAAATTAAAGTCCTCTAAATCAAATCTTGTATAAAGTCTAAGTTGGATGAGGTATATCCAGCAGAGCGACTATCATGAGGCTTTGGCAGAGATGCAAGCGCGCAGTCATTAACCTCCAAGTAGTCTTTAGTGAATGAATTTGAGGGAATGACTGATGTAGTGCCTGTAATAGTGTAAAACAGCAATCTAATGAGTGGGAGGAACAAGGACCTGCAGAGAGCTGGCCGAAGGCTCCTGGGTTGTGTCTCTTCCCTTCCCCCTTGCTCCTGGGTGGCTCAACAGGAGGGGAGAGCAGTCGTGTAATGGCTTTTGGCCATTGCCCTGCGATGTTGGTTTGACACGTGCAATTTACTTGGAAAAGCTTAAGTAGCCTTAATAGCAGAAAGTCCGAGCAGAGCTGACGCTAGTGGTCTCCCCTGTTGTCAGTCTGAACAAAGAGATTAAGAAGGGGATGAACGCAGAGACCAAATTGCCATCTCCCCCCCTGTGGGTGCTGCCGTATGAAAGCAGGTGGGAGCTGTGGCCGTGCTGCGGGATCTTGCTTTGCCACCCTGCCCCGGCTTGAGAGAGGATTTTGCCATCAATGCAACTTTCAGTTAAAAAATACATCGCTGCTGCATGTGCTGTGTATGTCCTGTCTGGTTTTTGTGGCTGCTGCGCGGGAGGCTGACGCTGCAGCTCACCTCCCAGTGCTCTTTTTTCAGAGGTGTTGGGCGTTTTCCCACTTCTGTAGCACGGCAGACCAAAAACATCTGACCATCAGCAAGTAGAAGAGATGTGTTTCAGGAGGGGTTATGGGGCTTTACCGACTCGAGATTTTTGTCAAAGGTGGTGATTGTTTGTGAAAAGTAGCCCCTCCACCGTGCTCAGTTTTACTGAGGATAAGCACATCACCTTTCTGTGAATCGCTGATTCGCTAAGGTACTCTTGTGCTGACGAGTCAGTTGCTAAACATAAAAGAAGCACGTATCCCCTGGGGTTAGAAGGTAAAGACTAAATAAGAGTTACGGCAGCAGTACCACCGTGGTCTAACCTTACCAGTCTTGGCTGTATAATTCATTGTATTTTCTGACATCGCTCACTTTGCCAGATACACCAGGTGAACGGTGGAGCTTACGGTGGTGACATAGATGCTTTGCGTTTTATTCACTGAATGTAGATAGATGAATGTATTTAATTGGTAGTTCTACGGAGAAACAATACTGCTCTTTTATAATGTAATAGCTAATATTTATGCTGCTAAAATACATATATGATGCATAACAAGTATTGGTTTTGGCTGAAAATGGATTCGTACAGATTAATTTGTATGCTTTTCTATGTGCACACAGAGTACAAATGAACTCTGTGTATATCAGATGCATGCTATATTTAATCACAACTCAAATATATGACACTGATAGCAGCAGTTCAAAGTTGAACTGTGTTTTAGAGTCATATTTTCTTAAATTTAGGTTTTTGCCCTGCTTTGGTGTGTGAAAATCTTGTTGTTGATCCCCAACGATCAGCATTTGCTCCCTTGCATATATCACAGTTGTGGAGTTGTTGGTTTTTAATTGATTAGTGCATATATCAAAAGCGTGAAGGTTTTTTAGATGAAGGTGCTCTGATGTTGAAAGGTCCATAATTCGTTCACCGACAGTTTGTTCATAAAAGTCTGCTTTCAGGAAAAATGAATAGGAGAGACTTCATAACATATTCCCAGAAATGCATTCAGAAATTGAATTAGGTAATCAGTGAGCTCAAAAATATTACTGATCACTTTTGAGTCATTCAGAGCTCCTGCGGAAGCAGAAACAGATAGGCTTTTTCCTCTGCAGTATCAGTACATCAGTGTGCAGCTAGGACTGCTTTTAACTTTGCAGTGGAATGTTCCTTATAGCCTGAAAACTCCTTTTTGCTCCGTCAGTTTAGACCGCAGCCAGCACCAGCCACGTTGCTTGCTCGCAAAGCCCTGGAGGCGCGGCGTGAGCGCAGCAGCGTGCCCTGCTGTTTGCCTGAGCGTGAATTACAGCGCCTCTGATGAAGTCAAGGATGTGAACCGGCTTGGACCGACAAGACAAGTCCCCGCTATTTGTGGGGAGTCTCTCCTTTCCCCAGGTGAAGGAGCAGCTGGCTTTCCCCATCTGCTGCTAAATGGTCCAGAGCTTGCACTGGTCTGCACCAGCACGGCCTGCTGCCCCTCGCTGGGAGGGATGCTGTGAGCACAGGGCCCCCCACGTGGCTCCCGGTGCAGCCACACAGGCAGAAGATTATTACTATTATTACTGCTATTGTATTTTAAAAAGTAAAGTAAAAGTGAAGTTCTTCACAAGACAGTGTTTTAAGTATTACAGTACCCAAGAATTCCGTGGAAATCTACAGATGTTGTCAGACTTAAACAGTTCCCCTGTTTTAATACTGAAAAATAAAAAGCAAAAAGAAAAAGTGTTACTAAACTTCTATAAAAAGACTTGCGTGCCGAAGACAAAAGACAGCAGGATGTAATCTCATTTTCCTTGCTCAAGACAATTAGAAATACCTCCCCCTAAAAGGACTGGCATGCATTTTTCAATGTGGGAAATACCCATGTGTTTCTCAAACCATGTGCACTAAGTAAATCTGACAGTTTATAAGGAAGTAGTAGTTTGTTATATATTTATATATTTACTTAAGTGTGGCCTGGATTGTTTTCAGGAGCAAAGATCAGTAGACTGCAACAATCATATGTTAGACTTTCAGGAAGCGTTTCACTGTATATTTTATTTTGTCTGCCGGACTATTGTCTCGTCTAGCTTTCGAAGGAAGAAAAAACAATGCAAATATTAGCAGAACTTTGAAGCAAATGAGAGATTTGGTCACTCTGTAAAGCAGGATTTTTTTCTTTCTTTCCCAGGAAAGGACATGGTAACCACGCTAGATATTTTTTTCTCTGAACTAAACTTACTCTATGCAATTTTCATGTCTGGAAATTTCTCAGTAATCACTGAGATATGATATTTATCTTACTAATTCTTACATATACCCTAGCCTTTTATATAAAGCAGCGAACATGGGAAAAATGGGAAGCGTCTGAACGGTTAGCCTAATATGGCAGTCTGCCAAATGATTCTTGCACCTTTTAGCTCTCAATATGTTGGATAAACGTTTGTCAAGTGAAATGTTCAGGTTTCCCGGAAGGCCTTAACAAGTCATGAAGCGTGTAACTTACAAACTGGAATTTCTTAACAACTTGTGAACAAGGCAATGCACACATCGACATTATGTAATTTATACGATTGGCTCTTTGGGGCTGTGTTGGCTTCTCTACTGTATACCAAGCATCATTCTGGTATTTTAAGGATGTTTAAGGATATGTGATTTTTTTTTTCTAATGCGCCTTCTGTCTCCTTGTTGGAATAAGACAAGGCTCTGCTCTGACATCCCTGCGAGGTGCTCCTAGGCTGGCTTTGTGCTGCCTGGCTGGTTTCCCGTGGTTCTGGCCGATGGGTAGTCATGCCAGCCCTTCAGCTTAACGCCAGTCGGTGTCCGCGGCCCCAGTTAGCTCTTTGCCAGCTTGGGCTTGTCCCTGGGGGATTCCCTCTCCTCTCCCAGTTCTCTTTCTGTCTAGGAACTCAGCAATTGCTCTGAAAAGAAAATTGGTGCAAGGCGTTTTTTCAACGCTTGCACTCTTTTCTCTCTCCTTACAGCTCTTCTGTTCTCCAGCACAGGTAAAAGTTCTTCACCATCCCTCCTTTGCTTTCTCTTCCGCTTGCCCTGCTGGTCATGAGCCATCTGTCATTTCTTTTTGTTGCTTTTACATCGCTTCCTTACTGTCCAGCCTCACCTCTTGCTCCTTCTGTTTTACTAGCAACATAAGCTCATTTGATTCCCTTCCAGCTGGAGGAAGAAGGCCAAGCCACCACATTTGCACCTCTAGGTACCTTCTGCAACTCTCTTTTCCTTTTCATTGCTAAAGTTATTGTCAAGAGCTGTCGGTGCATACCTCTCCCTAATGTGCCCTGTGCATTTTCCGTTCCAGCTTTGCACGCTTTATTCTGGGCAGTGTCTCTACTGACCTTCCTCATCAAGGTTTACAACATGCTCTTACTGACAGCTGCCTTCAGTGTATTCCCTGATGTTGTTTTTGAAATCCTGCCCATGCTTTTGTGCTCTTGTCCTCTTTGAGTGTTTCTGCCACCACAGCAACTTGCTTGCAGGATCCTCCCCGTTTGGTATTTGTTCTGTGTGGTTGTGCCCTTGGTTGTTTGTGTGTGTTTTCTGCACCTTCTGGACAAGATTACCTTGAGATAAACTGTAACTCCTTTCTGAAGTCTTGTCCATGTTACAGCCAACTTACCTTCTGCATGGGCCAGAAATCTCTCTCTTGCTTGCAAAAAAAACATTTTTGTTCTTCTTCAAGTTTGCTATTACTAATTTCAGCAATTTATGTATAAAATACTGTCTTCAGTGGTCAGTAAACCTGCCCTACAGATTGCAATCAAGCATCACGTGGCAATTCTGTCCCTAACATAAATGAGCTTTTACGTCTGTTGGCTTCATTTCACAGGGGAGCTCTCCGTATTCGTTCTCAGATATACCATAAGTTCTGCTCAGTTGCTGTTGGTTTGGAGATGATGTCAAAACAGAAAACAAGGGGGAAAGCAGTGAAATGGTTTAAAAAAAAAAAAAAAGTAAAATATTTCAGGGAAACATTCTGGGCATGCTGTGGTGAAGACAGCAGAAGATGAGGCTGAATCAGTAGCTTCCCGCTAATACTCGGTATCTTTTTATTTCAGGACAGTTGTGATTTTCCAGAATTGATTGACAGCCTGATTCAGACTAATTTTTTGCACGAAAATACACATTTTGATAGTACATATGAAAGGGATTTTACTCTGATGGTACTAGAAACAGCTTTTTCAGCACACAGATAAGACTGAACCTAAGTTAAAATTTCTACTTTTTTTTAATATATTCTTTATGACTTTTTCCTGTCATTTTTATCCATCTTTGATTGGTTTTCTAACTGTCTTTTGTGGGCAGTAGGTGCGGAACTGGTGTTTTGCCTTCTGGCAGCATGCAGTTTTCCACCAGGTTTTCACTGATGGATCCAAAGTAAATGCATTTACTCCAGTAGTTTGCAGCAACCACTTGTAGGTGCATTATAAACTAATTGTTCATTTGAGCAGTATTTAGCCATGTGTAGATGAAGTGATAAAAGGGGGAAATGATTTGTATGAGCCACTAAATTGAAGTGAGGCTCCATAAAAGGTGCTGATCTGCATCAACCCAATGAATGGACTGTGAGGAGCTTAGGCACTCCAGCACAAAGGAGGGAAGAAGTATTATATTAGCAGGCAGACTAAGTGCACTGACTAACAGGATATGAGCTTTGGAGGCATGAAAAGATAAAAGCAGAACAGAGAGAAGAAAAAGAACATCCCAGAGAGACAGTAGTGTCACTTGAAAATGGCAAGTGAGATCCTTTTCTGTTCATTTTTTTTCATGTTTTTAATTATTTTTTAATCTTTGCTTTTAGTCTTAGTCTTAAGACCTCAGTTTGTAGCCTGAGAGACAAACAGGATATACTAGATATACTATGGCTGCCTCTTCACATGTCTTGTAAAATTAATGATGACGACTGCCTCACTTATAAAGATCAAACTGTATTTATTCAAATGTAAAAGAATTACTTTACAGTAAGAAAACTAGTCTTACCATCATTGTCCCAAAACTCCATCACAGTGGAAGATGAAGTGTGAATAAAAAGCAATTCAGCTCACGCGTTCCCAATTGAAATTCATAAGTGTGGAAGAGGGAGGCTGAATCTGATTTCTTCTCTGTGGAATTCTGCTTTCTGGCAGCCTGCAAGGATGGACACCAACAAGCAGTTATACATTTTTAAAGAGAAGTAGTTCAAATAAGTGGATTTTGAAATGAAATGCCTGTTGAAGAAAAACAAGCTTTCTAGCACTGTTATTCTCTTTTTGCAGGGTGGAGTACTACAGTATTACTCTGCCATCCTTCAGCCGTCTTATTTGTTCTAATAAGGGCAGCAAGGCTATTTTGCTCAAGCTTCCAGTTTGGGATTCTTAACTGGTCACAGTTGGTCAGGTAATGATTGCAGTTTTACTATGGACTGAGGAAACTTGAAAACATTGACTTGGCCAACAGAACACCACCTGAATTTTCAAGTCCTCGTTTTTCCTTAGATGACCGATGTGGGAAGCAGTGCTGCTGGAACCCTGGCACGTGAATAATGTTTGTCCTTCAGCCATCTCTTCTATGTGCAGTGATGGGGAGGTGGAGAATTACTCAGTGTTGCCTCCCATCCCATTTCAAATGTTGAGCAACAAGTATAGCATGGCAGTTTTTTTCAATTAAAAATATGAACAATATTTTTTTTAAAAGAAAAGGAAAGACAGCAGGCAAAGATACCTGACCATTTGTGCCTTTTAATTTTCATTGTGGTGTCTCAGCATCGTGTATGTGTTCAAGCGAATCTGGGGCTGCCCGGTGCCGCTGGCCTGCTCCAGCCTCACCTCCACAACAACCTTCCTGCAGCCCGAGGTTAGTGGCAGAGAGAGGTGCCAAGACTATCAGCATTAAGAAGTGATTTACTGAGCAAGGAGCGTACCAGTTACTAATGAGTTGCTGACGCTTTGCTCATCCTTGGGAAACGCGTTAACAGGCCTCAGCAAGACTGGTGGCAGTATTTCTCTGTTAGATTTATCTAACGGTAAAGGGCATGTGTCTGTGTATCTGAATTCGTGGCAGTGACTTCAAGTACAGAGCTTCTCTGAGAAAACCAGTGAGGTGCTTAAGGAAAAAAAAAAAAAAAAGGAAGAAAACTGTCCATGTAGGAGTCAGGCTCAAAGGTGATCTGCAAACTAACATATATTCTACGTTTGTTAAACTGTCCCATAAAGGACATTAAGATACTAATTGCCAATTACTTTTTTTAATTTTCTATGTACCTGTGTAAGCTCCCTTCAGAGCTGACAATGCTGAGGGATCATTTCATACAGTTAAGAGCTTGCACCTCATTAGTGTCATTGATTATCCCCTTTTGATCAATGTGCCTCTTCCCAATACTTTGTTCGGCAGTTACCACTGGAGAGCTGAAAAGATAGATATTTCTTCTAAAAATAGAATTGAGCTTATTTTAATGTGCAGCAGTGCGCTGAAAACATCGGGAAAGTACCATCCTTTTTATCCTGGAGAGCTGGTGTCTTTCTGGCATTAGAGTCATACTTTGCTGACAGGAATGAACAGAGCTCCCGGCTACAACGGGGTACTCTGGAAACTGTCCTGGTGTGTGCATCCGTAGCATATTTGTCAGTGGAGGTGCCATTGTGAGGACAAACTTTGTTCTCAGTAAAGGCACTGAAAAAACAGGGGTCATAGTGGTAGAATAAAGAAGAAAAATTTGCCCTCTGCATTCCATTTCTTTAATTTATTATTTTATGTTACTTTATTTTTAAATTGAACAAGTCTAAAATAGACTCGTTGAGACCTGTTGTGCTCTCTGGACCATTTCAGATTGTAAGTACTGTAACAAATAGTGTGGAAGTTACCAGCATGTTGTGGCATTTCATAAATTGCGGTTTGCATTCTAGATACTAATCGCCAGGTGAATATTTGTATAGATGTACTTCTCTTAGTCAGAGGACAATATACAGTTTCCAGGAATTATAGATAAGAAGTAAGATACTGAAGTGAAATCATGCTAGCTGTGTTCCTGATGTAGCTGGTGAGGTGAACAGAATTGTATAGCTAATCAAAAATAAATTGACTTAGGCTTAATTAGGTTTATAACACTAATGTTTCTGGGTTTTGTTGGTTTCGGTATTTTTCTGTTTGGGTTTGGTTTGGTTTGGTTGGTTGATTGTTTTTTAAAGGGACCTGTTGTTTTTCCAGTTACCAAATGCAACTGGAACAGCATGAAACCTGGGCTCCTTGTACAGCCTCTGAGACATTTCGGGAACCTGTTCCTGGGGTACGCCATTTATTCACGAGGAAGAGGGGTGTTCATGTTCATCCAAGAAGGAACAATAACAAATGGAAACAAACAGAAGTACCTTCTGATGGTGTTCAAACACTGGGGAAATCCACCTCATTTGAAATGTCTGTGGTGGTGGTGCAGGAAACTATGATATGAAGGTATTTTGACCACTTTTACAGAAACAGCTGCTGTCAGCATACCTTTGTTCTTGGAAGAAGTAGGGTGAGGACGAGAAATTGCACAAATTCAGTAATAGCGTGAACCTATGAAATCATAGTTACATTCTCTGTGGTGTGGCATTTCTTAATACACGTGCACTGTCCTTGTAAAATACCAAGTCTTAAATGGTCAAAAATTGTAGGAAATAAAGGTAAAAATTGATACTGTGCATAGATACAGAACGTTGGTTGTATTTGATACCTTTTGAAAATGAAAATGTATTTGAACTTAAGAGCTAGAGTAGGTGTGATTGTATTTTGTGTTTATTTCTGTGCGCATAGGATAGGGATAGGGGATAGCTTACACAGGGATAGCTTAATTTGCAGTAGACTTAGATGATGTTGGTTGGAAGGGACATCTAGAGGTCATCTAGTCCAGCCTCTAGGTTGAAGCAGATGTGTCAGTGCACCAGATCAGCCCTGGCCTTGTCTAGTTGGGTCTTGGCTATTTCCAAGGATGGAGATTCCACCATGTCTCTGTGCCACCTGTTCCAGCATTGCACTACCTGAATTTGTCCCAGTGTCTACTGTGAATCTCCCAGACTTCAGCTTGCCCCTCTTGTCCCTTGTTATACCATCTTCCTCTACTTAAAAACATTTGGCTCCATTATCTTTGTACGCGCCCAAGTTACTGCTCAAGCAGTTGTAGGCTGCTGTTAGATCTACCCATAGCCTCCTCTTTGCCATATTAGAGCTGTGCTCTCAGCCCGATCTTGCAGGTCATACTGTAGGTTTATGACCGTGTTGGTCATAAATTACAATTACAATTTAGAAAATTACAGTTTTCTAAACTGGGCACCAAAATTCAGGTACCGGAGTTTAATTCTGTGACTTGAATGGTTTGATTTATATTTTCAACTTGCTAAGTACCAGCATCAGTTCGTGTTAAGCTAAAATATGTAGCCCTAGAGACATGGGCTATACTATAAAGCAGCTGGAATAAATGAATAACAACAAATTCTTTTTACATGATTTGTGAGAACAGCCCATATTTTGTTTCCATCACTTAGTGCAATGGCAGTAAGTTAATCCACACAGTCTTACAGTTTGGCGAGGGAACTGAGACATGATTTCCATCTTGTGAAGCATTGTACGAACAGGAACATAACAGCCAACATTTGTGTTAGTTGCAAGAATTCCTTAAAAGCGTGACTAATTAGCGATGACTTAAGTTTTACAGCAAGGATAAAAGGAGCCGAACACGGGTCTTGGTAAATTAATCTTCTTATGCAGTCTGCGAACTGAGTTAGTTTAGGTTCACTGTTACTCCGTTTTGTGTTGTCAGTGGTTAATGTTTGGGTGGAACACACCGTAAAAGGAAATCCAGATTTATGCTGTGAGGAGAAAAAAAGACGGTTTGAACAATTTTTGTTACGTTGTAGCTTGAATTAGGATCAGCGTGGTGTTTGGATTAAAAACCCAAATCAAATTTTGTTCTGTTTTGTTCAGCCGAACTTGTTTTTCCTCAGACATGCTGAGGGTCCGCCCTGACCCCTCACGTGGTGCAAGTCTGCGCATCCAGCCACACATCTGCGGTAACGGGGAGAACATGCAGGATAAAATGTTTGTGTTTTGCCCTGGCAAACCTTGTAAACTGGACGTGAAGCTCACAGTCGTTGGCTCTCTGAGTTCATTCCTGGACAGGCTGTGGGGAAATAGGTCTTGCTGGAGAGCCCTGCTGCCCAGGCACAGCCCAGGACTAGAGTTTCCCTCTTCAGCTGTGGTGGTGTTGGGGTCTTCCCGCTGTGCAGCCTCTCACACCAAGAGCTTTCTGGTGTCAAGACTGGATGTGTCGAAGCAGAAGCTGGAGAGCTTGGGGCTTACTGCAAGCACCTTTGGGCCGAGCAACCCCAGTTCTTGCTGCTTTACTTGGGTTAGGACTGTCCTGAGCGTCAATGAAGCGACCTTCATGTTTGCATTAGGCCTTTGGGACACGAACATGGTTCCATGACTCTGATTCTTCTGCTATTGCCTGATTATCAGCACCTAATATTTTTTGTACTTATTTAAGTGATTGCTAGAGGGTCAGAGTCCATGCTCTGCCTTGCTTGCAGAAATAATAGATGAAGAAATGCAAACAAGGATTTTAAAGCATAACATCTAAACTCACAGCAGATATTTTAAGGAGCTGCTGGGTCTTCACTCCACCTTAAAAAGGAAAGAAAAGAAAAATCAGTCAGTCACAACAATCATAACCTGACTTTGTTATTGATAGTGAAGTTTCTTGATATTCAAAGAGGACTTCTGCATTTCCTTACAGGAAAATAAATGCCCAAAATGCATCTTGAAGAGCACTGGGAAAAGATTTTCCTTCAAGAGAAGGATATGGAAAAGGGAAGGAGCGATGTATAGCAGTTTTATTCTACTTTAAGCAATACTGCTTTTTTTTCCCCCCAATTTTTCCTTTTAATGAGAAAAGGCGCATTTGTGGTTTTTAGAAAAGGAAGGAGTGGGAGCAGTGGGACAAAGACAAGAGGCTTAATTTCAGCAAATGTAAGGGTAGCAGTATTAATATCCCATGAGATTCATAAGGATTTTGTGAAAGGAAGAATGGTTTCCAAACAGAACAGTTTCAGTTTTTGCCTTTGCAGTGTGAGACCAGAAAACAAACAAACAGGTAAGTTGTGGTAAGTGCAGCTATGGCAACAGCTCTAAAAAGGGATGAGATGAGCTCTGGAGGTCTCTCCCAAATATCTATTTCCTTGAGCCTAGCTTTAGGCTACATCTTTCTGTACATAATCATGAACGTGGCTATTGATATTCTAGCTGTAGTTTAGACACAATTTATTAATTCAGTTCTTTAAATCTCAATATTTTTAATTATAATGAAACAGGTATATTTGCAAGACTGAAATAAAACGTCTTGCATATCTGAAAGTTCTTGCTTTGGAATGAGGACTTTTGAGTAAGCAGTGCTGGTGAAACTGGTTGTCTGCAGTCTGCTTTATGCCTGCCTCTACAGCCCTCACTGCTGCTTTGGGGAATGTCTGAGCTCCAAGGGTGCCTCTGAAGGGAGGTGGCTTTTCCTTAAGTACAAATGTTTGATTGGTAATTTGAATCTATACTATGTTTTCATAATAAATAGAAACCATATGAAACTTAAGAACACAGAATAAATTAACTTGTAAAACAGTGAATTCATTTTAACTCTGGATAAAGAAGCAAATAGTGAGCTCATATAAAATAAAATTAGAAGAATAAAAAGAAACATGAATAAGATGATCAAAAATACTGTTGGTACCTACATAGCTACTGAAACTGGCCTGAGGTGAAGGTCAACTCTGTAGTCTGAGAGGTAGGCACTATGCTTCTTCAGCTGAGATCCTCCCTTGTAATATACTTTGCTTTTTGGTAGTTTATTACATGGTGATTTGGATTGCTTGGGTAAAAAAAAGCTTTGAACTTCTCTTAACTGCCTGGCAAGTGTAATATTTTTCTCCTGCTGATATTTGAATGTGTTTTCATATTATTTCAAATAGTAATGTTTGAAACCTCTATGCCATTCAGACACGTTTCTTTTTGTCTGAGTTTTCTCTCCATCTGTTAAAAAAGCGAGTCAAAAAGCCTTCCAAAAACATAAATAGCATTTGTAAGTGGAGAATGGTTATACTTGTCATAAATTAATTCTGCTTCTCTTTGAACTCTACAGTAATTTAAAGTTATTCTTACAGAAATTACTGTTGCCATTTCCCATTTTCCAGCCAGTTTCTCATGATAGACAAATGAAAAAGCAATTATAACATAGTCAGCAAAACAGTAGAAAAAGGTCAAGACACAGACATAACTAATGGTTTGTTTTCTGACATCTTTCTGTATTATCATGTTTTTCTACATAATCCCATCTGATCTGAATACATTGGGGAAAAAAGGATAGGCAAAGCAGCTGAATTATGTAGAGATGTTAATTAGTAGGAAGGAGGGACAGTAAGGTCTTACAACAGCATTTTCTAATTGAAGTCACAGAACTGGCATTTCAGCAATGATTTCTGCTTCAGAGATCAAGAGAGATTATTTATTCTTAGCAGTGTTCTGTCTGCAGCTCTCAAAAATTCAAGCAGGCCAAGTGACTTCGATCATTTGCAAACACTGCTGAAAATGCAGCGGAAGTGTATTGAGCCCCAAGGGTTCGCTTACAGCCTGTGAAGCCACCAACTCCCATGCAGACTATTTGGTCTCCTTTCTAACTCTAAGGGGAGGGGATGACCACCGCTCCAGTTTTGCTTAACAAAAACTTCATTTGAAAATACATCACTCTTTCAAAACAAAACAACAACAACAAAAACATGCTACACAGACAGTGACTTTTTTTCATAATATGCATGTGAATCTTCTGAAACATATATCTAGTGTTAGGGTCATACACTCTTTTGCAGGCTTTCTTTCACCTACGTGTGGTAATAGTGAGACATGGTTAGTCCAGAAGACCAACTTCCAGTACCGGCCTGAAGTAGATACGTAGTGAAAGTACAAGAATTGGTCAAGCGTGGAAAAATGTATTTTGCTCATTCTTCCCTTTTTTTTGTTGTTGTTGTTTTCTAATATCTGCAGCAAATAAATCTAAGAACATTTTCTTGAAAAATATTTCTACTTAACATGTTGTTTTTCTGGTAGTAAAACCTCGATCTTCTGCCTCCAATAAAGTCAGAAACATTTGGTAGAAAGAGCAAAGCTGAGGTCTCAAACACTGAAACCTCCTGGGTTTTCAGCGACAGAGGGTTGCTCAAGGTGAGTTTCAGCTGCCCGCACTAGACAATCTGCCTCACAACATTCTTTGTCACAAAAGATAGCAGCCTTTGATATAGAAACTTTTAATAGTGCTCTCCCTAATATTTGCACTGTGTATATGGATAGCTCACAGACTGCTGTCACTTACAGAAATATACTGCCAAAGGTTTCCGTTCTATTTGGCATGCAGCTCTCCCTGTTGGTTACAGACGGATGCCTTTGCTGAGCCAACAGAAATAGGGACTCGGTGTTGATAAAAGCTGTTGTTTGGTACTTGACGTGTGAGCAATGACTTAGTCCTTCGATATCCCCTGATGGGCAGCAAACCTTGGGCAGCCAGGTCTTTTGGGGCCTTCTCAGACTCACGTAGCCAAAGAAGGTATGCAGCTGGTTTCTTTTGTCAGCAATAGAAAAGCCAAAATTGTGTCAGATGCTAGGCAATGTGTGGCGGCCCTGTAGTCAAAAACTGGTTGTTCTCCACAGTCTGAGAAGATGAGCACCCTGTTCAGTAGAAGCTGGTCATTTAAACATCCCACAAACAGGTGATCATCTGCCATCAAATGTACATCCTGACCACTCCCAAATAAGCAGCTAATTCTTTAACTATATTTCTGTTTGCTAGAATATAAGGCAAAGAACTGGTCATCAACTCTCATCATCCTAATCAAAATATGGAAGAATTATTTTTGTTAACAGTGTAAGCTGACTACACTGCCACTGTGGGTGTAGGGGGAAACAGAAGCTTAATTTATAAGGAAAACTCAGTTCACTGTCACATTGACTCCAGAAAGACAGGGGTGGCAGCCTGGCCGTGGCATCCTTTTTCTTTGTGATCCAGCCTCTTAGACCCTACCAGAGCTGCTGGCAAAAGTGCATGAAATCTGCAGTTAGCCAAGCAACTGTGAAATTGATATATTAATTTATCTGACGTGCAAAGTCTAAGCTGTTATTACCCGAGAGCACCTTCCTTTTTCCATCCCCGCATACTGTTCTGGTGCCAGACTGAGGGGTTGGTGGAGGGGTCTTACTGAGATAATTTCAAAATTCATCCTTTTTTAGGCTCCCAAGGTGGCAGCGCTGCAGCAATGTGTCGAGGAACTCCTTTGTGGTGTGCTCTGTTGTCCTGTGGTCTGTGGGGGTTCACTCTCATCACTGTGAATAACAACAACAACAACAAAAAGCCCTCAGGACTGAAACGTGGTGTTGTTAGCAGGGCTGATTCCCACTCTTGCAGGACATCATCCTCGAGGCTGGGTACGTGGACTTCTCTGAGTCAGAGCTCTGCGGCCCAGCCCTGCATTGCTGCCTGGGTGCCTGCCAGCTCTCGGCATGGCAGCAGCCCGTGTCCCGCCGGGCACGATGTTGGATGTCAAGGCTGCTTCCCTCTTTCCACGCATCACATGCCACCTATTTGCTCTGTCTGCTGCAAATGGGGGACTTAGGGCTTCTGGTGATCTCAGCGAGGCATCATCCAGCGGCAACCTCTGCTCTTCACCCTCCTGTCGATGGAGTACTTCCCGATTCCCCACCCCACTGTTAAATGGCACGCCGGTAAGCTGTTCTGCGCTACGCTGCTCTAATCACGTCCAGATTTGATGCCAGCTTTAGCAAAGTGCTCCTGCAGTTGTTACTAAGACTCTTAATCCCCAGCTATTGAAAAGCAATTACTCTTTCAGAGTTGCCAAGAGCAAGTGGGTGAGGAAAAACAAGCCCTAAGATAAGTAATTTCATGGTTTGGGTGGTTTTTAAGGCTTTTTTTTTTCCCCCAAAAATGTGTTACATCTATCACCAGCCCCGATACTTCAGTGCTCAGCTTCAGCTTTCTGTATAGAAAGTAAACTGGTGAGAAGAGGCAGGGGAGCAGCTCTTTTTATGCTTGTCAGGGCATGTGTGGATTCTCAAAATGAAGATGTCACGGGTGCATGCACTCCTGCAATTAACCTGATAAATAAGCAGTATTCTCGAGAGAGCTGCAGGTACCCCGGGGTAACTGTTTCTTACCCCAGCTTATGATGGGGGGGGTAGTGTCTGAGGCAGCAAGAAGTTCTTGCCCCTTGAATTTCAGAGTAGCAGTTTCTTCTCACCTTGTTTCAGCTCCAGTATTACAGCCCTACAGCAAAAATAATAATAAATAAAGCATTCTTTGCATAAGGCTGCAATAACTTGGAATAGTGGGCAATGCTTCTCAGTCTTAGCGAGATCAGGGCTATAATATAGTTCTTCGTATTCAGTGTATCTGCATAAAGACGTGGTTTAGTTCTGGCTGCCTCAACATCTTGCAAACGATAATCTAGCAAATGATAATCTATTGTTTTTCTTCTTACAAAATTTTTATGAAGCACAAACTTAGGTTGTGACGGAATGCATATAATTTTTCGCTTTTGGGAGTTACCTCAGGTTTGTTTTTTTGAGTCCTCAGTGTCCTCCCCTCCCCTTATATTCCAGTGTTTCCAGTGGCTCCATTAATACATACTTCCCTCCATCAGCAATAGGGTCCTCATCTTCAGACACTGGTTGCATAGTTTATTTCTGCTTGTCATGGAAGTGCTGCGGGTGATCGATGGCAAACAGCTAGCTGCACCAGGGATTGAAACTTAGAGCTGCATAGAGGAGAAATCCTGATGAGGTGACTGCCCTTCCCGACACATTGCCGCAGTGCCCGGGGTGCCATCCCATGGGCAGCTGCTGCTCTTCTCCTGGCTGGTGCCAGGCTCTGTTCTGTGGTGAGATGCCGGGGACAGCCCTGCCTGCAGGGAGACGGAAATCAAGCCTTCTTAAGAGTCTTCTCCATGTTATATCAAAACAGCCTGTGTTTGAGTATGGAATGTGACAGGGTTTGAACACAGTGTTCTCCTTGCCCATTTCTGCCTTAAGGTTGGTATGTACTTCTGCAGAAAGTGTTCCTGATATCAAAGCGGTTCTCTGCATCAAACATAAAGTAAAAAAAGAGATTTTTGTAACTGGGTTGGAGCTCAGATGTACTCTGGAACAACAGATATTTCACATCGCGATTGGCCCAGTCCAGGTGTAAACAAGGTAGTGTCAGGTGGAGCATGATCTGTTAATTCTTACTTTCAATCCAGTAGACTTCACAACTGATCCTGCTTCTTAGTGAACTGTCATAGATTTTTCTATAGCTAATGTGAAACAGAGCAGAACAGATTTTTTTTTTTTTGGTCTGCTGTCTTTTCCCTTGCTGTCTTTTTTTTTTTTTTTAAAAAAAAAAAAAAAGGTACTGAGGGGAACTTGTGTTAAATTCAGTGTGACTCCTTGAAATAGCTGTATATGGTTACAGCACCAGACCTTCCTACGCACTGAGGTGGATTTGCTGCTGGATGCACTCTTTGATGATTCCCATTGCAGATGAGCAAGATTAAAAACACACCAGGGAATCAGCCACGCTGAAGAACTGGTGGCTGATTTTAAACTCTGTTTCTTGAACTTGCCAATCTCTTTAAGGTAGGGGCTGTCCTCGCCACATGATGGTTACTTCTGTGCAGGAGTGACCGACAGGAGGAAGATATGAAGATCTTTTTTCTCTCCCTTGGATCACTGTAGACCCCTGGGCAGCATGAGGCTGTAGCTGGATGGGCACTGTAAGCTGTCACTGAAAGAAGCCATTGCGTTGTTGCTGGGCCCCACCTAGTAATTCTCACGTTTGTGTTGTCTTCTCCAGCTATTTGCACAGCTCAGGGTGGATCAGCTCGGGGAGTTTGATTAGTCTTAAAATCTTAACTGTTTAATTCCTTTACCACAGCATTTTTCAAGTGTGATCGCTTTCCCTGTCCAGGTCATCATGCAGTCACAGAAATGCAAGTGCCGTTGGGAAAAAAGGCAGTGCAGGTATGGGAGCAAACGAAGTTTATGAGGAAGATGCCACTGTGGCCATCAGCATTAGCTGAAGGCATTGAGGGAACTGCACCAGGGCTGGGCTTTGTTTGTGCGACTGTTTCACCTAACTGGATGGTTTGTCCGTGGAGGAGGCTGTCCCGGTCATGTTGGCTGCCCTGATGCCTGACATGCCGTATAAAAATGGCTTCATTCCTGCTCTTTTAATGTCACAATATGTTTTCCCTATGAAATACTACTTCTGTGTGTGTAAGAGATGGGAAAGTTTGTGATTGTGGGCTTGCCTTTCTGTAGCATGGCAGTGGGCTTCAAAAAAGGGAGTCCTCAGTATGGACATTGAGGTTTAGAGGTGATAACTGGGCACATTGCTTACCTTTATGGCATGCTGTGTTTTAACAGCAGCCCAGTCTCTGGCAGATCCTTTGCGTACACCTCAGGGATTTGAGGAGGAGAGGAAAAGTCCATTTCCTTTTTGGTGAAGTGACAGCTTGGCAGCTGCTCTTTTGCCTTGGGAAGCTGCTGCAACGTGGTCCTTTACAGATATGTGGAGCTGCCATGTAGCAAGCAACCGTGCTGCCTGTTCACACTGGGACAGAAAACCACAGCGAGCCATCAGCCCTTCCACCCCATGTGCCAGCTTGCTCAGAGCGGGCAGCAGCAAAGCTCTCCCCCAGAAACCCAAAGGGATCCAGCAGAGGAGCCAGCCGTGCCCAGTTCTCTTGAGCCTGTAAGTCGTGGTTGGAGAAGGGGCAAGTTTCTCTTGGCAGAGAGCAGAAGGAAGGGGTGTATGTGAAGACACAAAGCATCAGCGCTAGAAGAAAGCGCAGGCTACCATGTTTTCTTCCTTTTCCCTGCCCCAGGAAAATTTGGCATGTGTGCTAGCGGTGTGTGTGCATGCCTTCCTGTGAAGGACAGGGCCAGAGTGTGCAGGAGGGTCTGCTTGAGCTTCTTGGAGGTTCTGAGTGTCGTCACAAGCAGATGGTGTTTGAGGTTTGCTTGCCTCAGGAACTGAATTTATGACCCACTGTGGTGGTTTTACTCAGGTGGGCAGCTGAGCTCCACCACAACCGCTCTCTCACTCCACCTCCTCAAAGGGAAAGGGGGAGAAAATACGATGGAAAGGGCTCAAGAGTTGAGATAAGAACAGGGAGATCGCTCAACAATTACCGTCATGGGCAAAACAGACTCAGCATAAGGAGATTAATATAATTTATTGCCTATCACTAGCAGACTAGAACAGCAGGAAACTAAAAGCAAACTAAAAACACCTTCCCCCCATCCACCCTCTTCCACCTCCTCCCCCTGAGCAGTGCTGGGGAACAGGTAATGGGGGTTGCGGTCGGTCCCTAACACTTCGTCCCCACCGCTCCTTCACGGTCCCTCTCTGCCCCTGCTCCACGCGGGGTCCCTCCCACGGGATGCCGTCCTGCCCGAACTGAGCCTGCGGGGGCTGCCCACAGGCAGCAGCTCTTCAAGAACTGCTCCCACACGGCTCCGTACCACGGGGTCCGTCCCCCAGGAGCAAACTGCTCCAGCACGGGTCCCCCACGGGCGGCAGCTCCCCCCAGACCCCCTGCTCCTGTGTGGGCTCCTCTCCACGGGCTGCAGCTCCGGCCCGGGGCCTGCTCCTGCGGGGGCTCTCCATGGGCCGCAGCCTCCTCCAGGCCACATCCACCTGCTCCACCGGGGGCTCCTCCACCGGGGGGCTGCAGCGTGGAGATCTGCTCCGTGTGGGACCCGTGGGCTGCAGGGGGACAGCCTGCGCCACCAGGGGCCTCTCCACAGGCCGCAGGGGAACTGCTGCTGCCTGCTTGGAGCACCTCCTGCCCTCCTTCAGTGACCTTGGGGTCTGCAGGGCTGGTGCTCACTCCTCTCTCCCAGCTGCTGTCATGCAGCAGGTTTTTTCCCTTCCTTCAATCTGCTCTCCCAGAGGCCCACCCAACATCACTCCCTGTCTTTGCTCTGGCCAGCAGTGGGTCCCTTTTGGAGCCGGCTGGAGCTGGCTCTGATCTGACATGGGGCAGCTGCTGGGCTCTGCTCACAGAGGCCACCCCTGCTGCCCCCCTGCTACCAAGCCCTTGCCACATAAACCCATACACCTAGGGATAGTAGAGACCAGTTTGCTTTGGCAGTGTAGGCCTGTAAGTTTTCTCATCTATTCTTTTTCCCAGCAGCTCACAAATACCGCTAAAAAGGTAGTCTCTCTGGAGGTTAGACTTCAGAAGGGATGTAATGACAGGTATAGCAACAAAGAAAGCAGAAAAAGCAGCAAGAAAGGGGAGCTAGTAAACGTATTTACGTAAAGAGAACAAGGGAAGGATCACAGGCTGAAAATGGAAACCTCAGCAGATACCCCTGATGAGTTCCTGTAGCCAGCAAAAAGTCTGCTCAGTCACTTCCATCTAGGTGGCCTGGCTGAAATGGGATATCTGAACTGGGGTGACAGCACAATGTCATGGAGAATGGTACGAGACAAAGAGAAGCGGAACGAGTCCTTTTCCCGATTTCATTTCTCACGCGCTTTCTGGGAAGTTACGAAGGTGTCTGTCTCATTTTCCCTGCTTGTGTAATCATGCAGCTCTCACTGCTTGGCGTTTTCAAAGATCAGTCAGTGGGAACCAAACTGGCAAGCCATGGTTTGAACTTGTCTTGTTTGTAGTGGGAAGTGCCTGTGAAAACTTCGGGAGGAAATGACTGCTTTTGCCCAGGTGTATTCAGGCAGCCGTATGTTGCAGAAAGCACTGGTGTTAAGTTTCTTTACTCCGCAGTCTGCTTTGACACTCCATTTGTTATGTGTTTCTCCTCATGCAGAAGCAGTGTGCTGTACCATGGTGCAGAGACTCGCTGTTGCTGTCAGCGCAGGAAAAGACTGAAGTTGGCATCTCTCTTATCCCCAGCCAGAGGCTGCCCTGAAAGACACAGTTGTAAAATGTTCATCAGAAAAAAACTGAAGACAGATCCCTGAGAGTGAGTAAAAAAGCAAATCTACTTTTTTTTTTAATGTTTTGTCTAAAATGCTTAAAAGTAATGCCATGCAGAAATTTATTTTGAAATGCACTGAAGTTCCTGGGTAAATAACAGAATGAGAAGAGCTCCAAGTTTTACACGAGGAGCCAAGTTACTGTATTTACGTCACATTGCTATGTTCTTTGAAACGTGCAGTCCTTGCTGCCGCCTCTGCTGTCTGTGTACACCCCTGCTACTGCATGTCTGAGGTTCAACGTTAGTGAAATAAAGTGTTGTACCAAAATGGGATTTCCCTAAGGAAGGCACCTAAGAAAAACTGGTTTGTCAGGGAAAAAGGTCAGCTGGGAGGGAGCAGCTCTAGGGCTGATATGAAGGCTCCATGGGACAGTAACCAGGCAGCTGTATCAGGAAAGGAGATGTCATGTTTAGTGGGCCATGTTCACTGCTCCAGTAGGGAAGCTGTGCTGCTAGAAGACAGCTGAGCTGCCTTCTCCAGGACACAGGCAAACAACCAAAGTTTCTGATGGCAGTAAGACAGAAAATATCTTTGGGATGTTTGCTGTTTTCTCGGTGATCTTCAGTTACTTTTTAATTTTGAGTAGTGAATGCATGTTCTGAAACCCTTTGCAAAGCACATTCTTAGATTGTAGCTCTCTCCTAGCCTGTAAGAGGTGAACTTGCAGACCCAAAGGACTGCCTATTCAGCAGGATGTTACAGAGTATGAAGAGGTGGCTGGGGAGGTTGGAGGGCAAAGACTCCAGTTTTCAGATCATGCCCATGTGTTTGGACCTGGATACCACTCCTACCCCTCCACAGCCGAAAGAGGTCTGCCTGTGGAGACCATCCCTGGAGACTCATCACCTGTGCTCAGCCTGGGCCAGGCTGGGAAAAAAAACACGTGAGGTTCAGAGGCTGGCTTCACGCTCCCCAGCACAGGGAGCTTCCTTTCGTGGAGTGCTTGACAAGCTGTTTGTCTGAGGTATATACATTATAGGTTATTAACTTTTTATGCCTGACATTTCATGCTTCTGCAGAAGGGGGAGCTTTCCGCATGCTAACCTGTTTTATTGTTTCTGGGAAGTAAGGCCCTGGCAAGGTAGCCTTGATGCTGGAGGATGAGCTGGGCTTGTGGAAGCAGCTCCAGAAGCAGCTTAGGGTTCAGCAAATGAAACATTGAGAGCGTGGTGTGACTGCTAATGTCCGTGCCGAAGACAAGTCATTACTGAGATTTGCTGAGACTTTCTGCATCAGTTGTTTTTTACATTTTATTCCAATGTGAGTGTTTTAATTCTAAATAAATCACAGTGATTTACTGGTGACAGGAGATGTCATGGTGCAGTCTGGCAGGCACAGCAAACTGCGGAAAGCTGAGTGCTTCTCATGGGTATTGTGGGGAGGACTCATCTAATCTAGCTTGAGATGTTTATAGTGCTGTATCCAAGATGATGTTTAATGAGGTAAGTAATTTTAGAATGTGATTCATCTGACAGTTGAAATATACTTTAGGATGGCATGAATTATGTCTTTTGTTGGCCCGAAGTTGGAAAAGTCAGTGGTAGGTGTCTGCCCAGTGAACTCTTTAAGTTTGGTGTTGTAGTGTTGTCTAGAGTGCCTCTGAGTTTTGGGGAGGCTTGAAAATTTGTATTCTGTTGTCTGTGATCGGAACAGACAGAGGTGGTGACAAAAAGCTCCTCAGTCTTTTTGTTTTCTTCTGTTGTCATGAATCTGAGATTCAGCTGCAGTAATCTATGACTGTCTCTGGAGGAAGATTATTTAATATAATGGAAGTGATAAGTTTTGAACTTTCTGAATTTTTGAAACACAAATTTTAGCTCTATGGTAAAACTTGCATGTGAGCTTCTGTCTTAAAAGTGTAGTCCATGCCATACAACCTATAAAATAAGAATTTACAAAAATGTGACTCTGTTTTTTGGATGGATCACAGAGGAGTCTGAACATTTCTGGCTTTTAATCTTTTTGTAAAGATTTTCCAAATTTCACTGAAGCCGGAGTGGACCTGATTGTTTCTTACATCTGTTTGGAGAAACCTTCCTTTATAGAAGAGGTGATGGAAGGAAAGTATGAGAGTGATCCAGACTGCCTAGGTGGGTGGTGGGCATCGTCTGGATATTGCTTTTGGAGCTCTGAACGTATGAAAAGAAGCAGAAGACAACAAAGAAGGTAGCAGGGAAACCACAGAGAAGAATGCCAATAATGCTGAGAAAAAACCTTGAGTGTGCTCCAGGGCGATGTACTACAGGAGTGTGCTCACGCTGGAGATGCTGTCCTGCTGTTTGAGTCTCTCTGGTGAAAATCTCTTAACTTCCCTGATCTCATCCCAAGATAAACCCTTTGAAGTGCAAGTTTAATGAATTGGTGTGTCTGTGGTGCAAACTATTCTGTGTGTACTGCGCGCCCTGCTATTTTATATATTCTCCTCTTCTCTGTATGAAGAAATAATTTCCTTTTCTTGTGGTGTAAGCCTTAAAACAATAAGCACGTGTACAGTTTTAAGCATGTGATTTGTTTCAGTGGCTTCAAGTGGCTATAGGTAAATTAGGTAGAACTGTCTGTTTGTCCCTTATGAGCTGTTGCCAGCCTTCTCGGTAGTTACCACAGGGTTGTACAGGGGTCCTGGCAAGGGTACCAAACATCTGCTCAAGAGCAAATCCCCAGAAAACAGTGAAAACGTGGCTAGGTGATTAGGAAACAGTATTATCCTGGTGACGCTTTCGAGTTACCGCGCTGGGTTAGACTGTGAAGACAATTAAACCTGCCTTTGATAGATCATACAAGCAGTCAGGGCACCTGATTCATAAAATTTGTAATGGCCCTACTTACACTAATTATCAGCGAAGCAGAGCAGATATGTAAGATCTATTACATTGATTGCAACAGGAATAATGCAGTACTCATTGGCATCGGTGTTTTATACGAAAAATTAATAGTGCAGTTCAGCCGTTGTTTCAGAATGTGTTTCCACTTGGTGGTGAGTCTTCATCTGTGTAATGCGGACATTCTACTACTGTGTTTGCTGCTGAAATTGTAGGGGATTTTGGTTGCTAGAGTTTACAAAGCATTAGTAGCTAAGGCAAACTTGGGTGTTCTGGAGGTGGTTCATGCGTGGTAGCTGTGGTTTGTTTAAAAGACACTGACAATGATGCAATTTTTTGGACCTGTTCAAGAGAGTACCCAGCATTCAAAGGAGCGACGTTAACCTTTTCCACGGCAGCCCCTTCAGGTGTAGCAACTGGATGAGAAATCAAGACATCTGCAGAAAACTTCTGAATTGATTTATGACCCTCTTGGAGGAAAATATTTTTAGCCCATAGTGATTGATTTTTCACAATTCATGAAGAGATTTATGAAGCAAATAATCCTGGCGTATCCTTCACCATTTGTTCTGCATGTACTGTACTTGATGGATGTTATACATGAAAGGGTCAAACCCTGAGGATATTTAGTACTCATTTTACTGACATGAACGTTAAAATCAGGGGTTCTGTACGTGGTGATAGGATGATGTCTGCACAAATAAAATACTCTCTGTTCACCCGCAACACAAACACATTTGTTGGTGTCTGAAAATGTGAAGTACATCCCCAGCAGAGGAGGATTTCCCCGTGGTAAGTTACAGAGCTTCCTTCGGACATTAACTTGAGAGAGGGTGCCACCTGGAAAGTAAACTGTCGGTGCCTAAGGAGTCTTTCTCCCAGTAAAGCCTCCGTCTTTAACGTGTGACTGCCAGTGCAACTTCTGGCCTTGCCAGAGGTTTTCCAGCAGGCCAACCCCTGCACAGCTGCCTCCCACCACCTTTGCAAGCCAACATGGAAACGAGATCGTCGATGCCATTACCATTAAGAGATCTTAGAGTTAATAGCAACATACAGTAAGGCAGCAAAAAAAAAAAATCTGCTGTGATGCAAGTAACCCTTTCCAAAATTCATTATTTTCTAAAACCATGATTTTTATAAATCAGTCTTGTTTTTTGCAACACACACACACACACACACACACACACACAAAGGGTGCGTGTGTTCCAAGTAGATAATCTTTTGTGGGTTTTGGCTTTGCAAGTTATTACTGTTCCTGTCCCTCCTGCTTGCACAACTACCCAGAAACGGGCCTTGAAATTGGGCCATCAGGCTCCTCACAGTTAATTAAACTTGTTTTTCTCGGTGCCTCCTCTTTCTGAAAAATAGAAGCGGTGTTTACCTGTTCGTTCACAGATTGGGTGGTGGAAGAGAAGTTAGCCTTCAGCTGTGCAGGAGGGTGGAGCAGGTACTTGAGAAGGAGAGAAAATCTGCAGGGATTTGGCCTCGCTTCTTCCTGTATCAAGGGGGTGAACTTCTGCAGGGTTGGGTGCCAAGAGCTACGCTCATGTGGTTGTAAAAAGTGATCTCTACTTCCTACAAGGTAGGGAATGACTGATTTGGCTGCAGAAGAAGGTCTGGGAGTTTAGAGTGGGCTGGGAAGTGAATTCAATCTGTATGATGCAGTTGCAAGAAGAGACAAGCCTGGCTTTGGGTCTCTGGGATGCGGAAACGGTGCTGTGGAAGACACCAGGGGAATTATTAACCGGAGAGTCCTCTGCAAATCTTGTGTGTGGTTTTGAGTAACAAGCCACAGAGCAAATGTAGCAGAGGGCTGGAAAAAGTGATCTAGCAGTAAAGGACGAAATAACTTTGCTGTGTTTTAATCTAGAATAAAAAGCAATGAAGGAAATGAAAGATGGTAGAGGAATAGGGACTTCTGTCCATGAACAGTGACCTTCCGTGCATCATTAATGGAAACTATGACAGTAATATATTAATAAATATGGCAGAAAGAGATTAGGGTTCATTTTGGTAAAAATGAAGTGTTTTATGGGGAAAGGAGTTAACTGGGTGCAGTAATTGTCTGGGGTACAAGGCTGACAGTATTGCAGCCTTGAAATCTCTGTTTATTGCCCTTGTTTCTGTGCTGTTACGTATTTCCACATATAAAAAAATTTATGGCAGTCCAATCTATTTGGTGAGTCTGCTGACAAGTGTATCACTTAATACACGTTGCAATTATTTGTCATCTATCAACATCTTTGCACTACAGTCAGAACCAGAGACCTTCCGTTCACGTCATCGAGCATCCTGCACAGTCATGAAGCAGCAGTTTTGGCTAGCTGACTCTCAACAGCTGCAAACCTGGCATGGAAATGAGCTCGTGGTCCAAAGAGGAAGGCTTCACCCCCTTCTGGTGCTGCAGTGTAACCAAAAATACCAAGCGCCGTGAGGAGTGCCCAGCATGGCAGCTTCATTCACAAAATGAGAGACTATTTGCTACCTTTGAGCTAAACTTACAAATTGGAAAAGGTAGGATAAAGTCCCTAAAATCCCCACCTTTTCAGCAGGCTTTGCAGTCAATAAAGACACTCTCCTATCAGGATCTCACCAGAGATGCTTTTAATTTACTTCCCAGTTTTTGGTGGCTGTTTCCAGGCCTCTTTCAAGCCTTCTTAGGCTAGAGAAAAGAACCCCTCTGGTATGTTCAGCAGGTCTGGTGTCTACCCTGAAGCAGAGCTTCACTTGAATTGTGTGCAGCTAGTTTTAACCCATCCACACTGGTTTTGCTCAGGTGTTGCAGACAGCTTCTTGGCAGAGACGTTGGAGAATCAGCTCGTGGGTTTGACGGTGGGAGCTGCGCTGACTCGCAGAGCTGTGCCCTGCCCCACGCAGCAGTGCATGACCTCCGCTTCCACTTCCCCGCCGGCGTTCGTTTTCTCTTGCCCAATTTTCCAGGGTGTGCCAGATCCCTGAACTTCCTCTTGCAGTTCCAGTACCCCGTGGTGGGATGCAGCTGGAAAAGTTATCTTCTCTTGACGGTAAGAGCGCACAGTAACAGGTGCAAACTGCTCTGTGAGTTACAGTGGAGACACGCAGCCCTTCTACCCACACGTTTGCTGCATCTCTCTCCCACCCTGGACCCCCCATCCGTAGGACTGCGGCCTCTGACTTTCAGCTTACACCTTACAGAGCTCTTAACTGGCTCCCACTGCCTGCCAGACTCTTGCACGCATGCCAGACACGTAGCAATGTTGAGGAACCGTGTTAATATAACAACACCTCAGACCGTACTCGTGGTCTCTCCATGATTCAGAGCTGCACGGGGAGCACCGCTCAGCCAGTTCGTTGCGTCTTCCAGTGTCCTCCCAAGGCATCTGCAGGGATTGCACGGGAGGGACTGCATCAGCGCTGCTGGCAGCTCCTCAGTCATGTTTTGCTTGAAGAGAAAGAACATCTCCAATGCTCTCTTGTCAGCTGGAAAATATTTTGAAGCTGGTAAATGTGTGTTTTCTTCTTTCCCATCCTGTCAAGAGCGTTTTCTGATGGCTGCCTGGCCGCGCATCTTTACTCATGCTTATAAAAGGTAGGATCTTCAAACAGAAGTTTGTGGCTTGGTGCTGGCATTAAGTTAACATAATGGTGCCTTCTGGCCTGGAAAAATCTGTAAACGTAGCAATTACTTTTTTCTTGAAATTTTCCAGCACGTCTTTGTGCAAAATTCACCTGGGTTTCCGTTACATGCTGGCTGAGAGAGTGTAGGGTCACTCGTGCTGCAAGGAGGAGCATCCAGAGCAAACCCAAGGAGGAGCAGACCGCTGCAGTGCCACACCAGCATGAGGGCAGCGGTGGCCCCAAACTGAATGACCGATAGTGCCTGTGCTACGGCTGATTTGAAACGTGATGGCTCTAAAACCATCTTTCTGGCTTGCAGTGAGCTTTGGTGGGATTTGTATGGCATTTTAATTGATTGCCAGGTGGCTCCCATGCTGAAGGAGATGGTGAGGAACCGTTCTCCCATCCAGAAGTCCCACTGTGCCTGAGCATAATATAAAACCCCGCTCTCCCACGAGCACAGCTGTGTCCTGCGTCGTTCCCAAGGTTCAGCCCCAGCACTTCTGTTAAACAGCAGTGAGCTGGAAAGACCTCCTAAGTGTTTTTATGCAAATGGCACCGAGACCTCTCTTCCGTGTGTGTTTGCGCGCAGACACTGTGTGGCAGCAAACAATAGATATTGTTTTGTTATGTAAATACTGAGGGATGCTTGCTGAGAGTTGGTCTCGCTTTTAATGAATGTTTTTGACGTGTGCGTGTGTTGAAAGAGAGGGTGGGGAGAATAATAAAGTTGTGACACTTCAGTGAGATAAGCAAAATGAAAAAGTGTCACGTTAGGAGCTGCAGAAAGTGCTACGTATATAACCTGCGTGACGGATAACGAAGGTCAGGGCTACATGGAAGGGAGATAATGAGGGGGGAAGGAGAACAATTGCCTTCACACAAGGAGTTTAGCGATGTGTAACCGATGACTTGCAACTGCCTCCGTGGTCTTCATCGCTGGTCCCCGTGTGCCTGCGTCTCCGAGCGCGCTCTGCACAGCAGGTGCAGCTTTGCCGGTTGCTTTTGGCACTAACAAGGCATCGCCTGAGAGCTGCCAGGCAGCTGAGAGTCCTCATTCAGCCAGGCTGAGGATGGAGGAGGTAGGGAGACAGAGCTTCAATCGGCGGAGAGCTGCGCGAGCAGTCGGGAAAGCCGTGCTCGTTGTCCCCTCGTGTGGGCCACCCAGGCTGGCTGCAGGCAGTAAGTAATAGCAGCAAGTGGAAAAAAGCACATGAAACGTTCTCAGATGTCCCGGACTGTGCTGGTTCTTAAGGTGAGGAATCGCACCGCTGTACACGTGAAAACTGAATAAATTCACTTGGTGTGATCCCATTTCAAAATATGCAATGAAAACAGTGGCAAACAACAGCAGAGACCAACCTGCAAGCTGCCAGATTGTTTTGTGTAGGTGCCCAGTTTCAAAACGTTGATCAGTATACAGCCCAGCCCCCAAAATAGTGTCGGTGTACTTGAAAAGTATGAATCACAATTATATTTTTCTTCAGTTGGTAGTTCTTTCCTGTTTTCTAGACATAGCTGCTGCTGTTATGTTTTTCATAATGACACCTTGGGCTCCTTTTTAACTTTCTTTTGGGGCAGGATTGGGTTAGAGGCAGAGTCCTTCCTTTAGCAAAATAAATATATTTTTCCTGATCTGTTTAGACAGGATTCATGGGAGAGTTGGAGAAAAATCACTTAAAGGAAAGCAGTGCTGCAGGTCTTGGGAAAAAAACTCTGAAAGTCAGTTGAGAGAAACGGAGGGTATATCTGCGTCCTGCGGTAAGTGAAAAAGTGAGCTAGGTTCCTGGAAGCTCTTTCTTTTAAAGCAATAATCCACCTTGCTAACACTGGTATCCTGAGTACAGTATTTATGTTTATGTCGCGTTAAGTACAACAAGGTACTTCACAGAGAAGGTAGACAAGAAAAAGAGCATTTTATAGATTGTAACACGCTGTTAGGTATTACTAAACAAAGAAACCCATTTTCCTCTTGAGCAGAGCAAGGGAGACATGGGCAGTATTCGATGTAGGAAGTTTTCTTAGAAGCTTTCTTACCAAGACTTCTGATTATTATAAAACAGTAACTATTATGTATCATCCCATTAAAAAAGGGCCAGGCTCTGTAACTTACACTGGGCTGTTCTAAAATAATTTAGAACAGATGTTATTTATATTGCATGAAATGAAGCTGCCAGGTGATGAGAGCTTTGGTTGAAATATTCAGCATAATTTCTGGAGATAAACTGCAAAAGAGAATTTGGCGTCCCTTGCAGAATAAAGGAGTCCCCCCCACCCTTTTTTTTTTTTATTTCATCTGGTACCTTGGTACAGTGATAATGGATACAACCAGAAGCCTTTTGTTAGCTACCTAAGTGTTCATTTATTCAGATGCTGACTGAACTTGGTGATCTTACGATGCCAGAACACGGGTCACCCTCAGTATGATTTCCATTTAGCACAGGGGATTTTATGAAGTCGATCAGCTTCTATGCCTTAAGTCTTTCAGAGCTTTTCAGCTTTCTTTTTCCCCTCCTTCCTGCGAGGGGAACCTTTTCACCCTTCCCATGAATTGAGGAGAGGCTGTCCTCTAGCCTGTCAGCGTCTGTGATGCTTGCTGCGTGCCGGACTTCCCCGTAGCCTTCGGGAGCACGGCTCCTGCACTTTTGGTAACCCCGTGCAGGCTGCGTGGCTGATCATCATCCTCACAGAGCTGCAGGAGGGGAGGGAGCCATGCAGGGGGCAGGTGCACGTAGGTTCTGCATTTTCCCCCTGCTCGCACACGAGGGATGCTGGAGCTTTACGACCCCGTCACCGAGCAGCCGGCTGCACGCCCGCCTGGTGTTGTGCAGCTCGCAGCCAAACGTTTCCTGGAGCGTCTGTAGCGCCGCCTGACTCATTGAGCCGCTGAGATCCGGGGCGATACGGCCGGATCCCGCGCTCCGGAGACGTTGCCTCATCGCTGTGGGTCTGCAATACTAATCTGCCATGTCAGCCCGGGCGTCCTTCGTCGCGCCCCGCTGACCCGGGGACCATGGTGCTCTCGGAAGGCATCGCCCCGCCGAGCCCGGCCGGAGCTGTGGGCATCACACCTGGCTGGCGTCCCCGCAGGGGACAGGTATTGCTTTCCCTACCTGCCCCAGGTAAGCGATCTGATCCTCAACAAAGGAACACAGCGAGGGCTGCTTCTTATTTTAAAATATATTTAAGCAAAATCCTTTTTTTTTTTTTTCTTTTTTTTTTCCTTCCTCAGTTCCTCGGCAAAAGGTCTGAGTATTTCCATGTTCTGTGCTTCCCAAAAGGACGGGGGGCAGGAGGGCAGCTGGGATCCCTGGCACGGAAAAGACCGTGGTCTGCTGCTTGGAACAAGCAGCAGTGCTTTGGGGTGATAATGAGGGATTTAATTCTGGGCATTAGGCACTGGCAGCAGGGACGTGGTGCGGCGCCTGTAATCACGTTGTTGGTTCGTTTTGCACTGTCTGGGTGTGAAAGGGCAGTCAAGCTTTTATTGGCAGTACGCGGGCATCTGTTACCTTCTGCCTTGTGCTGCCTGTGCAGATGTATTCAGGAAAAGATGCTCCATGTGTCGGAGGCATGTGGAGAGTTAAACCCTGCACGGGGAGAGGGTCACTGGTCAGAACGAGAAAGTCATCCCCCTCCCGCTGCCACCATCACCCACCTTCTTTCCTTACCAGCTCAGGAGAAAAGGAAAGTTGCTCTCTGGGTTGTCTGGGCTTCCTATCCTGAGCAGCCACGCTTTCCTGAGTTGCAAATAATCGAAAGTGCATGCAACTGAGGAAATGCAAAGCAGCCGGAGTCAGGAACGTGACCTGTTGTGTGAATATCCGTCTGTAAACCAGCCAGGATCGGGGACGTGGCTTGTAACGCGACTGCCCTGCTGTAAAGGAGACCCACGACCGCAGGAGGCTCAAGCAACGTGATGGAAGTCCATGTAGGACTGGTAGCTGAATCGACTCCTTAGTATGCTTTTATATATGGTCTGATCAGTGGAAGAGGCAAGAAGGCAAAATACATCACAGAGCAGAGCTCTCCCAGGCGGTCCCTCCGGACTCGCAGGGCATGACAGGCTGATCATCTCGGGGAGAGAATTTTTTACTGCAGCGATCGGGAAGGAGCAAGAGAGAGAAAAATCGAACTGGGAAGTGAGTACAGTTTCCAACACCTGCCTTTGCGTGCCTGTGAACGTGACGCTTTCCTGGCAGCACTAAACTTTGCACGCTCGCAAGTCATCTGGGTGTTAGCCTACGTTTGGGGTCGCTGGTGGTGCGGCCAAGACGTAAGGAGCATCTGAAATTTGATCAGAAATGTCAGCGTGTCAGGAAAATGTTTGCGTTGAGCCTTCTGCAGTGAATGTTAAGAACCTCTCGGTGCCAATGATGTTACTGATTTATTTGTCTCTAATACAAGGGGTGGGAAAAGCAACCAGGGGCTGACCGCAGGTGTTTCAGGACGCACAGGGCTGGTTGTCGGTGCGTTGTGCCTGACGTCCGAGCGGCCAGGCTGGGTGTAAGGATGGGGGCAAACCAGTGACTGCACGGTTCGTTCAGAAACCACCAGGGCACAGGCAGGCGCTGGCACAGAAACAAACAACTCCACGGCCTGAGAAGCTCTCGGAGAACATAACTGATGTGAGGCTTTCTGCACGGCGTGCTGGTCTCGGGGGCAAGGAGGGGAAGAGCTGGGTGGTGGGGACGCTGCTTTGGGATGTCAGGGGAGAGCCACGGAGGGAACAGGGCGGCCAGATCGCGGGGCTGCAGCTTGCGTTGGTCACTGGAAAGCAAATACTTCAGGCAGGTGAGATCTAACCTTGCGTTACTTTTCACAGATCAGCTTCTTAATTACAGGCCATCTGTATTTCTTGGCTTTTCCACATGGCTTGTACACAAAGGCACAGCATGGCACAGGCTCGCGCAGTGCCGGAGGAGCGGTGTGTGCTGTGCACGGCCCTGCTGAGGGACACGAGGGCTTTTTTCTTCTCTTCCATCTTTCATACGACGCCAGGGTGTCCAAACCACGTCCGTTTGCTGACTAAACGTGCAGCTATTTCCACGTTGCTACAGGCATGCTGGCACCTAGCAAGCAAGGGGATGGTAAAGAAAAGCTGACCTGAATCCTCTCCCTGGAGACAGCAGAACCTCACGCTCGTCCTTGCAAATCAAGAGGCAATTATCTGGAGTTGTTTCCTGGCTTTGACATAACTTTTCTATGAACGTTGGAGAAAACAGCAACTTCCCTGTGCTTTGAAGAGCACTTTCTGTAAAATGGGTGTAATGTTTGTGAGCACAATACTCACCTCGAAGGGTGTTACAGGAGTTAGTGCTCATAAAGTGTGTTCTAAGGTTCAGTAAGACAAATTGTCGTAGGAGTGCGGGTTAATTCTGCTGCTGTCATCTACAAATTAACCAACGTGGTTTTAACAGGGGTGAGCTGTTGATCAAAAATTTGTCTTCCTAGTATGAGGATGGAAATTGAATGAGGTGAGGCTCTCCCTGCTGAAACCGGAAGCAAAACGTCCGTGCTGTGAGTGGTGGGATTATGGGGGGGGGCTGTGTGCGATCGGCTAGGCTGAGGCAACCAAATCCATTTAGGGGGCCAGCCAAGCCAGGCAGGAGTACTAGCTTGTCGTTATTGCTGTTTCGAGATGGATTCAAAAGGAGAGCACAGGTGTGAAAGACATTGTGTTGCACCGTCTCCACGATCATCTAGTCCCTGTACCTCTTACCCTCAAACTAAGTGAAGTCTGTAATACTATTAGCTGATAAAGAACAGCGCAGTGATATTTCAAGAGAGAGAGAAAGATAAATCATCTGTGCACGCACCTGCTATCTTGAAAATGTTTTTGCTGTACTGAAACAATCAAATACCAAGGTGTGAAATACTGCTGAAGTAAAGATAAAGCTGAAGTTCTCCTAGACTTGGAGGATCCTAAAGCTCAGAGTGGATAAATTTTTGGGAAGCATCACTTTTCAGCTCTGCTGGTTGCTTGGACAGGTTGTTGGAGCCAGGGAAGAAGAACTTGCTCACGGCCACTTGCCTGGTTTGCATGAAGAGTGCTAAATCTGAACTGTTCCCGGGGCCAGCGTGCCGCGGTGTCAGCACCTCCATGGGAACGCAGTTTCTCGATGACAGCAAAGATCGGCGTTTCCCCATTGCAGGCTGAGATCCCTCCCAAAGGTGTCCTTGGGATGGTTCAGAGGAGGCTGTGAAGCATTTTGTACCAGTGAGGGAGCAGTCAGCTGCCTTTAATTGCTGCTTGCTCTCGGGCCTGCCAGTGCAGAGATCTGTGTATTTATATCCCCAGCCCATAGCTGTAACGCATCCGTGTTCCCTTGGCCGAAACGGTGCTGTTAGCAGTCGAGGTAGGTAACTCGTGCCCAGCTAACGTAAAGTCTGGGAGAGGGAGGAAGACGGAATGAAAGGGCGCCACACAAATACAGGTTATGCCAAAAGAGAGTCGTGCTTTCAGAAAGTTTAGGGATTTCTGTCCCACATTAGGGGAATGAGGGGACACTGAGAATGTGCTTCTGCGTACGTTCCCTCTGCCTTGCAGCAGAAGTGCAGTGATCCTTTCCAGGAGGCTCAGAGGGTTGTTTTGTTTTTTGTGTGTGACCCCCCTCCCAAACCGATGAGCAGATGAGCACTCGGGGAGGAGCTGCAGCAGCGCTCCAGTCTCTGAAACGTTGCTGATGGCAGTGTTGTTTTCTGATCCACAGGTCCAGAAGATGGCATAGGAACAGCGTCACCTTCCAGGGAGCTGGGGTCCTTTCTCACCTCCGTGCATGCTGCTTGAACAGACCTGAAGCCTTTGTTATTGGACTGAAGAAGCCTGCGCACTGCTTGCCTTGAAAACCTTTCTCTCCTAATTCATGAGCCAGCAGGATGTGGTCGCTGTGCTTTCAGAACGGCTTCTCATAGCTGCGTACAAAGGCCAAGTGGATAATGTGGTGCAGCTTATCAACAAGGGTGCCAAGGTAGCAGTTACCAAGGTAACAAGAGAAAAACGCTTTACAAAATCCCTGGGAACTAACATAACTCCTAAACCATTGTCTGTGAAAATGCCCTTGCAGCTTTGCAATTCTGAATGTAATTGAGGTTAGCGGTGGATTACAGTGTTGGGATTTCCTTGAAGTTTAGACTTATTAGCTCGTGTAAATTTACCAAATGGTGCATGTCTTGTAGTCAGACACTTCCCAGTACGCGCATGCACAGCTGTAGTGAATGCTGGGTCTTTAAAAACGTGCTGTGCTGATGGAGATGCTGCGACGTTTTTCAAAACATGCATTGACTTTTGAACAATGTGCGAGATGATGAATGGAGCAATTCATCACTGTCGGGGGAAGCTGGTCCAGAGCGCTGGTCTTTCTGGATGAGGGGATGGGGGAGTGCCACCTGTTGTGGTAGGATAAAGGTATGCAGAAAGCATTTCTTGCCATCAAAGGCTATCGGTACAGCAGCCTCGCTTGTATCTGACATCTGCATTGATTCCTGCTGTGTAGTCCCCCTTCTGTATATTATAAATATTCAGTATATTATAAATATTAATATAATAACAATATAAATAATATTAGCAAATAAAAGATGAGGTAGAAGTGGCTGTTGCAGAGACAGTTCACTCAGCAAGAAGCCCTAAAGAGAATTAGGTAAGTTAGGTCTTTAGAGCTGCAACATAAAATCTGGGATGTCCTGTTTTGACAAACTACTGTTTTCTATCATATCTCGTTCTATTTCTATTTCCGTATTGCTTTTGAACACTGTATGTGTGGGAGCAAATATTCACAGATAGAAAGCAAATGTGAGTACATCAGATAAATAATCTGTTTTTTCTGTTCTTATCTGTCCATGACAGTTGGTTGCAATTCCTTTGTGGTGTTTGGGTTGTGGATAGCATTTATTTTGAAAGGTGGAGTGATCCAAGGGTAACCAATTTTAGTGAGTTTTGCACGCCAAAACTGAGCGGTGTTTTGCTGGTAGATAATATATACAGATGTAAAAAATGTGAATGGGCCCATAAAGATATCTGTTTGGCTCTGTTGTCCACGCATCTCTGTAGTTGATCAACAGCTATTGGAGGTGGTCAGGAATAGAAATAATTAAATATGCTTGAACGGTAGGTGGTTTGTTTTCTTGTTTTGTGGTCTTGTGTGGTGGTTTTTGTTTGTCTGTTTTATAAGATACTGAGCTTCGAGGTTATTGAGGGACCTACCTGAAAATGCACAAAGTACTGAAAGAATACTGTATATTTTGTATAAATTTGTGCATTAAAGTAATTTTGAATCCAGCTTCCACACTGAACCATAAAATGTGATGTCCCTTGTCGCGGTTGCCAGAATAATCATGCCACTGATTGAACTGTTTCACAGACTTAGGTTGCCATAATCCATAATACTAATGCAAAGCTGACACTTCCTCTTTGTTAAGATTGCTCATTATGTAATTACCAATGCCTTCTGTTAATTACAGTAACAGTGAAGGCAAATTGTGTAAATATGACTTTCAAACAGAAAATCAGGTTAATTTGATCAATGCAGATTTGCTAGAGTTGGAAAAAAAATAAATTCTTTCCTGCGCGATGTAGGTGGCTTCCTGCTTTTTGCACTTGCTTTGTTGTGCCACCTTTGCACGGAAAATCAACTCAGCTGCATAGGGAGAGCACGTGCGTAATTGCCTGTGAAAGGCTGTGTGAACGTGCATGCCTTGGAAGAACTTGGCTCGCTGATCCAGCGACACAGAGGCTGGGAGGAGAAAGAGCCATCCAAAGTCCAGGACAAGGTTGGCACAAGAGCAAGCATGTGTAAGTTAACCCCAAGTATATTTAAACTGGGAATTTTAAGGGATTTTTCAGCCATCAGAGCAGCCAGGTTCTTCTGTGGTCTTTCAATAAGTGGAACAGGCCCCCAAAATAACTACTTTTAAATTACAGGTTGCTAGTTTTAGGTTGGAAATTAGATGGCGTGCTTGTCAAAGCAAGGAATTACTGATTGAGCTCTCAGATAAACTGAAGTGCCTTCTTCCCTCCCCAAGATAAAATTCATTGCAAAATGAAACCTAAACATAAATTTATAAATTTATTCACATGCCTTAATTCTCTTTTACTCGTATATCTTCTGCTTTTATTTGCAATCTTCTGTTTGTTCTGTCAAATTAATTTTAAATTCTAGGGGTTTGATCCAAAGAAAGAAATGACTTTTGTACTTCTCAGCCAAAATTCCTACTGAATTCTATCAGAGCTCTATTGCAAAAAGACATGCCAAAGCAAAGTTTTTTGGAGAGAGAGAAAATGTTCCCTCACCACTTTAGGCTCGAAATGGGTTTCTGATACACATCTGTGAGCGCAGACCAATTGTTGTGGAACAACACCACGCAGAGCCACAGCTTGAAGGGACTGAGGTCTAGACCTATATGCTGTTCTTCATTCAAACCAGATTAATTGAGCATGGCTTAAGGAAAATGAAGCACATTTTCCATAACGAACCAAGGACTATTAAATGCTGGATAGCTGGCACGCTTGTCCGGTTCTAATTTTATCTTAAATTTGGAAAGTCATGCGATGTGGTTAATTGCTGCTTCAGTAAACAGAAATTCAGCTGCAAAGTGGTTTCATTTGTGTCACCTCGAAAAGGGTGATTTCAAAAGAACAGCAATATGAAGGAATAGAAATTCGATGAGGAACTGTGTGCCCGAGCTTCCTCTAGGATGGATTTGGCAGCTTTGACGGCACGAATAGCAAGTCCAGCCCTCCCTTCCAGCTGAAGTCAGCGTTGAAGCGTGTGTTTCAGCATCTTCCCTGACACCAGGATCGGCGAGGGACACGTGGGCTCTGCCCAGCTGTGGGGCTTTTTAAAACCTGGGAAGAAGAGCTGATGGCCACAGCCATCTGACACCAGGGACCCAGAGGGGAGGAGAGGGATGGTGGCACTGCTTGGCACATGGACACACGCGTCATCCTGGGGCTGGGATCTCTGCCATGGAGCTGTGCAGGGTGGCAGCCAAGAGACAGTCTTGCTCACCACGTGTGAACTCTGCTTTGGGCATCCTGTCAGCCACCTTGCTCTGGTGCTGCTCTGCCTGGTAAAACAAAGAGATCACATTTTTGTGCGTTTTTGTTCTTCGTTCTTCACAGGCATGAAAGTATATCTCCTTTCATTATGAAAAGGGCAAAAAAAAAAATCCCCCAAACCCAAACAACTGGTAGTTCATGTTGGCTGATTCCAACAAGCAGGTTCCTTCATGAGGTATTTTGGTGAATGCGCTGCCAAAACTGGAAGATTAAGAACAGATCCTGGTATGATTAAGTCTGTTCTTCCAATCTGCAAAGCTTGTCCCATCTTTCAGTGCTTTTGTAGGAGAGCTTTCTTTCAGTAAACTTGTTGACAGCTTCATCTTTGAAATGTAAGTGCTGGGGCTTTTGCTGAGCTGCTCTGTCTTGCTGTCCTCCCAGAATGTTGTTTCCCTTTTCAAAAGTTATTTTCCTTTTTATGTTGTGGGCTGAGATAGATGAGGGGGAGGGCTGAGAACCACCAGAAGTGGCAGAGGAGAAAGGGAGGTAGTGATGCATCGGATAAGACCAGCTGCTCTCTTGATCTTGTTCCCAGCATGGTGCCAGAGGAGGGGAGTTAAAGCTTTATTTCACCTCCCAGCCTTGAACTGCAGCGTGCCAGGAACTGCAGCCCTTACTGCGGGCTTGCTTCACGCCTGGAGATGGAATTCCAGCTCTGAACCTGTGTTAGAGCTCACCAAAGCAGCGTGTTAGTGGTGGGTTTCACTGGGGCACTGCTCCAGGGCATGCAGAGCTCAGCACTGAGAATTAATGCTGCCAAAAAAAGCTGGATATTAGGTAGGGGTGTGCCACCGGTCTGTTAAACATGAAGAAGATCGCCATAGGAAGTCATAATGTGGCACAGGCAGTTTTAACGCAGTTTGCATAACACCATGGGGTTTATGGATTTTTTTTTTCAAAGGAAAGCAGAATACAGCTTTGCTGCAGAGCACAACATTAAGAACATAGCTCTAAAATTGAATTCTGCAAAGAAAGGATGAGCATTTGCGGAAAAATGCTAGTGCTTCTGTTTTGATTCAGCAATTCTGTTTGCTTATCTGTTTGTTTCTTCGATCTGAGCTTTGAACTGGTTGTGCTATGACCCTGCCATATGGCAGCACGTCATAGTGCCGGGGTACTCGTCGACTCGTCATCAAGGTTTCAACTTGAGAGAATGCAGAGTTCTTGAAAACAAATATTTTCTTCACAAGTGAAGATGGAAGCAAAAAAAAAAAAAAAAAAAATCTGTTTTGGTGCTTTCACATTTTTGTGCTACTTCAGCTTGAAAAACTACTTACTGCCTTAAGTGGCTGTTTTAAACAATAATGAAAATAAACAAAAGGGAAATAGCAGACATTTAGGGACTTGCTCAGTGCCTGTTGAGGCCAGTGGGAAGCTTACTGCTGGCTTGAGCGATCAGGTTATTCATGGGGAACACCGTAACAAATCAGCAGCGTGAAGAATGGGACAAGACTGTTTGCATTTTCAAGCTTTCTATAAAATGTGGCCAGGCATGTTTTTGCATAAATGCGGAGTGGATGAATAAACAACGGTGCTCGTGCAGCACGACACTGGGGTGGGGTGGAAAACTGGATGTGCTTGCGTAAAAGCATCCATGAATATAAAAAGACGAGGAAAGGTCCTGCAGGTCGTGGTGCAAAGCCTGCCTGTATGGATTTGGTTGCAGAGTGCACACCTGGAGCAGCTCCTCCACAAAAATTGTGCTTTTAAACCGTACGTATTGACAGGTGCCTGTCAGAGTTTGGAAGTTAGAATACAGGTTAAATACAAATTTGAAAAAAAAGAAATCCTGCTGAAATTCATCTGGATGTTTACTGTGCTTGGCTGCAACCTGATATGCCCCATAGCCAGAGCTCTGTGTCACGGCTGCTGGAAGTGGCAGCTTTAGTACAAGAGGTCCCATTTATTTTTAATAAGCCAGTGACACGGGAGGATTTGCGCGATTTGTGACCTGCTGAAGCAATTATTTGCATTTGAATAAATGCCCAAATTGCATACTTTTTGTGTGAACGACTGCTTTATTGGTTCGTTAATCTGAGTTGTAGAAGTCTCTCATTTGTATTTATATTATTGCCTGTAATAACCCCAAAACCATTACAGCCGATGTTTGGAAATGCCCACAAGCTTTTAAGTCGGTGATCTTTCCAGTGTTTGCAGTGCCTGCACCGGAGGAGCACTGCCTTAGTACTGCCTCTCTCTCCTCTTCTTCTGATGTTACTGGGAAGAAAAAGAAAACCTGGCACTGTCGGTTCTTGCAGTGTTACGATTAATTGTGAGATGGACAGTGCTTTTCCAAAAGTCCGGGCCTCTAATCAGTGTAATGTGCTGGAATCGATCCTCCTTCCCACTCTCCCGTTGTGGTTAAGATTGTGATTTCCCTAGTCCCCCTTCAGAGCCTCTGGGAAGAGCTAAAGGATGCGGTGACTGCTCTCTGAAGGTCTCCCTTTCTGTGTGTCTCCGGCAGGTGGGATGCCTCTGAACCCACGTTTGTTGGACAGAGAATCTTGAGACACACAAACCCTCTGGAATAAAAGGCTGAAGTATATTCCATCATCCTCTAGTCTTTTGTTTTAATAATTCGGTGTGTTTTTTCTACATGAAAACCTGAATTTTGGAGACCTGGCTGCAGTTTTTGAACGCCTGGGGATGGTGATAGTGGTAATGCACAGCGATGCAACCTCTTTATTTGCTCAGTAGCAGGAACGTCCAAAGTTGCCTCGTGTTGGCTTCTTTTCCCCGTGGCCCTGAGGACGTGGCGGGGCTTGGCTTTGCTTGTTGAAGAGGCTGGAATGGAGGGGGTTCCTCTGCCAGCCTCAGCCCTTTCCTTCCTCTCCAAGTCTGGTGGTTCTGCTTGCTACCTGTCCGACCCCTCGCCCTCTCCTATAGCCCCAGAAATCACAGCTCTCCCTGGCCCCGCTGTGCCCTCTCCCTTTGAGGGCATCTCCTGTTCCAGCGCTGGTCTCCTGAGGCTGCCCACGAGCCAGAGCCTGACCGCTGAGGCCTGG
This sequence comes from Cygnus olor, assembly GCF_009769625.2. Classification (NCBI taxonomy): domain Eukaryota; kingdom Metazoa; phylum Chordata; class Aves; order Anseriformes; family Anatidae; genus Cygnus; species Cygnus olor. The sequence continues at coordinate 39,236,474 of NC_049171.1, forward strand.
GATGGGTTCCTCCTGCTGAAACGGGAGTCTGGTGCTGCCGAGGGTAAGGGCAGCCTCCTCCTGATAAGCCTGCTCCCTCCGGCCATGGTATTTTTATGTGCCTTAAGGCACTGAATGGACAGGTGAGGGTGGCGTGCCCTGTGAGATCTGGATCTGGTGTGGCTTGCAACTTTTTCTTGTGAAGCACGTGGCTTGGATGCGTGCCTCCGGGAGGCTTTCCCCGTTCCTGTGCGCTCGTTACGGGGTGCTTGACTACATGAGGTGTGCTGGGTGAGGAAAACACGTTCCTCGTATTAAAAATAAACTCACACTCTTCTTCCATAGTTTATTTTTAACAAAGGACCTTTGGCTGCACCTCGGCATTCTTTTTTCAGGAGTTAGAGATGGTTATCTTATCAGAAAATTTCCCTGCTGGAATCTGTCCGCGTGGTTGGCAGTGCTCTCGTTTCACAGCACACGAGCTGCCTTCAGCTTGGGTTTGTTTCTGTTTTTTTTTTTCCCTGCTCCGTGTACAGATAACAGTAAGTTGGTTTTGTGATATGTTAGCAACCTGCTGGGAAGTGAGACACTCAGATTAGGCGATTCATTTATCGCAGTTAGGTAACGTAGAAGTTCGGAACCCATAAACCTGAACGTGCTGGAGCACATTTCCATAACCCAAACGTGTTGTTCGTAGCCGGGAACGGTTTGTCGACCTCGCTTCAGGTTCGTTTTCTCTTTTTCACGTTGCCTAGAGACTTTTATGCCTCCTGCCATTGAGTTACCTGAAACGTAGCCCTGGCCATCCTCCAGGCCGCTGCCGAAGGGAGGCTGTGCTCTGCGTGGCCGGGGCAGCCCTCTCCTCGAGGGGCATCGCCGATGGACCGGTGTCTAGGTGCAGCAAGAACCCCACAAGCAGCAGGCTGTTGCCACTCAGTTGGCACGGAGAGGCCGGTGGGGACAGCAGGAAGCAAGCCCTTCCCACACCTTCGGAGATGCTGGAAGGAAAGTTTCCCATTCATCAGGAGCGAGCTGCTGCCTCCTGCTTGGAAAGGGGAACGGGACAAAGCATTTGTTTTGAGAGACCTGAGTTCCAGAGTGGGTGTGGGCTTCTCCCTTAGATCTGGCCCTTCACATCAGTCGTGGTGTAATGAATCGACAGTTGCCATTTTCAAAGCACCCCACAACTATTAACTAATGACACAGACGTTTTGTCTCCAGTATTACTGTGGATTTCAGCATTACTTTGTTCTGAAGAGGCTGAATTCCCAACACTTTACCTGCCAGGCAGGGATGGGAATTGCTGTGTGCAAACAATTCTGTCCCGAGCATGTGTTATTATTTTCCTGGAGTTGCTTTCACACTCAGGAAGTTCCTTAAAATCTCAGAGAGCTAATGATTCTCTTCTGTTTATTTAGGCCACTTGTCAGCTCTTGAGGTGTTTGCTTCTTTTCTAAATGATTTATTAAGGCAGTTTATTTTCTCGTGAAAAAGAGACAATGGCAGCAGCAGTGATGAAGAAATAGACGTAGAGCTGAAGAGCAGTGTAACACAACTTCATCTCCTAAAACGCCTGGGGGAGAAACTGTGAAGTTAATTTGTCATCTTAAAAAAGACAGGAACCCTGTTTTCTTACTTGTGATTAAATAAAATTTGCAATCAACGTTTTTAGATTTGTTCCTGTTTAACAGTTCATAAGGCGATGCTTTGAGGTCTATATTGGGGAGATATATGTGTGTATATACATATATACATATATACACACACACTTCGTAGAGCAGAAGTTAATTCTTGGTCCTCCCCTTACGAGTTTTCTTTTTGAGATTGTATGGGTTAGTTTTTTAGGGAATCACTTATTCTAGTTCTCCTCTGTTGTCCAAGACTCTCTCTTAAAATCTCTTCACTCTTTGAGCCTCTTTTAACATAAATTCTTGTGCCTCTTCTAGAAGAAGCAGCCTATTTTCCTTTTCCTGAAATGCTTCACCGTAAATTCCACCACAGGATGATCAAATGGAGCTCAGTTATTTGTAAATATTGTCTTCCCCATGTCATTTCACTTAGATTTTTTTTAAGCCATTTGTTGGGGATTTACTTTTTCTATTAATTTGATTTTACTGTCAAATTTCAATCTTTTTTTTCTTCTAAAACCATACATCATTTATGCATCTCTCTAATTAAAGCATTTCTGTCCTGCTCATTAAGTAACTGATCTTGATTACGCTATAGATTGATTTTCTTGTGAATATTTTATACACTGTTTTTATGTGGGCTAGAGCTTGATAATGTTTAAAAGTAAGTGTTGTCTAAAAACAGCTGACAGATCTTTGACAAAATGAGGTTGGTCGTCATACACAGTGTCACCTGGAGGGACTTACAAATCTTCCACTCATTTTAAGGGGGTAGCACCTGTTGTACAAAACAGTCCAGAAGTTCTTATTTCTCTTGCAAAAATGGTACCCAATGCAGTATTTGATTTTGCCTGTTATAGGAACTTTGTTGTACTGAGTAGGATTGGAAGTGGCTGACAAATCTGTGCTCCAGAGGGACAGAAATAAAAAGGTCATGAATTCTCTCCAGGCATGGACACAAAGCTGGCTCCTAGTTTGTAAGGAAGTATCCTTACATAAGTAGAATATCCCCTTTGTAGATTACCATCAGGATAAACTGAAATGTTGCAGAACGGGGAGGAGGAGTTTTATGCACATACAAAATAAGGGGAAGCCTGCTGTACACTAATGTACGTCAACTGCTGCTACTGCAGACTTCAAAGAGAGGGGTATATACAGAAGAAGGAGGAAAAGGATAAAATTCTGGTAAACTATTATGCATAAAAACTCACCTTAAATTACTGTTATTTTCTTCTCATTCATAGCATGGCCGGACCCCCCTGCATCTTGCTGCCCACAAGGGTCACCTCCATGTCGTCCAGATTTTGTTGAAAGCAGGTTGTGACCTGGATATTCAGGATGATGTAAGTAGATACAGCTGCCCTGCTTGGGGTGGAGGGGAGAAGGCTGTTGTTCCATCAGTAATTTGCAAGTGAGCATAGGTCTTCACTTCTTTGAAGTAGGATTAAAAGAAAGCAAAACCTGTCTCTGTTTTTTTCTAATTTGGAGATGCAGCCTCTAATTTGGAGATGCCAAATTTGCGTGAGAGACAAAGTAAAATGAGGTGTTTTTCGACGAGTTGCTCAGTCCTTACGCTCCAGCTGCAGAGCTTTGTGCGAGCTGTGATTGTGCCGGGCTGGTGTGAGTAGCATTGAGAGCTGGTGCCTGCCGCTGGGTACAGAAATTAAATTAGAGCTCGTTACACTGTGCAAGAACCCGCTGGAGGACGTCAGGTGGGGGACGTAATCTGTTTTGCCTGAAGTGGGAGATGCTTTTGTGTCGATGCATGCCACAGCAAATCGGGCAACTGCACTGGGGAATTATCAAGAAATGATCCTGTTGGCTGCCGTGGTTGATGCGGGGAGGTTCGCATCTGTCAGGCTGTTGGGTGGTAAGCATCAGCACAATGCAAACAGCTTCGAGGTTAGTAAATGGTAGTTTGTTTTCATTCGGTCAAATATGTAAGTTGTTGGAACTTCCTCGATTTCCATTAACTTCCTGGCTTTCCATAAAAAGTTCTAATCTTGCACCAGGTTTTAAGGCACGTTGGAATGACAGGTAACACAGTTTTAGCTACCTCACTCTGATGAACAAAAATGGAGGCCGAAATGTGCAACAGCAGTTGAATAATTAGGACTTCCCTCCGATTCGTTGCTAACTTCTGATGGCACACTGGCACAAATTTGAGGAATGGTTGCTTTGCTTCCCTCTGTAATAAGTAAGATTCTTTATGCAACCTGGAAGTCCAAAGGTTGCTAGTAGAGGCACCCGTATGACTATTAAAAGGGCAAAGAAGATGTCTAGGTGCCTTTTGAAAAGCCATGTAGGCATTTGTTTGCATGCAAAGGATCTTAAATATCTGTAGAAACTGGAAAACTGGTTTCCTTCTCCACAAGAGCAGCTGAATCCCCGTGAGGTGCAAGCAGTCTGGCAAGTGTACACCTGTACAACCGTGGTATTAGTGCAGCCAACTTTCTACTGGGGAACTTGTTTTTCTAGGAAGAAACTTTCTCTCCTGCACTCTTTATGCTTTCACTATGCCCTTCTGTAGAAAGGAGCAGATTTGCAAGTGTAATGGCAATATCAGTTTATTCAGATATACCCTGAATATGTTTTTAGACATAAATGCAAAAATGCATAAAAGCAAAAATGATTCATCAGATATTTAAGACAAAATTGCAGGCACTTTACAAGTACAGTCAGTGTTCCTGAGAAATACAAGTTAGACTGCAAGAGCTTCCACTGATTTGCTCAAACTGGGTTTCTTTGAAAACTGCTTTTTGAGTAAGTGTTTTTTATTTTTTTATTTTTTATTTTTTTTAATCTCTAGTCATAAAATCTAGACTACTTATATGTAAACCTGATTCGTTAGCCATAATGGAAAAAGAGTAGATTGGTGCTTAGCACTATTTTGGTTTAGCGAAGAGTCTTGCACTGCAGAAATATCCAGCTCATAAAAGACCTTATTTCACTTGCCTGGCAAGCTTCTCCGGGTCTTTGTTCACAACAACTGGATACCTCTTCTTAATGTGGTGACTGATCTGAACAGAATAGGTGCATGCTTGATTTACAGATACTGTTTCTTAAAGCACAGTGCGATTTTTTGCTCTGTATTTAGTACTAGTCATCTGGTTTGGGCTAAGGAGAACCTCAGGAGATGCTGAGACTCAGAGGGTGGGTTTGGATTTGTCTCGGAGGAGGAGAAGGAAGGCTAAACTCCACATGAGGATTTTTGCTTGTGAAAGGTATTAACTAAAATATTTCTGCTTTTCCTTTCGCATAGGTCTTCAAGAAGGTTCTCTATTTATGTTTTCTCCTTGTATAATTCATTTTTACACTTTATTTATGCCATACAGAAATGTTCATATTCTTTTTTAATTGCAATCTATTGATTATGCCTTCAGTCACTCTTATCCTGTGCTTATTTGGCAGTGAAGGCACTTTAGCATCAAGTGTTGATTAACATCATTACATTTCATTTCAGGAATACTGATTTAGGTTCAGAGATTAAATTGCTCATGAGAGTGGGGAGTATCGTATTCCATTGAAAATTAAATTACTTGATTTTTGTCTGCAGAATTATGATAACAGAAGTCTTCAGGTTCTAAAAATAAGCATATTCTATTTTTCTAAATAACAAGAGAACTCAACATTTTATTTTGGAGTTGACTATAGCTAATAAATAAATGCAATACTAACTTTTCATCTGCTACATGATAAGCAGAAACTTAAAAACTGCTAAATGTTTTGGAGAGATTCAAACACTAACTTCATGTTCTACAGATGTATTCTTTAGAACACGGCAAGAGCCGTGAGAATTAGTTGAAGAATGACCTCCAGTGGCCTGGAGTGGGATTATTATGAATTTCAACCGGTGGAGTCCAGCTCTGTAGAGTACGCAACCCCAGGAGCTAATTCCTTCCTCCACCCTGCCAATCCTGAAAACTCTTACTGGGATCCCAATGCAATCTCTGACTGGTCAATGAGTATTCATACAGCACACACCTCAGAAATAGTCAAGGAGAAAGTTGTCCCGGTGAAGGAAATCAAGGAAGAGAAAGATAAGAAAAACCAGAAGAGAAAGGCTAGAAAGGAACCTAGAAGATCAGAGAGAGAGAAGGAGGTTAGAAATCTTGTGCGTCAATCCTGCCTTGAGCTTCACTTCTCCCATGGCTGCATGCTGCAAAATCTTGGACTGGCAGCCTGGCATGACAGCTCTTGGAGGTGCATGACTGCATGGCAAGCTTTGTGCTGGGTGCTCTGCATAGTTTCCTGCCCTGTATGTGCTTTCTGAAAATCTAACGGGAAAAAAAAGTAAACTTTAAAACCCTGAAAAGGCCCTGAAACTTCTCTTCTGGAAGTTCCACGTTAAGAAGTGGAAAATTAATTTCAAATGGAACAATAATCCAGAGGTCAAAATCATTTCTAGTTGAATGTAAATATGCAAAGTGGCTTATTCTTATGCTCCCATTTAAGTCTCGTTTAGTGTCATTTAAGCTGTAATTTCTTTCATTCATGTTTATTTTTCCACGCCTTGATCACTTCTGCTGGCCATGCATCATCATTTACTGTTCAGAGTGAAATTCTGCTTACTGTATATTTGTGACGAATGACTTTCTTCAGCAAAGGAGGACACTGGCATTGAGAAGCACTAGGGCACATTCGGTTGCCTTTGTGTACAAAGGCTTCAGAATATTCAAATATGCTTATATGTTCTTCGGAGTATTTTACACTTGATTATATTTTCACTTTTGAATGTTTTCCAAGAACTTTATACTATGCATTCAGTGATTTGATTTCAAAGAATGAGACTTCGCAAGTGCCATCCAGCTCTTTGTATCAGGGATTGAAGGCATGAGTTCTTGCTGTTGATTTTGGTGCAATTCAGTAGCAAGACGGCTTGGTGATTTCTGCAAACATGAAAAGATAGTGAGGAGGCAAAGCATGACACTGGAAGAGGCTTTAAAGGAGACCGTGGAACTGATGGAGGCTCTGGAGAAAAGGAGTGTGTAGGAAAAACAAAATATAGTGGTTATGATAGTTTTTAAAACAGAGAAAGGAAAAAGTAACATGTATTACAAACCAGTGTAAACTAGATCTCATTAAACTGGGGGATTAGAGTCTTTGGGGATTAGAGACTCCAATACCTCTGTGCTAGTCCTGTACCATGATAGTGGCAGGATAGCTGTGAGAAGTACTAAGAGCTACCCAAAACTCTTTTATAAGTTGTTTGTGTTATTTTCTTGTCCTTGGAGTGAACTTCAGATATGAAATAGATGACTGTCCAGTTCCCACATGTCTGGTCCCAGTGGCTGCATTCACTGCTTTAAGTTAGTCAGCAAATGAAGAAACTTGAGGAGCCTAGAAGGTAATCACAAGCACCAGGATGCTGAGCAAAGGCTGCCTTGCCTTGCCAGCACAAAAATGCTAAAAGAAAGAGAAATGCTAAAATCTGTGGAGAAGGTTGGCCTGCAGCCCTCTGCTAAAACAGGAATTTAAGCTCTGTGTCAGGTTTCAGGCTCTGGAAACCTACCTGGGCCTTTTTATGCAATAGCTCTGTTGTATGCAGAGCACTCTGGATGTACAGTCCCTTATTCTCTGCCCAAGGGGATGCAAAACCACATTCCTGGTCTCCCACCAGCATCTCACTCTCTCTAGCCCAGCAAATGCAGCTGTATTTCTTGAATGTGAAGTAATTTTGACAAAGAAGTGCTCTCACTGAGAGACAAGCTGGGCGGGTACCATAACCTCTGGGCTGCTGCAGGAAAGGCGGCTTGTTGGGCCTTGTTGGGTCTGTGTGGCACTGGTTCCAGCAAGCGTGCTGAGAGGTGGAGGGGAGACACCTACACGGTGGGCTGTGGCACAGGTTGGTGTGAGGGACACCTCGGGTTCGTCTTGGGTTCCATCACAGCACCAGTGCCTCGTGGTGCTGGGCGAGCTGAGATGCCTACTGTGTTTGGGTGGAAATGCCTCAGTCTTAGTTGCTTTCAGGGCTAGGCAGCAGCTAAGGCAGGGGGTTTGAGAGGCACTGTTGCAGACTTAGCTGCCTTACTTCTACCAAGTCTCTCTTAAGCACCTGAGAGTCCCTTTGGCTTCGGGCCCACGTCTGCATTTAGGCAAGCTCACTTCTGTTGTTTCTGTCAAGGTCACATTTGTGTGATACTGGAGTTATTGCTCTTCATTGTTCCTGGTTTGCAGCCTGTTCCTAAGGCATAAATCACTTACAAATAGGATCATAAATTGTGCCCAGCATAATACTCTGGGCAGTTAATGTGCACTTTCAGGTGGATTTTTTCTCCGACTCTCTAGACTAGTCCCTTAATGCTTTGCTGAAGGCAGAACTCTGATGAACGCTTCCAGAGGCAGTTATTTTAGCAATTAATAAAAAGATACATGAGTCAGTGATTGCACTGTGTGAAAATGCACACTCTGAAAGAAATACAGCTTGTCCATTATATGTGGCTCCATAAAGGCCAGTTACTGGTTTGCTCCTGTACTACTGGGGAGGAAAGATGGGTTAAAAACATCGTGATGCACTCTGTATTACTTATACCTGGGTTATGTGATGTGCCTGGGCTGCTCAGTACCTCACAGCACAGAGGGAATTGTGGTCTCTGGGCTCAGTTTCCATGGTGTACAGTCAGTGTGCGCTGAGGTGTGAGGAAATGGTCCACAAAACCCTGCCCTGGTGGCTGGGGTTGTAGGGACTGTCACCAGAAAGTCAGGGTCTTCCAGCTCTTCGCTGGGAGGTGCCTCAGCCCAGTAAGGCAGATATCCTTTGACACTCCCTGGTATATGAATGAGGTCAGGACCTCATCCGTTCATTGACCTAGTCAGGAGGCTGCCTGGGGACCAGAATATTGCCTGGGACCAAACCTGGGCATGGCTCTCGGTGCCACCCCACATCCTCAGGAGGAGCTGCCCAGGCCTGGGCTGGGCCGCTCTGAGCGCAGCAGGCCCTGAGGGAGACATGCACCTGCAGCAGGGAGGTGCTTTCAGACATGTGTTTGGTTTGAATTTAACTAAGATCCTGTCAGAAGTAGCTGCCATATCCGCAAACCCCCCAAAGCTGAATGTCCTTTGACCTCACTGCAATTACTGTCATGAGGCTGGGTGGATGACAACAGCAGCCTTGACTTAAAGTGTACTCAGCAAGGGGATCCTTAATTACAAACTAAATCCCATACAATCCATTTGTGCCCCCAGTCTTATCTCCACGATCAATTTTCCAGACTGCAAAGAAGCAGTAAGCAACTATTCATTGTCAAAGCTCCGTCCGTCCCCACGGCAGATGTCATCTTGTTTTACTCCTGGTTGTAATGTCGTCTGGCATTTTGCTGGGGTAGCAATTACAGGTTGGCGGGATGGGTTGATGGATTACATTCCAGTTTGGTCAGTAGGTGAGATGGCCTCTGCACTGTTCACATTACCCATTGCTCTGCAGTAGGGTGTTAAGTTCTGCCCTGGCTTGTTAGAGAGCAGATTCCTGTGCAGGAATAGTTATTGGAAGCTATCTGACACTTGCACATGTGAGGTGGTATATTTTGGAAGATTTCCATAACATTTTGGTTATCTTTCAATGTGGAATAAATACATAAGTTCAGAGAACTTGCAGTGCTGTCTGTTTTGCCATACTTTGTGTTTTTCTAAAAGTCCAGGTTCCTGGGACTATTCTTGTGTTTGTTTTAACTCTCTTCAAATACAGTGAGAGTCTTAGTAGGGCAAGAAGAAATGTAAGCATATGTCACTTCTACAGATGAAACATAAATAGCAAAAGAAAAAAAACACACCTCAGTGTAGTTTTTAAAATCAGCTTCATGAAAACAAGCCAATTTAATGATATATACTGGTGGTGGGAGTTAGCGTTGCAGGGGTTACTGAAAGGTTGTGGTTGGCAATGCTCATTTTGCCCCTATGGATTGATAACTGCTTTGTTGTCATTAGCATAAAAGAGCCCCACTGAGAGCAATTTTAAAGTCAGCTGCTAATTGCCTTTGAGAACAGATTATTCAAATTATCCAGTTATTTAAATAATTGTAGACTGTGGGACAGAAAATATGGAAATCCCTTTAGTTTTAGTATTTAATATCAGGTAATACCAGATGATAAAATTTCTCTACTACAAATCTTTATATCTCTTTAGTACTAGCTTCCTGCAAGCCTTTTTTTTTTTTTTTTTCCCTGCAGGATACATTGCATCTTTCTACCCTTTGTGTATTTTTGGTGGATATTGTCTAGATAAGCAGAAGCAGATTGAGCTCCCACTCTGTTGTTTATTCATCCCCCCAAAAAGGCTGTGTGCAGCTTTGAAGCTAGTCTTTGTGCCTGGACTCACAGGCTGTGCTTCAGCACTGCAGGTTCAAAGCAACTTCAAAGAGACACGACAGGTTGTCGGGGGAGCACTGGAGACACTGCAGCTTGGTTTCCCATTGATCGGTGTCTTACATCCCTACATGCTGCTGCATAAATCCTATTTCCCCCCTTTCCTCACCATCTCACAAAAATGCACATAAAAATATGTCGATAACCCAGAAGGGCAGAGTGGGGTGAGAGGCAGCATGTGCTGTGCGAGGAGCCTTGATAGCGGCAGCCCTGACGGTGCAGGTAACTCTGAAGCTCCCCTGTTAAAGCCACTAGTTTGAGTCTCTATCTTGGGCTCTCTAGCTCAGCAGATAAGTTCAACAGTTAGAGGAGAGATAGATGGTGGATGGTCAGGTGAGATGACCACATCAGCATCATTTCTTTTGGAAACTTAGCCATAAAGGAAATAAATGGATGTAAGAAACTTGCTTGTTGCTGCAACAGGGCAGGTCAATGAGAAGGGAAAGTCGTTTGGACCTTAAGATCACTTGGTTGTTTGAATGAAATAAGCTGATCGTCTTGCAGTTGCGGTCCTCATCATAAAATTGCCTCCACTCTTAGCACTAATTGGTAAATCCATCAGAGGTGCTGAAGACATCAATCTCATCTCATGCTCCTTATCCTAAGCAGGGCTGATGGAGCAATCAGAGCCAAAACGGGGGAGCCTCATCCAGTTAGTGTAAGTAGTGGAGGATCATTGTGATGAATTATGACAGCCTGTAATTGCCTTTAGAGATATTGTTGGTTATTAGGTACATAGTGCCAAATGTGTTAGATTCCGTGCCTTCTAATACTGGCATATTTTTAGAGGACTTCAGTGCTGTGTATAGAATTGTGATGAGTTGAGAACTTCGGAAAATAATTGTTGTGTAGGTCTCTGATGCTTTTTAACTTCATTAATCTTGGAAACTTTAATGATAGTTGTTTACGGGGACTGTTTTCAAAGGCAGCTTGGATTTAAACAGCACGTGTTGAAGACGCAGCCTGTGTGTGTGTGCTATGTGCGCGTTGACTGTGTTTGTATTAAGTCAAAATCAGGTGGCAATAATACGGATTAAAGATTTGCTTCTTTTTGCAGGGCGATCAGACAGCATTGCACCGGGCTGCTGTCGTAGGGAACACCGATGTCATTGCAACTCTCATTCAAGAAGGTTGTGCTTTGGACAGACAGGACAAGGTAACAGGCAAAAGTGAAGCCCTGTGGGGTGGCAGCTTTGTCAGCCAGTAATATTAAGATCTCATAGAAGAAATTACAGCTTATGCTCCTGAGTAGGTACCTAACATTTAGAAAGTAATTGGGACAGTTACACCGAAGGAAAAAAAAAATAAAAAGCTATACCATCTCTTTAACAGAAGCTACTGATTTAGTTATTTTTTGATATCAAGCTGCTAGTTTTTGATTTAAGTTTGTTCTCAGCTCATTGATGGAGAAATCACAACCATACTATGCCCTACCCAAGACACTGCACAGTTTCCCTCAATTATCCCAGAAGCTGAGAATCCCAGGCTGTAAATTTAGTTTGTAAATAAAGATAACTAAGTCCACATTCCCAACAAAAGCTTTTGTGCTATTCTCTGCTTGCAAGGATAAGTGGAAAGAAGTGGAAGGTGAAGACAGCAGGAGGTTGAAGGTAGGAAGAATAGAAAGGAAGAAGTACCTAAGGTGTCTGTGGAAGTTACTTTAAGTTTTACTCTGGGATATATCTGCATCTGCTAAAAATAAAATAGAAAATTAGCTAGTAGGAAAGGAAAAAAGATTTATTTCTCAGGTGACCAGGTGACACATGCAGCTCCTGCAGTCTGAATGTAACATTGCTCTGTGTGAGGACCCAGTGCGCACTAAACTTCTCCTCTTGTGTGTGTGCTCTTCAGGACGGGAATACCGCTCTTCATGAAGCTTGTTGGCATGGATTCAGTCAGTCTGCCAAAGTGCTCGTTAAGGCAGGAGCTAACGTGCTTGCCAAGAACAAGGTGAGACACATACAGAAGGAGCTTTCATTTCTAGTGTAAGGTGGCTGATTCTCATCACTGGAGATTTTTGGTCATGGCATTTCTCAGGAGGCTGGAGACCAGCTCCTCGTGGGACATTTTTCCTCTACTTTTGCGTCTGTTATGCTTGGATGGTCCCTCCACAGGCATTAGGAAATTCATATTTTCACAGCTGATGCCGGAGGAACTCAATTGCGCTTTGAATGATACATCAGTTAGAGCAGAGGAACAGTGCAACTCCCTTGGAAATCTTCACAGTGCTCTAATTTATAAGGAGTACATTTATTGTGACTGGTGTGATTTAAAATGAATATGAATTGTATTAATTAGAATGTGGCATTCAGAATCCATTTTCCCAGCAATTGAACAGCCAAATAAATGTAAGCCATGAAGGGAAAAAGTAGTCTTGTATCTTTTCTGAGAAAGTTCTTCCTGATACATAAGTGTAGGCTCTTACCAAAAGCTTGTAATGAACCTGGATGATCCTTCTTTTGGTATTTATAATATCTTAAGAATAACAAAGCAATGCATTTTAATTCCACACTAACTGCAATATTTGTGGAAGACTTGTCTTCAGTTCACTAATTCAAAGGTGAAAGAAATAGCAGTAGCAGCCCATGGCATGAGCTGAGTTAGGGCTCGGACCATGGTGCCACTGGGTTGGTCAGGTTGCATGGGTGGCACCGTGTCCTTTGTTACAGGTAAGAGGGTTTTGGGATGTCTTTATGGGGTCTCTGAGCATTTTTTCAAGCAAATGACACAATATTTTGGTAAATGTACTTCTAAATTGTAAATACTTCTGAATACCTCTAAAATTTCAACAAAAAGTGCCAGGGAAGAAAGGGAAAAAGAGAGACAGGTGGTGAAAATCTTAAAATTTTGAATGAAAAGGCACATTGTCTCGGCACGGTTTTCTGTCTTTCTGCGTGTGTATGCAGTATATAAGCATATATTTGTACAATTGTGGTCACTTGTGGTATGTAGTTACATCATCTTTGATATTATTTTATGCGTACTCCTTCTTTTATATTGTTCCAACTTCCAGTTTTTTTCCTGTGTTGTTCATCTTGATTTGCTTCAAAGGTACTTGAGACAACTTCCCATGCTTACACATAACAGATGATAGTAGCTGACTTTATAGGCTTCTGAACCATTTTACTCCTGTCCCTGGATGTGCTTGTCTCTATATATGTATATTTATGTACAAAGGTGTGTGCTTAAGAGGCAAGTCGTGTTATCCTGCGAGCTCGGATGCCTTAGGGCGTTAGAAAATTTAGCTTGTAATACAGCATCTGTCAGCTGTTTGGAGACAACCTCTTCTAAAAAGCACACAAACAGAATAGCTTAGCAGTGTTAGCATCTGAGATACGACTGGTGTACTGCATGAGTTCCTTCTGTGCTGGTCTTTGATGTCTTACCTGTGCAATCCTCTCTCTTTGCCTTTGATCATTTGATGCTTTTTAATGGACAGGGCCTTTTCTCAGGAGCTGCTGAAAAACAAGGGAACTGTGCATGCTTGCACACATGCGTGCACTTCGACCCTTTCTGCTTTCAAGAAAAAATGTAAAGCTTAATTCTGCTTAATCCCCAAATGGTTTCCTGGTCTCTCAACTTCCAGTGTTACTGATGACAAGGCATACTTTTTCTGACAGCTTTCCTGGCAGCCAGGACTAAGAGCCATGTGCAGCAGTACCTTGCAGTCCCCTAGCTTATGCCGGGGCATCTTGAGGCTTTGGCTGAATGGCTCTCACTGCCTTGTTAGAGGGACAGAAACGGGCTGCTGGATTTGCCAGCTCCTGCTAAGCAGCAGAGGACAGGAGGATTTCGGTGTGTTTTTGCTGTACCTCCCGGTTAATTTCTCCTGGGACTGCTTGGGGAACACTTCTGTATACACGCTTCTTGCAGCACGGCGTCCCGAGCACAGGATTTAAAAGAGCAATGCAACTGAAGACAGTTTCTGTAACAAATGAAATGCAGAGACCAGACAGGACACGGGATTTTAAAGGGAAGTCAGGTGATATTTCTTTCAGAACAAAACTGCATGTTCGCTTATGTCTGGAACCTCTTTGATTTTTAGACATTTGCAGCAGGTTGAGAATGTAGGCACAGAGCGAAACAACTAAAGAAGGGGAAAATGTTGTAGTAGGAATGAAAGCAAGACTGTCCTGAGGAGTATTATGGCATGGGAAGTTTTACTTCTTTAAATTAAGTACATGATATTGCTGCTTGATTTTAATTAACTAGAAGTTTCTAGATTCTTTGCTACCTGAGCAATGCAGATATTGTTAGATTGTCCAGTTTCTGCCTCAACTCTGTCCCAGATAAATCATTTCCAGGATGAAGTGGGTATTGCAATCTCCAGGTTTGGTCAGCTCATAGCATTGGGAAGAAGCAAGTTTCCCACCCCTGAGTGGATCTTCCTGTAGGGAGACCTGCGAGGTTTTGTTTTGTAAAGCTCCTGTCCAATTTCTAAATACGACTTCTGTATTTTCCTGTGTTTCTCTAAGGCAGGTAACACACCTCTGCACCTGGCTTGCCAGAACAGCCATTCCCAGAGCACTCGTGTTTTGTTACTTGGAGGATCTCGAGCAGACCTCAAAAACAATGTGAGTTTGGAAAAGGACACGTGTTCATTTTTGTGTGCCTTTGTTTTAGCCATACTGCTTTAACTTGTGGAAGTACTCAGGTTTTAAACTGTGATTTTTGTCAAAAGTTCAAAACCAAACACTAACAAATGGTTGTAAATGTTGCACAGAGGAATGCTTGAGGTAGGGCTGGGTGAGACATCGCTTGTACCCGGCTCCTGGGTGGGGCTGGAAGGACCCGAAGGGTTTTGTTGTTACCCAGACCAGCACAGCTGATCCTTTGCTGCTTTTCGTGGTCTGAACCATGTTGTGTCGTGTCGTGTCGTCCTGCAGTGGGGCTCCTCTTTCAAGAAGATAGAAATCTTATGGGGGTTTTATGCCAGCACAGTGAAAGACTTTAGGCCTGCCCTCACAGACATATAATGCATACTGCGTGTTGGTTCGTCAAATGAGGTAGATTCAAGGTGCCTTGACAGCTTTCCTCCTATTTTGTAATGGATCTGGCATGACAAAGGCAAAAAAACAAAACAAAACAAAAACTACAAGTGGAAGCCAGATGTCTTTGTCCTGCTGAATAACCTGGGGGCAGAGGGACACAGAAATGGAAACGTGTGGGGCTCTGCTCCCAGCTCAGCCCCAGCTGCCCCTCCTGGGAGCTCAGCTCTGGCCCCGCTCCTCAGGTTTTCTTCTCTGTGTGTGACTTTCCAAATCATGCTGGTTGGGGGGGCAGGAGAACAGATCTAGTGTAAAGATGTGAGTGCAGGGCCTTACAGTTACATTGTTTTCCATCAGTGGTTGAAGAATTGGTGTCCCCTCCCTCCCCTACCCCTGCTATTGCTAAGCTTTGTACCAAAGGGAAGACAGCATTGCTGTTCGGCGGGGGTGTGTGACATTTGCTGCTCTTTTTGGTTTAATAGGATTATTTCATCATCCTTGAACACCATGACAAGTGCAAGCTTTCTTACTGCAATGACATGCTCAGAGCTTTGTTTCTGTTTGCAGGCAGGAGATACCTGTCTGCATGTGGCTGCTCGTTATAATCACTTGCCCATCGTTAGGGTGCTGCTCAGTGCTTTCTGTTCTGTCCATGAAAAGAACCAGGTCAGTGCATGAACTCCATTGCGACTCTGCGCCCTTCACATAATTTTCTTGTAGGAAAGAGAGGTTCCGACCCAGCAATCCCACTTCTCTGTGTGTTTCACTGTGTTGCCAAGTGCCTCAGCTTCCAAGAGTAGCTTTAAAGCAATGGCATATCAGTGGTTTATTATTTTGCCATCACATTTGCATCTTTTCTTTAAAACGTTTTCTATTTACGAAGCTCTGCAAAAGTGTGTTGGTGCAGAAAGGGGTGATGGGGACGGGGTAGTAACCTCGGGTTAGGGGCTGGGGGTCCTGTGCAGAATGGGTCTGGGGGAAAGACTTGGTCATTTCATGGGGCCCATTTTCTCCTCCATCACTGGGTGGTAACGAAACTGCAGCCACTGCAGGGACACTGTGATGCAGGGCTCACTTATGTTCAGATGCTGCACAAGTGCAAATTTCTCTGGAATACTGCATTTTGCAGTAGTGGGAATCAACAATACAGAAAAATAGGAAAAATTATGCTTTAAATTCAAAGTAATGATCAGTTTAACCTAGGATTAATCATCCATGGTTGTTATATAGGGAAGAGATTGATCACTGTACCTATAGCACAGCCTAATTGTGTGGAATGGATTTAGTGCAGTAAAACATCTTTTTGCACAGAGGGACACCACTTTCCCTCTTTTTTTCCCCAGTGCTACCTGAAGTTGTTCCATATTTGCACATCTAATGGTTTTAGTACACGCCTTATCCAAGTAGCAAGCAATAAGAAAGATTTCCACTAGCCTAGAAGAGATGTGCCTCTACCATTTTATGAAAACAAAGTGCAGGGCAAAAGGGACAGGAGGGCATTATATGCACGGGTACAGTGTCCCTCAGAGAGCTGCTGGCTCCGTTACCAGCACCTGAACCCAATCACAGCAGTCTTCACCTCAGTACACAGGAACAAGGGCAAGGCAGTGTTTGTGCTGGACCCATATCACCTCCTGGCTTTACTCCAGAAGCTGTTTTTTTTTTTTTTTTTTTTTCCCCCTGGGGAATCTCGTGAAGGGAAAACCGGCCATCTCGCTGCTGTTAATTATCTGGTTATTTCTGAGCAACGTGATACACGACCACCTGCACACCAAGGAACCGAACGTGCAGCAAAGAGAAGGTTGCAGTGGGCAAACCCGTTCTGCCCTCAGATGCCGTATCCGCTTGCTGGCGGTGGAGCTGGGCTGCCTCCAAGCTGTGCCGTGTGTCACTTCATTTAGTCAAAGCCCCTCAGCAGCACCCTGGCTGCATTCCTCAAAACAAGGCTGAAGTAGCTCTTTGCCCCTCCCGTCCCCTCCTGCCCAGCTCCGCTTTTTTGTGGAGCGAGCCTTATTGAAGCTCGGTTGTTGCATCAGTAAGCGCAGGTCTTCTGGCCTCTCAGCACCCCATAAGAAGCTGAGATTTCTGCAGGGTGAGACCCGAGGACGAGTGTTACACGGCTGCTTTCTGCTTTGTGGCTTGCAGGCGGGAGACACGGCGCTCCACGTGGCTGCTGCTCTAAATCATAGGAAGGTGGTGAAGCTGTTGCTGGAGGCAGGGGCTGATACGTCAGTTGTCAACAATGTAAGTAGGATGTGGAACTCCTCTGGTATTTTGTGTTCATGCAGACTCTCCTCAACACTCTAGTGTTGGTAGAAAATATTTGGGTGTTGAATTAAATCTGGGTACATGGAAGCAGTTAGTCACTTCACTCTTTTGCACGGGGCACGTACTAACCTCAGGTGGAGAAATCCTCCATTTCCAGTGTTTTGAAGGAAATGCTGTTGTCTTTTTCCTCTCAGGCAGGTCAGACCCCTCTAGAGGTTGCCAGACAGCACAATAACCCTGAGGTTGCGCTTCTGCTCACTAAAGCATCCCAGGTACGTTGCAAATGTCTTTTGTTTGCAGTAAACACTGGCCCTGACACAGGTGGGGCTGAGACCGGTTATCCCCAAGGGGCCACAATGCCGTAGTCTTAGCCTTCTGCTATGAAAGGTGCCTACGTTTCTGCTGGGTGTTGCATAAATGCCTGCTCTGCTTCGCCCATCAGCATCTGGGAGTGCTCTCTCCTTCCTGTATTGCCTTTTAGGAGAGGTGAAAACTACGTCTGCTTTATTTCTTGGCTTCTGTGTCAGGAAGGAGCATGACATCCCTGAGTAACAGTGCCGTCTGCCTCCAGGTCTCACGCTTCAATCGCGGAAGAAGCCTGAGGAAGAAGAGGGAGAGGCTGAAGGAGGAGAGGCGAGCTCAGTCGGTGCCACGGGATGAGGTGGTACAGAGCAAGGTACAGCCTGGCATTACCAACTCTGTCTGCTGCACAGAGGGAGCGTGAATAAAAGCCACTGGGGCTAAATCTGTCTGGATCTGTCACTCGTGTCTGATAGCAGCAGCTCTCCGTACGGGACAGCCAGGGGAGGCCAGTTGTGTTCTGCTGCTGGGTGCCCGCCCATGTGTGCAGAGCAGCTCAAGACTAGGAAATGGAAGGAAACTCCTTTTCCCTGTCTCCCCAGCTGCTCTGAACTCCCTGTCTCTGTTCCAAGCAGGGCAGCGTCTCGGCTGCTGACGACACCCAGAGCAGCGACCAGCCACCACAGAGGAAAATAGATCTGAAGGATGAGCCCCGGTCAGCCTCTCCGGATCCCAAAGGGAAGAAGAGCAAAAAGAAAAAGCCAAAGGAGAAGGTATCAGTAGATTTAAAACAGCAGAGAGAGATGGGATCGTTGTTGAGTACAGGTGTCCCTTTGGCATGTCAGTGAGCCAGGGCACCAGCTCTGCCCTGCTCACGGGGCAGAGGCAGCCTTCAGAGCAAACTGATTTCTGGTGGGGAAATCCTGCTGTTGAGGGTCACATAAGCTGGGTTTGTGCAGAAATCTGGTTTTTGTGCTGACAAAAACCAAGATTGTGGTGAGTAATGCAGCTGGATTTGTGTTTTGATCAGGTTTTTGCTGTAATTATCAGAAAGGATTTTTCATAAAAAGATTTCCCACCGGGAATAGTTTACTAAGGGGCTCATAAGCAGGTAAAATGTTGCTTGTGCTTCACACAGGTTTCAGCACTCTCCGACCCCATTTCCCCAGCCGATCAGCAGACACTCCCTCGGCCCCAGCAAAACCTGCCAAAACGCAGAAGTAAACATCACTGCTCCTCTCCGCCGCCTCCCCACGAGGTCCGAGCCTACCAGCTGTACACCCTCTACCGAGGGAAGGATGGGAAGGTGATGCAGGTGAGCGAGCTGCTGCCTCGTGGAGGGAGGCACGCTGAGCAGCACTCGTGGCTGGGGCACGGCTAGCTGGTCAGATAGAAAATGCTCTCGATCAGCTCCATGCCATGGGTATGAAATAACGACTGCGGATTTATTTTCCTTGCTTGGGCTTCAGTTGTGTTTTGGCATGAAACCAGGCGCACAGCAAGATGGTTTTACGTATGCTAAGGAACGGGTAACGAGTTTTGCCCTAGAAAGCAGTAACTTTTTGGAGACAAGGTGTGAACAGTGATTGAGAATGGCACTGGAACTTAAAGGATACGCTTTGAAATATTAAGATTTCTGATAGGAAAGGCAAGAAAGGTTTTCTAATGAAAATAAATGAAAGTTGTGTGAGCACTGACGCTTACTACTTAAACCCAGTGCTCGAGTGTACTCAATACATTCTGTTTCAATTCTTTGTTTATTGCAGCAAGTCTTTGGGGATTCTGGGATTGCTGGAGGCAGGAGCTGTAGAGAAATTGGTTTACAGACCAGGAGTAGCAGCTCATGTACATTTATTTCAGTTTAGAAATGGTTATTTTACTCCACTCAGTTTATTTTATTCTGCTGGTATTCACCAGTTCACGTTTCTATAACAGCATGAAATCAGTCAGCAAATGACCCCGTAGACATTGCAAACATCTGCACTGTTGTTTTCTTAATGCTGCCTTCCTGCACCTCTGGGCGATCAATCCTTTCATTTCATTAACTTTTCACATCCCTCCACAGCTATGCTCGTTCCCTTGCTGGAAGGAAATTCAGGAGATCGGTCAAGTCAGACTTCAGAGGCTTTATACGCCTTGTTCTCCAACATCTCACTGTGTAACGCAGGGGAAATTTCCAGACAGGGGCATTATGGGATTATCCTAATAGGATAGGAAGGAAGGAAGGAGGACTTCTCAGATGCTAAAATGAGTATGTCCCTACCCCTAGGGATGGTAGGATGGAGGATGGGCAGGTAGGAAAGATCTAGGGAGCAGGAAGAAAGGTGTAGGGAGCAGGTAGGATTTGTATACAAACCTAATCTATTAAAAAAGTTTAGCTTAATGCAGACAGACTCCCTTCCAGCATTTCCTGAAAATACAGGACACTCCTCTCTCCCCTTCTTTTTAGCCTGTCTTCTTTGATGCCCTCAGGCCCTGAACAGTAAACAGAATGTCTTAAGTACATGCATTTCTGAAACTTTCTCTAGCACGCCGCAACTGTCCCACCTTCCCCTGCCGAGGGAACAACCCACGCTTTGTGAACATCACTGTAGGGCCGAAGGAGAGAGGGAGGCTCCTCTGCAGGGGGATGCAGAGCATCTGGGTTGGGCTCCAGACACCCTCGAAGGAGCCAGTTTCTGTCTGAAGACTGCAGAGGAAGCCCGTGAGGATTGTCTGCCCTTGCCTAAGGGAGCCTTTAGTCGCCATCTCCCTGAGAGAATTAAATGTGGTCAGTGCAGCTCCCCGTGCAGGGACGGTGTCACGCAGGTCAAAGGAAGGCAGCTGGAAGGTCAGCCAGATGCCTGCAGGGTGACGGGAGGCAGGAGAGGTGAGACCTTGCCTTGCAGTACGAAAAATGAGCGTATTATTGGCATTGGGTTAAAAAAACAAATGCATACAAAACCACACATCCACAAAAATCAGACCGTACAATTCAGAATTACAGCACTGAGACGAGGGTACAGGTCTGTGAGGTGATGCCCTCTCATACGGCACACAGTCAGTCCCACAGCATGTATGAGCTAACCTCAGTGCTGCTCGAAGCCCCAGCGTTAGGATTTGGGCATATAGACGAGATCAATCATTTTCTAGTCTGTGTTTTTCCAACTAATGTGCTGTTTGCTGAGCTGTAAGATATTATTAGGAGGGTAAGGTATGGTACATGGTACAAAAGAACTCAATAGTGACTCAAAGAAGCTGCGATAAGGTTCCAAGTGCGCTAAGAGGACAGCAGGATGTACCAAGTGAATGTTTTCCTCTTTTCAGGCGCCAATAAATGGATGTCGTTGTGAGCCCCTGATAAACAAACTGGAGAATCAGCTGGAGGCAACCGTGGAGGAGATAAAAGCTGAGTTTGGGACAGTACAAGATAAGATGAATGTTAAGCTGGGCCAGATGGAAAGCAAAACTCAGCATCAAGTAAGAATATGACCTGGAGGTCTGTTCGCCCACAAGATTATTAGAAACATATCCTTAGCATAATGAGTGTTTTCATTGTCATGGTTCGTTTATTGCTTCTTGCGTTGTAAAAATGAACCTGAAAGCTAATACTCAAGACCAGGGAACTGTGACGTTCCACAGGGATCTAATGTTGCAAGCTGGGGTCTTGAGAAAAACATATTTAATGTGCAAGTGGCTTCAGGTGCTTCTTTAGACAGTAAATCTAAACTGCTTGAGGGAAACTTACAGAGAGAGTGCTGTCCTACAACTGGTAGTTCGTAATTGTAAAAACCCCTTTTGTTGAATTCTCTTTACACTGATGTTCAGGATCCTTTAAATTATTTTTAATGTATTTTTTTTCATTAAATAATTTTGCGATCGGACCTTTTTGCAAGCTACATCAAATTGCAGTTGGCACCATTCCTGGAAACGAAGACTGAAAGACAGAGCGTACTGTGACTTGCAAGGTCCACAGATGGAGTTTTGTTTTTTTAACGCGATCGCCTTGGCTAAGTCACATTTTTTTTCCCCAGCTCCGCGTTTTAGACAAGCTGATGGCAGAGCGGCTGTCCGCAGAGAGAACAGAGTGCCTTCATCGCCTGCAGCAGCACACTGAGCTGGAAAAAAACGAGGGAGAGAAACGGCAGGTAGGGCTTGAAACGGCTCCTCCCTCTTAGCTCAGGTGGATCAGCACAGGAGTTTTGTTCCAGCAAGCAGAGAGAAGAGCGGAGGGTTATCTAAACTGCTGAAACAGGCAAAGGGACTTCAGGGGACAAATGATTCCTATTCACCACCTGAATCTCTAGACCAAACGTGTAAAGCTTTTGCATTAGAAGCAGGCGGTGTGAAATCCAGTCCGACTGTTGTAATTTAATTTGGTGGGCCCGAAGGTGGGATCTCTAACAAAGGTATCTTTTTTCTAACGTAGTGCTTTGTACAAATTCTTACGCCTAAATTTTTCACAGTTGTGCTTTAGCTTTCCCTTAGGTATAGGATGTCTGTGGTAACATCTGCAACGAGTCACAAAGTCCCTGTTCCTTTCGTTTCTCATTCATTTGGTTGTGCGCCCTGGAAATCTCCCCCTTCTCAGTCTCATCTCTTTTTTCCATACAAATTAAAGGCTGCAGTTCTTCACCCTGACTTTGGCAACAGCACGCCATCTCCAGGCTGTGTCGTACTGCCAGTAGGCAAGTTCTTTTTATAGGCTTGTTAACCAACATTACAAGAGGAACTGTTCCAACAGAGAGCCAGCTCTTGCTCCTCTAGTTTCTGCACAAACTCACCACTAAAACATGATAAGAAAATTGTATTTCTCCACTCACAGTAAGCTTAAAATACGATTTGTTTTCTCATTGCTGGGGTTCTTCTAAGAACTAAGAAATGAATACTCTTTGTTCTAGTAAAAGGTCATAACATTTTGCAAGACAGTTCCAAATCTGTGTTAAAAGGCTGGCTGCTGTGATAATCCCAGTTTAAACTACTGATCAAGCTGCTTGGCCTCACACCCACAAAACAGTTTTCTCCAGAAAACAGTACTTAAACTCAAAAAGCTTTTTTTTTTTTTTTTCCCCACAGTAAGAGACATAGGTATGATACTGGCTTCTGTGATGTCTTAGGCTTGTGTTCCCATAGGACTCGAAATTGCCATTAAGTGGTGTCACCTGTCCATGTGCTGCAGAGTCCAGCTGAAACTGCTGAAAAACCGAGTTGGCCTTTTCTAAATGCATGGACTAAATGCTCAAGCTCGTCAGAGGTTCTGACCTAAATTCCCGATGCCATGTGCGTAAAAGAGCTGCTCATTTTTAAAATGATCACTGGCAAATGCCTCTGCAGTTGACACTTATTAAGCACTTCTGTAATTTAAAAGCTGTTGGTAATTTATCATGTAGTGTTGGGCTCATCGTTATCACCAAATGAACAGAAGAGCAGAGGTTGGTACAAGGCTGTGTCCCAGAAGTGTCTGATTTGAATTTCACTCTTAAAAAAAAAAGGCAGCTGTGAGCACATGATGTTTCTTGCACTTGGAAAGTGCCTTTTATTTTATGATTAAGTAAGTCAGCCCTGATCAGAAGACTTGGAGTTGCATTTGAAGTAGAAATTCAAATATAACAGGTGGTAGCTTGGACTAAAGGGGTGCCTTTCCTTAGCTAGTATGCATTTCCTCATCTTTTCTGATTTGCAGTGCTCTATATACTCCCCATGGCAGCATACGTATCTGTCCAGGCATCTAAGCCCACTGGTACCAGGCTTAGTTCTCTTTGTCCTTGCTGCACAACCTGAGCAGCCCGGCAACCACAGGCTGTAGTGCCAGGATCGCCTAACGTGTGTCCTCTCCTCGCAGATGTCCTTGGTCGATGAGCTGAAGACCTGGTGCATGCTGAAGATTCAGAATCTGGAGCTGAAGCTTTCTGGAGATTCCAGGTCATCGAGGCCAAAATCAACGCTGTCCACCTGTGAGTCCCTGACCGAGACCCTGGACACGGAGAACAACCCCCACAGCGCCAAGGACTGCAAAGCCCCCCAGCCCCTGCTGCAGTCGGAGGGCTCCCACCAGCACTCCTGTGCCACCCTGCCCAACAGCCTCTCGGAAGATGGGGGAAGGAGCAGAGGCCCGGGGCCCGAACAGAGCTTCGGACAACAGTTCTGCATGCAGCAGGATGGTGCCTCAGGGACAACCCTGTCAGGTACTTACATCACATTCATCCAAAGGCACGCTCATTAACTAACGGGGGGATACTTGTATTCACACCACAGGTACTGACTCTGGCCGTGTGCTCTCCCCCACCTGTATGCATGGTGTCTCGTAATATGCTTCAAGGCAGCCAGTGGGAATACTTAAATTTTATTTTTACTTGGGTGGAATTGCACTGGCTCTTCCTAATGTTGCCACGGTGTCTTTGAAGCCAAGACTTCTGGTGCTCTGAATATTTACTGAAATTTCTCCAGCTTCGCAGTCAGTTACTTCAGCCCTGCCTGTCAGGAAGGTGCACAGGTTATCCAAAATCCACTGAAGAAAGCATACTGCTTTAAGTGCTTTTCAGATGTATGGATACTCTAATGGCAGGGTGCAAGGATGTAAACCTAAAATAGTAATTTCCCTAGTTAATATTTAAACTACTGAGATACAGAAAAAAAAATCTACTTTTTCCACTTTTCAATTATTAGTTCATTACGGAATGGAAAAAAATGCAGCTGAAAACACTGAAGCCCACTCAGGGATTATGGGCACCTGAGGATAGAGAAGACCTTGGTTCAAGCCACTTCTCTGTGCCTGACGAAGGAAGCTTCCGAGTACAATGAAACAGTCAGAACGCAATTCCAGCCCAGGTCTCCGCATGCAGGGAGAGCACTATCAAAGTGGTGGGCTTCTGTAAAATACCCTGTGTATACCCTCCCGAAGCATTACACAAAGAGCACAGCAATGGACACGGATACCCCACTAGACTAGAGAGACGGAAGATGTGGCAGCAGAGAGGGTGTGAGCTACTGTGCTGAACAGTTCAGAAGCATCAAAATTGGTTGTTTTTGCAAAATTAGTAGGGCTTCAAGTCTTGCGGAAGCAGGGGATTCATAAATAGAGGCTGGCAGTGACTACTTAGGCTGATCATCAGACATCTCAGCCTGATGTTTGTTATGCGTCCCTTTTGTGAAGACCTTTGGGTGTTGGTAGGCTGTAGTCCCACAGCCACAATGCAGCGCTTCACTGTCTGAGCCAGCTTTTCTCTTTTAATGACTATTGTTATCATTAGTATTAATATCACCTGACTGTGAAGATACAAAAAAGTAACAGAAGCCCCTACACCGCGCACACCGCGTGGTACATGGGAAACTCCATCATTCAGCACACTTAGTATAGAAAGGATTTTTGAAGGCTGAAGCGCATGCCCATGGCTTTTCTAAATGCGTGTTTTTAATTCTATAGGTGCGGAGCAGCAGTTGATCCCTGCTGGACCAGCTGCTTCTTCAGCCCCTGCTCCAGACGTCCGGCCAAAGGACAAAGCCGGCGGTGCCAGCACGTTCCAGAGGTTCCAGCAGGAGCTGCCCTCCGCCGAGCTCGCGGGCTCCAAATTGCGACACGTAAAGGTTCAGGCTGCTTTGCAGCCCTTGGCCGAGCCTGCAAAGACCGACCCGCAGAGCGGCTGCTTCGTCGACAGAGGAACTCAGACAAAGAAATCCAGCAAGGGCGGGCAGCCGAGGCACAAGGCGCCGCACCAGGCGGGGGCTCATCAGAGCCAGGAGCCGCCCGCTCCACCGGCGGGGCAGCCGCCCGCCCCTCCGCTCAGAGACACCTCGCAGGCCCTGGAGATAACCCAGTACTTCTTTGAGGCCGTTTCCACTCAGATGGAGAAGTGGTACGAACGGAAGATTGAAGAAGCCCGGTGCCAAGCTAACCAGAAAGCTCAGCAAGACAAAGCTGCGCTCAAGGAGCACATCAGGAGCTTAGAGGAGGAGCTCAGTAAGTTAAGGACTAAGGTGCAGAAAGAAAGCTAGCGTTTGCCCGGCGGGGCGAGGCGAGCAGCAGGACTCACTCTGGAACCTGCTGTGCAGGAATCTGGGATAGGCGTAGATACGTACTTGTAGTGCCTGGCACGTCCAAACAAAATGCTCTTTTTTCAGGAGTAGAAATAACTTTGGAAACTCCAGAACCAAGGAGCTTCACATGCAGACTGTACCGACGACAACAAGATGCTGCAGATTAGATCCTTTCCTCGTTATTTCCCAGAGCCCGTTACATTTTGCACTCTCAAGTTTCAGGTGCTGCTTGAAAACACATTGCATTAAAAACCAAATCCGCTTTCAGAAAAGGGAATTTTCGTATTTCCACCTAAGTCAGGTGTGGCGAGAGGGTTCTGCCGTACGCCTCATGTGAAGGTGACACCAATACTGAAATAAATCCCGGACGTGTGAGAGCTTTGGGCTGGGTCAGCAGTGATGCGGCGGCTGCTTGGTGCTGAAGGGCTGCTGAGCCTGCTGCAGCTACTTCCCGCGGCCTCTCTCTGGTCAGCGGAGCAAAGCTCAAGCAGGGAGAGGTGCGGGTTTCCTGGTGGGAGAGGCCAAGCACCCACTGAGGTGAGCTGCCCCGTTAGGTACGGAGGCTTCTGTTGCCACGTTGTTTTTCATTTGGTATGCATTATTAAAATAAATGCTCAATTAGGCTCTTTTAATGGTGTCCTGGTGGCAAAGCTCCTCGTGGTTACGCAGTTGCGGGGGGCCACATCGAGTGATCTGACTGAGAAGTTCTGTTTAGGGCATGGATGGCAAGTATTTTACCATAACCATGCTCTACTTGCTAAGTGTAATTTTTATGGAAAGCTCTTTTCCTTCAAGCAGCAAACAGCTGAAGTCACTGAAGAAGCCTGAAAGCAGTCCTGTAAGGAAGTGAAGGCTGGGTTCCCTGTATGCAGATGTTTCTTTTTCTGTAGGGTCAGGCTTTCCTCCCAGCTGCCTTGTCTGGACCGTCTTCCTTTGTTCCGCTGAACAATTCTGCTCTCTGTTTTCCCCAATGTGTCTCTGAAGAGAGAGACTGGGCCCTGGTGAATCTCCAGGTTTCAGGACTGCTTTCACACAGTCCCACAGAACAGAACTCATCAACATTTTCAATTTTTTTTTAGGGATGGTTTGCAATAAAAATCAAAGCTTGCAGTGACGGTTTCTGACCGTAATTCACAGAGGGTCACTTTCAATTGCGTTTGTTCCAGCAGTAACACCTAAATTCGTCAGCCACGTTTGGGTCCTGGTGCGCCATGTGCTGCGTAAACGAGATGCACCGTAACTTGGTCCTGCATCCCTGTAGGGTTCCCTCCGTACACCTCGGGGAGGGCTCCACGAGATTCTCTTAATAGGAGTAGACGTACTGAACATACCGTGACGGAACAATCGTACAAAACCAATTCAAATACA
Source organism: Cygnus olor (assembly GCF_009769625.2). Lineage (NCBI taxonomy): Eukaryota > Metazoa > Chordata > Aves > Anseriformes > Anatidae > Cygnus > Cygnus olor. The sequence goes on from NC_049171.1 coordinate 39,263,379, forward strand.
AGGTGGCAGCAGATGCCAAGGAGAAAGCTTTATTTTTTTCTACACTGTGGAGCCCTAAAATTAATACAAAATACTTTCCAGTATTGAAGATACCATTAACAAATTAGCAGTTAAGCTTTTTGTGTTCTTAGCAGATGTATAAAGCAAAGAAGAATTGTCTTATGTAAGTATTTTTAAAAATTCCTATTAATGCACTATCAAAGCAAGAAGTGTATGTGCGGTTACGGAAACACTAGTTTTATTGCTCTGACTTCCATAGTCATATAGACACTTTCGTGTTTACAGTTTTGTTTAAGCTACTGTAGGAATGCAGAAGCATGCTATTTAAGTTTTATAGCCCCTTGATAAAGTGACTTGTTTTGCCAAGTAATTAAAATAAGTGTTGCTCAGAATCCTTGCGTTGCAATGTTTTTCTATCCAGAGGAAATAGACAAAATCAGAAGGGAAAGGAGAAAATTGGACTGCAAAAGTCTAAGCGTCTGTTGTGTTTTTGCTATAAAACACGGAAGCCAGGTCTGCCAGCTATCACGGGGTGAGGCCGCAGGGACTGAGTGCTGCCATTACCAATGCGCTCCCCTGGCACTGCGGAGGCTGCTGCACGCTGCTGGCACACTCGCTCCTGACCTCGCACAAATGCGAGGGAAACACAAAGGCTGTGGTTTTAGCAAACCTCCTGAACACGCAGACCTGTGCTGCCGCTACAGGCCTTGCAGCAGTGATTTAAGGCAGTAACTTGGCTGCAGAGTTACTGATTTTAGAGGTTTTATGAAGCTAACGAGTGTACTCTAAGGGGAGACATTTTCCTAAAATTCATTCCTACTCGCCTCTGCCGTTCCTCCCCCATTCAAAACTACTGGAATGGAATAACTTTTTAAAATAAAATAAAAAAAGCCACGTTATCTACCTCTCTCAGGCACACTGTGTAAACACAGGTACTCTAGCAGACTACACTCGGGCTCCTAATGGTTTCTGGCAGGCAATTTTATCTTGACAATGCAGAGGCTCGCAACGGCTGAGAACCGCAGCCAGCAGACCTCAGGAGGTCGGGTGAGGTACTTGCAGGGCCATCCGTGCCTGCCAGGAGCTATTCCTGGCCTGCGCGGCTGCAACCTGTAAGCGCAGCAAACTGGAGCCCCGGGAGGAACGCAGACCCTCGCGTCCCCTGGGAAAGAGCCGCGGCAGCCTCCGAGTAAGGGGACGGAAATAAACCACTGAGGGGAAAAGGAAGGCTGCATTGTGAAGACAAACTGACATTGATCACAGCTTTGTTTAGTCCACGTTCCCTTCCAGACTGCATTTGCTGGTAACACCGAGCACAGTAACCAGCTCAGAGGAGAACCAGAAGGATCCTCATGCAGCCCAGAGCTGCATGGTCATGGATGTCGCCACCGTATGGGGCTCCAACCTCTGCTGCAGTGCTGCCTCTGAAGTTGAGACACCAACTTTCTGCAAACAACTTCAGGGGCCCACCTAATATCATCAATCACCTTTGTCAACAGCTGGGATAAGAATCTGACATTAGTTTATATATATATATATATATATATATATATACACACACACACACACACACATTTTTTTTTGATTTTTTTTTGCTTTTTGACAACTGCCACTACGGTTTCCTTACCAGTTGAAATCCACGTGCCTGGCAAAACCAATCACTCGTATTCTTTCCCCACCTGCTCCTGCCGTTCCCTCCCTCAGAGCAGTGCAAAGCGTGACTTTGGAATCTTAACCTCTAGCACCTTCATTGAGATCATACTGCTAGGGCTTCAGAGAGACCTTCCTCGGCAAAGATGCCACACTAATGACAAGGATTGCAGGATTATGGCTAACAGAGTTCCAGACACCACCTCCACAAACAAAACACTCGTTTCCACTCATAGCTTTTTTCTCTCACAAATATCAGCTGCAGAGAACCAAAACTAACACATTTTTCCCATTAACTTACCTTATTTTCATTAGCTTGAATTTAATGTCCCACAGAAGCAAAGGGCTGTGACTCTGTTGTAGATGAACAGAGAATGTTGACAGCAGCCCCAGCCCTGCTCGTGCAGTGCCAGCTCCAGTGCCCACGTTATCCAGCACCGTTCAGGCTCAGGAACTGAAGCTGCAGAGCAAGCAGCGTGCCCAGGACTTGTTTGTGTTAACTTTTGGAACATTAACAGCAGGGGAAACAAAACAGACTGATCAGAACACTAAAAACCTGAAAAACAATCCCCAACTCACTCGTGGAGTTTGGTCAGCCCTTTCTACCAGAAAATGTTGCAAAATTCTGAAAGCACAACCCGAAATGCATGCAGCTACTGTAGAGTATCTACTGCTGTCTAGCTACCTATGTCAAGAAAATCCCAGATGCACCTTGGCATTTTCATTAGTAAGTTATATGGGGAAAACATAAGATACACTGCAATTCAGGGAGGTAAAGGCATTTTCAAACTACACAAACTAAAAGTAGTTATTTCTCACTTGTAATTCTACCTTAAACTGATTTTTAGATCCTACCTTCAAGATACTTCCTATTAACATGGGAATAACCATTTCTGGGGCTAAAAATCTCTCATTCATTTTCATACATAAAGACGTGCCTTTTAAAGTTTTATTCAGCTGTAACTGAAATCAACATCTACATAAAAAACATTTTCTTAACGTAATGTTCTATGTTTTTAGACACAATTATTTATCCCAAATGCTTCTGCTTTCTTAATTCAGGAAAAAAAAATCCTTGGCACTGTATAGTAAAGGCTGTTACCGCCACAAGTGTTACCACTTAGACATACCACAGTAGGAAACAGACAAAATAATCTGGTTTATATTTATTTTCCATTTCCCTGCCAACACACTGCTGTTGTAATCTGGGGGGCTTTCTGCTTTTCCTGCAGCACGTGCTACACCATCCATTCAGTTCTTCGGGGTCTTTTGTGTCTGAGTGATTCCCACATGGAAGAATAACCAAGCCAAGAAGAAAGGGAAGAAACAAAACAAAACAAAACAAAACAAAACCCACTGTGGTAGATTCCATCTTCAGACATTACCAGGATGTCATCAAAGACTGCTATTATAACCACATTCTGGTTTTCAGTAGATGAAAGTCCAGCTGTCAAAAAAATGACACTCAGGATTTTGCCAGCTTAAGTGTTCTTTGAAGTTCCTGAAGTTGCATATTGCCTTGAGTGATCATCATCCTAATTGCATCCTGTCAAACAAAATTGAGGCTACTGAACAAACGCATGTACTCAGATTTTACACAAGTGCACAGATTTTAACACATTAAAGTGTACGTAGCTTCTTACCAGCACTGTTGTCATCTATTTCTAGCATGTAAAGTAACACTATAGTTGCTAACATGGTTAAAAAAACAGGTGAATAATTAATTTTACCCATTTCCTTAACAATGTGTTTGGGGGCTGGTTACGTCTTTGCGTTAAAACTCAGATTTGGACTCGATTCAAACTCCTAGTAGTATTTTCTTTATGCCTCTGTCTACCGCCTTTGCAAGTACATTGTGACAACTGCTTATTGGCATTATGGAGACAGATGTTTTATAGGACAAGTAGATATTTCCGTCAACATTATTTTCTATCTAAGTATTGTTATGCTTTGTCTGCATAATTCACCCACCAATTCCCTGAGCACTGGTTAGAAAAAGAAACAAACTAGAAAGCAAAGGACAAAAGACATCGGAGAAATACGAAGGTTTCTGCAATTCAGGCTGGTATGTATAGAAATCCAATTTCGTTTTCTTTGGCTTAAATACAGATGGAATTAAAGATTAAAAAAATAAGCTATAAAAAAGCCTGAGCATTAATAAGTTTGGATTAGTTATCATGCTATTCAATGCAATTTTTCTGATTCTTGATTTAGGCAAGCAGGATTTGTTTGGTTTTTAGCTTCTTAATCCCAGAACGTTATCTGGAAGTCAGAGAAATAGTACCCCCATGAAGAAATGATGATATTCAGAGATGCTGAAGTATTTCCCCACACAAATGCCCCTTAAGAGAAATTAGTCGCAGCAGACTCCCTACAAGCCTTGATGTGACACCCCCAAAACAAAACCAGGTGGCAAAGCACAGCACACAGCACGCATCGCTCCACAGGCAACGTGCTTGGGATTGCCCGCTTCCACTCCTCACCTCTTCTGTAGCATCCTTATTTCTTCTGAATTCCTCCCTGGCCCACTCCTTCAAATAGCGGCGATCTGCTTCGGCAGGGACGTCCCGGAGGGCCCTCAGGATCTTCCTGTACAGCTGGAGAACCTGCTGGCGCCTCAGGAACTGTGGAGAGAGATGTCAGCCTGCTGCCCTGGCCCTGGGCACACCACAGCGAGTGGAGCTGTCAATGGCTCCGTTCTGCTCGGAGAAATAAACACAACCCTCCACATCTCCCTTCATAAAGGGCCTAGCGTTGGTTCCCTGCCTGAGAAACTTAACTTTCGTACAAAGCAACGAGCCAAGCACCAAATATGTGGCAGCGGTGGCTGGTGTCAAACACAACAGCGGCGGTGCCTGCTGACAAGGAGGCCCCACTGCCAGCAGCCACCTGCAGCCTTCCCGCAGCTGCTACCCGCCGCCAACACGAAGGTTTCACCCTCTCCGCCGGTGGGCGAGCCCCGGCCCCGCCACCCGGCCCCAGATGGGGAAGGGACTTCTCATTAACGTCCTGCCATTTTGCCCGAGCCGCCGGCCCGTACCTGCCTGAGGGTGAGCGCGCCGGCCGGCAGGCGGCCGGCCGCCATCTTGCGCGGCTCCGCCTCCGCCGCCCTCAGCGCCGAGCCCGCCCCGGCGGGAGGAGCCGCGCGGCCGCCATTTGCTGCCCCGCCGCGCCGCCGGCCTGGGCCAGGCGAAAGAAGCGGATGAAGTGAGGTGTTGTTGCCTTCCTAGGTAGCTTGGTGCTTGCTTGTACTAAGTACAGTGCAAGCCCTTCGCTAATTACGGAGAAAAAAAAAGGAGGTTTGTATAAGCATTTGACTGTGCACGGAGCGTTGCTGATAAAAGTGTGGCTCCGGCTGCAGTCATCTGTGCAAAAGATAAGCCCTTGCAAAACTATAGCTTACAGTCAGTATCCTTGCACTCTTTAAGAGAAGTAGATAAGGTTTGTGGGTTTTTGTTTTCCTTCCCAATATATTTTCCTCTAGTTCCCTACTGCAAATACTCAGGACACGTCTGAAATGGCAATACATTCCAGACAATTTCCTCATGATCTAAAAACACCTATTTCCACAGTTAAATTTCCCAAGCCATTTAAACATTTGTATACATGACACATTTGTATAAAAAAGACCTACATAACCTTGCAGGGATATTGTATAGTACCTGACATTTGAATTCTGAGGGGACACAGTTCCCCTGTTAAGTTTTCTGTTCTGAAATTTGCTTATCGTGAGTTAGTGTGGCAAAGCTCTGGTACCAGTCACAAAGGTAAGGTGAGAAAACTCTCCTGATCCATCTCACCCCTCAGGGGATTGTAACAGCTGGATCTCAAAACAGCTACTGTGATACTTCAGTTGAGATTTTTCTATCTGTAAAGCAAAGAGAACAATCACATTTTCGGGAACGCACCCATGTTCCAGCCATTTTCTGATCAACTCCTGCACCACACTTCAAGTTAGACACCTTCAATTTCTGTACATAAAGAAAATCTTCAATGGATGTAGAGTAGACACATTTTAAAAAGTTTCCTGCACATTTTCACTGTCTGAACAGACCAGGGAGGAGTCAAAAGACCAGACCACTAATCAAAGCTCCACGCTGACATATCCTCATAAAAGAGATGCTGAAGTTTTACATAAACCAGAATACATTTTCATATGAAAATTCAGATTTGTGCACTGCAAGAGAATGCCATCTATTTCCATGTGGCAAATTCAGTTGATCAAAGCTTGAATAAATTAAGAAAAAGGACAGACAGCATGATTACAAACAGTGGTACCTCTTTTTATTAGAACAGACTATATAAGATGCATAGCTTCTGCAATGAAAAATCATGTCCATGCTTTAAAGACATCTTATTAATGAAACATGTCCTCAATGTCTGCCTTGGACACTGGGGCAAACTTCACAGTGTAAACGGATAACACAGGGATTACTATATGGCATTATTCATCAAACTCCCTGATGATATTATCAGACAAAAATCAGCAACAATTATATTGGACGCGTTTAACTGCAGAACAGTTTCAAGTATTCAAGTACTTAATCTTTTTGGTTGCTTAAAACCATCTGCTTCACCCATTTCCTCCCCCCACCCCTTCCCAAAGAGGTGGCCAACCACTCGGTTGAAGCTAAAGAGAGCTTTTTTGCAAGACAGCTCAAGTACTTCTCAGCTCAAGTACTTCTAACACAGAAATGCCTTCCAAGAAGCAAGACTGATTTTTCTTATTGCAATAGACAGGAGTAGGAATAACTTCACCTCTTTGAACATTACAAATAACTTATTACTTAAAAGAAAAAAATGTAATACAAGAGAAACTGAAGAAAGTTTTACATCATTTACGTAACAAGCAATGAAAAAACACCGTCTCACCATTGCATAATCTCCTCTGACAAACATGGGAGAAGACACCTAAACCATTTTGTTCTCAGGCTGTCTGGCTGCCAGAGGGCAGCTCTTGTACATTAATCCTACTTAAAAAGAGACCTCCTGAACCCTCCGATGAAATGTCGTTTCATGTATTTCAGCAGTTTAGCAGCAATAAGGTATTAGTTTTGTCTACAAAGTCTACAAAGTGTCCGAGGCAGTCACCAGTTCAAACCACTGTCTGAGTGCGTCACTGAGAGTTTCTGGAAGAGCGTTCACATCCCTAAGGATCATGTAGAATGGGAATGGAAATTCTTCCATGTAAGATCTGATTTCTGGCAATTCCCCAGGTCCTTTGAATATAGGAACTTTAATGTCCAAGATGGAATCCTGTAAAAAAGAACTGACATGACTACACAACTACATGCATCAATTATTCTATTTTTCAAATTTTTGTAATTCCTCATCTGTTAAAGGTTAATAAAGTTTTAATATTGAAAGGCGCAAGTATTCAACGGTAAATCAAATCAAAAGCTGAACACTAAGCTGTTAAATGTTTTTGCCCTTTTAGACAAAAGAGCTTTAATCAAGCTCCTGCAATACCAATTTCTATAAAGAAATCCTGCTTTCCTTAGTATTTTATAACTTCATTTTACTGTTATCACTTTACTTATGCATTTAGTGCCTTCCCAACACTGTCACCTGTAAGCATTTTAAGGCTAAAAATTTAACTTGCATTTGTGCATTGACTGAATGCAACAGGATTCTTTAGCAATGTTTTTAATTTCAACATAAAAAAAATCAAATTAAATTCCATCTCCGCTTCTTGTAGAGGAACTTCTTATTTGCTCAGTGTAGAAGCTCAGAAGATTAATAAACCTTGTGAAAAGGGCATTTCACTGCCCAGAATTTTAGCTTGCCAGCATAACTAGGCTAGGTATAATCAGAGCATTATAATAGTTTATCAGAAAGAAAATTGTTAGCTTTTCAACAATAAATAGAGCAGGCAAGTTTTCTATGAAAAAAGGTACAAGAAGAAAGTTTGAATTACAAAATTAGAATCTTCACCACAAAATTCAAAGTAAAACTCAAGTTTGTTCACTTATTACATTACAGATTCTCCCTGAAAAGCTCCCAGATATTTCACTACCCAGACAAGGAAGTCTAAAAACACCTCTTTCCCAACTACTAAATGCTATCCAGTTTTCTCAACGCAGGCACAACTCTCACACGCTCTTTTCTGTCTGTTAATCTCATACTGGCTCCTGCTGTCATATCAAGTGGAAACTGCTGTCAGAAATGATCGTGTTCTATCAAAATTGAGACAGAAGAATGCATCGCTTAGGGTCCCCAGCACAGTAAGGACACGGATACAGGACAAGTCCAGAGGAGGGCCACGAGGATGATCACGGGGCTGGAGCTCCTGTGAAGACAGGCTGAGGGAGTTGGGGTTGTTCAGCCTGGAGAAGAGAAGGCTCTGGGGAGACCATAGGGATAAGACAAGGGGGAATGGCTTTAAACTAAAAGAGGGGAGGTTTATATTAGATGTAAGGAAGAAATTCTTTCCTCAGAGGGTGGTGAGGCCCTGGCACAGGTTGCCCGGAGAAGCTGTGGATGCGCCATCCCTGGAGGTGCTCAAGGCCAGGCTGGATGGGGCTTTGGGCAATGTGGGCTAGACGGTGGCATCCCTGCCCATGGCAGGCAGGGGGCTGGAACTGGATGATCCTTAAGGTCCCTTCCAACCCAAACCATTCTGTGATTCCACGGTCACTCAAACTTTGAATTTACCAGCCTGCCAGCTACTTCTCTGGTGAAGAAAATCTACAACCATTATATTTTAAGATGGGAGTTCCTATTTAGGCTTTGTAACATGGAAACTGTTTCTTTTCTGCATGCTTTTAAATACTAAAGAGGATAAACATAAAGATAGGAAGAAATCCTAGAATATTTCACACATGAAAAACTGAAGTTGGCCTAAATATCATCTTTGACCTCTACAAAAGATAAAATAGCTGTAAAGCACTACAAAGAGAAGAAAAAGATTTGCATTGGTTTTCACTCACAGCACTTTAATAATTCTCCCTTGTTCACTCACTTACCCGGGAATTAGGATTGTCCAACACTACGAAAATAACAAAGATATTGGCATTCTGAGCTGCTTGGACTGCTGCTGTCACTCGTTCCTTGCCTTCCAAGAAAAGTCCTCTTCCATCAGATACAATCAAAAGCAGCTGTGCTGTTTCTTGAGCACAGAAAAAAATAAAAATCCAGTAAATTAGAGTAAGGCATTTAAAAGGCAAACAGACATTTTTTTGTTAGTTTTGTGGCTATAATGGGAAAACCCCCAGAGTTTTCTTAAGGAAGTTAAGTCTTGATCAAGTAGAATTCTGTGAGTTAACATTTAGCTGCTGTTACAAGTGGGTCAAAGAAACCTGTTGTTTATTTTTCCCACTGTATGAAACCATTGAGATCAACTGGTAAAAAAAACAACAAAAAACCCACAACTGACCATCAGCAGCACAAGAAAAGACAAAAATGCATGAAATATACATAAGGAATTGAGTCATAGGCTTCTCTTTCATGCCCGGTAGGTGCCTAGGAGTTAAATACTGGCTGAATTTTAAGAGTCCAGCCTTGGTGAAGTTGCAGCTGCTGCAATGAAATGGAAAGAGTCCAAATCTACTCCTCCAAAATCAGGAACCTATGGATGTGTCTATAACAGTGTTTCATTTTGGAACACAGCACAGTTAGACTGTGCCTTTGAGACAGGTTTCCATATTTTCCCCTCTTTACCAGGCTTGGCTTATCTCACAAAATGATGCTGGAGGGCACAGAAGGGATTACTTTTGGATGAAGCTAAACCAGAAGACAGGCTCCAGAGGCACAGCCAAGGCAACCACTGACAGGCATTCAGGACTTGGGACCAGAGGAGCTAGTCTGAAGTAAACCCCCTGACACATACCCGGCACAAATGCTGGGTTCCTCAGCACTAATCACTTTGCTGGAGACATGTTACTTGCTCAAGTTGCCCCCAGAGCCAGAGATATTTCCCTCTAAAGAGGTATTCTACCTAAATTATATGTCTACTATCTTTTAATGCGATGGAAATTACAGTAACTACAGTCACAGCCCCTCTCTCTCATCCCCCTTAGCATAATAGCTAGGGAGGGATGCAGAACACTTTTTCCTTTTCTGCAGACAAGCACCAAATGTGGCAGTGCTTGCCCTTTTTACAAAGAGGGGTGATATATTCCACTGCCTTTTCTCTTGCTAGCTCCCCGATTCTGGGGCATGCTGCTGCACGCTGACCTAACTCCCCAGGACAGGATGCTGATTCCACTCAGAATATCCCAACAGCCACCCTGTGGCAAAGAAGCATCCATGGATTATAAATCCTGGATTGCCCACTTCTTGGGGTACTTTAACAAAGGAAACTTTTTTGAAAATATGGGTGTCACCATGATAAGCTTCTAACGAGCACGAAGCAGTCTTTTAGGCTAACTGTGGGTCAGCCATGAAATGGTAACCAGTCTAACTGTGGGTCAGGCATGAGGTAAGAAGCCTTCCAGCTTTTCCTGGAAACTCAAGAAGCTCATGACCTAAGTCTGCATCACAGTGAAAGGCAGGTCGGAGGCAAACACGTATCCTCCTCAGAAGCATGCTTCTGGATACCTATGTAAGTCAAGCTCTTGCTCACAGAAAGTGCTGAGGTCAAGACCAGAAATGCTGAGGGAGTTCAGGCTGCTAAGAGGCTGGATGATGCTTGAAAGCAGGCACTGCCTAGGGTTTAAACATGATCTGGAAACATGACCTAACGGGGTACGGTAAAGCACACCTTTTTAAAAAGTTTTAAACAAAATTTCAGTGAATTACTGACAGATATGAGGTAGGTGTCTTCTGGTATCTGAGCTAAGCTTTAACCAAACATTCCTTTGGACAAAGCAAAACCCGAAGCAGCCCTAAGGCAAGTGGCATCCCTGTGTCATCCCAGTCTTTCTGTGAAGGTATTACTCTAGGGCTGTAGTGACTCTGGGGCATTGTGCTGCCTCAGCAGCAACCATAGTAATAAAAAAAACTCACCTGGATTAATATTTTGAGACAGCTGCTGTGCTGCAGCAAACATACTTGACGATGATTCTAGAAACTGCAGAAGAAACAAATAAGAAGATAAAGTTACCTTATAAAATACTAAGCATAGTAACGATAACATTTTAAATAACACATTTCTGTATTTTAAATGCCAAGATGGTCTAGCCTGACCACCTACACAGATGCATTCCTTGGCATTTTCTTGCATTAACTCCTGTTCGAATTTAGTACATGCTTTTGAATTAGAGAATCTTTAGAAAATCCTTCAGTCTGGATTAAAAAATTTCCATTGCTAATAAGGCCATCAAAACTTCAGTAAACTGCTTAAGTGATTAATGACATCATTAAAAAAATACACCCTATTTCTAGGCTGAACTTCTTTGGCTTTGACTTGAAACAAATGTATCTAGCCACATATTCTCCATTAATAAGACATCAGCTGTCAAATACTCCCAATTTTGCTATTTCTAAGATTACATTTGAGCTATTTTGGTCTCTCCTTTTTCATTTAGTATTAACAGAACATCATCTTCAAATTTGGGAAGGTAAGAGTACAAAAGCCTTCTTAAAAGCAGAAAACTTTGCAGGAGTCCAGAAAGTATTACTACAGAAAGTTATTTTCTTCAGGAAACAGCCAAGTCTGACAAACATACAGCCTGACAAACGAAGCTGTTCTTCCTGGAATCCAGGACATAAACCTTCAAGCTCCCAAAAAACGTTATGTGGTTTGTCACTGGGGCAGAGACAAGAGTAAGACTGAGAGCTTATACCCAGAAATGTTTGAGACCCGACACAGAGAAAGATGAATGTTTAAATGTGACGTAAATCAGAACTATGAGTGAGAAAAAAACCCCTACTTGTACAAAATCATGTGCTAACTCACTGTTATCTAATGAGTTAGTACACAGAAATATAAACAACCAGCAAAAGTTAAAGCAATCATGAAACCACCAAGCTGCTGATGTCTTGGTCTGGAGAGAATTTGCAAACCTGGTGCCCTGAAGGCATTCTTGCGTACCTGAGCTATTTTTGTTTTTTTCTGCTGAAATTTGCAAAGGCGCAATATCCGTGTCCCCGACTGGTCGCTGAACTGTTCGTGGAAGGGGTGCAGCAGCTGAACAGTCTCTCCAAAGCTTTAGAGAAAAAAGTTATAGGGTGAAACCAGTACTTGCATTCTGCTCTAAAAATCTTAAAGAAAAGCGTGTATATTGAAAATAAACTCACCTATACACAGCAATTTGTCCCACTTCTAGAAGAGTCAGTGCATTCCCAATGACTGCCAGGGATTCATACGCAAGCTATTAAAGAAGGAAGTTAAATCAAAAATGGGGTACTACAAGTTTTTCCTCACAGTTCAGTATTCAATATGAAATATGAAAAATGTTACTGAAATTATTTTTCACTATCTAGTAAAATAAATGAAGAGGCTACCTATCTTTTTTTTTTCCTGTTATATTTGTAAGGTAGTCATTGACATAAAAACACACTAATTCTATTTGAGGACTTTTGCTGACTAACTTAGACAGCGATACCACTTTAGGCAGGCTAGGGAAATAAAGACTGAAGAAAACGTGCATTTTTCATAAAGGCCTACATGAGAGCTATGACAAAGTAATACTTAATCCCCCCATGAACTACATAGCTAAGAAAACTACAAAAATAATTTTCCAGTGGATATGCAGACCTCTATCTAATCAGTTTAGTTTTAGCAACAAATCTTAAGAGGCTGAAATCACAAGAATTCAAGCCCATGGACCAGAAAAATAACTGCCCTAGAATCACCAGCCAGCTTTCCAACAGCCACCACCTTCTGCATGAAACAGGTGAGCCGCCGACATATGCATCAGCCAGGGATAGTTTCTTCATAGTCCTTCCAAAGTGCCTTTTTTTTTTTTTTTTTAAATGTTTTTACCTGTTTAGAATGATTGTCTATCATACTTGAGGAATCATCAATAGCCAAGCAAATCTGGTACTGTCGTTTACTGGGCTTGGTCCTTCGCAACCAGATCTTATCCTTCCGGAACTGACTGGCAATATAGGGAATCACTTTGCGCATGTTCAATCTTTTCCCTGTTCTGTAGTCTCCTCTGAAAGTTAAGAGAGAAAAATACATAGTTACATGGTTTATCAATAAAATACCTCATTCCAGAGATCCTGACCTCTGCAGCGTATGCAGCAAAATACTTAAAATATTTTAGGGAAATAAGTAAAATAAGTATATAAGAATTACTATTTCTGAATATCTGTATTTAGGTATAAATAAAAATAAAAATAAAATAAAATGCCCATATTTCTAATACAAGATCGATGTTCTGTGCTCTTAAAAAGTTCTTAAACCTAGGTACCTAAAATGGAAGACCTTGCATTTAGACCCCTCCAGTTTGAAATAACATTATAAGCATTTTGACATTTAACATAATCTGTGACTCAACAGCATTTCACAGGTTTAAGTTGGTTTGATCAGCAGTTGCACAGGAGAAAAAAAGATAGGAGGCAATATCCTCAGGATAAGTACTTACCACTACATCACATTTGTGTTTCATAAAATAACCTGAAGTTCCAATACGGAAGTAAAATTAATGCATTTGCGAATCGGAATAATTGCTACAAAGTAAGAACTTTAACTGTAGAGATATAAAATACCTCCCAAGACAGGCATTTAAAGAAACTTTAGAAAGACCCAACTTACTTCAACTTGGCTGCCTGAGTGGGTTCCAGTATGAGCCGTAGCTGTTCACAAAGCTGCTGTGACAGAGGAGCTGTCAGTACTAAATACCTCTGCCACAACTGGGCTGCTTCCTTCTCCTAAAACATCATACATCACAGAAAAAAATAAAAAGCGAATTATGTAAAAAGTTGGGAAGCACTGCCTGAAAGAGAAAACAAACCTCTGCGTACCAAGGAGGAGTTAGTATCAGCTGAAACTATACAGGGGTCTTGTAAGCACTCTACAAACGTAAGGACAACAATTTGCTTTCGAATAAGAATGTTCCCTGCTGCTACAAAACTGCAATGTACAACGATTGTTCCTCTAGGAACTTGGGCACTGCTGTTGATACAGGAAAACCTTGCAGTGGCTACCATCTGGTAGTTCGTATTGCATGAAGGCAAGCCATGGGCATGAGGTGCTTGGGGACATGCTTTAGTGGTAGACTTGGTACTGTTACATGATGGCTGGACGGATGATCTTATGGGTCTTTTCCAACCTAAATGATTCTATGATAAAGGTTCTCTCTCAGCCCTCACAAATAACATTACTTACATAAATTATAATTCAGCAATATGATTAAGTCTTTACACTGGCAATTTCATCCAGGAATGACTTCCAAATATGGCTTATTATTTGTGACTAGGACAGTCAGAGCAAGTATCTACCACCGGATTCTGGTTCTCTTGCTCAAACTCCCCCACTGCAACTGAGGAAGGCAGCTTGTGTTAATCATAATTTTGTGAAAGCTGCATCCAGCACTTAACTGCAGGTGACAACTCAAAATGGAATGAGCTTGGCAGGGCCAAGAAAAACGTTTTTAATGATGCAAGTTTTAGAAGTCGTTACCAGCGGAGTAACTTTGTGCAAATAGCACACAGCATGTTCAAAACAAGATCTGAAACATTACCCTGCTTTAAGAACACTGTTGTTTTGTTTTATTAGATAATAAGTTAAACATAACAACAAAACCCAGCATTTAAATCACACAATTTTGAATGTTTAGATTCCAGCCTGCTTGACTTCCTCAACACTTCAGCAGTAAAACAAGGTAAAATAATGAATGGTAGGATTCTTAAGACAGAGTTGACACTAAAATGAGACCACTAACCTCCTCTGGAGTTCCAGGCTGCTGTGTTTGCCAAGCTTCCAACTGCCTTTCAAGCTCCTTTCTCAGCTCTTCAGGATCTCTAATGATGTGCTAGAAGTGCAGTTACAAGATTTATGAGACAGTAAAGTAAGTTCATGTATCTGCTGGTCCCCAAACCTTAGCAAACTATAAAAAAGGAAACGTGCATTGTTCTTATTCCTTTAGACACAAAAACACCTGAAAGATTTGAATGAAAAATTCATTCTAAATCTCATTTTTTGTTAGCTTCCATGTACATGAAGTATAAATACCCTCCCCCAATACCTACCTATAAACAAAGCTAGGCACTTCTATACAGACATTGAAAATACTCAAGTACAGAACCACAAGACAATTTGAATGAACTATCCTGCCAAACACCAGATCTAATGTCAGTATAATGGAGATCAAACTATTTTATACTATGTAGCATTATCATCTTCCAAAATAAAATATTCTTCAGTTAATTACAGTTTTTAAAAAAAATCATCATTCAAACCACTTCAAAAGGCTTGAATGACAGCTTCCTCTTAACATGCCAGCACATACTGTTTGATAAGCCATTCTGTTAAAGGATACCTAAGCTGTATTACATTTCTCCAACTTTTATTGTAATTTCAGCGGCTTCTGTTTCTTACTTTCAAAACCATGACTTAGACAAGCAGACGTATATGGTCTGCATAACCCACAGGTTTACTGGGTTAAGAAAAATAAGCCTGTGAATGCAAATTCAACAGTATCAATAACTTAAATCCTTCAGAAGCAGCAACAATCCCACTTGTCACCTACTGCAGGTTTAAGGAAGGGAGGAAGAATGTACATGCAGGGGGCTTCTTCCCTCTCCTGCTGAAAGATGAGATTTGCACTTTTCCCCCAGCAATGTTTCTCCTTTACTCTTTAAGTGATGCTGCAACAGCTCCCCCTCCTGTTTCAGGTTCTGCATGTCAACTGAAAAAGAGCACCCTTCTATTCTGACAGAACAACACACTTGCATTCAGCAGCCTCTTCCCAAAGGGCTATCATTTCACATTTAGCATGAAGGTAGAAATATCAGGTCTAGCTGGCACACGATGTGTATAGGAACAACCTTCTATGGTGTGCGTAGAAACAGTAAGATACTTCCCTCGAAGTACTCCAGACACACTATTATGAGCGTGAACATTCAGTACTTCTAAAAATCAGACACTGGAAGTATTAATTCTTCATCAACTGGTTATACACCGCCAACTGCTTCTACGCCATAACCCTATGATAAAATGTGCTTTTCACAGCTACCAGTACCAATTGGAAAACAGTGTTATACTAAGATCTAGGATGAAGATCTAGGCTATAACATTATATTTTTTAATTCCAAAGCTCATAAAAGGCTTGCAAATGTTCTAGAATGTTTGCAATTAGCTTTAAGGAAGCAGTGTGTTGCCAATGATGAAAATGAAGTTAATTTTTTGTCCACAGTGGTATTTTAAGGTCACTGATACATAGCTGTCTCATCATTCTGAACCCTTTTTTTTTTAATCTTAAGGTCACACACCCTTACCTATTGCTTTTCTGCTCCACTCAAACATTTTATCAGGAGATTCATCTGGGCAAAACAGCTCTCGACAGTTACAAACAAAAGGTTTCTTTTCAGGAGTGAGGATGGGATCTCACTACTAAGGATGCGGAGGAATTTCCATTTTAAATGCATCATTCAGCTGCATATACAACAGTTGGTATTGTGTTACTTTTCATTTGCTATTAAAGAAAAGCACACTACTGAGTTACCTGAATCAATGTAATTCTAAACGTCGGCGTTCACAGAGCGTCATTAACTCAGGTCAATGAAAGCAGACAGTTTCTGTGGTTGTAAGGAGATGCATTAGGTATCATACCTGGGAAGTATCCATCAAAAACTGATGGGCTGTATGTATGGTAGACTCCTTGCTTCTCTCCGGCTTCTCTTCAGTCACTTTTGGTAACTTTTCTGTTGTAGGGTCACTAACATCTTCAGAGTCAAAGTTCTGGATCTCAGGCTCCACTTCACCTAGTCCTACAATCACAAATTGTGGGTCACACAATACAGCAATTGATATTGCATCTCGACTCTTTTCAAAGTCTCTCACAATGTTTTGTAATGCTCAGGCATTATTTTTTAAGGGAGGTGCACAAATGTTGAGACAGTTCTACGAACAGAGTGAATACAAGGCCTTGCAACTCAGAGAACAAACTATTTTGCAAAACGAACCAAGTGTTGGTGAACAAATCTTTAATGCTTGAAAATTCCATCAGTGATGTACATTTTTCAACCTACACGTCCTCTCTGACCAAGTGACAGGAAGAATAAAACAATTTGAGAACATTCAAAGTGATCATTTAGAAGATAACAGCAATCTTATCTCATCTTTTACTCTCTGCTTTAGTAATGGAACAATTTCCTGTAAATCAGAATTCAATTTACAAATAAAGGACTGGACTAAAGAGTTCCTTTTATTTTTGTTTCTACTATACTACAGTGTTAAACAACTAATTTTTTTTATTTTTTAAGAATTATTCTAAGAACAAAGCATGACTTGCTTACAAGACTGAAGTGTTTCAGTACACACTGTTCGAAAATTACATGGAAAAACAGACTGCTTACACGTATGCCTGTACCATAAATTTCTTATTAGATTTAAGTGAAGAGATTAAACCTGAAGAGAGTGGGAGAAGAAAAGGCGAATTCAGGCTGGTAAAACTCATCTTCTCTCTCCAGCCAGCTTTTGTGTTGTTTGATATGAAAACCATTCAAACTTCCAGGCTATAGTTTCATTTACTTAAATTCACCAAAATTAAACTTGCGTGAGGCAGCCCAGTTTTATTTTATTTTCCACTTATGAAAGAAAGTAGTGAGACAATGACACTTCAGTGCTATGTCACCTGGTATTGTTCAGTCCTCAACTTCCTGATGTTTTATCCAAAGTTACAAATAAAAAAAGTTGAGTTACGTGGTGCTGACGCTGGTGTCACTGGAGTATCTATTGTTATACACCAGTTCATTGTGTTTAAGACTGTGGAAAAACGCTTGGTTTTCACTTCTTCAAAGAAATTCATAAACTTGAAAGAACGCAGCAAACCACTGTCACTTAACCGATTTAGAAAAAAAGGCTAATGCTGGCTACCAGGCCGGAGTAAAAATACCACTGCAGAAAAATCAACTGATAGCAGTTTTAATCTTAGAGAATGTATCCACTACACGCAAATGTAAATACCTACACACATATTTAGACGTTCACATTTTTGTGTGTTTATAATGGTATTAGGTTAACATACCAGGGTTTTTAGAGGCAGTAGACTTCATTTCTGGCTTCAGCTCCTCTGTGTCTACTGCTGTGAGATCCTCGTTGTTCTGCATTTCTGTTTCCATAGCTGCATCTTCAGAATCTCCCTCTTCGTTTTCGTTTAGAGGCAAAATAGGTTTCTCCTGCTCCTTGCTAGCCACATCTGTACGAAGGCAACAAGACTCATTAAGGAAGGAAAGGAAGGAAAAAGAAGTGTGACATAGAAAAGTGACAAAAAAACTACTGCACTTTGAGGCCATTGCATCTAAGTTTTACTGAACTTCACAACAGATCTATCGTCTCAAAACATTTATCTTTCACTGTGCTGTGCCATATTGTGTCAATGAGCTATTGCTCTGGAAATCTGAAGAATAAAGCAAACTAATTACTTTAATAGAAAATAATTTAATTAAAGTCAGTTTAGAGGAGTACTTTTGAAGAGTCACCAATTTGTTTGATACAGAATAAAGAACCTGTTGCATTAACCTATGTATTTTGAACATGTGGTAGCAATGTGGGCCTCAAAATAAATGAAATGAGATGAATGAAATGACAGAAGATTTTAAATAGGTTTAACAAACTAAAATCCAATTTTTATGAGTGAATGCAGTATGTTCAAACATGTTATCTGTACCTGATTACCAAAGACAGCATTCATTGTAACGAAATAGTGCTATGTCTTGCAAAGCAAGAATGTTAAATGTGACCATCAAAAAAACAAAACCACCCAAAAGACTACAGTAACTATGAGCTTTGGGACTTGATTCTGGAATGACAACTCTTTACACTCAGAAATACCACTGTACCATACGTCTGTGCATCATAGCATTCAGAGCCTTCTTTAATATGTTCAAATGCATCAGCCTCCTCCACGTTTTGTTTAGGTTGAGTTGTATTCTGCTTTGCTTCACTGCTGGATTCTATGGTTCTCAGTCGCTTGTGGATACGTTCGTTGTGATCTCCCATGGAGCGCTCATTGTCTGCCTGACCAGGTTTCCTCTTGAAACTCTGAAAAAAAGAAAAATTAACACCATGAACTTGAAGTGAGGTGCAGACTAACACAGATTAGAACATGAGTTCTAACAAGGAGAAACAGAACTGCATATTTGCTGGTTAATATTAAGTGATTCAAATTAGGTACAAAGCTTAAAAAAAGATAAAAGAAAAAGAAAAATAAATAATGATTTAAAAAAAGAACAAGAAGAACCTGTGTATTCTTTCTGCTTTGCTTTTCAGAAGCCATCCGGGCCATGCGTGTAGATTCATGGCCTTCTGATTGATTTGCACTTGCAGCTCCACTTCCATATTCCTGAGACACACAAAAAATTGAAACTGTAACTGAAAAAGCATTTAGCAACTATTACAGACAAATTTTAAAAATTAAACTGAAATGCTGTGGAACCTTCTTGTGCTAATGAAGAATGGCTCAGAACTGCAAATACTGGCAGACAAGACAGTCCTGCAGACCAAGAACTAGCCTAAACCTACCACACACTTCACTGCTAGGAAGGTGTCTTCATTTTTTTAGGTGAATTTCTAAATAGTGTTCCAAAATTGCATCTTAGACACTTCTTAAAATATGGCAGCAGTTCTTTGATTGTAGCTTAAAAACATACAGGTCCAGCATTTCCTAAACAGACGCTTCCACATAGCTTACCTCTTTGGATTGGTCTTTTTCTGAAGCCTCCCCAGCTAGTTCTACAGCACTGTCACTCTGCAGGTTTTCTTGCCCAGTCTGCCCTTGTGTTTCGTGCTCCATTCTTTCCTCAGACTCAGGAATCTGCTCATCCGTCTCTGGATTATCTTTGTCCTCCTCTGCCTGATATAAGATCAGTTTATTTTAACATTCTAAAAAGCATGGGGAAGCAGAAGGCTGAGGAGGTAACGGGAATACGGGTAGCAGAAATATACCAGATAAATAGTAAGCAGATCTGTCGTCTTCATAAAAATTCTTACTAACTTCCCACCACAATATCAAGTTTGTCTCAAATTAACAGAAGACAATGAAGTCTCGGGGAAAAAAAAAAAAAAAAAAAGGCTTTTATTTATTACTCTGTACCTGAGGTTGAAGGCCTTGGTCAGCAGCAGGGATTCCCTTCTCTTTCTCCTCTTCAGCAGATTGATTTTTTTCCTCATCAGGTGGTTGCGACTCTTCCTCTTCTGCTTCCTCAGTGTTCTCAGTATTTCCTTCTTGTTCATCAGCATCTTTCTCCCCTTCATCTTCCTTTTCCTCTTTATCTTC
Organism: Cygnus olor; assembly: GCF_009769625.2. NCBI lineage: Eukaryota > Metazoa > Chordata > Aves > Anseriformes > Anatidae > Cygnus > Cygnus olor. The sequence goes on from NC_049171.1 coordinate 39,283,358, forward strand.
AGAAATGCCTTCTTCAGCAGGTTCTGCATCCTGATCACCTTTTTCTGCCTCACCAGTATCCTCTTCATTCTGATCTTCTGTATTCTCTGCCTCATTTAAGTCAGCAGGTTTCTCATCTATTTCAAAAGTATTCTCTTCTGCATTAAAAAATCAGAAACATATACAAAACTTTCAGTGAAATACAGAGACCGTGAATATTAGTGATATAAACAGAACAAACCTACGCAACCTATCAGAAAAATCTTACAGAAAAAATACTGAGAATTCTGTACATAGAATCTATGGTTTTCAATAGCAGGTAATTTCTTTAAGCGTCACAATTAGTTTGTAGCTGACAACACAAGAGGATGCATTTTAATCTAACATACTTGATGGTCAGTTGATTTTAAGTGCAAATTCTTCTAAATGTCACGGAAAAAAAACACAAAAACAACTGAAAAAAGAAACAAGAAGCTTCTAGAATAAATTAGGATGTATCACTTGGCTAACATCTGAAAATATGCTCCACAGTGTGCACTAAAGGCAAGTAAAGAAAAATGCTGTAATGTTGACTTCTAGCCTGATATTTTGATATGCAGAACTGAAATTGCAGCTTCTTGTTATACAGAATTCTACCACCATCTCTCTTCTCTTTATAGAGAAGAAAAGCTCATTATCTGACTCTTCCTCCACTATTTCCACTTGGCTTTCATCTGGGAATCCGTAGAGAGATTTTCAGCTGTACCTTCACCTTCTTTCTCCTCATCATCACTCTTCTCATCATTCTCCAGGTTCAAGTCATCAGGAAGGTCCAAAGGTTCAACTTCAGGCTGCTTTTCTTGCTGACCATGATAAGGATCTACTTCATTCTCATCATACTCACGCTGTAACCAAAAGAATGAGGAAAAAAATAACAGGTATATGATAAGTGGGAGGAAAGGCAAAGATGAGAAATAAGCCACAAGTGAATTCTCTAGTACACAAAAATACTGAATACAGTATTACGCTTTGATCAATTAAAAATGAATTTTCAATGATACATATCCACATGCATAAATAGCAGAAAAGACTAATTTTTGCAACTGCATCTACACAAACCGGTACTTCTTCAAAACAGCATCATGTGTTCATAGTATTTTCCTAGATGAAAGACTCTGAACAGAATCTACACTCTTGCACATGGAAAATGCACTCTTGCACACTATGCAGAATCTTCAGACATACTATAGTCAGGTTTTTAGGATGAGTCCCACTGACTTCAGATGCTTCTGTTGCTACACACAACAGAACAAGGACTTTCTAGCTTTGTCCATCAAAACATCAGTTCAGAGTAAAGCCTTTCTTGGCAGCCATTACACATTCTGATTAGTTCAAACAAAAATTCTTTTGAATCATGCATCAGAAAATATACACATAATGAACTCCTTTTTTTTCATTTTTTACTCCAAAATGAACTAACTTTTCTGAATGTATTAAATATCTTCACCATTACATAAAAAACATTTCAAATTCTCAGGAATGCATGACGTGAGCAACAGTTTATCAGCAAGACATTCTATGTAGTCTAAGTCATTTTTACCTCATCAATTTGTTCATGGATTTTCTCTTTGTTTTCGTTGTCCTCTGCTTGATCCTCTTTTTCTTCATCCTTGGGAGGCTGTTTTTTATTATCTTTGGATCCTGAACCCAAATTGTCATCTTTTGCAACAAGTTCGGAATCCTCCTATTAACCAACAAATCCAGAAGAAACTCATTATTCTACCTGCTTCTCAAAGTCTGAATAACAAGACACCAACTGCTACAAGAAAAAAGACACTAAACACTAAATAATTTAGGATATACTCAAATTATGCCCTTCCAAGACCAAAGAGTCTGGTATGTAAGGGAGTTCCTGGTCTAGCTCATCTCAAGAGTTTAATTCCTTTGATATTCTTCTTCTCCCTTTTCTCTTTACCTCATCCATTCCTGGTCCAGTTTCTTCTGTTTTACTATTGGCATCATCATCATCATCATCATCTTCATCTCCCCAGAGCCTCTCATCCAGCTTATCATCAGCTTCAGCATTATCAAGATTTCCCATTTGCTTATCCAGCTCCTCCTCTTCCTCCTCATCAGATTTTTCATCATTTTCTGTGTACAGTTCAGAACGTGTCTCAGTACAGAGAAGATAAAGCTAACAAACAGCCACACTAACACCTTAAATTCATCAACCTATGCATTTAGCGATGCAGAAAAAGAAACACATGCACCAACACCCAGAAGAGCAGGGGCCTAGTTACACAGTTCAGGGTGCTCTCTCTTGGACAGACAGACACACACACCAGTGTCTCTCTCAAACTAACAAGTGTCAGGTGTTAAATATGGATGATTTAATCTATCCAATCCTTATCTTCTCCCTCCTCCATTTTCCAAATGTTTGGCATTACTGGGAGAGGAAAGATCCATTCTATTAGTTTTAAAACGTCTGTTCTTTACTGATGACTTTATTCTTGGCACTTTGTCATGAGTTTTTTGAGTAGGTTAATGCTACTGTAATTTCTAAGTCACATTAGTTGCAGATGTTCTAAGTGTTCCCTTCTGAAGTGATAGAACTTGGGTGAATAGCAAGTTGAAAAAATAGCATTTGGTATTTTTTTTTTTTATTGCTTGTAAGTTAGTAATAGCTTTCTTAGCCACATTTCGAAGTTAACTACAGACACATTCTCTTTTGTAAGTGTTCTGTTGATCTTCAACAGCTCCACAAAGTCAGTGACTAATTTTTTTAAAATGCATCTATGGGTCACCTTACAACAGGAAGAAGGAACCAACTCCCTTTGTTCCAAAACCACCACAGTGACAGAAGAGAAAATATTTAATTTGTCAACTTCTTAAGATTCATATACAAATGGCACTACTACTCTTTTTTGTTGAACACTGACTTTCCAGCATATGCTTCAATATATAAAAGTATCAACCATTATTGGATCGATCTATTACATTTCTTATAAGTTTGCCTTTGTGTAAGCACCAAACCTTTTTCTTCCTGTTCTCCATCATGCATTTTTCCTTCAAAGTCCTCTGACATTTCAATTGCATTGTCTTCTCCTTCAATGTCTGGCTTAGAATCTTGATCCTCTTTTTCCTTCTCTTTGTCCTTTTGAAAAGAGTCTTCTATCTGAATTGTTGGTAAAACCAGAAGTTACAACAGACCTTGCCTATATATTAAATCTTAAAGCACGACAACAAGATTTTTAGGTTGATATACGAACATAAAAGTCAACCTAAATGGGAGACTAAAAGCAATTTCATTTTCTTTACCTGAAGCATCTAATACATTTCACTGCTTCTTAACATGGATCTCAAGTACTTTTTTGTGTTCAATAAAGCCGGGTTAAAGTAAAAATTATCGTATCTGTTCAAGAGAAGGAACTATCCCGTTAGTCGGAACCCCTTAAAAATATCAACTGGTAGCCTAACTATAACCTCATGTAAGGTTATTTGAACTACCTTCTGGTCATTTTAGAGCCAGCTCTTCATTTCTTATATGCAATTACTAATATTAAAAGTAAATCATAATATGTGTAAACTGAATTAAGCCTCTAAAGGTCAACTCAGAGCCAGATGGGTCAACCACCTTGTGCCCCTTATCAGCATTCTAAATTCAGCATGACTTCACAGAAAGCCACCACAGGAATGTTTCATTAACTCTAACTAGACCTTCTCAGCCTGAAGGTCCAGGTAAACTCATATTAATCCCCCTATACAGCTTCTGCAAGTAAGCTGTCTCTCCACGCAAGCACGTCATTGTTTCCAGTCAAGCCATACACAAATGACTTAAAGCTTTGTATTTTTTTCCTTTACTCTACATATTCCTCCCCAAAATCCCTCAGACTTACAACAATATGTTCAGTAACATGCCCAAACCAGTCTCCAATATTGACATGAAGTCAATATAAACTACTGTTTATTCCTTAACTGTGGAGCAGTTAAGAATGTTGCTCAAGAAAGAGGTGCTAGTGAAACAAAACAAATATTTGCAAGTAACTGGAAACAGCCTTTGTTTAGCATATATTTGATTTAATCTCGATTTTACTTACTCTCCCCCCCCATTCTCCCACCACCAAAAAACTTGCCTGATCTTCACTTTCTATTTTGTCGCTCACATCCTTCTTGCCTTCCCCATCTCCAATACCACCCTCCTCATAATCATGAAACTGTGTTGCTCCTTCTCCAGCTTCATCTTCAAGTAATTCTTTTGGCAGACAAAACCCCTACAAAGGCAAACAGAAACTCAAGACATTCTGTAGTAGTAAGTAGACTTAGTTGATATTTAAAGACTTGTGTATAAATTAAATATATGCTTACCATATATATAGTTATCTATAAAAACCTACCTTTTGGGCAAGCTCTGTAAAAATGCTAGTTAGAACAGAAAGCAACTTTCCAGTACTCCGGTGAGAAGCCAGTGAAACAGTGAGGTAGAACAGGATAAGCTCTGAATATTTGCAAAGCATGGGCTTTAGACGCACCAGCAAATAGCAGGACTGGTTGAAGAACTGCAGTTAAAAAAAACAAAGACCAGCTGTCAAACATGACTACATACATACTGAGGCACACCTCAGAGAGGGTGACAATAGATTCTTAAAACAGATGCTCAAACCAGAAATATCAGTAAGCACATTTAAATACAACCTATAAAGTTCCCAGAGCTTTTTCCAGCTTTCACATTTCACAAAAACTAAAACTTCTCCTTCTTACTAAAGCAACATCTGGCTTTTGCACTACAGAAGAAAACTACATTTGGCTACGATCTCTCACATGCTTCTAGCTCTAAGGTACTGGGCAATAAGAAGCAACGCACGTTTAATCAGCAAAGTTGACAATTCCCAGTTACTGAGACCCTTAAGCCAAAAACTCTTGAGAAGAACAAGTTACCTTATGTTTATCTGAGGTGTAATCTTCCCCGTAAGATTTCAGACTCTTCATGAGTTCTGAAACTGCTAAAGTTACTTTCTGCACATGCAAGGAATCCAAATCAGCAGAGATATCTTCATCCAAAAGCTTAGTTAAATGTCCCGGTTTAATCACGTCAAATGAAGCTGCGTCCTCTTTGACTGAAAAATAAAAGAAAAAAGAGATGGAAATAAAATCTGACATTCTGAAGTGTCATACTAAGCAATCTAGAAATATCCATCCTATCTGTTAATATGGTTAACTATTATAATGATGATTTCCTTGACACCTCTGGTAGACATATGGCTCCAGAATTTTTAGGTTTGCGGAGTGTAAACCTTCTTACTTTCCCTTGACTAAGTTAACAAACTTACCATTTTCCTCTGGAGATTTTTCTTCCTCTTTTTCATCTTTTGGTTTTCTCTCTACCAAACACTGGATGGCATACAGAACAACGTGGATAACAGTTTCCACTTGTGCTGAGAAGTGCTCCACAAACTCTTCAGTGGACTCTTTATTTCCTTTTGAACCGTAACACAGACAGTTTTACATAGAAACACATTAAATTACTGGTTCATATATTTCCTTTGTGCAAGAAAAATGACAAGCACTATGAAGTTTTTGCTTTAATAATATGTCCTTACTAATCCTGACTTACAGATATGATTAAAATCTGTCAGCAACAGTGACTAACAGAGAAAAAGCATTATTGCACAATATAAATTTGGACTGAATTTTCTAAATTTGTTTTTCATTAAGTGTTTCTGGATATCCAGATGAACATGGCAATGAGCAATAAATAAGCCATCTTCTGCAATAACCAAACTAATGAATTCTTTCTATCTTTATCTAAATTACAAAATTGGCAGAGGATTGTCCTTACCACTGCAGTCTGACATGGAAGCAAGAAGCTGTGTCCTCCAAGTTGTGAAGTCTGCAGATGCATTATTAACTTCCTCTTGTATATACTTTAGGCTCTTGATTAGGGCCATCTGATTTGCAGCTTGCCTGCCCTCCCCATTTGGATGAAAGAGGGACTCTACATCTTGTAACTGAGCCGAGACTTTCAGTAGACAGCTCATAGCTGAAGTGCAAACTTCAAAATCTCTCCTGCAACAAGATACACCATAATACTGATAGAAGAAAGAACACCTCAGATTAAGATTAAACCTCGTTTCTTCTCTTTCACTTTTTGTCCGTACTTTTTTTTTTTAATAGGCAGCCTACAGGCCTCTTTTAAAATACAAATTTATTCGACAAATTTACATTCGAAATTCACATCATTAACTAACTACAGATCCAAGGGGAATGAAATCCCAAGAGACCAAAGACAACCTTAGAAGCTAAGATGGACCCATTTTTTGCTGACTGGTCAGAGGAGTGGGAGAAAACATATATACATTTGTTTAAAAAGTCAAACACCACAGTTCAAAAAAAAGGGGGGATAGAAACAAGCTTCAAGAGCATCTGAAAAGTACCTTTTAAACCATGCAAAGGCAAACACTTTTAAGATGACACTACACATCTTACATGAATATACAAAATACAGAAATTCAGTTCATGCAGACGTAGAACTCACCAGGAATAAAACAAGGTCTCACGTGACTGTTGTCTTATTTTGTCCACTTCTGTCTTCATTTCCTTTACATGGGTCAGCATTGTTGTCAATTGTGCGTCTAGCTGCAACCATACCTGATCCTTATTTCGCATCCTGCATCCAGGAGGCAGTTGCTCAGTTGTTACTGGAGACAGGTATTTTAGCTCTGAGGGAATTCGGTCAGGTATTCCCGTAAGAACGTTTCCAAACATCTGTTCAGGTCCTGAGCTCTGAGAAACATCTGCTTTGACATCTGTCCTTTCACTGTCACTGCACTTCATCAGCTCTTCTTTTGGGCAGCATTGTATAAACCAAGACAGCTCCTCAAGAACCATCACACACTGCATGGAAAGGTGCTGCAGTGTGTCAGTCCAGTGTTGAACACTGTCTTGAGGAGGAAATGCTACATTATATTCTCTGTCAGCACTCAGCCTAGAGTCCATCTCTTGTATGCAGCTCAGGAGGTTCCTGGTTAAGACGAAAAAAGGAAAGAAAATTACTTTAACCCCACAACTGAGTTTTACGTTATGCCTCCCTTTCAAAGGCTCAACCTTCTGACTAAGTTCATAAAAGCTCCAGATAATATGAACCCTGAGAAGTCAAACTTCTTTGAAAAGCTAAAATTATAATCTTTAAAAAAAAAGTTTAGCTACCGATTTTTTCTCTCCACTGAATGTTTGAGTCTTCCTGGAAACAGGGCTTTGTGAGATTTCTCAGAATTAAATCATACATTTCAGTAATCCTTAGATTCCTGGTCTGACAAACGCTGTTATTTTTCCTCCACTATACAAGCAAACTAGATTCTAGCACACCCTTATTCTCTCAGGGTATAAGAGACACAGTTCCTAACAAATGATTAATCTGATCTGCAGTGAGAATCCTAAAGATTAGCATTTTAGAAATTTTACTATTCCTGCAAACGCAAAGCTGGTGTGATGATTTTTTTTTAGTGTTTTTTTTTTTTTTTTTTTTTCCACAAAGGAACTAAGTCTCTGACAACTTCAAAAAGTTTTACAGCACAGACATGCGTAACAGTGGAGTTTGCAACAAAACTTGCAAGGGCTAAATCCCATCAAGTAAGAAAGACTTCCTATACACCCTTCCCTTTCACCGTTTCAACACAACACAATTATGTTGTGTTTAACACAGTATTAATTATTTCTAGAATTTTTCTTCTTAGGCTGTTGAGGTTTTTTCATTTTGGCCCAAAGGGCCATTCAGATTATTTATTTTCTCCGAATCAAACCAACAACCTGAATGCAGCCAAAATTAACTTAGGACTATACCAAATGAGAAAGGTTTAAATGAGAGAGGCTTAACAATCTATAGATTCAACAGTGTAATTAATTACAGTATTTCATACGCTTCATGCATGCCTAACTTGGTTTTCCCCAATTATTTTGATTCCAAAGCGCTGGCTGCAAAGACAGGATAAACTTTATTTTTAAAGAGCTTTTCTATCTAGGCTTAATTGAGGGGATAGGAGAGATAGGGAAGTAGAGGGAAGAATTTGATCGTGTTCTACCTTGTCATTTTCCATCTTTCTTGAACTAAATTGCTTACTGTCAATGATTCTATGCTGAACATTTAAATAAAGCTGTAATGGTGTAAAGCAAAATACCTCAGTATAATCCACTGTTCTGTCAACGCAGTAAGAGATTGTCTTTGTCTGACAAGCAACTGCAGGAGGTGTGCCGTGAATCCTTTGCATCGCTCAACACTACCTAATCCAAGATCCTAAAGAAAACAAGTACAGAGAAGTGGGAGGAAAAGGAGAGAACAGTTAGATGAATAAGCAGACTAAGCAACAACAACATCGACTGCGTCTCCATTCCACTTCACTGAGCAGACTGAAAGGTTATGGTTTAAGTGAGCAAGTACTAAAATGCACACAAGGTATAGTTACTATTTTCCACTACCTTCATTCATCTGCTTCTTTCATATATCCACTATACAAATTTAAAATAGTTTCTGCAAACACAGACATATTAAATTGCACTTCCAGTGCAGCAATTCCTAACAGGAATTTAGTTCCAGAAGTCACCTGGAATAAATAAGTAAAATCCAAAGAGGAGATACCAGCTTAAATTTTTAAATCCATGACCACTGCTAAAGCCACTTCCACGATTCATTTTACCAGATTTACTGACAATTACTTTCTCTCTTTTTAACAGACGAACAGATCCTGAATTAAAGTGCAGAATAAATGTTCGCAATAAAAAGCAAAACTGATCACAGTTAGGTTCCACTGTTTATTCCATTACCAGCTGTGACATTTGACAAGATTATATTGTAAAAGACCCAGGGGTGAAGCATAGTGAGAGGAAGAACATCTAGAACAGATTCCCTGTTTCCTGGAATACTGAAAAAGTGGTAGTGATTTGTCAGAACTCATTTGTTCCTCCTAATGATTTTAGACCAATTTCTAAGCAAGGAAACGTTTTGCAACCTTCTGTATTAAACACAGGCTCCAGTTATGGCCACTTATAAATCTGAACAGATTTTTCATGAGCACTACTAAACCTGATTTTGTTCTCCTAACAAGCTTTAATTCAGCATTTCAGAAGTTTCCTTCAGGTACAAAAAGTAGCAATTTGGTATTGGCTGGGATGAGAGACACTGTAAACTGCACAGATTTTTAATTTAACTAAGTAATCTGCTCGTTCAAGTGTTCATTCATAGAACAGGCTTTGAAATGCTTTATTTAATATTGGTTCCCCAAATATTTTGTATCATACTATAGAACATAGTGTTTTCACATTACCCTTTTATTACTAGGAAAGTCCAGTTCAAGCTGGTAATCTAAAATTAGCAGAAGTAGGATTCCTGCTTTTAGTTTTGTGTTTTTACCTTGGCAGGGGCTAACAATGCTATCTGAAGTCTAGAGTGGCGTGCAAGTGAACGATAGAAGTACTTCTGGCATCCATCCCAGGCAGAGGAAACCTCTGTCAGTAACCTGACAAAGCACAAAAAGGTTGGTTTTAGAAAGGTAAATAATTCCAGAGTCTCAGAACACTAGCACCACCAGGTCAGCTCTTCAACCTAAAAAATCTGATTACACTTTGATATTTCGCAGATGCATTGAACTTTCAATTCTTCTTTTATCCCCACAAACATGTAAGTAATAAGTTGTTTGTTTTTTTTAAATAAGCCCTAGGAAAACTTAGCGCGACAATCAAATCTCCATCTCTGAAAATCAGTTTGTGCTAAAGCAGTGATTTTTGATTTTTTTTTTTTAATGCTGCTTAATCGAGCTTGATAGGGAAGCTATTATTTTGGCCTTCATGGAAGATATTATACATTAAGCCCATACATCTGAGGGGGACAGTAACCAGCATCTTCCAGTGACAAAATCAATTGTTGCAGAGAAACATTTGAAAGAACATCTTCCACACAGGCAATTTTTTTTCTAGAAATGCCCACTTTGAAGTCTAAATATGCTATTAGTCACTGATGAAGACAAAACAATTGACTAAGTAATCCCTGTAAACTGCAACTAATCTTTAATAAATCATTACCAGTCTACCTTCTAAGGATATTCACAAAGTGTCCCAAACAAAGTTGAACAGCAAAGGTTTAAATGAATTCACAGAACCAATGAAACCAGTGGCAAAGTTATCGGAAGTGCAAATTTAAAAATAAAAATTTTAAAAAACCTCTCTGTTTTATATGCCAGTACAGTATGTACAGGATTTTCAAACAGAGAAGGGAATGAATCTAAAACCCAAAATGAATCAGAGTCCAGAAATTCCAGTCTAAATCCACATGCAGTAAGTTTTAAGAACTGGAGTTGCAACTCATACAATCTAAGGGTTAAAAATGCTGTATACATACGTGGCATCCAGTTCATTTGTACAATTCACTACAGTTAATGCAGTACGCAAGTCCAGCGGATGTAGGCAGAGTACTTCATGATAGCCTTCTGAGCGGGACCAAAAAAGACCTTTTCGGTATGACAGACCTGGAATGACATTTGAACACATCTTTTTATGCCCTCATCCTTTTACATGAAAAGAAACGTGACTTATTAAGATACAAAGCCTCCGATGTAAGATTTTTTTCCTTATGCTTTCTAATCTTGACAAGCCTTTGAACATTTTCCAAGTTTTCTAACGTAACACATCATAGCTGAACTACCTTCAGGTGAAGAATACAGCTGAAATAAGACATAGACCTGCTTGTATAAAAAGTTGGTGGTGACAGCCAAGAGAGAAAACAAAAAGCCTTGAACCTCTAAGGCATGCTATAGTGTGAAATAAAACCAATGAGGAAAAAGTTACAGATAAATACTTTTTAAATTCAGTCTTCGCACTTGTACTTTAGTTATTTTTAGAACTGGATCAAGCACGTTCATTTCCCTTGAACAAATTAAAACACTCCTTTCAAAGTAACCTAAAAGTAAGCAAAGTCTGTAAGAAAAGTTTATTAGCCATCAAAGTTATGATGCCATTTTTCCAAATGGAATGGAAAATGAGTCGTAAACAGTAACATTTTTAACTTCTCTTGGTCCCATCAGAACACTGAGTTAGGGACCATCACTTCTTGTTTAGATATGAAAAGGATGATGAACGGGGAAGCCAAAGGAGTCATCTGAAATCAAAGGTGGATCCCAGTAAAGAATTCAAGTCCAGTGTATTAATTAAGTCATCACAGTATGGCCTCCCTCCAGCATAAACTTCACAGAGAGTCAGATATTACTCTGATAGCAGTGGGTACAAAAAAAATATCAAGTACAGGACAAGCGTACGTGCCAGAAACCTCCCACTTGAGTACACCTGTGTTAACAGTCATGTAAATACAAAGGGACCTTAAAGTTCCAGTAGCTACTTAGCACACACATCAACTGGTTTAAGTAGCACAAATACTCAAGAAATAAAATCTACCTCTCCGAAAGCATTATATATATATATATATAAATATAAAATTTAAAAAAATAGATGTTTATTTAATACCCTCTGCCCCAAGTGCCATGACACAACCCGTTTGTGTAAGTTTGTTATCAAAATCATGCCTCCTTCTTGGATGCCTTAACTTCCTGTTTCAAAGCTTCTCTCTGCAACCAAGAGGGGGAGAATGAAATTTATATTGACTTTTTTTGCTGTTCTTAGAATCACTGCAGGCCAGAAGCTGTGGCTTCAGTGAGAAGCACTAAAATGTCAAACTCTCTTAAACCCAAAAACAAAAACCCAAAAACAAAACAAAAAAGGCAAAGTTATGGTTAGTTTTCTACCTGTGGCTATGACTTGGGAGAATGCTGTCAGACAACTGTTATGTAACGAGATCGCTTGCTTTTGCTGGTTTCTAAGCTGTTCAGTGACTAAGAACAGTTGATGATATTTTGTATAATCAAATGAAAAGGCAATAGTTAATAGCTTGGGGTAGGTCCTTACCCTTACAACTAGCAATGGCAGCAATGGAGATGAGGCTGCTGAGCAGGGTCTCTCGAATGATCCCCATCAACAGGCCATTCAACCTCCACAGCTCAACAACACCTCTGCCAGTCTGTCAGCTGAGAGATGGGCTCTCATTCAAAGAACCTAGTTTAACTCCAGTTCCGGATAAGGGAATGGGTGCAAGACTACGAGCTTCCCTCTCGTTTCTGAAAGCTGAGCAGTGACTTCTGACTGGAGATAACGCAGATTTCGGGTTCAGAAGAGCAACTGTTTTACATAGAGTGGAATGTATGAAGAAGAGAAGGTATATGAATGGGCTAGCACATTAGACCTCTTAGTCAGAGGAAGGGAAAAAGACTTAAATGCCTCTATGTATTTATTAATAGCTCAATGACTTCAAGGACATAATATTATCATGTATTTACATGTACTGGCAAAAATGTAAAATGCTGAAGAACTTTTAAATCAAGCACATTTCAATTCAGAGCTCACCTGTTTTAGCAAGGCTTTTAAAGAGATCTGACAAAGCCCGTTGCTTCTGCATCTGAATATGCTTGGCCTCTGACTTCTGTTTCTCCTTATCTGCTGTCTGATCAAATGTTAAACTCTGCAGTTCCACTACAGAACCAATGATATCACCTAAAAGGAAGACAGCAGGGAAAGATAAAATATGAAATGTCAATGAACACAAACCAGCCATGGGAATACAGTCTGGGAAGGGAACCGTGCATCTACATTTTTACCCTGATTCCACTCATGTTATAAAGGTCAACTAAGACACAGAAATCACAAGAATACCTAACCTGTGAACTGGTCAAGACTTTCCAGAAGACTTAAGAATGGATTATTTTCTGTAACTGTTGCACACATTTTCTTCATTCTTTTTGTAAGCTTGGGCAGACGGTACTGAAGAGATTCTGTATGAAATGTAACACCATCCTGACATTCTTCCATTAGTGTCTGGTGAGAAAAATGAAAGAAATAGTCCAATTATACACAAATAATTGAGGCTGTCTTATCTGTCCACTAAGTCAGAGTAAATTGCTGCCAAAACAAGGACTAAATTCTGCATTCACCTTAAACCCAACAACTTGCTCATGCGGTCCTCTGAACAGTTCAGCCCAAGCATTTGAGGAAAATCACAATATATGTATGTCAAGCATATATTAACTCTGAAAAAAGCCAAAGAAATCGAAGATGTTGTGGCCCTACTTTTTTAGCTGTTTGTCAAGGCCTCTTTCATAGAGACTACTGCATTTAGGTCAGCTTCCTCCACCTTCCAAAGGCAGGCAGTCACCTTATCCTATATAACTAATACCCTTAAGACATGAGATAAGAACACCACCTCTTACTTTCCACTAAACACAAATTTAACTGCACTGCTAAGGAAACGATGAAAATGGTACACAAATAAAAATGACAAAATTACAGAAGTGATCCCCCAGCATGTCAAAAGCTATTCCTTAGGAAATAGCTAGGATATTTAAGTTTGCATGCGTCTCCCTGCAGTTTCATAAAGTCTTAATTTCTTAAACACGTGAAACCAGCAACCCTGTTAATGATCAGCAACAGGCTTGCAAAAAAAAAATGCACTCCCCCGCCCCCCGACCCAAAACCAAACCCACACTAGATTTGCCTCAGATTTATTTCTCCTTATCCATCTTCCTGACTGTCAGATGACAAAAGCAAAATCAGCCACCCTCCTGCTCTGAAGAAACTTAAAAGCCTTGGAAATGAGAGTAACTGAATATCCCCCCACAAGAAAATCCTGATGAGTTCTGGCTGGTTCCTTGGAATCTATTTCAGGAAAATAACTGACTTATTTTCTGAGCTGGACAGCTTCATTAGAGACACACCAAACAAGGCACTATGAAGCAGGGCAATATTAATTGTTAGGCACAGTCAGTGTCACTGTACCAGCAGGGAAGTAACAAATTGCTGCAGACAATATATGAGTAATTTAGAGATGAAATGTGGAACTGCTATCGTGTCTATGTTAGACTGTAGATATTGTGCCAAACCAATACTGAACATACTTGTCTTTCCATGCTGTATTCCCACCCACCTGCGGTGTTTCATAACACTCAACACAAAAAAAGACCAAAAAGTCGACAATATATTCAAGAGACTTGACATTTATGTAAGATTTTTCTGCATAAATCAGTGAAAAACAACATACAGATGAAAATATAGAAAATATCCTTCCCACGCTTAGAACAAAGAATACAGTCACCTTGGCAATATCTGTGCTAGAAGACAGGATTTTTCTTAATGTGTTGCTTAGCCTCTGAACTTTAGTCTCTTTGTTCTCAGATTCCTCCTGCTTTTGCAAACAGTCCAGCTGCTCTTCCTTACCAATTTCCACCAAGGCAGGCCGACATGGCTCATTTAGAATAACTTCAAATTTCTTCATGAATTTAAAGAGAGTCCTAATTACAAAAGGAAAGCAAAACAGTTACTGGGTGTTCTAATCCAGGAAATCTCTCAGCTGCTGGAAATAAGTGTTTCCACTGTGTTATGGGTACAAGAAACATTCCTGCATTCAAATTTAAAAGCAGAGAAATTTAGAAAGAAGGTTTGAAGTACAGTCATACATAAAAATACTGCTGTTTATTATCATCAGTCCATAACTGGCTCCTTAATTCCAAGTTTTGAGTTACCTGCGTGTTTTTTCAACCGACTGTTTAATAGCCCAGAAGCTGACATCATTCCACTTTGAAATTTTCACAAATTCCTATAAAAAGAAACAAATGTTGGGATTACTTATACTAATATAATGAAGTATTTGCATACAAAAGATGGTCTTTAGAGCTGATCAGCTATGATGACACAATGCAATACATTTTGATTTTAGAACATGCACCAATAACTGCATAGTTGTCTTATCCTAATAATTACTTATGTTTAGGCTAAAACTGCTGCATAGCCAAATGTGAAATCCCAAGGGGCTTCACTGCTTGGTAGAAACCTCCATGGCTAAATGGGACTGACCAAACAAAGACTTTCACCAACTCTTTGCCTCAAAAATATCTTCTTGACAAAGAAAATGTGAAGTATAGCAGGGATTTCAATGGCCAACAGAGCTATTATACACAAATTCAAATAACTGCTCCACTGTTCTTATGTTGAACTAATCAGATTGTCTGAGCAAAATTTTCTTTTACCTTAAGTTCCTTTTCTATAGGTTGACGAAGTTCAGTGATTCTGGTCTCAACACACTCTGAAAACTGCTTATAATAATTGTATAGATTCCACAGGATGCTGCACAGGATGTCTGGAAGAGACAAACAATAAGAAGCTTCTTTCAAAACAGTATATTCTTCAGGACCAACACCAGAAATGTAGCCTAGGATTTTTTTTGTTTGTTTTTGTAATCGTGAAGCTTGGTGATATGAAAGGAAGGGGTTAACAGACCAACAGTATTCTTCGTGAAAATGAGAAAATGCATCACAGGCTTGCATTCTGTTTATGAGCTTAGTCATCTGTCCAGAAAGCCTGGAATATATGATGGCAAGGTGTTTTTTTAAGACTCAACACACATAATGTTAATAACTTACCCTTTTCTGCTGCCTGAGGTATCAGTAAGACGTGGCAGTGGAAATCCAGTAGCATTTGAAGTCGTGCATGAAACTCTCCCAGCGTAGATCCTTCGATGAAAGCTTGTAGTGTGCTGACCAGCATCTTTAGACTCATCTGCTCAGTTTCTGAACATTGCACCAGAAATATAAAAGGGTGAGAAAAAACAAAACTTTACATGAAAATTGTTGACTGCTCCTTGTGAACTTCCAACTAAGTATCAGGTTTCTATTGAGGAAGTTTCAAAACAAACTAGGAAAAAAAAGGAGGGAGAATTTCTAATTTAATAATAAGTAAAACCAGCAAAAAAATACACCGGATAAAAGAGGAGACAGGACAAGAGAGGCAGTAGTAAGACAGCACTGAGGAGGCCAGCTACGCGCCCAGTTTGAGTGAACACTAAGTATATGGAGAAAACTTGCTATTCTTTATGAACTTTTTCAGCCATGATGAAAAACTACATGCTACAAATTAGTTGCTGCCAATTCCTTAACACCTCAAAATCATCAAGATAGAAACAGATCTTGGAAAAATCTAGTAGAGAGTAGTGTATTTAGAGCGCTGCCTATGGGAGAAGATACTGGAAGATGTAAAAAGAACCCAAGGATCTTAATTTGTCAAGTGCATTAATTAGTCAGGAGATTGGAAGAACTTTGCCTCATTCCAAAGAATGTTATTTTCATTTTCACAATTTCAGAAAATATGGGAGGGCTAGGGACTGAAAGTATTTTTTTTTCTTATTTTACGTAGTTTGAACACCTGCAGACAGATTTGCAGTGTATACCTAAAGCACACTTACTGTAAGAATTCTTTATGCTTTATACAGAATATTTAGTAGCTCAGTTAGAATATGAATTGTGCTTTGAGCAGTTAAAAAGTGAGATGCCTTTTCCAGCTGCAGGCGAAGGCTTCCAAATCCCAGTTTACAATGTTTATATGTCCCTGACACACGATTACTACCATTCTACTTTCTTCTGGATTCCTTTTACAAGCATCTCTCCTTTACACCCCTACAATGTTAGTCCTATGAGCTACACACATGCTTTCAGAAAAAATACCAAATTCACTCTATGTGAAAGACCTTATACAGTCATGGAATTTATTGCAGAGCAAAGGGGACAATAACTACCTTAAAGTGCACAGTTAAACTTGGGCATTTGAGAGCTTAATTATGCATCCTTAGTAATTGCTGCAACTGTGCCACATGTTTATACACTTGCCTTCCATGTTTGCCTCGGTGTGTTCTTGCAGATACTTCTCAATCATCTGATAGACTGAGAACCAATGCTTTGTGGATTTCTCTACATGCTGCTTCATAATATTGTCCAGACTTACTGACCAACAACTGAAAACAGTGAGAGAAAATAAAAATAAAAAAGAAGCTCATGAGTCATCTGGGCTCCAAAACAACACACACTTTATTCTCTGTTTCTGGTAAACTAAAGGAAGATTTTAGAGGATGAAATAATCTGCACATATCCTTAATATACACAGTCAACTACAGAAGATCACTGCTTTGACACTAATAAATATGACAGAAGAAATAAAGGAACTACAACTGTCAAACAAAACCAGTCAGAGCCAGGTTTCAAAAGAGTTTTCTTTTACAAAATGCGAGGCAAATTTGTAGAATTCCTGATCATAGCATATTATGGATATAAAAGCTTTACATGGTCTAAACAGAAGACTGGCTAATACTTTTAAAGCAAAATTTAACGGTGGTTGTTTAAGAGACAAACCACTACAGGCTCAGCAAACCCCGGGATTAAAAACAGGAGAAGGCTGGGAAAACATCAGGATGAACTATTCTAGTTGTGTCCTGCTTCTGTCCCTCCTGAGGCATACACATATGTACACATATGGTCACCACAAAAGACAATATGGGGCTGGACATACTCATTCTGAGCCAATACAACTACCTTTTTATTTGTTTGTTTTTATACCTGTACAAGGGCAGCTACACACACACAAAGAAAGGAAACATTTCACAATTAAAGCAATAATGCATTGCAACGTGTCTCTGTATCAAGAAGAGAAGCTTAGTTTTAAGAAATAGCAATAGGGAAGGACAGTTCTTACTTCAACTCCAGTCTACGCCACTGAATAATCAATTGAGTGACCAAATCAAGATGCTTCCGCAAGGACAAAGCTCGACTAGCATTTTCCTCCCAGTCCTGGGGGAAAAAACAAACAAAAAACACAACAAAAAAAAGTTTCTTTATACAAAGCCAGAAATCAGTGTCTGCACAGCACTGTAATACTGTTGTTCACTCTCCTAACTCCTTAAACTCACAGCACGGAGCAATTCACTTCCCCAAATCCTGGCAAGCACTCAGCTTTCAGTTGTTTTTATCATGGTACCTATACAAATAAGAAAGCATAAATGAGAAAATAAGTTTCCATCAGCTCTCTTCTTACCTGTGCCTTTGCAAGAAGGATTTCTAAGCCATTCAGGAACTTTGAGAGAGGACTAGATAGTGGAAAACTCCGGATTCTGTCCATCACAACCAACAGCTGCAGAATGAAAAACAAGTGTTCAACGTACAGCATCTGATCTTCAACAAAAGCAGTCATGAAGCTAAGCTGATTTGTATTAGCATAACCCTACTCTAAAAAGAGGTAAGAACATTTTCAACTGCTTCTTCATTTTAGTATTAGCTCACTAGTAGTTCAGTAAAACACTCTGAAGGAAACGAGCAGAAATGACCTAATGCTGAGAGCTCCAACTGATCCTAAATTTCTGCATTAACCTTCAAGAAATAACTTAAGATCCACACAGTCCCCCTTGGTGCCAAAGATATCCATTTTAAAGAACTACGGAAAAAAGCAACGTGGGAAAAAACAGAAGCCCAAACAGCAGAAGACCTCCAGAACCTTCGAAGTACAGCAGATCAAAGACTGATCATAGCTGTAAGTACAGAGTGTACAGTGAACACTACTTACCATTTCTTAAGTAAAACTAAACTGCTAGCAGTACCTAATTTCTCTTAAGAAGAAACAGCTATGACTTCAAAACAACTGCCTAAGTAATACTGACATCTGAGCAAGTATATGCATGCACAGGCCCTACGCATATCTTCCCATATATTTACACACACAAACAATTTTAAAATGCTTTTGTTCTTCCTAAACTTTGGTTGAGTTATCCTTACCTGCAGAAGTACTGGATGCTCTGGCCATTCCTGCAGTAACCTGTTTACTTCTTTAGCAAAATTATCAAGTACAGGTTGGCACAGCCGGACTTGCTGAATATTAGGATGTTGGTAAAAATCATAGGGGCCATCTTGCTGTAGCACAAGATCTGACGTTAGTTCCTCGAAAAAGGTATTTTGAAGAAGAGTGCTAAGTAGAAGTTGGCTTCCCAGAAGACTATCGTTCATTTCAGCACCTAGGAAGTTAAGAAATAAAGACGTCACACGTGTTATTTTTTTTCCAGCTGAACAGGAAAAGTTAATTTGTTTCCTGCATTCCAAACCTTAGTATGTTATGTATTACAAAGATACGAGATTATACCACACATAAGCAATAAGATGAGATTGTAGGAAAAACGAGGCGTATTTGAAGCTTGCATCCTCTATTTTATCTTTTTTTTTTTTTTAAAAAAGAATTCTAAAGGTACACTGCAGTCCAGGCAGAAAACCACAGTTCCTCCATTCCTAAGTTCACGTTGAAGGGATATTTATTACAAAATTATTAGCAAGACTCTGTGAAAAAAGTAATCCAACACAAAAATGAACTAACAAACACATTAACATCCATTACACCTCAGGTATAAACACAAAAATATATTACTGTAGAAATAGCAGTCCTCTTGCACTATCTGCTTCCTAACTGCACACATACACATTTATTAGAACCGAAATACAGTGCTGCTTTGAAAAGTGATGAAAAATATTATTCTGAGGTCTTGCACACACATTGTTATGATTTTCATATCAATTGTGCCAAAATTCAAAGCAAATAAATCACTTTGTTTTTGTTCGTTCATTTGATTTACATTATAGAAGCTCCACTGAAATCAATTTCTTTATGAACTTAATTTCACATTTTACCTCTGGGAAATTTCTGCAAGTGCATGATCTTCCACAGAACTATGCAGATGTAAGTGATCAACATTTCTGAATATGGAGTAGGTTCACTTTACTCTTAAACTGTGTTCCATTAACAAATGAAAAAAACAGTAATTCAAAAAAAAACAAAGCCTTGCAAGACGGTTCTGAAAATGGGACAAATTCTTTGGAAAAAGGACACTTCTTCTGCACACTTACCCTATAATAGGTCTATTTTATGATCTGCAATACAATTCATTTTTAACAAATCATTACGAAGCTAAACCTGTACATCTGAAGTGTTGCTAGCAATCTTACCAATTAAAGGATAGTACTGTGACACCAGAAATGCACCAGTCTGATAGCAGGAAATAAATGCAGTGAAATAATTTTTAGCTTGATGAGAAGGCAGACTCTTTTGATACCACAGGGATCGAGCGAAGTTTAAGCACAACTGCTGGTGAACCGTCATTACAGTTTGCATCGAGCTCTTGGACAAAAGGGCTCTGTCTACTTCCAGCTGGTCTTCCAATGGATCTTCAGTTTCCATGTTTTCTTCTAGACTTGCCTCAGCTGTGATATCTTCGAAATCCTACAAATTGCATTATAATTAAGAGATCAATTATAGTTTCTTCTCTTAATGCTCCTCCTCTCCTCCCTTGTACCCTCTTTTTTGCACTCTCTGGCACTGCAACAATGTGCTAACGCTAATGATTTGGAGTTGGTATTCACATAGATTCACTGCCTGCCTCACAAACAAGATGTCAGTCTGAAACAGAACACAGGCAAACAGAACAATTAAGGGCATAAACCACAGCAGGCAGAAGAGTGCAGTACAGTGAGCCCCGAGCTACGACCAAACAAAACCTCTACCAGAACAAGCCTTAGCAGTCATACCTGCTGATAAACCACTTCAATGCTGTTTGATCACTCGGAGATCTGAACTATTACCTCTCAACCTCCTGGCTACCTGTTGATGCACATAACTGGCTCATGGATTTGTGCACTGCACAACACTGCTTGGTGAAGCCACTTCAAAAATTGTTCAGTAATGCAGGACAGTTAAACTTTTTAAAAAAAACCTCACATCTTTAATACAAATATTTAATCAAGGATATTTAAGTTCTTCACGGGCAACAAAACCTCAGCAGACCCTACTTGCTAATTGAATCACATTCCAGAATGTTACCATGAGTAACTAATCATATCGTGACTCAGCTGTGTAACTTAGGATAATTTAGCTGAAGGGAAAATAAACAAAAAAACCCACAGTACTTAATATCTATTCATCCAAAAATCTAACACACATTTCTGTTTTGGCTTAAGAAAAAAGCGTTTCATTCTTCATCTCATTTTACTTATATAACATGCATTTCAGGAGCTACTTTAGACATAAATTTTGTGTTTCTTCATTATAGAGTTTCCATTGTTACCTTTTCATGAAACGGAAATCTCCTCCTAAATTCTTCTTCCTCCTCCTCCTCCTCACTTTTTCCTTTCCCATGACTTTTACTTCTGTATCTGTACAGACTCTTTTCCATTGCTTCCTGTTCTTGGGCACGGCGTTCCTGTTCATCCCACTCATTTATAATTGCCTGGGAAAACAAAGTAACATATTATTATAAAAAATTATGTTTAAAATCACCTCAACGCCTCATATTTTGGTAAGGTAGCATCTGTCTTGCTTGGCTCTTTCCCCCTCTACAGTCTGCATCAGTATAAATCAACACCATCTAATCTGAATGAAGATTTGTATACTGCTCTCACAACAGACTAATACTGTGCAAGAGAGTGCTTGGCCAAGTTATAGTCTGTCTTAACTATTTCATAGAGAAACTTTCCACAAAGCTTTGTGTATTTTTTTTTAATTTGTTTTGTTGTTGCTTTTTATCAAAATCTTGTAACCATTAACAAAGCCTGTAACATTTAACAAAGCCTGCAAACGTTACAGGCTTTGAGTTCACACCTCAATAAATCCAAAAAAGCTAACATAAAATGTTGAATTATTCTATCAATGTACGAGAAAAAAAGTTTATGAACATCACACTGATGATTATCAAGGCAGTTTCAGTGCAAGAATCCTAGCCACTAGCACTCAGATGTTACCTGACACAGATGTCTAAAAAGCCGCAGAGATTTCTGGTCCATCTCTCCCCTGGATAGTACATGACATCGAAGGTGCAACAACGCATTCACCAGGAGCTGTTCCAGAGTTGGACAAGGCTTCTGTACTCCCTCAGATTCTCCTTCAGAGTGCTTCAGAGAAAACTTTTTAAGTCCGTGAAGGACCTCAACTGAATTCACTGAGCATAAAATTTCTGCACGAGCCAAGTATGTGGGAAAAGCATGGCCAACAGATGGAAATGTCAACAAAGAAGTAAGGAGGTTGTTGAGATCAGCTGGACACACGAAACTGTTGAGCATGGCATAAACTTCAGAAGCCACTAATCGCATGCCATGTTGTAATTGTAAGATGGCAGCTTGCAGTGGAACGACGGCATCAGGGAATGCAGCATACTCCTCTGCCAAGTGTTTTCTGAAGTGATGGTGTGATTGTTGCCAAGATGTTTCTTCATTTAGTAGGTTTTTTATTGCCTGGAGTGATTTTGGTCTTTCCCCACCAAGGAACTGCAGAAGGCGGGCTAAAAGGTCTTGGACTGCGGAAACCCTTGCTATGCTGCTGATGTACTGGTGAACCTCCTGGTACAAGCAGTCATAGAGTGGAGCTGGAGGCCTGAAGGCCTTTTTTCTGGAGAGATTGCTTATTTGCTCATTCAACCTCTGCATTCTTTCCTGCAACAGTCTGTTAAGAAATAACATTTACCAGCTCAGCAATGTACTGTAATAAACACGTTTCATAAGCTGCACGGTAACACAATAGAAGATTCATAACAAATATTCTGCTAATTTGTGTAAAGTAGCAAATAAGGAAAAAGCAAGAGGTGGCACCTGTATAACATGCACACACCCTGTCTTCTTATTTTCTCTGCATTTCTCCAATAAACTGGCATTACTTTTTTTGCTTGCTGCCTAATAGCTCTGTCAGCATTAAGGAAAAAGTACTATTACTGGAAGCAACTGGTAAAACTCAGCCATTCAGAACTGGCTTTCAATGACTATCATCTTATTTAAGCAACAGCACAGACCAACCAGATCCATCTATGTGTATAATAATGAGATTGAAAACTTCCATTAATGGTGGAAAATTATGACTAATACCCCAGTTTTTATCTCCATGCACAAGAAACATCTAGAAACCTGCACAAAGGAGAAATCCGTTCCCTTAAAGTTTCCTCCTTAAATTCCTCAGATTAAAAAAAAATGGCTACAAAGGCTACACTTCAGCAGTGTATTCCATGTGGTAAGATACTAAATTCAACCACAGCACCATAGGCACAGGTTGATGGCAAAATACACATCTGGACATTTCTACTTAACACAAATCAGCCAAAGAATTCTGCAAAGCAGCACTGGTTTCTGTTGAGGCCTTAAAGAACTACAGTGACAGACAAACAATCCGTGTCATTTCAAATTGTCAGTAACGTTGTCACAGTTTGGTGAAATTGCCATAATTAAGATGTGTGACTTTATTTTCACTTCTGGGCATAGCTTCAATTTTCTCAAGATATGAGGACCATTGCTATAATTCTATTTGCAGCAGTACAAAGCGCGCACAGGCAATTCTTTAGTTACTGCTAGTAAAGAGAACAGCTTCCGTATTTCTCTTTATCACCTCAGCATGCAAATTGCTACTTTCAAATCACCAAGCCTCATTCCTACATAAGAACACAGATTGTAAAGCTGTGAAGAAAACTGAGCCTGAGCAACAAAAGAAAGTTTCCAACCTAAAAGAGAAGAGTTAAGTGCCTGAGTTGTTACCTGAGATGGGGATGAATATAGTTGCTGAGTGCTTTGTCTTCAATACTTTTTCCTGTATGCAGCTGGGATGACAAATCATATGTTTTCCATTCACACTCCAGCTGGTCTAACTAAAAAGACAAAAATAAAACTTTCTCTGAGGTTCTGATTTTGGTAACCAAATAGGTACAGCATCATCTTGGACATTAAAAGAAGTTATAATCCCACAGTTCAAAAATCATGACCAAGAACTGGCCAGCTCCACGCTTACCTCTTCTTTGGCATACTTGAGCTTGTATTCTCTTTTAATAGCTGGATCAAACCTGGTCTGTGGAAGCCACAACTGGATCTGCACCAAACCAATATTCACCCAGAGGCTTCCTCGCCAAGCTGTTTCTGGTAACTCCTTAAGCCCTTCCCTAAAGAACTGCTGCAAGCAAGTGAGCAGGAGAAACATGAATTCTTTAGGAAGTAGCTCCTGATCAGCGATGCTTCTAAGTATCTTGAGAAGGTACTCATATGCAACAAGATCCTTGAGGATGAGCTTCTCACAGTACTCCAAAAATTCCTCTTGAAGATCTGCTGGAACCAGATCTACCAGGCTGGAGAGTTGTCTGCCTAGTATTATTCCTTGTAGTCTAGAATCTGTGTATCTGGAGACAAAGGAATGGAAAAATTTTGCACATGGTAAGCAAGCTTCTGCAACATGCCTGGTTTAAATAAGATCTTCCTTCTGTATAAATGTTAATACCTGAAGTCTGCTGTTGAAGCAACAGCCAGGTTGGTCCACAGTGCTGTGCTGACTTCATGAAGTTGCTGTGCTCTCTCCATCCATTCTCCCAGTGTCACATGGGATGAAGACAGAACAGGACATCCACTCACATCCCACTGGCTTGTCTTGCTGCTGCTAGTTAGAATTTCAAAGAAGCACTTTGAGAAAACTGCTCGGGTCAAAATACCTGGGCCCTAAATTAAGAGATAAAGAGTTAGATTGTTCAGATGCAACTTGTACTGAGTATGCTAAAATTTATAACACTGTTTGAGAAAGCTGTTGAATTAGTAAAATGGTCTTGCTTGATTAGGAAAGAAGAAACGAACCTTCATAGAACTATTCAGATGGGATTTAGAAGGCATCTTTTCCTCTGTTGCAGGCAGTGGTCTCCAAGTCAGCCAATAGTCTGGATCTGTGGTGAAAGTACTGTTCCAAAAGGATTCTAGTGCAGCGTGAACTAGTTGAGATGACAGAATAGACATTTCTTCGGGGGATATCTATAAAGAGAAAGAAAAACCTGGAGTTGAGGATAATTTACAGGTAGTAAAAGAGAATCAAGCAGGACAAAAAAAAGAGCATGACACTTTTCTAGTAGAGATAGTACAAGATATTCCTTAAGGTCTGTTTCAAATTTGCAAAGGTTCACTCATATCTCTTCTCAACAGGAAGAAAAACTCACTTCCTGAGGCCTGCACTGGCTCAACCTGCTTCTGTCTGCAAAATACTCAATGTGTTTAAAGAGCAAGTTTTCGGAATACAGCCACGAGTCTGTAACTCTGCAGCCTTTTAATATGATACGCAAGGTTGCATAAACAGAAGATTGGTAAAGCTACCCCATTTTCTACTTCAAAGCATTTAAGAAGAATTTACTAGTTTATTGAAAATTGTGGGAACGCAGCCATCGCTATATTATCGCTAAATATTAATTGACTAGAATTTCACTGGCATATTAAATTGCTCTACAGGAAATATATCAAATAACCTTCTCAGTCTATTTGTTTTGCAACAAGACCCAAAAAGTTTAGAGGCACAGGAACAGAGGCAAATACTTTTCAGCATAAAATTATTTTGAGTACATCAATATAACCAAGCTGGCACCTACCACTCAATTTCCTGTTTTCTACTAGGTGACAGACAGATAAATGGAACAAGAGCTAAGAAGCTAGTAAGAGCTAAAACTTGTTCTTACTTCACTAAGGTGTACCAAGTGCCACAGTCCAGACAGCTGGTGAGAGGCAGCTGGTGTCAATTTCAGAGCAAAAGCTATAAGCTGAACTAGATCTGAACATGTGCCTAATTCTTGACTGAAGTTCTTCCTGTAGGAGGTAAAAGAAATATGACATAATTAATGCCTAAACATGACACACAAATCATTTGTATAATGAAACAAATTCAGAACAGCAGACAAGGCAACAAGAATAACAAAGACCGTGTGTAAGATTAAAGTAATATTTTAAGCACTGGAGATGAACAAGCCCTCTAATAAACACCCAAAATACTTGCATCCTTCAAAGCTGGCAAAATCCAAATTCACAACTAATGGGTAAAGAAACAGCATCTTCTGTAGCTATGAGCTGCATGTTCAGCAAATCATACAAAACATCTGGAGACGTTGTCTTCCAGCTTTACAGTTCATGTGAAAATCAGGACTTCGTTGAATTCAAGATTGAATGAATGATTCTAGAAGTCTCACTGCACAAAAAATTACTTTCATTGCAATCAATAGATGAAGAGCTCTGTTTTAACCAATGATAAACAGATAAAAATATTTGGCCCCTTGAAGGGGCTAATACTTCTGAAATTAATAATGTTAATTTAAACTACAAATATATGCATGTAATTTACTTTTTTTTTTTGTTGTTGCACACAAATCGAAACATGCACATTAATGTAGTTCCTTCATTGTCAGGTCTTATTCAGTCTTTCTGCAGCACCCCAGCAACATGGCCATAAATACCTTCATGTTAATTCCTAATAAGAATGACTTGTTTCATTAAAAGGAAAATGCTACCAGTTAGACTCTTACATAAAAGCTTTTATTCTTCCTTCACTTATAAGCCATTCTACCACTAATGAAGCTGTTGCTGGGGTCTAATGTTTTTATACCAATGGTCTTGGACATCAGCATTCCTCTATTTGCATCAATGAAAATCGGTTAAAGAAAAATACTTTGTCAGTAGAGCACTAAACAACTCTTTCAATGTCATGTTTTACAGCTGCCCAGATACCATTCTGAATGCAGACAATGAGCATATGTGTATTTACACACATAAATAAAAGCGTGTATGCACATGTTCATATATGCATATACAGTTATCTATATATGTACAAAAACACAGATTTACAAACAAATGCAAAGCACTGAAGCTACAGCTTTTAGCTAGGGATTCTGAGTCTCATGAAAGGAGCACAGAATTTCTTTTTCCAGTCTCCTCCTTACCTTCTTGCACAAGCCTTAGCCACATAATTGGCTGTCAGTTTGTACTGCCAGAGCACACCCATCTGCTCCATTGCAGGCCACAGCTGAACCCGACTGCAGAGCTGGACTAACACGGCAGGGTCTAACTGGTTGGAGATGGTATCTTCAGTGGACATTTCTTCTGAATGACTGTATTTAAGTCCCTCTGCTCTCAGTTGTGAATGTACAGCTTTCAAAAAAATCTTTAGTTGACCTGTTTGACAGAGTGTAAAAGGCACATCAATGCATGTACTATGCTTCTTGCCGGTGAACACTTCACATCCTTTCTGTTTCTATATAAATATAATGCTGATGGCAGAATCATCTTGTTAGGTTCTTCAGAAGAGTTACCTACCCAGACTAACATCTTCTAAGTGATTAGCTCTAAGTATCAGGCCATCAGCTTGCAGCAATGCTTTCTTCACCCTCCATCCAGAGGCAGCAGTTTTCAGACAGCACATTTTTTCCTGCCATCTACTTTCTCCAAAGGCCAATCTTGACTCTAAGATGTTAATTGGTTTGCTGAGAACTTTTAACTGAGAAAAACAATCCATGCCCAGTGTATCCTGAAATATGAAGAAGACATTTGAACAAGAGGCAATTTGTTTCATTAATGCTAACAAAATGAAATCTATGACTGTAGTCAGAACTTGAAGAACACATAAACCAACTTGCAACCACATATACAGCTTAACAATTCTTTTACAGCCTTACTCAATACACTAGAGACAGAAATTGAAATAGGAGGCCACAGTTCCCCCTTACTAAGTTTTTTCTTTTTTTTTTCCTTCATGAAAATACTGTATGTTATGCAGACAAACCGTGCCTCAACATGGCAACTTACCTAAACTAAGAGCAATAAATATATAAATCAATCAAAATTGCCAGAAGCTACTGTCGCTTAAAAGAAATTGTCACTTGACACCTGCAATTAAATATATTTGGATACCTAGAAAAATCTCCTAAAGCTCTCAGTAAGCACTGAACGTTCTTGAAAGTCTCATGCATTAACTGTGTATTTTTGAACAGCTGAGTATCTTTGAAAGATAAGGCTGTAAAAACCTACATCTAATTACTAATCACCAAAACGAGCAATCTACATGTCTCCTTGTGAAGGAGACTGTCAAACGTAAGTGGCTTTGTTTTGTAAGTCATAAGGTAGTCCTATCTTATGCTGTGTAAAAGGAAATACATCGTCTATTCCATATACCCATATGTTCACTAAGTAAGCAAGTGGCACACTGATATTCACAAATCTCCAGAACAGAGCAAGCAGTTATATTTTCATACTTGTGCATCACTGCATTAAATAACTGCTATCTATACAAAGCATAGTTAACAGTAGAAATGCTATCTGGATAGCTGATATATGTCACAAAAAAGATGTATGTTAACATCCACTGAAATTGCTTTTTTAATCATTCCTGCAAGTCCAAAAGGAATGCCTTTTTGCTGGCCTGGAGAGGAAGTGCTTTCCTCTCTTGAGGACTAAGGATCATTTGAAAGGTATTTGGACATCACTGGAAATTCATATCTTTTGCAAGCAGAGTATCAATACCTTAAAAGGAAGAGGTCTTCCTAGTGACTTTTGTAATAGCTTCATATTGGCAGAAATACCAGCAGGATTAGCCAAGCAGTTCTGAATCTGCTGTGAAACAGACTGGATTTCCTTGGAAACCCTTGGAGGAAAACCAAAAAACTCAGTGAAGTTTGAGTAAAAAAAAAGTATGCATCTGAAAAGTCTCTTATCCTTCCACTACAAGTACAGAAAACGAGTAAAATTCTGGGTGATCATATGGCCAAGGAGAATCCCAACACTTAGAAATCTGAATTTTAATACTGAACAGCTATTTAATACATTGCATTTTCATTACCAGCAGAACACAATTTGGACACCAACAGCAAACAACACTAATTAGCTATAATACTTAAAAAAAAATAGGGAGGGTAAATTACACTATCATTTAACACAACCAGCGATCAAAGCCACTCACTTGTGCTGGTCTGATCCGATAAGCATCTGAGGAATTCTGTCAATTAGATGTTTCATAACCCAGTGCCAGTGCAAAGACAGAAGTGACAGCCCTGGTGAATCCACTGTCACAGTGTCAGAGACTGCCCAGAACCGGTCACGCCACAGCAAGCAATACAAAATCTAACGAGACAAAAAGGTTAGTCATGTGCTGAGCCCTGCATGTTACAGAGTACTTCATACCTCAAGCAAGAGAAAATTAAAAATCACTGCCATTTCTGTTAGGTTTTCAGAATCATGCAATGCTTTATACACAACTACAGCTCAACTCTATGTTCTCTAAAAAAGCTGCATGATTCTGCTGGCAGGAACTACACAAGTGAAGCAATCCCTGGACCAAGTTTACAATGCTGCTGTTAGATTTTAGAAAAATTATCCTCATGGTGTGAAAAGGGAGTAGAAGTGAACCACCCCTGTGACCTGCATGTCTGCTGTCCAGGTTAAGACAGCTGTATCTGACCTGGGTGTGGATACTCCCTTTATCATCAGTGGAGAGAAACAGGCGCTTCTATGGCACAAGTCATACCATTGTAAGCAAGCACAGAAGGCCAGATGATAAAAGTTCAGCAATGGATATCTACGTTCCAGGAAGGATAGCTTCTACACAAAGTATCTGCAGGCTGAAAACCTACATTCCACACAGAAGCAGTGAGAAGACACAGCAGAAATACAGCCACTGAGATAAACAGAGTACCCCATAATTATTTTCCTCATTTCAGGCATATTCTGAATACCAATAGAAGCACTGTAGTTTATTTCATGGTCCCTGAAAACGAGAAAGTGTTCTGCAGACTAATTTCACGCTACTTCTAATAATGTAGTATGAAAAGTCTACTCACATCATGCATGTCATCATCACTTAAGGCCACCTGAGTAGACATCACCCAGTGAAGTGCAAACGCATCCCAAAGTTCAAAGAAAACAGCAAGGTTGACCACAATCGCATGAGGAAGGGAGTTGTAACTTCCTGGATCTGAAGTTTGGGGAAGAAGGAAAGAAGGGAGAGACTGAATAACCCATCCACATAAAATGTCAACTTAATGGTTGATTTTAAAAATCACTAGATACTCTGTGTGTTAAAAACAAAAACAGAAAATGAAAAAGATCTAAGATTCAAAGTAACAAAATATTCCTTCGCTATTTGCACAATTCTCTATTGCCTCTATGCATTTAATATAGTAAAAAGAACTTTGCTATTCAGATTAGCCAAAGACAGAACACAAACCCAATTTCTCACTGCCATCTTCATAAAATTTAGATAATTAAGAGAAAGACATGCACTCATCTCGTAGTAGAGGCTGGACAGAAATGCTGCAGCATAAGGTGTATCTAATTTAAGAATAATGTGTTATGTATCATTTTAGTCCTCATCTAACAGCTTTACATTCACACAATCTTCCTTCACATATTCAGGATACACCGTATTTAAAGTGCCCATTTCATAACAGTGAAGATTAACTGTATTTCAAATTGGCTATAGAACCAAAAGAAAAAGCAAAAAAGAAATCAATCCACCTTTACGGAAATCTAGAGACATTCTTAAGGCACTAGTTCTTGGCTTCTTGCTGGTAATCAAAGTCTTCTCAGTGTAGCTCCTTTTTTCTCGGTCAAGAAATAATACTGCCCTGAATCAAAAATAAAGTTATTAGAAATCCAGCATCGTTAACTTAAAACCTTTGCCTTATTAGAGTGACGAACTACAATGTGACATTAGATATCACACTATATTATGAAACAACTATCAAGTGCTGCACAACTAACTGCCTGAATATGGTTTCAGCAGAAGCACACTTCACAAAAAGCAGACTCATTACTTCAGCAAAGGAAAAAACAGTGGGATATTAAGCAGATACAACACTAACACTTGTAGGATATGTGAGCAGCTGTTTCCTTATATTGCAAATCTAAAGTTTGTGTGCCAGTGCTTTTTCTTCTTACTAGGGAATTTTGTCCAAAATATCAGACATTTCAAACTGCTGTTCCCACATTTTTATGCTTTACTCCATAATTCTGGTTTGTCCTAGAAATGGAGAGCAACTTTTTACACAGGCAGTGATAGGACAAAGGAGGATGTTTTTAAATAGGAGATTTAGATTAAATGTTAGGAGGAAATTCTTCATTCAGAGG
The DNA here is from genome assembly GCF_009769625.2 of Cygnus olor. Taxonomy (NCBI): domain Eukaryota; kingdom Metazoa; phylum Chordata; class Aves; order Anseriformes; family Anatidae; genus Cygnus; species Cygnus olor. Next base: position 39,314,131 of record NC_049171.1, read on the forward strand.
CACTCACAGGTTACCCTGAGAAGCTCTGGATGCCCCAACCCTGGAGGTGTTCAAGGCCAGGTTGGATGAGGCCCTGGACAACCTGATCTAGTGGTTGGCATCCCTGCCCATGGCAGGGGAGTGGAACTAGACCATCTTTAAGGTCCCTTCCAGCCCAAGCCCTTTTATGATTCTGTGATACTCCAACCTACAAAGAATATTGGGAATTCTGCTCCCTTGTATTAAATGATTGTTTTTAGTCCACAGCTACAGAAAGCAGGAGCAAAGAATTTAAATATCTATACAAAACCTCTGCCAGGTATTTCAAATAACATCTGTTGAAACCTAAAAACATACTTGGCAGATACCACAACAGTTTACAAAATATTGATTACAGTCATTGGGCAGTCTTTACAAGTTTTTTTTTTGTAACCCACCGGTTTGCTACAGACTTCAAAAGGATTAGAAGCTGATCTGTGTGTTCTGTTTCTGTATCAAAGTTCATTGAATTTCTAATAATATCCAAAAACTGCATATTCCATCTTGGGTCCAGAGGCATCACATGCTCATCTGGAAAGGCAGACAAGACAAGACATGACAGTATTGACAACATTATTGGGTGAAAGACTTTCCTCAATCCCCTGTCTCTACAAGAACTTTAGAAAGAAAAAGATGGAATCCTAAGAGATTTCACAAACCTAACAAGCTTAGAAAGGAAACCATGGGCCTCAGTTCCTTGTAAATCACAGAAGAAAAATTATAAGCCTCAGTACAGGTATAAGTACAGTGTAAGTATCTCAGGTTTGAGATAGGTCAGCATGGTAAGTATTAGGAAAAAAACAGAAGGCCTCAACTATTCAGTCAGAAAGGCCATAGATACATGCAACACTCTTAAGAGCATCACTTCCTAAATCGGAACTGTAGGCGTACACCGAAGTCACAAGATACACAGTCAGGATTCCTTGTCGTAGCACTCTCATCTAATTTGCATTGGATTAATACATTTAAATGACATTATTTGCAGTTCTTGACAGCAAAAATACCTTTGTTCTTGGATTATTTTTCCCCAACAATAGCAATGTGCAGTTAGAATTGAGCCTGTTTTATTACACGCATTTCTTATGTAGGGATGCAGTGTGTCCAGAAAACAAAGAAAGGAAGCACTGATGTCTTTTATCATCATTTTTTTTTCAGAAGTACCTGTCATACTTGGCTGTAGCAACTTGATCATGTTACTGATTCCAGATGAGAGGGAACTGGCATAGAAACTACCAAGGGCTACAGAACCTGCTTCCAACTGAATCCGCACTAGATCTGCAGATGAAGAACAGAGTGCATACATGTAAGAGAGCATTTAGTTCAAATAAATAAAATTAACTTCAACTGAGCCTGCACAAGCAGCCTGAACCTCATCTGTGCATGAACTCTGGACACATGCCAGTTGAGCTAATGTTTTCAATTAGCTCCAAGAGTCCTTGAAAGCAGTCGAAATATCACAGCCAAACAGATAAATCCAGTAAAGAGTTCTAGTTAAACTGGTGATAATGTTATTAAAAATATGGTTTGCGGAAAACCGTAAGATTTTACCTTCAAATCTTCCTCTCAGTGTATCTATTTTTGATTGATTGATTTTTTTTTAAATTAAAAACACGTAAGAGCATACTTATCATTAAAGTAACTTTCTACATATATATATATATATATATATATATATATATATATATTTTTATTATATAGACACACCTGTCTGGAAAGACAGCTCTCTCGATCATGTGGGGACAACACAGTCTGAAATTTCATGGAACATAAGACAGTTGTCTGTGTGAATTACTTGTTCTAATGACTAACTTCTCCACAAGTTTAATACGACTAATAATAAGCAATGAAGACCTCACCTCAGCTGCTATCCTGAATATTCAGGCAACACAGCTTCAGGAAACCTCAGTTTTGCAGTTTCCTGACTTTCTAACCATCTGCATTTTAACACCAAATAAACAGAAGGCATTTTACTGTTTTTACTATCACTACCAAAAAAAAGTGAAGAGAATGTCCTATTTTCTTATATAAACCATGAGGCATCCAAAAATTAACTGAAATTTAGTAGTAGTACAAGTTATATACATGTTCAACTAACAAAAGGCAATGTTTAAGCCAAAATCTCCTCCTGTCCCTAACATGCACAACCTGTTTCTGTCTCTCCCTGGAGTCTCAAACCCTTGATTTAATATGCTGAGAACTTCCATACTAGATCATTTGAAAGGTCTGGATGTTCTCATTTAAGACTTATGATTTATGAATATACAATGAATCATTTATGAATATACAATAAATCAGCCTGGAGGCAAAAAAGAAAGTTAAATAATTACATACCTAGCCCCTGTGGCAGATTTTTGGCTAAGTAGTTAAGCCATTTAACTCTCAATGTCCAATCTTGATTGGTTGCCTTTTCTATGAAAAATTTCACTGAAGCCTGAAGGACTTCCATTTTATCCCTCCAGTCTGCATCTATCTCAACAGCACTGAATCTGAGATTCTCAGGATTAGTGGACTGCATAATTTTCTGAAGATCTTGCAGAGTCAGTGGTAGCGTCCTGAAACACAAAAAGAATTGAAGATCAGCAAATAATGGCTCAAACTACCACTTCCACTTTGCAAGTCAAACTACTTGCCATGCAACTGTCTTTATGCAGGAAGATAACAATGCAATAATTGCTCTTTTCCCTTCTTGAGCTCCAAAGCCAGTGTCTAACTGCAGATCATCTGAAGGTGTCTACTACTAGGAACTCATTATTTGCCAAAAATTCATCCAGTGCCAGAAGTGAATACGCACAGCATTTCACTAAGAAATTATAAACCAATCTGTGCACTAGAAGGATATGTGAAGGTACATGACAAAAAGATATGGAGAGGAATGTCACTGATAAAAAAACCAGCATGTTGCTACAGTTCTACTATTTCTACATCAATAGTAACTTCCACAACTTGTTCTGTCACTAGAAGCAAACCATAGTACCTGCCCCCAGTGTGTCACAAAGCAAAGCAAGCAGGCAGATTTTGCAAGAGTGTTGTGAAAATAACTGTTACAATGTACAAGAACTCATTTAATGAGTTCTTGCAAATGACCCCTGTACATAAGAGCTCTTGCAGACAGCTCTGCTTGAACGAGGAATATTGTTCTTTCACTTGAAGCCACTGGACCTAAAATAATAAATAATTGTTTAGATGAAAGCAAGAAGTACAAAGGATCATTTATGTATTTACAACTAAATACTTTTTTTCTCAATCTCAAAAGGAAACGAGATTTGGGAGGCTTTTATCAGCTTGTAAATCAACTTCACATTTCCTGCTAAATGCCTACTCCTAACTCAACTGAGAATGGGTCGCATGTACTTACTGAAGATGGAACAGAGTTATGTATTTTGGACTGAAGAATAAAACAGTAAATAATTAAATCTGTTTGCAGTGGTTGTGTGTAAAGGTAACAGGAGCTTTGGTACCAGAGTACAACTAACAGTCTCTACTAGTACAATTTGCTCAAGACAAAGTTTTGCAGGGAACAATGACATGTCAGCAGTACTACTCACATACATCTTGTTTCTTATAAATTTATTAGATTAAAAAAAAAAAGACTTTCCCACCTGTAGTTTTTAAGGTTTAGTCTATTCAGACAATACATTAGGACCTGTCCATCACTCCGGACGGTTGAAAGAAGCGAGTCTTCAGCTGTGAACAGACCCGTAGGTAGGGAGTCTGGCCACAGTCCCATTGCTAGCAGGGAGTCACCTCGGATTTCATGGGAAGCCAGAGATGAAACATGCTTCGTAACCAATTCTAACACAAGCTACAACAACGACAACAACAACAACAAAAAAAAACAAAAAAACAAAAAGCAGTTTAAAATCATATTCAAACATGCATTCAAGTACAATATCTCAGGCACCTCTAATTACACATATTTACTAACAAATCATTATAAACCAAACAATCTACAAACACTACATAACCTACACGATGAAGTACCATAAAATTTCAACCATAACTGGAGTATCATACTGTACATTTAAAATACAAAGTGAATATTGCTGTCTCCAGATGACAGTGTGCACATTGTTTCAGGCTACAGTTTAATCAGTATCAATATCCCAAACTCTCAACTGAAGCTGCTAAAAAGGGCAAGCCTCAGAATTCAATTGGGATATACTCTGGCTCCCTTAAGTTGCAAGAGCAAGCCACTGTCTACAAAGTGGTCAATAAACCGTATTTATCCCCTGGGGAATATCTCAATAAACAAATTCCAGATAGACAGTTTTCATGCAACTCTCACCTCACCTCTTCTTCTAGTAGCATACCACCAGGCTGAGAAAATAGAATCGTAGAATGGTTTGAGTTGGAAGGGATCACCTAGCTCCACTCCCCCTGACATGGGCAGGGACACCTTCCACTAAACCAGGTTGCTCAAAGCCTTATTTTGATGGGGCATCCACAACTTTTCTGGGCAACCTGTTCCAGTGCCTCTCCACCCTCAAAGGAAGAAGTTCTTTACAAATTCTAATCTAAGCCTACCCTCTTTTAGCTTAAACCCATCACCCCTCACCCAGTCACTCCACTCCCTGACAAGGAATCCCTCCACAGCTTTCCTGTAGGCCCCCTTTAGATGTTGGAACGTTGTTATAAGATCTCCCCGGTGCCTTCTCCTTTCCAGGCTAAAGGACTGCAACTCGTTCAGCCTGTCTTCACAGGAGAAGTGATCCATCCCTCTGGTTATCTTCATGGCCCTCCTCTGGACTCACTCCAACAGGACCATGATCTCTCTTGTGCTGGGGGCCCCAGAGCTGAACACAGTGCTCCAGGTGGGGTCTCACAGAGCGCAGCAGAGGGGGAGAATCACCTCCCTCACCCTGCTGGCCACGCCGCTTTTGATGCAACCCAGGATGCAATTGGCCTTCTGGGACTGCAGGCACGCATTGCTGGCTAATATTCAATTTCTCACCCACCAACACCTACCTCTAAGTCCTATTCCACAGGGCTGCTCTCTATGCACTCATCGCCCAGCCTGGATGTGCTTGGAATTGCCCTGACCCAGGTGCAGGACCTTGCACTTGGCCTTGTTGAACCTCATTAAGTTCTCACGGGCCCACCTCTTAAGCTTGTCCAGGTCCCTTTGGATGACATCCCTTCCCCTCCTGCTTGTCAGCCACACGACTCAGCTTACTGTCATCAAGTATGTCATGAAAGGACAAGCAACAGCTGAAATTCACTGCTCTTTACTATTCAACACCAGTAAACTACTTCTGGAGCTGCAACTGATCTGCTGCAGTAAGATACATGCAGAACTGTAGTGCTTACACCGGAGACAAAAAAGGTTCAGTCTAAAAAGGTTCAGTCTAGGATGTACAGAAAATACCCCAATGCCCTTTAATCCATCTTCTTCATCACCTGACAGACACCTTGAGAAAGTGTTTAAAGTGGCTTGTTTCACCTCTCCAAGAGCACCATCTTCACCAACCCCTTGCTCGGGCTCTTTGGAAACAGAAACTCAAACTCTAGCTTTATGAAATGTGATGCTTCATGATATTTTTTGCTTATCTAGATGATGTAAGAAGAATTTTCAAATACGGGACTTTTACCTTTTGATTCATCTGCAACTGTTGTGAGCGGCCATAAACTTCCCAACAAGCTCTGTAAAATGACTTTGCTAATCCAAAGCCTCTTTGTATCTGCTGCACAATTAACACAGCAGCTTGAAGCAAAGGTGACAGAGATGACACAGAACCTGAAAGACACACAGCATTTAGGGTAATATGAATATTAAGTAATTGGCACCCCTTTAACCCTCTGAGGACAATCACTACTCTTGTAGTCCCTGAAGGTCCTACCAGGTCCTCAGATTTGAATGGGTTCTTTGCAAGGTTAAGAAAAATCTGACAAGACTGTAAAATTACAGGTGACCAGCTCAAAATAAAACATCAAGCAGCTGAGGTGATGAAATCGTCATCTTGCCGAAATGAACAGCTTGAGCAGGCCTTGTGCAAACCCTCTGTATTGCTGCTTTTCGCTTAGAATATATTGCCTTCCTTACAGCAACAGACAATACATATATCATGCCAGTGTCTGATGCCTCCTGACAAAGTACATCAGTTCCTCCCTGTCTCCCCCCCCCCGCCCTCCTTTTTTAAAATGACTTGGGCCTACTTCCTGAGAATGCAAAAAAGCAAACAAACAAAAAAAACAAACTGAAAATAAACCTACCACCACCCCATGACCATCAAAAGAAACTGATTATACTTTTATGCCTTTACATATATCTGGATGTTACACAATATAATAACCAAGCTTTAACATTAAAGAATTAATACAAATATGTGTAGGGAGCCCAAGCTGGTGTTGGTAAAAATACTGAACAGATTTTTCTTACCTGGTATTGCTGTCTTGGTTTCTGAATGCACAGCCAGGAGTGCTTCACAGATGCTATCTCCCACTAACCCCAAGCCATGCAGCAGTAACTTTAAATCCAGATTGTCCAATACATTTCCATCATTTTCCCCAGGAATGTAAATTTCAATCCCACGATTCCGCATTGCTCTGGATATTTCCCCATGAACAGGATCCATGGAAAGGAAAAGCCTATCGAATATTCATAAGATATAAGTTAGGACTTTAAACTATTACTCTGGAACCACCAAATCTCCTTGTCCATAAAGTAAACTCATTTCTATAAAAATGGCAATGCTGATATCTAGAAGTTAGAGGCACACCCGCTGAATTTAAATGAGAGATGTGTATGTATAATTAGATTTTGAAATTAGCCACAGAGATAGTGCATTATTTTTTCCTTAGCTACATCTGAGCTATGTCTACTTTATCATTTGCCAGCTTAAAAAAATAGAAGTTAAACTGTGCCTGAGCTATTGAGAAGGCTTTCAATTCTTAGCAATTGCTTCAGATAAATCTGTCCTATTTAAAAACCAAGGTATCGTCCACATGCTTAATACTATCAGCAAACTCTTACAAACAAGAAAGGAAAAGATTTCTGAGATAAAACACAGCAAAAACAAGTGTGTGAAAGTTGTTTCCAATTCAGATGAACCAGGGCATATCAGTGCCTATACTCCTTCCATAAACTTCAAAAAGGTAGAAATTATACAGAATACTCTGTATGTTCTCCTCCCATCTTCCCATCTCCCACAGAGATTACTTCAATTCTGAGAGAATCAAGACAGACAAGCTGGCTGTGTTTGTTTGTATTTTGTTTTTTAAATTCTGTCACTGCAGGAAACATGAATTCGGAAAAACAGGAAAAAGAAGTATTATGTTGACACCCCAGTTTTTATTACCAACACATATGAATAGCTCACCATCTTTAACATTTACATCCTAAACTCCATTTACAGTAAGATAGGGAAGTGCTGAAATCCTCAAATAGAAACGAGGATGTCATTCCTAGAAAAATCAAGACGGAGTTATACTGCTACAAATTTTCCAATGTAATAGTCTGCAGAGGAACAGCAATAAAAAGCCAAGCCTCTTAAGATCTGTATCACATGTTTATCACCCTGTTCACGTTCTTCCTCACCAGGCAGACAGTGCCAGTGCAGTACACTGAAATACGAGTAGCATTCAGAATACCGAAAGACTGGCTCACAGATGACATTTTTTCCTATACCTACTATTCGTTTGGAAAAAAAGAATTAAAAAAAGCAGAAAAGCAAAGCACCTGAAGTTTGGATGAGGAGTTATTGTAGGAACTGTGCCATCTATCACACCTCTCTCACTCATGGTAAGAACGCCTCCTGGTTCAAGTAGAGCATTTAAGCGGTCCAGCACAGAGGGGCTACATTCAAAAGAAAAATTATATCATTATAAAGAGGTAACAGTTCAATCCCCTCCTGATCCAAAATCAAAATGGCACTAGTCTTAACCAAAAAGCCAAACAATTATAAGGTAACAGGAAAACTATCAACTGCTAAGCAGTTTAAGAAGGAAGATACTCTTTCAGAGAATGAAAGTTATTCTCTCCCATGTATTGCTAGCTACGAAATGCAAAAATGTTCAGTTGTAAACACATTCACTAAGAGGCTAAGTAAATTAGGGAGGTCAAGAAATTTACGCAGTGAAACAATGTTCATGAAAATCTCTTACTTGCAGAAGTTAACATTGTCCATCAACAGCCAGTCTCCACACTGCAGGGCCTGAACCAACATCCCATCCACCCACTCGAAAGTGCCATGGCTCTTACAGTCAGCAGCCTGGGCCTGCTGCAGCTTGAAACGCCGGAACTCTTCCACCAACTGAGCAAACTCTGCAAGAAAGCATAACTTACATCAAGATGTGCATTACTGACGTAGTTTCCTGTTCCTTTCAAGAAAAATGGAAGGTATTTTGCTAATAAACACCTACGCTTCCTACCTTTTACGGGAACATAGCAGAGGCTCTGACTCTGCAAGTAGTCACCCATGGGCAAAACCCACAGGGACACAAGAGTTTTGCAAGCACAGAAATATAAACAGGAGAGAAACCTTTCTCCAACCCTTCTCTCCAGTTAGAGAGAACTTACAAAAAACAGTTTTCTCAAGCTTTCACTGCAGGTTCATAGGTCTTTCTCACTTTCTTCAGAGGAACATATAGTCTTACATCACATCATCATACATACCTGCCTTTGAGAAAGAACTTATTTTGTTGTTCAGTCGCTGGGTAAGTACAAGTATTCCCTCCAGTTTGCTCACTAATTCAGCTGTAACACTTCTGCCTCCTTCACCCAGAGATTTGGGTTTGTAATTCAGGATGAAACTGCTCCAAGCACGCAGCACAAGTTCAGCATCATCTGCACAAACTTCTGTCAGGAGAAGACTGTCCCTTACTAGTGAGCTCACAACATTCTCCACTTTTTCCAACAGGCGCTGCCATGGCCTATTAATATCAACCTGTAAACATGCCATTGGAGAGTTAGTTTATTCAGAAGGTTGTGGTGCTTAAGCTTCACTTGCTGGTTAAACACTAAGATCACAGTGGACTGGCCACTGTTAGGTAGAAAGGAAAAACGGTGCTTTATTGCCAAGAAGATATTTACCTGTTCAAATCCACCCAGGAGTTCTGTTGTATCCATCGCACTGTTCATTGCCATGATTTTCAGTCGATGGCCAGTCAGATGGGCCAGCAGCTCAACAAGACTGGTTTTGCCAACAGCTGCAGGGCCCACCAGGATTACCATCCAGCTCATGTGCACACATTTCATTATGGACTCAAGGGACTGCAGCGAATGATGCAGAAGTGACAGATTTCTGCCAGGACGAGGAATACAGTTGTCACGAGAAAGAACTGAATAACCAATCTAGAAGGGATGAGAGCCACACAGGTGAGTACAAAGAAAGGAAAATGTGTGCTCAGATGCACAAATTGCTTCCTTCTCTCACCACTCCTTTATGTCTTGCCAACAGCTTACCTGAATGTTATATGGAGTGATGTGAAAATCTCTTGTTCCTGTGTATATGTCAGCCTCTTGGCCAAAAACATCTTTAAATACAGATATAACCTAAAACAGTTGAAAGAGCAGATGAGACTAATAAACTTATCCGTTGTTTTAAAGACTTGCATCGCAAGTAGCCTTCCCTTCTCGACTTCACAGCAGTGTCATAGTAACTAACACAGCTTAGTCACAAGTGTCATTTCATTCAAAGTGCAGAAAATAAAGTGAGTATGAGCTACCAACAGCAACTCCTTCATTTACCACACTTCCTGCAATTTGAAATGCTGTAAGTAATGTTTCTCTAACAAAATAGTAGCGAAGAAATGACTCCGTGAGTTCTTTGATAACACATGAAAAAAGACAATAATACCACAGGAGAAGGAATGTAAACCCATGAGAAAAATATCCAGTCACATTTGGTAAGCGTCTTCAGTCTCACAGTTTGATGTCTAACTTAATACCATTGAAGTGTGGAATTAAAAAACAGGCAACAGAGGGCTAAGTAGTTGGCGAAGGGCTGTTTTTCCTCTCTGCTCTTTCCCCCCCCCCAGAAATGCAGGCAAACCATTCCATTTCTGTAAGCATGTTATTTAGCACTGAATCACAGAACGATATAGTGTTTTGCTCTTGTTTTAAGTCCTTTGTTATTCTACTTGCCTTTATGTACATCGGCTTTCTGCTTTTATGCTAATAGATAATTAAATTGATATTTTAAAGGACAATTGGAACTGATATGGATATTAAAACAAAAAAGTCAAAACAAACCTATTTTTCTTTTGAACAAGGCAATATCTAAGAATGAATTGCAAGGCACTTTCAAATTTACATTTCAGTTTCTGGAAATACTTCTTGACAACCTGAACACAGCCAGGAAAGAGAACACACATCTTACCTTTTCTTTGTCCTCCCTGGTTCTCATTCTTTCTCCATATACCAAAAATACATGCTGGCCTGGATCATAACAACCTGGCGATTGGTCAACAAGCATAAGCTGGCACCAGCGGAAAAGATCACGTAAGTTGAACTCCCAAGGTCCTCCTTTCTGTCCCCACTTTTTTTCAGCCATTACTTCTTTGTCAATCTGAAAAAAAATAGTAATTAAAAAATCATATATATATATATATAATTTACAATTATATGTATTATATTATATATCTGTATATATATGTATTTTACACCATCCATGTACTGGTCTCCAAATATTAAAAAATAAATAAAAATTCAACTGAATTTCTGCCTTTGGAACCACTTAAAAGACAGACAACAGGAGAAAGAAAGTTGTATTCACTTTCCTGAAGATGTCAGAAACTAAATCTTGATTTAGTTCGTTTCCCATGTACTAATTCTCTATCACGCTACTCAAAGCTGAATTGCTGAATTCACCCCCACACCCCAGTACCATAAATGAATGGTTAGTAAGATGCTGCCACAAAGTATTTTATGTAAGGCCATAGAATGCTACTTTCTCTTAACATTACTACAATTTTTTTGTTTCATGACATGAAGATTAATTGTGATTAAATGCAATTTCAGAAGCATAAGCATAAACATGCTGTGAATTTTAAATCCTGCACTTTTCACAAAATCTAAGCCAAAAATAAGCTAATAAGTTGATTTATTGTAATTAATGCTTGTTGAAAACCTTTTAAATTAGAACAATTTTAGATCTGAGCATCTCTGAATCCTTTGCCATAGACAAATCCTATCAGGAAAGATTTTCCCTTTATTAGTCTCACTGTTCCAGAAAAACGCTACATATCCTTCAAAGCTTCTGCTTCTGAGAAGGTCAGATGCTGCTTTCACTTGATCCTAATTACTCTAACAACAGCCCGTAATAAAAAGCAGATTAGAAATTCAGACCAGAAACAGAAATATACATGTTATCTCTTATTAAAGAGAGAGCTCATTTTGTTTCTGCTTTAAGAATAGCCATTATGTATGCAAAACTTATTTTCTCAACTTACTTCATCAAGATACCAAACCATAATTATCTCCAAAATTTCATAAAACAAAGTTCTTAAAAATATATTTAACAAGATATGTAATATATTTACATATATGTATATATATTAACAATATATATCTTCCTTGAAAAATAAACGCCTCTTCAGTTACCAACCAAGTAATCACATCTGATTGCAGTGGTAAAAGAATTCACATGGTATTTAGTAGTGTTCTTTACTTTCTTCTGCATATATTTCCATTCCTCTTTCACCCACACACTTCTCTGCAGAAGTGCTGGGAAATATAACATTAGACTATTTTTTTAATCTTATTGTATTCTGCTTACTTCTACATAAAATTAAAATGTATATTTACCTTGTTATTGAAAGCAACCATTTTAGCAATAATACTTTTATCAATAGCAGGAAACAGTGTATTCCCAATAAACTCCATATCTGCTGCTGACAGTGGATCAACATACACCTATAGAATCAAGAACACGCAGTGTGTTGATATAGCCAGAAAACTACAAGACAAGTTCATGGTATAGTTTGAATCAAACAAATAAGCTTGCCTGAGTAAATCTATTAAGAAAGGACTTGGGCAGACCCTTTCTTCCACCTCCTTGTCTGTATGGATTCTGGCATCCAAAAATCTTAGTCTTCTTGTGCTGTACATGAAAATTCATTCCCAATTCGGGAACATAAATCTCTGCTCTGTGGTCAAAGCACGCATTTAGCCCCTCTAATACAGACTGAGAAGCCAGATTCAGCTGAGGAAAGAAATAAAGATAGAATATTAATGCTCTACAAAACACTTTCTCATAATCTCTAGACAACAGGCTGGGGTACACTGAACATAAAATTAAATTTCCTTTCTGTTCCAGTGCTGCCACATGTTATTACCCTCCACCTAGGTTGTTACTACACTGGAGCACCTAAATTACAACTAATGCTTTCTTATTTGCGTATGTTATTTCTGTGTTTTCACCACAATGACAAAACAATTCTCCATTGTAAAATCTGCATTTTCAAGATGTTTCTTCTGAACTTATGTTCATACATTTGTGACATACGAAATCTCTCTCCCTCTGCAGTCTGGGTTATTTAAATTTCATGGTTGTTTAGAAGTGGTATTCTTCACAATAGGAGAAGAAGGTAAGCAAACATTTAAAAATTTGAGATCTTACACTTGGCAATAATTAAAATGCACACTACACTAGAAAGCATTAGGCACGTGAAACCTACGGTGGCAGCATACTTAACACTGCCAAAATGAATCTCTTCTTGATATCAATCAGTACCCACCACAGTGCCCTTCCTGCCCTTCCTCCTCCCCTCCCAAAAAAAAAGTATCAAAAGTGTTGGTTTTCTGCAGTAATTTAGGCTGAGATTCAACCCTCATCCTGCTGTCTAAAAGTCAGAGGTCCAGTTAAAGCTGATCTTCTGCACTTCCTCTGTGGAGGGCCTATGGATAGAGGGACTCCCAGAGGGAGATTCATCATCTTAAGTGTAAAGATCACCTCCAACCAGGCACAAGACACAAATAATTAAAATCTAGCAAAATTAATTTCAGACACCAACCCTCACAGGTATTTGGGGGTCCTACATGCCAGAATATATCCTACATGCCAAAATCAAGACTTTTGCTCTTCTGGAATATTCCATTTTGTTTGTGCCCAACACTTTAATTTACCTCATCTAACACAATCCAGTGTCCAGCCTTTAATGCTGCTAGTAGTGGTCCATCTCGCCAGGCAAATTCTCCTCCCCTCCCACCTTCAACAGGCAAGTCTGTCCCAAACAAGTCTGTCACATCCTTTGGAAGTTAAGAATGGCAAAAGAAAAAATTACAAAACTGCAAACAAGTTCAAAACCAACCATTGTTATCTTTACCTCACATTTTATCCCTCTGCTTTAAATATTGCTTAAGTACTAAAAAAGGAATAAATAATTAATAAATAAAAGCAGTAATTGCACGATGCTAAAAGTTACAATGTTTAACAACAGAAAATTGTACTGGAACAACAAAAAACCCTACAAATAGAAAAAAAGCACCTTAAAGCTGCTTTCAAGTAACTTTGCAGAAGCCAAGCAAAACATAGGAGGCAAAGATACAAATTCACGAGCAAGGAACACAAAAATTTGAGTTAGCATTCACTCCTGTAAACTCAATGTTCTTTCTCGTTTCCCCTTCCCCTTTAATCCTTTGACCAAGAAGAAAACACTACCATTTCAGACTCAGTGCCACAGTTGAAAGAACTGTGCTTTTGAGGTAAAAAAAAACAAACCTCCCCCACCATAAACACTAAGTTACAAAGATAGTATTTTATTCTACCGTCTGCTCAGATAGGTTGATTCGAACAAGACAGTTTCCTGAGGCCTTTGCCAGGGCAGCTACTAGACTGGTCTTGCCCACACCTGGTGACCCTTCCAACAAAATAGGTTTGTTAAGCTGTAGGGCTCTCAACAGTCTCTGTGCATTCACTGCTGTAGTCCCAGCATTTAGAGCATAATCCGTAACGCCATTCCTCTGATGAACAGGGCCTAAAACAAAGGAAAAGAAAACCAGAAACAATTAAGCCAGAGTATTTATACTGCTGACAATGTGCTTTTGAAAGCGATCACTCTGTCTGTTAACTGCTGATCTCATTACAGCAAGCAATGGAGATCAAGCTTGTAAATCATTCTCAAAGATGAGGCACATATATTTTCTATTTGACCCACAGCTGTGACTGTGGGACTACATGCCCATATCCACTTGTTTATGTGGTACTTTTCAAAAAAAAAAACAAACACCGGAAGATTTTATTACTGAAAAATTCTGTGCTTGCACTTCAGACACCATGAATCTAAAAATCAAAAGCAGCTTTTGAAAAATTGGCACTGAAGGATACAATTCAGACATATTATAAAACAACATATTAATCTGTTCAATATACTGCCAGTTCTGCGAAAGAGTACTTTAGTTAAAGTGTGCTGCTAGGCACATCTTTTCTTCCATGTTATTAGGACATCTGATGAGAGAGTACTGAGCTTCTCATCTGTCAAATTCCAACCAGTATAATGCACTGGGACATCACTCCCCAAATTCTGTAATACAGCATTGCTCAGGTTATAAATGATATTAATCACCAAACTTATCTTACAGATCTTTAAACCTGTTTAGTATGAAAGGGAACCTTCCTTTTCTAATCCCTAGTGATCCAGAGGAAACTAAAAAATTTACAAACAGCATTACCTTGTACAATTTTATAAATGACTAACACAATCCATAGTATCAAAGCGTTCAATGATGAATGACAAACGTAGCACTAGGAACACGCACTACATAGCTCAGTATTGCCAGAAATTAGACAGGTGAACTAGAAAGTTGACAGCCGAATCTCTACCACTTTCTGGTCCCCTCACTGTATTTTACGAGTGGAAAACAGTATTGGATAGTTCTTCTTGCGTTAATTTGACACGTGAGAAACTGAAATGCAGAGATTAAGTAACTTTGCAAAAATCACAGCAAATCTTTGAGAGGATATAGCAAGGCAGGACATCGGAGTTCTGGTTAGAATTGTACCTTGGAACCCTGCTTCCCATGCCTTACACAAGGCCCACAATGAGCTGTAGCTTTAGGCTGAAGTTAGTGGATGTTCTGACCATGCAAAGTGATAGAAAACTACAGCTCAGAAGTAAAGATGCTTCGTTACACCAAAAACACCAAGTCTACTAAAACTAGGCTACTAACTAGTCATCTTAAGAAGTCAAGGAAAGCAATTAACAGACATCTTCTTAATTGCAATTAACACACTTGGAGTCAGAAAAGCCATTTTCCTAAACTTTAGAAGAAACTACCAACTGTGCTATAACAGTCTAGGCATCCTACTTAGATCTAGTTAGTAACAGAACTATAGGGATTTTAAAAAAAGCACAGAATTAATGTCCACCCACTCCCACAGTCTCTTGCCTCTTGGAATAAAAAATGGGTCAATTCCCATGAAGTCGTCCATCCACACAAACTCCTTCTCCTTTGTTCTGTCATAAATCTTTAGTTCATTCTTCTGATAACCGGTCAGCTCAAGGAACTGACTCATTTTCTCACATAAGAATGTCAGGCATTTTTCACGAGCTAATAAAGCCATATCAGCTGAGCAGGATGTTGTACCTGTAATTAGGAAAGTTAAGTGTTCTTCAGAACCATAACTAGGCATATTCATCTAATGACTAACGAGACTGAATTCTTTCAGATACTCATTTTGCACAGAACTCTGTTTCAAGTACATATTTGGTGCTAGTACTGAAAGCACCAGTAAGCAAAAGCACTGTAACAGAGAAATTGTTCTATGAGCAACAGCAGTAAAGACATTTTATTTCAAAAAGTCTTTCTTCTGCCATCACTATCATCCTGATCTCGTCATAATTCCCCAAAACTTCTTTCCCTGCATTTCTTGTGGCATTTCACTTTTCCTTCCTCTTCCTCTCTCTCCTATCTACCAGCTGGGCCAGTGGCAAACATACAGGGATGAGTTCTGAGCTATGCCCATGATACTGGCTAGTAGGACCATGCTAGCCTCTGGGCTGGGGGAGTGAGAATAACACATGGTCATGCAGTTAAATACTGTATCACAATATATCAGTTCAGAAGACTTGATAAAAAAACATATGCTTCTTTTAATTGTGTGCTTGCCTTTGAAATATTATCACTACCTGCAATTTACTTAAGCTTGCTGTATTATACAAGCTCACTACTGAAACAGAAAATAACAGGATATTGTAAAATCGAAATGAAAATGTCTACCATAAGTGTCCCATGCTAGCCAAAAAGCATTTTGTCTGCATTCCACTCATACATATCAATACAAATAACTTCCAACTTTTTCGCTATCAAATCAACACTGAAAGACATACCTGATCCTATTCCATCAATGTACACCAAACACGCAGCATGGACAAAAGACATCATTGGAGAAATATAAAGAAGACTATGTTCGTTGGCAGAATCCAACTCTTCACCTTTTGCCATGACATTCATAAAATTAACCCATGATAAGATGTCTCGCACGCTGAGAATACACTGGCGACCAAACTCTTGATTAGTCAGCCATTCAACAAAGTCCATCATAAGCTCTGCTATGTCTGCCCCTGAAAAAAAAAGTCAAAAATTAATGCAATTATCAAAAGAATTTTACTAGTCAAATCTACTATGTTGTCATATAATAAGCATTGTTATAGTGTACATACAACTGTAATGCATGAATGTGGGTAGGTACTCTATTCCCCAACAGGCATGATAACCAAAGAGCAAATTTATGCCTGTGCTATGTTACAGACCCTTTTAAAATTCAAGTACAAAGACAGAGTCCAGCGAATATTAACAGTGAACCTGCTGGCAGAAAACAAAATGCTAGTTCTTTCAATACCTTACATTGGAACTAAGATTTGGCACCGAGGGGCTGGGGATAATTCAGCTACCTAGCTGGTGAATTAAATAAATACTGTCTTGATCTTACTTCTGGCTAGTCACAGAATATATGCTATGAAGGAAGTGCAGAGTCCATAATATTTTGTAACTGTCCCCAGAGAGAAATGTACTTTCAATAAAAGGTACACATCCATGTAAATTCTGAGGAAAGTTTAACAGCAGTAAATAACTTTTTTTCTTAATAATGTTTGAAGTTGAACACACAAGAAATACCTACCTTGATGCTTTATTCCAGTCAGAGACAATCCTGGATGAAGATTGTGTTTTACAATCTGTATCAAATCATCACGGCCATTGCTTTGTGGACACCATATCTCCGTAAATCTATTGCGCAATGCAGGAGAAAGCTGCAAACAAGAAGAACTACATAGCAATTCATTTCACACTACATCCCATTTGACAAGGCCACTTTTTAGATAAAAATTTTGAAAGCGTGTGAATTTTAAAATTTCTAGTAGTGGCATCAATGCAGGATCAGCTGATAAATGAGAAAATTCAAAAGAATATGGAAAAAAAACAAGCTGGTTTGCAAGCACCAAAGCTCCATTTCATTCCAGGTTGCGATGCATCAATCAATGGCTATGTAATCTCTCTTGTCCCTTTGCTTACAGGAGTAAACTATCATATGGAAATTTACCTTCAATTACAACTCCATTCTGTAATTCCTCTTACTCTGCCTGAATTAGTGAAGCAAAATACATTAGCAATGCAGGAATAAATCCGTTTTAAACATTTGTTTTACAAGGTACTGTTTTGTACTGTAGAAATAACCCTAACAGACTGCCCATCTTCTTTTAAGTAAAATAAAGGTCATTTCTTAGTCCTAGGTCACAGTATCCCTTAAAGGTGTTTTTGTTGTTGTTTTTAAACCTGGCTTCTAAATGACTTAAAGCAGAACTTCAGAAACTGATTTTTTTTCCCCACTTACTGAGTAAGGTCTTCAGGGATAATTCATATTCACTGAAAATGAAAAGATGACTTCTAGCTGACTCTTTCTGAGAAGTATTAAAGAGAATAATCTGTTATGCAACTTCACACTACTCGAGACTCATGTTAGAGCTAGATTTGCTTGCTTTATGAGCCACATTTCTTGTACTTGCAATATTCTGATACCAAGCCTACCTAGGGTATTTAGAAGTCTTAAGTTTTCTTCGACATTCTGCTCAGTATTGACTCACTATTGTAAAAATAATAGTACGCAGAAGTGGTGGAGAACAGATGTATCCTAATCTTCCTTTAGAGCAATGAGGCAGACTCCAACCAGAAAGCACTGAATGCCAGAACTGGGATAATGCATTTTTATATTGCACCTCTATCACTAAACAGTTAATATGACCAGAAGATGTATATTATACTTCCAGTTGCTTTGACATTCACCTCTTTTTTCCCAAAGTCACCTCCCGGGTTCATGGTTGCAAAGATACGAAATTTCTTTCCTGCAACCAACAGTTCTACTTCGTTATCCTCATCATCTTGACCACCTTTTTCAGCAAGTACCAATGTCTTCTCAGCTTCAAGAACACTAAAGGGGAGGTTAAAAAAAAATCAATTTAGTTTTTTTCATACTTCATTTGAAATTACTTAAGAATGAAAGTCACGAGAATTGGCCAGATTAAACATCCATTGGCCCAGAAATTGTATTTAAAAAAACACAATATAATCTGTTTGTTTTTCCTAATTGCAAACTTTTTTTTTCAGTCAGAAGGAAACTCTACCCAACTTTGTTGAAAAGGTTCAGCTGAAGTGATTCCTCAAATAGACTTAGCTAATAATGTATATAACTCACAGCTCTCCAGTTCACAAAAACTATGGTAAAATGCATATTCACAGGAGCAGATGAAGAAATCCGCACAATGATCTAGATCTCCCTATGCTGAATCTGTTTTGACTCTGATAGTAACTAGCAAGTCATCTCCTTGTCCTTATCGCAACCCACAAGCTTTTTTCGTCATATCTTCTCCTTGTTTGGCTGAGGAGGTGGAGTAAGAGTGTGACTGTGTGGTGCTTGGTTACCTACTGGTGTTAAACCACAACATAAAGTTAAGTGAACATTATGAAGGAAGGATAACTGCAATGATACAATGGAAAAAGGAAAAAAAAGAAAAAGAAAAAAAGCTTGTAACAGAGTTTGGATATGGTGGAGGAAACAGCTGCTAATCATCTCAACATAAAGGATAATGGAAAAAGACTACAAATGAAAGATACTTCTGCAAACAGACACTCAACTGTGTATTTTAAGATTTGATAGAAAAAAAAGTAGAAAGAAAGCTAGATTCTCCTTCTAGTATTTGAGAAGATGCATCATTTTCAAGAACTCACTGACAAGCTGAAAAATTAATATTGTAAACTAGGGATTTTGCTTGTAGTTTTATTTTCCAGCTTGCCTCATGTTGTGTACTGCTTTTAGATACTGTTCAAACTGTTTTAGTTGAACTGTATTTTATGTTGTTAATTTCTTTATCTAGGGACATGAGCTATAGAATAACTATAGCCTCTCTAAATAGAGTAACTATAGCCTCTCATCATCTTATTTTTGTCCATATAACAAGTACGATAATTAGTGTGCAGATCAGTCTGTAGCAGCACCATAAAGCCAAATGAAAAGCAATGGCTTTCACTAACTAAAGCATTCAAAACAAACATAACCAGTACCAACACATCAAGCAAACCTACACATATCTGCTTTTCAATCAAAGTATCTTTTATTTTTCTAGGTAGATTAAGACTTCAGCAAGACAAGGCAGTTTCATCTTGTCTTACCTTGGTATCTTTTACCTTAGTGATAATTTCAAACAACAAAAATTGTCTAAGAATTACTATGATAAAAACTAGCACATCTAACAGATGGATGAAAATAAAAAACAAAGCAAACTGGCACAGAAGTTGGAAGATGAACAAGTCTAGTCACTTGTGTCATTCTTCCTTTCAGCAAGAACTACATTATTAAGAGAGCAGTTCACCTGGGCCAAGAAACAAGTGTGCCTAAAAAGCTAGATTTACCCTGCTCAAGCTTGTATGATGCTTCATTGAGGATACTTAATACTAAGCACATTTAAGACACATCAACATACCTGTTAAGTCTCTCTAGAACCGAATCATCAGCTAAAGAAATCTCATCAAGCAGAAAAAACCCTTCTTGTTTCATTGCTAAAACAAGAGGTCCATCACACCACTCAAACAGTCTAGAACTATCAGATTCCTCCTACGAAATGGAAAAGAAAATGAAAAATCATTAATAATTGTTACTTTTTGCTTCCATGGTCACAATACCAACTACTACTGATGTGAGACAAACCTGGTCATTTGACCTCTGTCTGACTGGTCGCAGTCCTCCCAGGAAGTCTGAAGTCTCCATGTGCAAATGGCAGTTCACTGAGTATAGCTTCTGATCTGTTAATGCTGCAAAGATCTGACAAATGGTAGTTTTACCACACCTGCAAAAAGTCATTTAGTTGAAAGGGCAAGAATAAAAAACAAAGCTCATTTTGGGCAGGATTCATACTTTCACTGAAGATCTATGAGGTAAAGGCCCTCAGCATGCAAATTTCCTTCTATTCCTTTCCTTGAGATAAACACATGGAAGGTGAGGCCATTATTGGCACAACTGCTGCTGACTTGCACAAGATGCATTTAATTAAAATTTAAATCAATATCTGCACTGATGGATTTCTACAGGCTCAAAAGCAAATTTATTCCACCTTGCCCCTGCGAATCAGTCCTAATATTTCAAGTGAACTGGAGATGCTACCTGTCTGGATCATGCCTAAATCTGAAGAAATAAACTGCTGGGTACCTAGAGTTCCCATTTTACATAAGATATTACTTTTCCCTTTTCCTGTGTTTTTCTTCCTTTCTCTCCCATAAAAATCTACTCTCCAAATTTAAAACGAGCAAATGAGCAGACAGCACCTATTTTTATGACCTCCTTTAGAGCACACAGGAGTGGTGGAAAAGAAAAAAAACCATGCCACACCTATATTCTCTCAACCCCTTAAAACATGCAACATGAATGTGCTCGCAAACAGTGAACTTTCAATTTTACTACTTTCTATATAATTTCTATGTAGTTATACACAATGAAGACAATCCTGTTAAAGACTTCGGCTAAAAGATGTGATTGCCACCCCACAAAAAGAACTGTGGAAAACTGCACTTGCAATTCTGCCATGACAGAGGCTTAAATATCCCAGATCAAAGAAGCACTGAAGCCTACTCAATCATTTTGTGTCTGAGTTGCTGTTGCTGCCGCCCTACAAAAAACTACATCAAAAAAAGCAAGGTTACCCAGTGTCTCCCACCAGCAGTACTGGTTCACCAAACTCCAGGGCTCTTCCCACCAAAATGGCAAGTCTCCTCATCCCTTGAGTCCAGACAATGTGGTTAAAATCTCTGCCCATCACTGACATCTGTGTGGAGAATTTAGCTGCACAACACAAAGCAATCTGTCAGCTTCAGTCACATCTAGAGAACTTCTGATACTTTTTTTTTTTTCTAGGAAACTCACCCAGTAGCTTTTTGACACTTTCCCCTGAGAAGAGAGACTCAGGATATATTTTTTCTTGAAATGCTTTTCAAGGACTCTCTTTATAACATCCACCTCCTCTTGTTTCCTAACTCTGCCTGCCAGAAGCATAAAACCTATAAAACAGGGGAAGAGAAAAATCAATTACTACCAGGTTAATCAGCAACAATATATATATATACTTAATAATTGGGACTAGAAAGCAATTCTGCAGAGACACTTTAAAAAATTGAAGAAAGTAGCATAGCTCACCATCATTTGCTAAGTGCTGAAGCCAGTCATAATCCTTTTCCAGCTGTTCTGCCAATCTGTACCTTTCACCCCAACGGAACAGATCCCGCAAGGTAATGAACCCATGCTTCCCAGCAAAAACTGTTGAACCTCTGCGGTAAGACTGTCATAAGAACAAAACATGAGCCATTTTTTCAGGAACTTGTCTGACCACTTTAAGCAAGATTAATATGACATTCATTCAAACGAACTGTATGCAAAATAAAAACCCCAACTCACGGACCCAAATTACTTATACGTAGGCAATTTCATAGGTACTCAGGAACAAAATAACATAATTAAGTAATAAGTAAAAATAAGAAGAACACAGGTACATGGATTAAAACAAGATCTAAGCAAAAGATTAGGTTCTACACCAAAATGGATGTTAACACTTTTATGTTTTACTTTACTTCAATACAGAAAAATAAACTAAGAACACCCAGTCTAGAAAGCTACAGGAAAAGTGTCCTCTGATTTGTGCTGCTGCAATTGCTTTAAAATATGAGATAGCGTTAGCTAGTTACTAAGTTTTAAGTGTTTGTTAAACATAGGAGCATCAGAACACAGCCAAAATTATTGCTTAAAAATAGTACCAAATTTAGCGTGGCCCAAAAACTGCTACAAATCTATTATTACATTTTCCGCTCAGGCCAGAGAATGATTTTACACTTTAAATCACAAGGCCTTCTGTTATTAATTTTCTTGTCACTGTTGTTGCTGCTAGCCTTCTCCCAAATCTGACATCACCTTCCTTATTTCTCTGTCCTAACCACTGAATTAATTACTTTAGTTGTGGGTTATCTTCACTCAATTGTGGTTTTGTGTCTGCCAGTTCACAAGACCTTCCTCCAAAGGGTATCTGTACTACTTAGCACTGAAATACGTTTGCATGCCTTCTACAAAAAGAAGAAAGACTCATACTTGCAGGTCTAACATGACTTTGACAAGCTTGCTGCAATAAGAAGGTGGCAAACTGCATCGCTTGTGCAGGATGGTTTCCAGTTCAGCGCTTGGCAGTTCATCAAAATGCAGTTCCACAAAACGATTTCTAAAGGCTCTAGACAAAACCTAAAATATGAGAAAATGTTATTGCTTGAACTTTTCCTTCGGTACTACTTATTTTATATGCCTCTTCCTACACATCATAAGGAACATGGTTAGCCCCATAGTATGCAAATTAGCATACACACAAATGTAGGAAGAAAGCATAAGAGACAGTCTAGATGAGGACAAGAGCTTAAAAAACAGACATCAATAATCTAAGTCAAGTCTCTTCTCCAGCACTCTTGAACAAGAAATGCGGCATCAAATACAACAGACTTGAACTCCTCGTTCAGTAAAACACTTAAATCTCAGCTATTCAAAATGAATTAGATATTTAGTATCTGCAAAACAAGCATCTAACCCAAACAGAATCCAGTTGTACTGAAAGTCATTGCACAAATACCTCAACCCTCTACCTCTTGAGAGTTTCATATTAATTCTGTACAATGCATCAGAAAGTTTTCACATTACTCTTCTATGTATGATAAGGACTCATTCCCTAGGGTTGGAGTTACTCAAAGGAAATGATTATACAGACCTTCCTGCCACCATAGAGACCTGGAGGATTCTGTGTAGCAAACAGCATGAAGCGAGGGGCAGCTTTGACAACTTCCTGAGTCTCGGTAATGAACAGCTCCCTGTTATCATCCAACAACCGGTTGAGAGCTTCCAGAACGTCAGTGGGAGCCAAATTCAGTTCATCTAGTACAATCCAGTAACCCTTTCTCATTGCATCTATGAGGATGCCTTAGAGGGAACAGAAAGAGTTCTAGTTAAAATCTAACAAACTAAACCAAACAGAGCAAGCATTGAGACACTTTTAGCAACCAGTTTTCACTCAGTACAAATATTAATTCAGAGAGGAAAGCAACAGTATTGTTTAAGTTGTTGAATTATTTTCTTTATTATGTGCAGTAGGACAAGTAGCGATGAGACAAACGTGAACTCAAGAATTCACTGAAATTCACACGACTATCAATAGGCAAATACTAACTTTATGGAAGGTCTTCTCTCCATTTTGGTAAAACAGGCACATTAGGCAGAAAAGAAAGCAAGCAGTGAAGTAAGACATGAATTTGAAGTGAATGTAATATCCCCACTCACCTTCCTTAAACACCAACTTCCCAGAGGCATCTGATGTATAACAGCCAATATATTCCTGGATGTCGGTATGCTCATGATTGTTAATCCTTACACAATGGTTCCCAGTAGCAGCAGCCAACCAGCGAATTAAACTGGTTTTACCAACAGAGGTCTCTCCTTGAATCAGTACTGGATGAGTCCTAAAAGGTACAACCAAAACAGCAAGTTAAAAGCATGAGTCGTATCTTTCTCATATACAAGGTAACAGCATTATTTGGAATTCAAAATTTCCATAGATCCTTTTGTAACAACATTACCAAGATATCATGATTTAACTCATTTTGAATTTCTAATATCATATACTAATATGGTAACATAAGTAACTTTACCCCCAAGTGCTAACTGCTACCCACAAAGTTGACTGTGAGGGCAGTGAGGCCCTGGCACAGGTTGCCCAGAGAAGCTGTGGATGCCCCATCCCTGGAGGTGTTCAAGGCCAGGCTGGATGGGGCTTTGGGCAACCTGGTCTGGTGGGAGGTGTCCCTGCCTATGGCGGGGGGGTGGGGGGTGGAACTGGATGATCTTTAAGGTCACTTCCAATCCAAACCATTCTGTGATTCTATAAGTTTTTTAATTACAGTGTGAAATAAGCAGGTTATTCTAACTGCTAATTTCTAGATCATCACTTAAATAAAACTCATTATAGCAATAAGATGGTTTAAGAAGAAAAGAAATAGCTATGTAAATTCAAATCAGTGTATAATGAAAAGTTAACTATAAAATAAAAGGAAAATGGACATTACTCATGCTAAACAACAAAGACTAGGTGACACAGTAAGTAATATTTAACTTTTTACTAACAGAAAAAAAAATAAACAAACATACCCTGCAGACACAACTCTGACCATGTCTTTCAGATTAAGCTTAACTGAAGGGGTTAGCACATAAGTCTCATCTACCATAGGTTCTTTATCCCCAGCTGAAATCCAGTATCCTTCTATATTTATAAATTTATCTCCTTGGGGTTTTGGTATTTGCTGAGGAGAGATGACAGCAGAAGTAAAGATTATACAAATGAGTTTCAATTTGCTAATGAAGACAACTACTGTTATACCACTGTAACATTCTCTAAGAAGTCATTTTAAATTACTCCCTGAGCACTCCTGCAGTAAGCACTGTCCCCTTGTCACAGAATGCAAATTTCATGAAAAGCCTGAGCAGATTATTTCAAGGTCACACAGCAGGAATCTTTGCCAGCACCATAAAAATAAAAGTTTCCCAAGACATTCTCCTAGCGCATTTTAAAATACACTTCCAAATGGTAAATTGGCTTTTAACTTTTCATATACATAATAGTTGCTGCCACGAAGGTTTTTATTCTGAAACAAATACACATCTCTTACAACTGGCTTTCCTATCCCAGCTGCCCACTCAGCCATGCAAATGCATTCTGGGCTCTCAGAACTAGTAAGGTTCTTCCTTTCCCACTAGAGACAAACCAAAGATGTTTGCTTTATATCCATATATACGACATTTAGAATCTAAAAATGAAAAGCCTGTGAAAGCTCCTCATAAACCTGTAAGCTTTAGAATTGAAGTCACTATTATATTATGCTGCCTACACTTGACAATGCTATAATCACCAGTCCTTCATTTTTTTTGTACTAATGAATAAACCAGCTAACATATGGGCATTTCATACTTCATACAGAGACACAATTACTAAGGAACTGCTTTTTGAAGGAAAAAAGTTAAGTTCTTTCATACAGAAAAAAAAAACATGACTGTGAGATTATGTGAAGGAAATGTGGGAGAAAAAAGGCACAGAAAGCTACTCAAAATAAATTCTGCTCTGAAAATCAACCAGCTCAAAATAGGCCTTGTTACCTACCTGCTTGAGAAGACTTTTGATGTTGCCAGAGACTATATGCTGGCAAATTAGCTTTTGAACTATTGGATGAGAAATTCTGTCAAGCTGCGTCAGAAAGCTCAAACAGAAGCCCTAAGAAAAAAAAGTTATTGCCAGTGAATAAGTGAAAAATGATTAGGAGGAAAAAGACAAAAACAGACAAACAATTAAAAGAATTATTTGACTTCAACACTGCACCCAGAAGAGGTTTTTCCTTTACCCAAACAGACTCTGTAGTGAATACACAAACGGAAATAAACCCCGACATAGGTAATCACCTCATACAGCGAGCGTGGTATGCTGCTACATGGATTAGATGCTGCAAATCTCAACGCCCTGCAAAGCGTACGGAGACTGTAATGAGGTCTGTGGCCAGTTCCATCCACCAGCTTTGTTTCTGCTTCCTTTCTCACAGCTAAGTAAAAGCTGTAAAAATAAAGAGTGCAACCAGTTCCAGTTACATAGTGTTTTCAGTGATTAGAGCATTGCTCTAAGGAATTAATCCCAAAGTACGACCACTTAAGCTTATCTCCAACTGCTGCTTTCTTTAGAAGCTCTAGGCTGGGGAAGCCATGCCACACTCTGCTATCAGTATAATCAGTGAAACAAACCAATAGAATATTTCAGAACCTTATTTTTGAGAGAGCTTGATACACAGAGAATAACTGTAAACTAGAAGTATCCTAAGCATTTAACAGTTCTTCAGTGAGATTATATGCCTTATTCTATGGGAAAGAAAGGTTACTTGTTAAACACACAAGATTTTAATTGATGTAACCTAGAGAAACAAAACGTTTTCCATCTCTAAGATGGAAAAGAAGGTTGCAACAAGAGTGTTTTTTAACTGGTGTCACCAAGAAAGCATTTCTGAAATAGAGAAAGCGAATCTCCTCCCCATGAGTACAGAAACCTTCAGAATGAAGATGACATCTACCCTGCTTTCTAAGGCTGTGAGAATTGCTACGTATGGAGCACTATTGTTTCCTTAAACAGTCCAACCACAGATTAGTTGTGTACTTCCTTTTTGTGCTTTATTCCATCAAGGATTTCAAGAGATTACAACCAACTTACTTCACAATTCCTTGCACTGTGTTTTTGCTCACGTTCAAGCCTCTAAGGTAATCCATAATAAGAACTTGCAAGTCTCCTTCATTTCTCAATTCTTCTACATAAAGTTCAGTAAACCTTTAAGAGTCAAATCAATCCATAACATTTAGACATCTGACAACATTAGAAAAAATTCTGAAAATTCTTTTTGACAAATGCAAATACAAATTCACTTTAACTTAACAAGCCACATCGAATATTTCAGCTTCATTGTTCTGCATCACATTCTCTTTCTTTCCTCTCCTTTCACTATTAACCCCAGCGAGCTAGTAGCAATTAAATCTTACTTTCTCACTAATAACTGCAAATGATTAGTTGCATGTAGTAACTGCATATGTACACTTTTGCACAGTGTCCATGAAACTCATGGAGGACTGCATGCGCAACTTCCAGAAAAAATGTAATACAAGGGGAAGACCTTTGCATTTGGGAACAGTACTGAGGAATGAATTTGCCACATCTCCAGTTTTCCCGGCCACAGCTTAAATTCCAGTATTCTAAATATCGTGCATCTGTTCTACCATGTAATCCACCTTTCTTCTGAGTGAACAAGGCTTAATACATAGTTTTTTGCAAGGATCATCAGCACTTACAAGTTTCCAAGTGTAAGGCTGCTGAAGAGACATAAAGCACTTGCATTTATTATCTCCAGTAGGCATATAAACTGCTGCAGAAGCACTCCCAGGCACTGATGTTTTAATTGTAAAAAAAAAAAAAAGATCATTCACCTGTCCCTGGTGACAACACTCTACACTACCACTAGACCCTTTGTTCACGTTCAGCAACTTTACATACTTACTTTCCTGATCCTATTCCATAAAAAACATTCACCATGATATGGAATTCACCTGTCACAGGAAGCCAGAGTTCACACTTATCCTGAGGCTTCAAATAAGGCATTCTTTGCTGGTTCAATTCATAAGGCTAGTTAAAGTCACGGTCTTTTTCAGAGTTTAAGTATTTTATCTTTTTTTTTTCTCCTACCTGTTTCTTATTCCTGGAGGAAGATTTCTCTTTCCAACATCCGTAGCTGGATTCATGCATGCAAACAAGCGAAAATCAGGGTGACGTACAAGAGGCTCTAAAGGAAAACAGGAATGTAACAAAGGATTAGTTAAACACAGGATATTTATTACATTAAATTAAGTAAATTTCTTCTAAACCAGTTTTCTATTACTGCATTACTATGTTTTCTTAAAATGCCAGGGTGATAAGTCTTCGGAGAGTAACACCATAGAATTTCGTAGAAGTATTCCTGCATCTTTACAACAGCCATAGCAAGTGGAACCTTTACTTTGATTCGTGCATAGCACGACGTTTTTACTACACTGAATATTTCATAAATTGTATAACCCCTAAAATGAGGAACTCCTTTTGTGTCTTTCAGAACAATGGTAGCACTTCTGTTGGCCAGAAAGAAAGGACAGCCTCAGGAGCTCATAGAACATTTGTCTCTAGTTGCAGCTCTAGAAAATGCTATTTAGCAGTTGCATTTTTCACCTTTGGATCTGTACTGGGTCTGGCTGTGATGGAGTTATCTTTCTTCATAGCAGTCCCCATGGTGCTGCGTTTTGGATTTGGGGCTAAAACACTTAATAGCACACTGATGTTTTGCCTGTTGCTGAATTGTGCTTGCACAGCCTTATGTTTCCCCCCCACGCCCCCAACTCATCAAGTGGCCTGGGGATGAGCAAAGCTGAGAAGTGACACAGCTGGGGCAGCTGTCCCAAATGGGCCAACAGCATAAAAAACATCATGTTCAGCAATATGAACTGGAACAGAGGAAGAAGGGATGGTGATTTTTGAATATAGAAATAGTACCTGTGTCTCCTCTGTCTAGTAACACCAGTGACCCAGATGATCCTTCCAATAAACCACTCAGACACTCTAAAGTCTCTGCTGCAGCCAAGTTAATCTCGTCCAATAAAATCCACTCTCCTTTTTTTACTGCTTGTGCCAGAGTACCCTAAAAAGAAGATCTATTTGTTAATCATATCACTAGCAGTAATATCTCATCTAAAGCATCAGCATATTGGAAATACTTGTATTGCAGTCTATGGGTTGATCAGATGAATGGCAGTCTCAGATTATTTTTTTTTTTACAGCAATAACAGTTTTTCTGCTCTCCCTCAATGACAGCAATTACTTTGTAAGTCATAAAAGCCAGACAGTTACCATACTTATCAACTACCATTTAGATTTGCACATTTATAACAGAATTAACCTTTCTGGTTTGTGCAATGTTGGCTGTCAGTGATATCTATCACTGTGGTGCATAAGCTTCACTGACAACACTAAGAATAAGATGGTTCATCTAAAGAAAATCAAACAATGTCAAAAGCAGTATTGTATTTCTCAGTGAGCTACTTGATAAACTAAAACTATACTTAGGTCAAAGGTTCCCCTACCATTTACGTAGTCATTTTCAGAAAGAGGGACGGTCATTTATACTAAATCTGAGAGCATGTATTCAGACTAACAGGATGACAAGGAACAGCCATGCACAAAACATTATAGTTTCCCCCATTGCATACAATGTCACTAGACTATTACACCATGGATTTGAAACATTTCAAAAAAAAATTACTTCCAGAAACATAGTACAGATTCTTATAATTAAATACTTCACAGGTAGCCCTAGGCACGAGGATGTCCTACCGGAGATCGGTCAAGATGTATTTTGTAATCTCATCCATTTAAAGAGATTATATGCCATACTGCTGATATTCTTTTATCATTAATCCTTACTACACAGCATTGAGTTAATGTGTTACCACCAACATTCTTTTTCTCCCTCCCTCCCCTTCAAGTTGTTCCACATAGTTATCATGGAACAAGTTCTACTTCACAGCAAGAGATTCTTGCCAGGATGTTATTTGTATAATACTGATTTCAACATCTTATAAATGTTCCTCCTCATTCTTCCCAGCATCAAAATGCAACACTCTAAATACCTCTACAAATGCGAAGAGAAGAGCATTTTCTGTCATTCTCATCTGTTGATGAGCATGATTCAGTTTAAGACCAAATGCCTCCCACTTCTCCTTCAGTGGTGAACCTGTAACCAAAACAAAATTTGAGTTTGCACCAACAGAACAACAGCACACAAATGCTTAAAAACAGTATTTTATAGAATCATAATATCATTTACGTTGGAAAAGACCTTCAAGTCCAACCGCCAACTTGACCTACCAAGTCCCATCACTAACCATATCCCTTAGTGCCACATCCACATGTCTATCAAGCTGTTTCAAGCACAAATACAAAGCTAAGCTTGGCTGAGTACCAAAAACATTCAAGTTCTACAGTAGACATCTCATGAATTTAAATATATATATATTTTTATATATCAACTTTTTTTTTTTTTTAGCTGTACACTGTTGACATATAATTTGCTATTCATTGTAAAGCGTCCTAGCTTAGAATAAATATTTATGCTGGCAATTCACTTGAATTGGCACGACTGTTACCACTCTAATTCCCAAGGACAGCAAGAGACATCTCAGAAAAATAAAAGCAAATTTACAAGCCTTACAACAGAACAGATTAACAACGACCACTTCAGTATCAGTAAAAATACTGCTGCTTATCAGTTATAGAATTGTTTACTGTTGTACTTATTTCAGTTACTCGCTTAAAGTCACAGCTTGATGCATATGCAGCATCATGACTTAAACTGCCAGCTTTCCAAGTTACAGTAGATTTCAGCTTTTCTGTATTTTAGGATTGTCGATAAGTGCAATAAGTACTCTTTAATGCCTCATCTCTTTTGACGTTTGTGCATATTTGTTTTTATATCCGCATATTCAGAGGAATCAATTAAAAGAAAGGGGAAGAAGAGGTTCATAATTAAGTTTACTTGGCCCATACTACACAAAAGCTACAACTTCATTTGTTTAGCAGGTCTAGGACCAGAAGCCACTCCATGAAAGGCACAGTATCAGTATTGCATCTGTCCCAAGTAGGTAGAGAAGTATAAAACAAGAAAAACCGTTACCCAGAGACAAAAGACAGCAAATTACAGCAAAGCACTGGTCAAGTCAGCATCACCAACACTGAAACCAAGTCACCAGCAAGCTCTTATCAAGCTTTTAAAGTCATTATTACCCTAAGTGAATTATTACTTTGTGGGTTTCTTTTGTTTTGTTTTGCTTAGCTTTCAAAATAGGTGGTATTTGCTGAGACCTAATGAGATTCCAGGTCTGAAAGTATGAATGATTCATATGCAAGACTGACACAAACAGCTAGGACTGTTCACCAACACTGCAAACAAGTAACACAGTGAGTGGAGATGGGATGTCAAGGGCATCATAGGTCAGACAAGCCAAACTTAACTCTGTCAGACATAGCAAACAAACAGCAGTGATCGGTTAGAAAAAAAGACCTTTCTAACAGTATTTTGAATGCCTTGCTGTAGACCAAGGCTGCATTTTTCAAAACGAGAAGAAACGTATGTAATAAAGGGGGGGTGAATGAAAAACGGAAAAGACAACCAATGAACAAAAATTCACCACTACTTGTCTACTCTCTGCAACAGTTCATCTGTGTTCATCTGAATTCTCACCAGATGCATTTTCTTTTGTTTCCTTATTAACTGCAGATTTATGAATATGTTGCATTAGTTTTAGCAGATCATGCCAACGTTTCTGTCTGTAGCAGGTCTGAATGTGTCCCAGGAATGTTTGATTTTTCTTTCTAGAAAACGTTTGATAGAAGAGTTCTTCAAACGACTCTCGCAGAGGTAGCCAGATCAGCTTGTTATCCACAGGCTTATAACTGAAGAGAAGCAAAAGAGTAATTACTTGTTTGTCATTGTCATGGAGGAACAGGAACTAACATTTGTGTACTAACAAAAGCATTTTGAAATGGAAGCAGTACCGTGCATTAGGGAACCCAAGTTTCCAAAGGCTTTTTGCACATATTTAAACTACTAAGTCCAGACTGCCCCAGTCAGTGAAGTAGTGTTGCTACTACTCACTAATATGTCTAGTGAATATTACATTGGAATTATACTGAACTGCTTAGCCATTTTTAAAGCAACATTGGGTTCTGCTTTTAAATCTCTTCGTCACATACACTCAATACATTCATACGTTTCAGTGAAACTGCATGTGTTCTTCAGCAAGGAGAGCAAGATTTCTGCATGTAAAGGTAAGAAGGTAAGACATTACACTACTATGAAACAGGTCTGCATCTAAAAACATTTCTTTGACAACACAACAATGCTTTCAACTAGTAACTTTTTCTTATACTGCCGATTTGTTACACAAAACAGACCAAACAGCAGTCAGTGACTTACCCTCCTAGCAGATCAGCAGTGTCACTTTGTTGGTTCATGTTGACAACCCTCAGGTGGTGTCCTTGAAAAAGAAATAGAAAGCACATCAACTTGTTTCTGCGTTTTGTGCTGCTGTTGTTGCCTTTTTTTTCTTTTTATCATCTTTGTACAAGTTAGTCTTCACATTTCATTTACCTGTAATATGAGCGAGGTACTGAACAGTTGAAGTTTTGCCAGTTCCTGTTTCACCAACCAAGAGCACAGGCTCTCCTTTGACAACACAAACTGCAAGCTGCTCAATCAATACTGCTGACGGCCGTGTGGCAGCAAAGGTTTGCTTTGTTCTGACAAAATAAAGGAAGCTATTAAAAGCCAAGATTTATCCAACAGCTCGTTTCAATTTTACCCTTATTGTTTTTTAGAGAAGTAGTTGAATTGAGGATTTGTTTTTATTATTACTATTTTTTATTAAAAATAAGGTTTTGAAAAATACTACTTCTGAAACACCCTTGTAAGTATTATATAAGGCACTTACTTTCCTCAACATACAACCTAGAAATTCAGGACTCTCAAAGAAGTTCCTGGACAGTGGAATTACTGCCACATACTACAAAGACAGTCAAAATCTTATTACAACATCTGCGGATCCAAACTGCTTTGAAGAACTCTAGGACAAAAGAACCTGAAAATCCCTATGCTTTGGCAGCCAGAAGAACTATGATGCAGACAGCTTTAAAGACACACAATGTAAAACTCAGATCACAAGAGAAAGAACTCATCACATTTGAGTTGAGATTATTTGATTTGCACTTTTTAATTGTGTTACTTCCAGTCTATTCTATTTCAACACAAAATGTTTCAATTCAAATGAAAACCAAAAGCTATTCTACCTTTTTACGGTAAGAGCCAGGGTTTGTTTCTTCATGAGGCGCACTCTTCCCACAGAAACTTCTTGGTCCCTTAATAAAATTTCTGGTTTATACAGCTCGCAAAAGAACTCTACCTGTGAAGAAAACGTCAAGGTTACCAATAACAATGTTGCCTGCAACATCACACTGAGAACACCCTTGGCAGAGGAGAATACATTTCTGTAATGAAATAATGGAAAGAAGTCAAACAGGAGTTTCAGGGATCCATCTGTCCCCTCAGCTGAAAAGTTTTTCCGTCCTGAAGTAACAGTGGAGGACATTTGCTTCATAATAAAACTTTTATGGTCAGAAATAGCTGACAAAGTAACCATTCAGTTTAACTCAGCTGTTTATATCACACAATATTAGTATATAGATGAGCTCTACAGCTTTGGAATTGACAATTACAGAACATGTTTGACATGTTTGTTTCTGGACTCCTCATTTAAGTGATTAATTAAGAACTGGGGTGGGGAAACCACACAGAGTGGGAGGGGAAGACAACACTCTTTACACTTCTACTACTCTGTGAATCTAGCAGTGTCATGTGCTTAGGTAACTGCAGACTTTCAGCTGTGTCATGCTTCTTTTGCACGAAGCCATTTGAAATGTGCTCTGAAATAAGCTCACTGCAACTTTCAGAGAAAATAAAACGGCTGAAAATAAAACAATAAGAAGTAGACGTCAGGATTGCAGAGAAAGAACAAAAGCGTGTGAAGGGTAGAGAGATGGGCATATTTTTTAAGAAAAATATTAGAACACAGTACATATAAATGAACCACAAGAAAAAATCAACTTATGTAATATTACCAATAAACATCAGGTTAATTATGTCTTAACATACCTTTTTCTTGGAAATATTTAGTTTACTTCCAATAACTTTTGCCATTTTCTGTCTGCTTCCTTGGTTGGACAGCATAGCCGTGAAACAGTCCAATGCCTGTCAAGGGGAAAACAAAACAACTTATAAAATTTGTATTGAATATGGTATTATATGAGAAGCACCATCTTTATTTTTATGAGGCTGAACCCAATCCAACAAAGGCAAATACAATTATTTCATCATTGTTGGATGAATTCAAGCAATGAAGTTCAAAAGAGATGAAATAGGAAGTTCTGAACTCTGTAATGTAGTGGGTTTATACTGAACCCACCCTATAAAAAGTAAAAGCTTTTCATAGCCAGTCACAGAAGCTATTTTCAGACGACTGGAGCAAAATGAAAGAAGTGATGTTCCAAGATCTCACAACCTTAAAAATGGCCTGACTGATGCACACCTAAAAAAAAATCAAAACCTGGAACATAAGTTCCCATATAAGAAGTAGGAAAGATGTCCCATATTTCAACAAAAAGGGAGTACCTTAAAATTACCCTGCAAATTTAAGTATCTAATTCTGCTGAGGGATTCAGATACTGTTTCACAAAGGACACAAGACTAAGGAGAACAGAGCAGACAGCTATCACTAGGATATAGCTTTGACTGAAACATGATCGGCCAAGAAGCTCCACCACTGAGCTGTGCTAATGTCACAAAACATGGCACACCAGCCAGTACTAACCTGAGAGGGATTAAGCCCTCTTAGCATTCAGTAAATTCAGACACACAACATTTAAGACACCTAACACACACACACACTGTATGGATGCATGTATTATGAAGTAAGTGCATACCAAGGATTCAGCATTAGCAGTATCATCAAATAAACATGGCTCCAATGCTGTGAATAGACTCAGATACTGACTCTCTATGCCTGTGGACATCACTAAGTGATGCGCTCCCCACTATCTCCATTACCTAAGGGATATTCAGCAGCAGCATACTAGTGCCTCATTGCAGAATAGTGAAGGTTTTTTTAGTTTGTTTTTTTTTTAGTTTCTTACTATTCTAGCTTGCTAGTGATAAGTAACAAATTACCGTAATCTCCCTATGCTGAGTCTGTTTTGCCCATGAGTGATCTCCCTGTCCTTATCTCAACCCTTGAGCCCTTGTCACCATATTTTCTCCCCCTTTCCCTTTGAGGAAGTAGAGTGAAAGAGCAGTTGTGGTGGAGTTCAGCTGCCCACCTGAGTAAAAACCACCATCCTGAGACAGAGCTAATTTTCTTCGCAGGGGCTCACACAATGTTGTGTTCTGGATTTTTGATGGAAGTACTGGTGATAATAGACCAGTATTTTTAGCTGTTGCAGAGCAGTGCTCACATAGAGCCAAGAACTTCATGCCAGCAAGGAGGCTGGGCATGCAGAAGAAAGAAGCTGGGAGGGAACAGCCAGGACAGCTGACCCTTCTAATTTTGGAAGCACTTCTGATAAATACTTTTTAATTTTCCCTCTTTCTGAGATATCCACAGTAAGGTTTTATAGTAAATATAGCTTCTGAGTAACAAGTAGCAAACACCAAGTACATCTAATACTTTAAAGACTCAACTAAACCTAGGGCCTTTTCCTTGTTGCATACAAAATGTGCAGTGCAAGTGAATGAAATGAATGTTTAAATGATAAGCGTGTCTGTCAAATTGTATTAATTTCATAAATTTTCACTCTTTCCCAATCACATGCAACCCCAGCTCACATCAGTCGAAACTGTGTTGCAGCATACTTTTTGTATGCCAGTAGTAAGTCTAGATTGGCTTTCAGCACACTGCAAACAGCTTTCCTACTACTAAGGAAAGAGACTAATAAATACATAACATTCCAACTACAGTCCAGCTGCTTCAGATAAAACTAAATATAAAATCCTATCTCACACTCCCAAATAGTGTATGTTAAGATATGTGACACAATAACAGAGTTCAGGTAAGCAATTTCCAAATCAAGTCTTACTGCACCTCCTGAAAAATATTCACTGCTGTGGTTGACGAAGAACTGTCGAAGTTGTAAGCAATTCTGCTGCACCAATTCAATAAATCTCTAAAAATAAAAACAAAAAGATTTGGTACAATCAAGCCAAATTGTACAGCATCTTCTCTCATGTTCAGCTTAGTTCATTATGTCATCTTTTGGTAATTACACACCTAGTTGTTATTTACATTGTACATGGAAAGCCACACACAAGAAGGATGCTGTATTTAAAAGAATAGATGAATACATACAGACCCACAGGGTTGCTTTCTGATAGGTTGCTTGGAAATTTGCAATACATATTCCATTAAACCATTACGGATAAGTAATTATGAAACTGAAAACATGAAAACCAGCATGTTTTTCATCCAGAAACGTACAAAGAACTATTTTACAGGATACCAATTCCTCCTCAACAAGATCTTTGGAAAGGTGAGAAAAGGAAACATATAATTCTCTGAAAATAGCAACTGTTTTAAAGTAAGCGGCATTCCTACGCTTCACAAAAATGAGGTACTACACATAGCTAGTGCGTGCTGACATTCACAAAGCACTACTGCTTATAATAAGCCCACACGAGCAGAACTGACATGTGGTATGAGAAGTGAAGAAGAAGTAATTCAATACCAAGCTGCATTTCATCACAAAAATTCTGAAATTAATAGTACTTCACAGGGTCTGGGTATTTTGAGGCATGTCTAAGTTAGAATGCTACAAGTGAATGTCTAATATGAAGTTGTCTAGATGAGCAACTATATACAACTGCTGAAAAGTTATCTATACTAGTATTGTGAAAACATTATACAGTATATTTCAGTCAGTAATTCTTTTAACCAGAACAGACATTTTGTGTTAAAATAAATTGAAAAGTAATCCACATCTTCATTCCAACTTATTTCTCAGCACTGCATCTGAAACGCATACTTTTTTGTCAAAAAAAAAAAGTGCAGAAGTACAGCAAATATGCCCTAAATAATTCACATTGAGTTTTAAGATGCATTAAACATGATTTTAAAATTAAAAATGGAAACCTCCATTTTTATTAAATTCCAGCTTAATTATTCAAACTATTAACAATATTTTTAAAAAAAGGAAAGAGGAAAATGAAAAAGATAATCTCCTGCTCTATACAGCTAACTGACAAAACTTCTTCCTAATAAACATATAAGAAAAGACAACCTTAGAGATAGTTCTCGTCCTTCCAGATTTGGTTTCTTATTTTCTGATCTTGATTCTGATGCATCTTCTGACGCACGGCTGGAGCCAGAAGCACTGTTTTCTGATGCCTGATACTTGTCACCCGTAAGGTGAATGAAAATGTCTAGCAAGTGATCAGTTACATGAGCAAGGTTGGGGTATTTGCTCTGAAGAACCTGAAAATGGGGGAGGAAAAAAAAAATCTTCATCACTGGAATGAAACCATCAGCCTCCCAAACTTCAACAGAAACAGACACTCAAGCTAGCAAGCTGCACAAAACCAGTCTCTTGTAATCTCTCTTCTGAAGCAAATAAAAGTCATTGAGACTTGTATGATGTTGATATGGATGCCAACGGACAGTTTTCCCAACCCAACTTTACTCCAATTCATTTAATACCTTCGCACGAATACAAACAGGAAGAACAAAAAGCAAATTCGACCCTAAAGTAAACTCAAATCTAAAATCAATCAATCTAAAATCAATCTAAACCCAAATCATGATGATGCAACTTTATCTACAGAAGTTCTTGCCTCCTATCCCTCTTTGTAAGGACTTTTTAGAGCACTCAGGTTGCCTATATACCATGCTAAGACACATACAAGGCTAATTTTTCTTCTATAATTTCCTTTCAGCTCAATTTTCTGCTAAAGCTTGCTGACCAAAATCAGCTTTTCACAGGTACAGGCCAGAAACCAGTACTGATACTATCCTGCCAAACTGACTTTTAAGATTAGCCAGAACATTTATTTTCCAAGATCTGAAGTGATAAGGGTGTACTGCTGAACTTAGGGACAAAAATAAGGACCAAATTTATTACTGAAAACCATCTACTACCCTTAATTAAAACAATTATTCGCATACCACAATAGAGCAAGACTACCATACCTCCTTGAGTTCTACTTTGCTCATGTTATCCAGATGTATTTTGGTCCAATACTTGTCCAAAAGAGAGGCATGGCTGCTTTGCTGTCTGTACCAACCTCCACCACAACTGAATACTCTAAATTAAAATAACACAAAGGAACATACATATTGTTATCTTACTGAAGAATTCAGCACTTTCAGACACCCTACCTTGCTTTTCTGTGCTTTCCAAATCATTTGTTCTTTTATCACTGTGTTTCCCCCCTCTAGCGCAAAATCTCCTTAGAGATACTTTCAGAAAGATGACTGACAATAAGTTAAGCCAATCAGAAACACCATGCAGAAATCAAGACACCTTGTGCATATTGATCATAAACCTTCTTCACACAGCAACTGCTAAGAGTGGTATTTTGTTTTGGTAGGGGTTGGTTTAGTAGGTGTGCCCCCCGCCCCGAGCTTCATACTTTTAACCTCATTGAAGTAACTTTTCAAAGACTGGATCCACCCAGTAGTCATATAAAGTTAGTAACAAAGTTGCTTTAAAATGGAAAAGGTTCCTCTCATAGCGCCCATAGCTTCTAC
The DNA here is from genome assembly GCF_009769625.2 of Cygnus olor. Classification (NCBI taxonomy): domain Eukaryota; kingdom Metazoa; phylum Chordata; class Aves; order Anseriformes; family Anatidae; genus Cygnus; species Cygnus olor. The sequence continues at coordinate 39,352,596 of NC_049171.1, forward strand.
CACTTGTTAATTGGAAATTGCTAGAATATTCATGACCAAGTACTTTGCACTTACTGCCTTTGACTTAAAAATCAAACAATCTGTGCTATTAAGCTCATTTAATTTTATATGCCTACCTCCTGGTTGCAAAAAACTGGAATCCCGGTGCTACTTTTAAGCAATCACCACGGCCAGGAATTAGCAACTCCCTTTTTTCCAAAAGAGGAATCAGCACAGAGATCTGGAGAATAAAAAAAAATAAAAAATAAAACTGTGTGTGTGTGTGTGTGAAACAAACATCTTACCCATCCACACTCACGATGCTAGAGCACACCCCACTGAGAATCACATTTTCATCAACTGCTGTTCCTGCAGACTACATTTTCAAGTAAAACTAACAGGAATCGTAGACTCACAGTTAATTTTACTCAGCAATGAAAGTCACAGGTATGTTTCGCTCTTTTCTCCTACATTCAGATTTAGTAAGAGAATGGAAATGAGTCTTTACACTGTAAGTCCAATCTAACACCATTGTGTTTGAGCTGTCAAACGAATTGCCAGACACTTGGTTCTCAGAAGAGCTGGAAGGTTTGTTTTCTTTCTATCCGAACAAAGATAATACCCACCTAGAAGACTTCACTCAAAAACATTATCATTGTTCACTATATAGCCTGCTACACCCTAGCAGAATTAGGTATGGATTTAAAGAATCTATCCTTCCACACAGAAGGACAGTAATAATGGTGGAATGAGAAAAGGGAGGGAGGTCTACAACATTCCCTTGGCACAGAGGAAGGGAATCATGGAGACTTTGATATGGAGAAAGAATACGGGATGCCTGCAGGGGAGACCTGAAGGAAAAGTGAGATGAATGCAGGATACTACTAGGGGCATGCTTATGATGAGTGCAACGAACTGAGTCCACAGAAGCAAACAACTGCACAACCCTCTGGCAATGAAAAACTGTCCAGTACACACAAGCAACATTTCTTGGCTTTCTTGTAAACTCCCTATACTTTGGAAGAGTGGAATCCCATAAACAAACTGTCAGGTTTGTCAGTCACATAAAGGATGCTTTACAAAACAGATACGAAAGAAAACTCTTTGCAAAATGTCCAGCAGGCCTGGTGTCTCTATGACATCATTCTTGGTGGAGATGTTCTTTCAGCAGCCATCACTTCAAAGGGCAATAGTGACAGTACAACAAGTACTAGTTCTGAATACAGGAAATCAGCTAAAAACTATATAACGACTTAATAAATAACACAATCCAAGACGGAAAAAACAATATTATTTTGAAATGACAAAAAAATCATTAGAAGATCTTATTATCAATATTGCTCTAACACAGTGACTAATATTCTGCAGTGTCTGTGGCCACATTTGTTTTCAAATATTGAAACATAATTTAAAAGACACATAGCTCATTATCAGAATCACTTTAAATCCCCATACTGAAGTCTGGCATCAGGGCCAATATCGTGACTGCTCTACAACAATGACAAAAACGAATACAGTGCAACAACGTCTGAACAAAGCCTGGTTAAATCTTTTTTAACTCCCTGTTACAAGGGCAGTATTTTCAGCACGCTGCTGCAGAACGCATGGTGACTGGACTCCAAAAACTGCTAGTATAGTACGGGTCTTAAGACAAATACTTTACAGTGAAGAAGAACCTACGTACCACATCCAGAGGAGCATAATCAATATCCTCCAGAAGTATCCAGTGACCTTTAGTAACAGCTTGCGTCAAGGTTCCAGGCTGCCATACAAACTCCCCTGGGACATCTGTACAACGATACATACCAAGCAGCGTCTATGACAGAAACAATCATTAAATTAGAGACTTGTTCATTACATGCTTTCGCAATTCAGAGTAAAAACCTTAAGAAAATGTCCGAAGTTGGCATACAAATAACATTTACATAGCCTGCACATTATTAAACAGTTTATCTGATAATCCCAGTAATGTGTGCCCAGCATTACACTTTTTTTTAAATAAAAAAAAGTTTCACTCCACCATATATACGATAACCTAACTGAAGCACAGTATCTAACTAGATAATTGGAAGTGTATTTACAGAGTTGTACCACCAAAACAAATGAACAAAAATCAACAGGATAACACACTAAACTGCACTGTATCTTACATCTTAACCAGCTCTAACTGAGCTGCTAACATAAGAGAAGTTCTCAAAAAAGTATTTCAAAGGCACAAAACCAATGGAGTTTTACTTTCTGTGAAGTGGTAACTTTCACATTTCAGCATTCCTTAAATAATCAAGTTTCTGGTTTCACTATTTCACATTTTGTACCTTGAACTTTATCACTTTTTCTTTAAATGACTGTCTTACTCATGTATATGAAAAGATACTCTTGTGGAGAATAGCTGTTAGATGGTGAAGTAAGCTGTTCTATGCAAGTAAAGAAGGTGATTTTGTACGGCTAATAAAAACCTTCAGAGAACACTTCTGGTAGACACCAACCACTTCAGAAAACTAAATATAAATCGAGCCAAACAATATTAATAAACTCAAACTCACAAGTATGCAAATCCAAAAGAATGTGAAGCTACCACCAGAGTTGAAGATATTTCTACAGGTAAAGCTAGATCCCTATTCTATAACTGCAAGCATCCTCATAGGGTCTTACTTCATTTTATCTTCACCAAAAAGTAACTGCGATCAGATTAAACTGACAACAACCCATCTAAACATGTAAATCAAAGTGTCCATACAACCTTTGGCAGCAGCTTCCATCATTTTCAAATCAATTTTTTGTCAAGCTTTTTTTAAAAAAAAGACACACAATCAGCGGAGCTCTTCCACATAGGAAAAACAGTGACAAAACGTAATTTAAAATGGATCAGGTACATCACAATTATGTGCAGAATTTACATCATAAATTTGAAGAAAAATCAGTTAAGCTTCACTATTCTTATCAATAGCCAGAGCAGTACTACAAAGAATTGGGGGTTGTGAGCTTCTTGGGGGAAGTTAAATTTCATCTTATTAGAAAAGCAAGTCCATACTTCAAGTAAAAATAATGTCTGATCATTGGACCATAAAACAATTTCATCAGTTACCTTACTATCAGTTTGATCCCCAAGTTGGACTTTTAAAATATGAGGAGGCTTTGTTCTTCCTGTAGCAGCTGCTAAATATTCAATTAAAGAAGTTTTGCCGCATCCTATTGGTCCTTCTAATAAAACAGGACTTTGAAATGCTACAGCAATAGCAAGGTTTTGAAGATTTGTGCAGGCAGATTCAACCAGAACAAAATGGCTAGTGTTTTCCTGTTGAAACATAAAATTTGAGTTACTACACTGAATTATTTTTTTTTTAATATCAGTTTTTACAACACAGAACAATTAGGAAAGCGAGTATGATGACTAGAAAATTTTGGCCTGTAGATCTGTCAACACACATCAAATAAAATAAAGGATTCTAGAGCTATGGACTATAAAGAATGTATTTAATGACAGATATTGGTGGTGTGGCTCTCTATATTAGAGAGTGTTTTGATGTTGAGGAACTTGAGGCTGGGAATGATAAGGTTGAGTCCCTATGGGTTAGGATCAACAGGAAGGCCAACAAGGCAAGCATCCTGGTGGGGGTCTGTTATAGACCGCTGAACCAGGATGAGGAGACAGATGAGGAGTTCTACAGGCAGCTGGCAGAAGTTGCAAAATTGTCAGCGCTTGTTCTCGTGGGGGACTTCAACTTCCCAGACATATCCTGGAAGCACAACACAGCCCAGAGGAAGCAGTCTAGGAGGTTTCTGGAGAGCGTGGAAGACAGCTTCCTGACGCAGCTGGTTAGAGAGCCTACCAGGGGAGGTGCCCCGCTAGACCTTCTGTTCACAAACAGTGACGGACTGGTGGGAGATGTGGTGGTCGAGAGCTGTCTTGGGCAGAGTGACCACGAAATGGTAGAGTTCTCTATTCTTGGCAAAGTCAGGAAGGGGACCAGTAAAGCCACTGTCTTGGACTTCCGGAGGGCTGACTTTGAGCTGTTCAGGACACTGGTTGGCAGAGTCCCTTGGGAGGTGGTTCTGAAGGGCAGAGGAGTCCAGGAAGGCTGGGCACTCTTGAAGAAGGAAATCTTAATGGCTCAGGAGCAGTCTGTCCCCACGTGCCCAAAGACGAGCCAGCGCGGAAGAAGACCAGCCTGGCTGAACAGAGAGTTGTGGCTCGAGCTTAGGAGAAAAAGGAGGGTTTATAATCTTTGGAAAAGAGGGCGGGCCACTCAAGAGGACTATAAGGATGTTGCGAGGCTGTGCAGGGACAAAATTAGAAAAGCCAAAGCTCATCTGGAGCTCAATCTGGCTACTGCTGTTAAAGATAAAAAATGTTTTTACAAATACATCAACACAAAAAGGAGGACTAAGGAGAATCTCCATCCTTTACTGGATGTGGGGGGAAACTTAGTGACGAGAGATAAGGAAAAGGCTGAGGTGCTTAATGCCTTCTTTGTCTCAGTCTTAGCAGCAAGACCAGTTGTTCTCTGGATACCTGGTACCCTGAGCTGGTGGAAGGGGATGGGGAGCAGGATTGGGCCCTCACTATCCACGAGGAAATGGTTGGCGACCTGCTACAGCACTTGGATGTACACAAGTCGATGGGGCCGGATGGGATCCATCCGAGGGTACTGAGCGAACTGGCGGAGGAGCTGGCCAAGCCGCCTTCCATCATTTATCGGCAGTCCTGGCTATCAGGAGAGGTCCCAGTCGACTGGCAGCTAGCAAATGTGACGCCCATCTACAAGAAGGGTCGGAGGGTAGACCCGGGAAACTATAGGCCTGTTAGTTTGACCTCAGTGCCAGGGAAGCTCATGGAGCAGATTATCTTGAGTGTCATCACACATCACTTACAGGGCAACCAGGCGATCAGGCCCAGTCAGCATGGGTTTATGAAAGGCAGGTCCTGCTTGACGAACCTGATCTCCTTCTATGACAAAGTGACGCGCTTGGTGGATGAGGGGAAGGCTGTGGATGTGATCTACCTTGACTTCAGTAAGGCTTTTGACACCGTTTCCCACAACATTCTCCTCAAAAAACTGGCTGCTTATGGCTTGGACTGGTGTACGCTTCGTTGAGTTAAAAACTGGCTGGATAGCTGGGCCCAAAGAGTTGTGGTGAATGGAGTCAAATCCAGTTGGAGGCCGGTCACTAGTAGAGTCCCCCAGGGCTCAGTGCTGGGGCCAGTCCTCTTCAATACCTTTATCGATGATCTGGATGAGGGGATCGAGTGCACCCTCAGTAAGTTTGCAGATGACACCAAGTTAGGGGCGTGTGTCAATCTGCTTGAGGGTAAGAAGGCTCTGCAGGAGGATCTGGATAGGCTGGACCGATGGGCTGAGGCCAACTGTATGAAGTTCAACAAGGCCAAGTGCTGGGTCCTGCATCTGGGGCACAACAACCCCAAGCAGAGCTACAGGCTGGGAGATGAGTGGTTGGAAAGCTGCCTGGCAGAGAAGGACCTGGGAGTACTGGTTGATAGTCAGCTGAATATGAGCCAGCAGTGTGCTCAGGTGGCCAAGAAGGCCAACAGCATCCTGGCTTCCATAAGAAGAAGTGTGGCCAGCAGGACTAGGGAAGCGATTGCCCCCCTGTACTCGGCTCTGGTGAGACCACAGCTCGAGTACTGTGTTCAGTTTTGGGCCCCTCGCTACAAGAAGGACATGGAGGTGCTCGAGAGAGTCCAGAGAAGGGCAATGAAGCTGGTGAGGGTCTGGAGAACAAGTCTTACAAGGAGCGGCTGAGGAAGCTGGGGTTGTTTAGCCTGGAGAAGAGGAGGCTCAGGGCCGACCTTATCACTCTCTATAGGTACCTTAAAGGAGGCTGTAGAGAGGTGGGGGTTGGTCTATTCTCCCACGTGCCTGGTGACAGGATGAGGGGGAATGGGCTAAAGTTGCGCCAGGGGAGGTTTAGGTTGGATATTTACTTCTTTAAACTTCTTTACTGAAAGGGTTGCTAGGCATTGGAATGGGCTGCCCAGGGAAGTGGTTGAGTCACCATCCCTGGAGGTCTTTAAGAGACATTCAGATGTTGAACTTAGTGATATGGTTTAGTGGAGGACTTGTTAGTGTTAGGTCAGAGGTTGGACTAGGTGATCTTGGAGGTCTCTTCCAACCTAGACGATTCTGTGATATTAAAATAGATTTTTATCTAAAACCTGTTATAGGTGAAACACTTAATATAGTATACGTATATTTTGTTCCCAAACAGAGTTCACACTGCATTGACAATACATAGTAACTATTCAATCATTGCATTCACATCAGTCAAGTACAATTCGCAATATAAATGAAATTAAGCCATCAGAATGAATCTCAATCACAAAAAAAAATAATCAAACAGCAATTAGACTCAGATGATGCACGTATGAATACAAAAACTCAAATGTTGTATTTCTTTCTTTCTGCACAGGCCAAAGAATATGATCATTAAACTCAATACATGGAGGGCAGGGGAGATAAGTTCGGTAGAATTTTTGCTTTATTCACGTTGCAATGAATACATTTTATTGAATGGTAATTTATCAATATGACAGATATGCCTCAAATATATTAGTGACTGTAGGAGAGTAAAAATATCAGCATATGGCACAGAAACTAGTGCTTTCTTGCCAAAAGGCACAAAGAAGAAATCAAAATATATACGGCACTGAAACCAAATAGAATCTCTTGTATTTAAAATTTGATCATTTGATCTTCATTTCAAATAGTTTCATGTATTTCTCCTGCAACAATGCTAGTTTTTAAGAGTATCTGTGTTCCCTGACAGCACAATTGCAGCAGCAATGACACTATCATGCAAATAAAAACCTAGCTAAACAGCTCAGTTTGCCTTGCTGCAATGAATTCCAAACCATATTTTCAATGCTATAGTTTAAAAAAAAATAAGTAAATTACAGAAGTTAGGGGGGGGAAATGGAAAAATTGGGAGGAAACTGCTCTCATTCTTCTGCTACTCAAGAAATTCTCAGTATTGGTAGTTTTCTTTCATCTTTGTCATTCATTTGTAGATGTGTTGCAAAAATAGATAGCAATACTCAGGCTAATTAAGAGCTGAAATTTTGCCTACGTGAGGAAACCAGAGAAGAACACTGACTGCAGCTACAAAGATGAACCTGAACAGTTTGAGATGAATAGCATCTCAAGAGAAAATAGGTTAAAAAAATGTTACTTACTGAAACATTTATGCATTTGATCAAGTTGCTAAAACTGTAAGGCACTATATTCTGTGTTACGCTTCACTCCAGTGAAGCAGGGAAAGTAAGTTCTTGCTTACCTCTTCTCCCGTTTCCATGCCTTCTAGTAGAGTAATAAGCAACCTTGTTTTCCAGGGTTTTAAAAAGTGAACTTTGAAGAAAGACTGTTGATAAGATCCCTATGTAGCACAAAACACTACCTCATGCATGTAAAAACCACATCAGCTCCTTGCTTTACTCAGCTGTGGAAGTAATATCTTAACTTGGAATGGAGACACTATACAAGGCTGACTATTCTCTTATAGCATGTTCTTAAGAACTGTTATGAACAAAATTAAATGAACAGGACTATATATTTACTGCTTCGTTCCACTGCCATTCCACCTTCTATGCAGTGCCAGTATTATACATCACTAGATTACAGCACGCATTAAAGGAGAGAAAAATTACCCACCTCAGTATCATTTAAGCAGGAATAAAGTTAAAGTCAGCTCACAGCATTTAGGGATCCTTGAAAAAAAGGTACAAACTTAACCCTGGGTTACATACCTGCTGCTCTTCAGAAACAAGCTGTAGTCTAGGCAGCACAATACCACATACAGCTACTACATTTGCAGACAGGTCATCTGATACAACATGTCCTTGTTTATATTGCACTTCCTTCTCCTTTTGCCAAAATGAGGAGTCTGGATTGGCCAAAACAAGGGCTTGTTCCACATTCTGCACTTGAGATTCTTCTACTAGCCTGTCAAATCCATATCCACGTTTATTAATTCAGCTGAAAACCATCCACAAAAAACAAGCAGTGTTCAATATTTAAAGAGTTCTTACTTCAGCCTGAAATGCATCAGCTCCTCAGGATTGAAGATCTTCTTCAGGAAAGACAATTTATGTTCATCATTCATGCATGTAACCAGAGCAAGACAGTTTGAAGTATACCTAAAAATTTTATTTTAAACAAAACATGTCAAAACAGTCTTAAGAATTTTAGTTTGACAACTGTCACTTGCAAATCAAAATACCAGTTTTGGAAAAACATACAGAAAACTTTCTCTGCAGAAATTGGTATGCTTAAAATTAGTGGTATTAATCTTTATTTTTTTTAAGAGATTTTTCTGAGATATTTTTCTAGAGAAAAGCAATTATGTCATGGCATACTGTATCATTAACACACCAACTTGCTAGCTTTCCTCTGAAAGACTGAACATTCAACAGAAATACAGTAAAAAACAGCACTTTCCCAAATAAATGAAAGTAAACGTGTAAGACAATGAAAAACAAGTTTTCTTTGCCTGATTTTTCTTCTCCTGCCATTTTCTCTTCTTACTTGCTATTTCATGATATTTCTAAAATAACCTTAATACACTGAACTCAAGACTCGGTGCCAAAAGAAGCAAACTAATTCCAAGTCTTGGCTTCATAGAGCCAAGCTGTCTCGCAATACGAGAAAATATAATAGAGATCATAAATACACTTTTCATTTATTATACCACTGCTTTTACCTTCCAAGAACAAAGCTTTCAATGAGTTTGGGAGGGTTAGAGGGAAGGGGGGGCAGGGGCAGGTCGGTAGAGCGTTCCCAGAAGATTGGTTCAGGACAAAATTTACAAGTCTGCTCATTCACTTAAGATTATTACCTGAATACCAGGAAAATCCATTCCAACCAAATTAGTCATTCTTTTTCTAAGAATATCTAAATTCACGTCATCCTGGCTGATATACTTGACAGTACTCTTCTTCCTGTCCTTCCTGAATTAAGTACCTTAGTTTAAAATAATGAGTTACTAACACAATCTTTTCTTCTTCCAACAGTACAGAAGCAATGTTTCACCAAATTCACCATTTCTCATGAATCCAACTTTGGTAAACTCCAGTTATTTTAAAAAGATTATCTAGACTGTAAAAATCCAGAGCTTGAAATGCGCCTGAGAACTAACCTGGCAGATCACCACAGCTTACAACAGATAAAAGAATATATACAGATACCATTGTCACAGATTTTTCTGGTATTGTCTGGATCTTTTCTCTTTGCACACAAACACTTAAATACCTATATCTTGAATTGTATGTCTTCTCAAGGGAGAAACTTACCAACGGACTAACGTGTCATGACTCCTTAGGAGTGGAATACATACGCTCCAGTCCCATAATTCCCGGAAAACTGACTGTTCCTTTTGTAAAAACCTATAAGCTGCTTCCATGAGGTCACGTAACTTCATTCGTCTGCGCCCATATCGGACTGTGTTTGCATCTGAGCTCTCCAGGAAAAGCCTCTGAAAAACTGGTGATGTGTTCTTAAAATATCTTAAAGCAAATCTTCATATGAAAGAGAAAGAGAGAGAGTGATGGAACACAGGTATCTAAGCCAGAGCAAAAGAAAATAGCCACTAATGTTTTATTTCAGAGGTCCTGAAACATTAATTGATGGTATAGCTTGAATTGAGGTTTGTATTTAACTTTGGCCATGCCTGGAAAAGATAACCAGTTTAGCAATCAGCTGTCAACAGATACTTCACCTTATTAGAGATCATTAGTTGATTAACAAGGAGAAGCATTTTTTTGGTGAAATCCCTTTGATTTCTCTTGTTTACTGAGAAAGTAACACTGATTTCCACTTAAGCAACTTTGTATTCTACTGGCCTACAGGTCTAATATAAGATACAGACATTTTGGTTGTTGGCAGTTTTCAAGCCAGCTGTTGTGTTTTGCTTTCACTCTGATCGAATAATGATGAAAATCACATTAGATATTATCAAACAGTTTAAATAAGCTGTGTTTAAGACTTGTGCTTTCTGGGTAATTCTTTCAATTGAGAAGACCTTTGTTACTGTGGGAGACAATCCAAAGCACTGTAAAACCACCTCATCACCAGCAAACACTGATGTGCACACGCTCCGTAAATTCAAACACCGCACAAAGCGGCTCTGCGCTACTTACGGCAAAACATCTGGGTGGTCAGCAACCAGCTTGCTCATGGCTACACACAGCCTTTCATGCCGATCGTGGTTGATTTGGCCACCAGCTTTAACGGCTTCTGCATTTCGTTCCAGCAAATCCAACAAGATTGGTCGAAGCTGACGGCCAATTAATAGAGTACATTCTTTATCCAGTAGTAACTGCGCTAAAGTATCCAGGATGCATTGCCGGTCCTGCTGAGTCCAAGTCTAGAAGAAAGGAAGGTAGGAACAGGTTAAACGTGGAATGATTTAGACTTTTAACTTCAGAACAATTCATGCGGGATTCAAGGTGAATTTTACAGGAACAAATCTTCCAGAAAAAAGAAAAAAAAAGGGGGAAGGGGCAAAATTCACAGTGAAAGTACTTACTCGATACAGCTCTCCATAGTTTAAGAAACAAGGGAAACAGAACATATGATATGAAGAATAACAATAAATAGGAAATACAAAGAATTATAAATTCAAGTTTTCAAAAAAATTGAGCTGTTACTTCCATATCAGATGCAATTATGGTGAATAATGACAAGAAGCATGTATTTACAGTTTTGAAGTTGAGATTTTTTTTTTTATTTTTATTTTATTTTTTTTTTTTTTTTTACTTTTCTATAAAAGCAGTCCATTAGTGCAAAACAAAACATTAGGCTATAGAATATATGCAGAACAGATTCTGATCTGTTGTAGGGAAAAATAAATCATCACCCCACACAAGGAAACATCTTCCTAACTTTGTTACTGACAAGCCACAGGCAATCTTTGGTGCCTTTAAGCTCGTCTTTGGTCTTTGACCTCATGTTATTATGTAAGCACCGTTCCACTCCCATGATGTTCAGTGCACGTAATTCTGATTTGTGAAAAATCAGGATTAAAGATTTGCACTACAGCTGTTTTGCTCCCAACTTTGACCCTCCACTCTCCCCTTCCTCACTGACCGAGCAAGCGCTCATCCCATCAAGATGATTTTGTGTTTCCTGGCAAACAGCAGTAAATACAACCAGGCAAGGTAGCTTTCCAAACAAAATAGTCACTTACTGAACTCCTACAGAAACTTTCTGCAATTCACGTGGTGACATTTTAGCTAGATGTGCTGTCAATTTCTGCCTTTCCCAAGCTTTTGCTATCTGTGTAAAATGTGTGGCCATGCAGGGATGGTTTCATTGTTATCAGAGGTCCTGCACACCACTTTTGAAAGGTGCCCTCCTAAGGTTATACCACCACTGACATCTTTTTACAGCATGTATACACTTGTTCTTCACATCTCCTCCTGAATTTGAAAAAAGACAATCCCTCATTCAGCACAGTTTAAGTCAGGAAAGCTGCAGTATACATCATACACATTAAAATGACCACATTAATCACAATGTTTTGTTGTTGTTTTGTTTTTTTTTTAAACATGCTGCATTTATTTTTCTGAAAAGACGTAGGCTTATCTTCCTCTGACCTATCATAGCAGCATCAAAAGTAAGTGACGTTTAAAACGGAGCCGAAGGTCTGCATTCATCACAGAGCAAGCAAGAAGCTGCTCATTACTGGGGATCAGATTTTGAGTGGCAAAGTGACTGACAAGCTGTTAAAAGGAACATGGCTCGAAAGAATAGAAGATAAACTTCACGGTAAAAAATAAAAATTACCTTCATTTTCCAAATCAAATACATCTTTGACTACCCACATGAGGTACCAACAGGGTGCTTAATTTATTAACCAGAGCTTTCAGTAACAAAGAAACGGAACAAACAACAGTAAAACAGTAAATAAATGTGAATGAACCAGTCTGATTCAGTAACATTCTGTAGTTACAAGACTACCGTGCACCAAATCCATTAGCAATTTTGTGAGAGCAAGCAATTTTTAACCATTCTGTACAGTACCCTTAGGACATATAAAACTGATCACAAAACTGATCACAGTGGCAAAATTCTCATTCTACAAAGAGACTGTCTGCTGGATTTCAGAGCCTCTCAGAATTTAAATCAAAAACTTTTTGGAAAAGAGTAATACTGCGAGAGAGGAATTTTAGCTACCACTGATTTCCTGAAATACACAACTTTCTTAGTCAGTAGCAAAGGACAGCTGATCGGAAAGTGTTTAACATCAGTGTTCAAATCCAGGACAGCAGATCTGTGCCCACAGTCCCAAACAGCTGATACAAGAAAGCATCGCAAAGGCCTGACCCTCCAAATATCCAACAAATGCACGTGTCATGTATTATTACCGAAAGAGGCAATAAAGAGAAGCCCACCTAGGACTGAGAGCTGGAATTAAAGAAGACCCTGACTGCTCCTCCAGCAGCACGTCACCCTGTACAGCACATTCAGTCAGCACTCACAAGCCGCCTTTATTAAGAACTAGCTGAGTCCAAAACCCCAGCTTAGGAAGGGAAAGGATCACAGCAAGGCACAACCCGAGTCCCCAGGAAAGCCACATCCCTGATGACAGCTCGCAGGAGTTCCCCAGTCACACTGCACAGGTTTAACCCCGGGACACTTCCGACATGGGGGCAGGGGGCTGTGCATTTAAGTCCCTCTTCCCTGCCAACGCAGAACCACGTTCCCTCAGGTCAGGTCTAGTGACCTGACTGCACGGCAGTACATTTGGCAAGAAGATCCAACCTAACCCCCCTCCCAAAGTCTTCCACTGGGAGAGAAAATTGAAGGGATTTTCTGCGTTAGCACGCTTGCTAGATCCAGGATAAGAGGAGCAACAGAGAGATGTGGATATAAGCCAAGAGAAAACAGAGCTGGACCACTTAATTCGGCAGCTCTCCAGGTCAGCAAGATAAAGGAAAACAGGAACCTGCACTCCTCTAACCCACAAGCCTCAAGAAAAATAAAGAAAGAAAAGGCAGGTGGAATACACAGTCTCACAAGAAGAAGAAGGTGCTAACTTCAGCTACCTGCAAAACCAGAGAGAACTTCCTACACCTCCTCCAGTGCTGCGTAGTCAGCACACAGATTGCCACACACACAAAAAAAACAGAAATAGGACATGAGAATACACTCTGAGACAAATGCAACATACCTTCCCTTACTTATAAAGTTACATCTTCAAGAGTTACATCTTAAAGCTTAATTAAACTTTCAAACAAAAAGCTGAGCCACATTTTAGGAAAAAACAGCCTGCCTTAGCTGTCAGGACATTTTTCTGACAACCAGTAACTTTTTTGTTTTTGTTTTTTAAGAAAAAAAGGTACTTTTTACTATAAAATACTAAGACTAGAGAACTATAAATACAAGTTTGGAACTATTATTAAAATAGGTTTCACTTTCACACAGAAAAAGAGAAAGGCAAAATGAAGGACGGCCAGCCAAAACAGCAACAGACTAGAACGGGCGATGCAGAACAGAGTGCTCGAGACCCCTGGTGCCCTTCAGACGGTTCCGTAGACTAAGCACCAGAGACACCCTAAAGGGTCTGTTCATTAATTTTTATCTTTCAGTATACACACAGTGCTTAAAACTGTGAGGGATGTGAAGGACAGAAAAGGATAAGGATATTTTTTCACTAAGTTCCCTTCCTATGAGTTTTTTACCTTTCATATTAATGAACAACTCTACCGAAATTACACATTTGCACGCAATCTGCATTTCCAATTCTACACGTGAGGGCATTCTGGATTTAAATAGATCACTGGTGCTGCACCAAACCAAAAGCACAGTCCTCGATGGTATACCCATATGCCACTCCAAATTTGTATCTGCCACAGTAAAATACTGAACCATTACTGCAGCTGCGCTAATGGAACAGATTGCATGTAAAAAAAATTTAACATTGTGACTTAATTTTTTTTTTGGAAGTTTACTTACAAGCTTTTGAAGCGATGCAGCGCAATACATAGTTACTAGAGCAGTGTCAGTACATATGAACAAACCACTGATATCTACAGAAACTGAAGTTCTATTTCTGAAAAACTTCAGCACACAAATCCTTCCACTTACAACCTACTGCTTAGACAGTTTGCTTTAATTAGATAGAAAGAAACAAATGAAGGCTGTTCTAGAGAACTTTTTGTCCCATTTTCCTCATTAAGAGCACAGAAATTTGCTGTACCTTTGCAGAGTTAGTGGCATTTTAATATTCTACATAAAAGGCTCTATTTCTGCTACATACTAAAGGACAACCTTCTGTCACCACACAAAGAGCATCTTAGCACGAATCTCAAAAGATTATTCCTTTCTTAGGTTGTGGGCAAGTTCTGTTAGGAGCTATTTGTAGAATATGGAGTAAATAAGAAGACAGGAAAACATAGTTAAGAGAAAACACGCATTCTGGAAATCTGGAGCTAAGTTACATACAAAGCAACTGATAAGAAAACCAGGTAAAAATAACTGGAGCCTCTAGTTGTTTTGTAGCAAAACAAGACTAACATACAACTAAATACGTAGCTTTAAAGCTTGGAAATAGCAATTTGATTTTCAAAAGAACACTTCGTTGTTCCGGAAGCTCTGCAGATAATCAGTCTTCACCAATTTCCAGCTGTTGAGACATTTAAACCCAAAGCGCCTCCCTCCCAGCTGCTGCCAGAGGGCACAGCCCCTTTCAGTGTCAGAGCTCGGTGGCTCCGGGTCACCCTGCTCAGCACCTCTCAGACACCGCTTCCCACCACCTAGCCCAAGTTCTGAAACGTAAGAATGAATATACGCTCGAGTCAACTCTGCTCCGATCCCATGGTTTGCAGGGAAAGAAGGAAAAGCCACCTGCCTACCGATGGAGAACCTCGATTAGCAGTATGAAAGTTTTCCCCAGCTCTAACCAGGAGACAGCAGTTTGAAGTGAAAAAGTCAATATTCTGAAAAAAAAACATGGTAACTTCAGCCTTCCACCTTCAAACAGCTGGGTCATTTTCTCAACGCTGGAAAGAAAACGTGGCCTTGAAAAAAAACAAGGACTCCTAAAGCGCAGAGAACTTAGGGGCCTCAAAAGCCGTATCGTGACGAGTACTAACAGCACGATGTAACAGCACGATGTAACAGCACGACGCCTGATGTGCCGGTACCTGGTTGGAACACCTTCAGGTGCTCCACAGACACAACGGAGCAGAGCCTCGCCTCTCCCAGACACCAGACGCGCAGCTCCCACAAAACCACACGCAGCGAGGATGTTTTTGCCGCACCGCCGTCACCAGAAAGGACCAAACCCCCAGCAGACCCCCCCCCCCCCCCCCTTCCCACCCCAGGGGCAAACAAACAGCGGGCGGCCGGGGGCGGGGGACAACGAAGCCGTCACAGACCCCCCTCCCAAAACTGTCGCTGCCTCAGGGGTGCTGCGCTGGGACAGCCGGTGCCACGAAATGGCGGCGCGGCGGGGAGAGGGGGGAATAGGGGGTAAATTGGGGGTCGTGAGAGGGGAAGTGGTGGAAATGGGGGGTCCGGGGGGGTCACGGCGGCACTCACCGGCTTCTCCAGGAACCTGCCGAGCTCGGCGCCGCTCTTCTCGCTCCTGCCCGCCAGCAGCTGCAGGGGCTGGGCCAGGGGGAGCCGCAGCGCCGCCATCTTGTTGCTGTTGGGGGCGGGGGGGGGTAACGGCACGGTGGGGGGGGGGGGGGCTCGCGCGCTACCGGCGGCAGCCACGTGTGGCGCGGGGCAGCGTGCTTCCGCTGCTCCGTGACGTCATCCGGCCGCGACGTCACGTGTCGGGGAGGGGAATCACCGCCCACCGCCGCGCGCCGAACTACGCCTCCCGGCATGCGCCGCGCCGCGCCGCTGCCTGCTGCCGGGCGAGACGGGCGGCGCGTTGCACGCTGGGAGATGTAGGCGCTCCCCCGCACCCCTCTGCTAGGTCCCGAGGAGGAGAAGGGGGCGGGGCGGGGCGCTCCCCGCTTTGGCGCCAAGCGCTCGGTGCCGGGGGCGGGCCGCGCTGACGTCGGCCGCCGCCGTTGGCTGCCCCCTTCCCCCCCCCCCCCCGCCCCGCACCTCAGCGCCCGGCCTGCGGAGGGAGCGGCGGCGGAGCGCTGGGAGCGGGCGGGCCGCGGGCAGCGCCCCCCGGTCCCACCCGGTTCCCTCCGTGCCCTGCCGGGCGCCGGTGTCGCCCCCGGACGGAGCCGAGGGGGCTGGGCTGGGGGCTGCTGAGGCGGCTGCGGCGCCTCCGTCCCCATGGGGAGGCCGTAGGGAGGCCGTGCCATGGCGGCGGGGCAGGACGGGCCGGGGAGCCGCTGCGACGGTAAGGTCAACAGCCCGCTCACCTCTGCTTTATCGTGTGTAATTTAACCCCCATTATCCCCCAGCGAAGCGTATATCTAGCCACATTAAGGGCTTTGTTCCTTTATTTCTTATTTTTAAGAGGAATTCACCAACGTCTGACCTAGCACAAGCAGCCAGGGTGCTCTAACAGCGTTTCCAGCTCAGCAGCTCACCCACATTTGACTCACCTGACGCGTTTGTGAGATTCCTCACCTCAGAAAGTCTGGGGATATCGGTGCTTTTCTTAACAGCAACGGTATTTGCTCCAGAGATTCGGATACGGGAGATGAGAGTGGCATAGAGGCCTTGGAAAAAAGACAGGAAGACAGGCTGAGGAAATTTGCATTGAAACCATTTTACAGAACCAGTTAACGTGTGAATAGCTGGCAAACTGAAGGAAATTTTCTGAATTGTGGTACGGACTGTTACAATGCCTTCTGTTACTTCGTGAGAAATAGTTCTTCTAACAGTACTTGGTTTATGATAGCAATTCTTCATCTGTGCTTCTGAGTGATACAACTTCTGGGTTCAATGTGTTCTAGAAATCAGTTTCAAATTCAGACCAAGTTGGCTTTGCCAGTTTATAATTCTGAATTTTACCTGTATTTAAAGCCATATAACTTGCTTCATGTATGGTTCTTCTAAGATGTAGGAGTTGATCTTTGCTCCTTGGTGACTAAAGAACTTTTTCTCCATAGCAACTGCAACTAGCACTCTTCTGTAGTACCCTAGGATCATACCTGTAATTATGAGAAAGTTAGAGTTTATTAAATGTTTACTTTGGTACATTGTGGTTTTCTTTTTTTTTTCTTTAGCTGAAGCTTCCCCCTTCAAGGAAGGTGATGAGAGCTCAGTGGATATTTACGATGGCTTGGACAATGGCTTGACGGTTCCTGGTAGGTTGAACATATCTCCCTAACTGGCTCGAAGAATTGTAGTCTCTGTGCTTTCTAGGCTGGTTTCAAGCAAGGCAACAGTTAGCATCAAGTTTATATTTAGCTGGGCTGATATATGTTTCAGTGTTCTACTTGTTTAAACTGAAGACATATATGTTATGGTCTGTATAAATACAGCTGAGAATTCTTAAATGTTTTAGCTAAATGAATTATAGGATAGTTCTCATGTGATGCTGGCTATTTTAAGAGACCTGGGGCATATAGAAGGGCTCAGAGAAACCTCAGCTCTGTGCCTCGCTACAAGACACATTACTTTGGAAAATGCACCTTCCTTTTGTGTTTTTTAAATAGTTTCAGGACCAGAGCCAACAGTCACTGATCACTAAATCACCAATGAGAGCTCCAAAACATATCACTGTGTGATACAGTACAGTCAGTAGGTCCTTTTGACCTTTTGCTACATTCTCAGTAATTTCACATGCTAATGTAAGTTATTTTCCTCTTTTATGTGTCACCATAATTTCATTTAAGGTAAGAAAGAAATGGGCCCGTAATGTGTTCTTTTTTAGGAGTCTTAAAGTCCAGTTTAATTAAACGCAGTTTCTGGTATTTAAGCAAAGTGTTTCTCTGCTGACCTTATTCTGTGAATGCCTTGAATTTTTATGGAAGGACTATACCGCATCCTGTAGCCGTAAGGCGTCTGTACGTCGTTTTCCATTTTGTATTTGTTAGCACGTTTAAGATGTGTAAGTCCATATTTCAGGTACTGAAATACGTTGTTGTGTAAAAGTAAAAGATGCAGGGGAGGAGTAAGGTAACAAAATGCAGCCATTTCCCCCGTTACAAATTATTTGATATGGTTTAGTTCTGAGGGATTTTTTTTTTTTTAATTTAAAAAGAAGATTGGTGAGATTTTTGCTACGTGACAGATGTAATTTGCACTTCTTCTTGCAATGCATTAATACTTTTTGCATTACAGTATCATCCAAAGATTGAAGCACAGGTTTGATAGCTTACTTCGTTTATTTGACTGTAAATTCATCCGTGTTTCAGAGGTGTTGTAAATCAGGTCCTGTCAGTAATGTGTATTAGGTGAACAGAGCACACAGGCTCGCTGAGGAAAGAGCACTGTTAACCTAAGTAATTTGGGTGTATTTTTTGTTTTTCTTTTCATGTCTTTGGAACTAAAGCAAGGGAGTTCACATTTGTGAGGGACTGTGAAGCAGCATAGAACATTTCTTCAACAGAAGAAGCGTGCTATTCAACTCCACACCAACTCTACAGTAGTTCTTTTCCTTCTTTCCTCCTCCCATTTTATTCTGAACAAGTAATCTGTGTTTGTGAATTTGTAGGTCACTGGCAACTGAGTTTTCTTTTTCTCAAAAATGTTTTTCAACTGCAAATATTTCGAAGACAAGTCTGGCCAAAAGCTGAACGAATTGTAGGATGTACATATTTATTCTAGCTTTCTGCTACCTGGTGGCTCTAGAATTGTGGAACCTTGCATCACGGCTTAGGTGTAGCCCTTCATGCTTTGTAAATTAGGTAGCTTTACTGCGAGGTGGCTCTACTTTGACTCAAAACAACTTATCAGTCAGTCACAAAATGCACCCATCTTTGTTAGGTATTCTGTAATTTTTCTAACGTGGTGCTTTCAGTTGAACTTTAATTTTCATCATTGCTTTTCATGTTGATGTAAATTGGATCCCATAATTCCAATAAAACTAACGCAAATGTTGAAATTCAGGATGGAAATTTCTTTTGATTAGGTCCTGTCTTCTCCTTGGTGACACAGTGCAGTCTAGCTGGGAAAATTCCGTTGTGTAATTTCTTTTTCTTTCTACAGACAACTCTGCTCCAAATTCTACACCAGCTGGAAACAGTTTAAACTTGTTTGATGAGATCTTAATTGAAGAAGGAACTGCAAAGGAAGCATCTTACAATGAGGTGGGTATTAATGTGACAAAAATAAATTTAGTGTTTCTGTTGTTTTTTTTCCCAATTTTCATTTGTAACTTGCAAAAATGTTTGTCAGTGCGCTCGCGTTATTGGGAAAATAGGGAAACCACTTTTAAGTAAAGGAATAAAACCAAGAGTTGGTTCATAAGCTGTTGTCAGCAAGTTTATCAGAATCAGTGAATCTTTCGCTCTGTCTGTGGCATGGTCTGTTCTCATTTAGCATCCTTTTGCATGCAAGTTGTATCAGTTATGTTACGGAGAAATTTACCAGGATTTCTTTCTAGGTAAATGTTTGTTCAACCTTCTGACACAAGGCTGGTCTTGATGTGTCACCCAAGAAATTTAACAGACTAATGCAAATAGGGCATGAATCGAACTCGTGTATACTCAGGACCGAAGACAACTATGCAGTAGATAACTGCTTCTAGCAAATCAGCAGAACGTTTGCTCATGCAGCGTCACGTGTCCTGGTCAATAAGACACATTTTAACTGTAAACTCAAGATTCAGAGTAAAAGGGAAAAGCATCCACAGATATACGCTAGAGGAGAAGCAGGAGCGAAACATCCAGTAAGCTGCTAAATGATGAAAATGTCGCTTCAGAAGTTTGAAAACAATTGACTGTCAAAAACGGCAAATAAGGAAGTTGTCCATTTTTGTGTGAAAGTTTTTAGACATCTAATTTTAAAGAAGGGCTCGCACTAAATGCTTTTTATTTAATTTCGTGATCTCGACGAGAACATGTCCTTTGCAGTCTGTTTTTTAGTTAACTTTCTGTCATGTTTTTCCTATTTCCTATTTTGTATTATATAAAATCTGACAAACACGTTCCCATCTGTAGGGCTCTGAGAGCTCCTGCTTCCCAATTATCTTGTCTTTAATTTCACAATACTTTGGCTTCCTGTTACCCTCTAGCCTGACTGTTGGGCAAGCACACATAGGTTCCCTCTTATCTGAATGTCTGTGACATTTTAGCGAATTTTATGCCCGTTGGAGTGTATTGAAGCTTTTTGTTTTAATATGGCTTTGGAGATGTATTTTTGGAAAAACAGAGCTTCGTAATATTAGTTGCTGTGTTAACAAACTAAATCTGGGGGAGGCACTTTTTTATGTGATTAAGTCCACTTCTGTACTGTGAATTCTTCTCTCTTTGACAGTTGCAGGCAGAGTATGGAAAATGTCAACAGCAAATTAAAGAGTTGATGAAGAAATTCAAGGAAATACAGGCACAGGTACTGTAGTTCAAAGGGCAATGCTGTCAAGATTTATGTAAAGCAAACTGAATATTGCTTAGAAAGAGAGAGAGTTAATTTCATATTCTCTCTAGAATTAACCCATTACATGGATGGATTGTAGAACACCTCTATAGGTGCTGGGAGAGTTGTTAGGATATCGTGTGACAAAATCACCAGGTGACTTGTTTTACAAGGTTGCATGCAGTAAGACTTGAATTGCTTAAAAAGTTACCTTCTGTCTCCTTGATTAAAAAATAAGCGTGTTAAATAACTTTATCGGAAAAATCCATGGTTTTCTGGTTGATAAAAATCTGTCTGTAATGCAGTAGGAAGTGGGTTGCAAGGAACCTGAGCTGTCATTAGAACTGGAAGAGGATATCTGTGTTCGGCAGAGTGCCATTTTGATAAGGCTGAACTTGTCTTCAGCTTGAGCTAGTGCCCCCGTGCTGTGCCATCCCATATAATTCGACTACCTTGGGCAATTCTGCTACGTGCTCTACTGTGTGTTACAGATAAGTCCCAAACATCCTATGCTTTGAAATAGGAAGCAGTTTCTGCTCTATGACACTTCTGTATTGTTTCCTGCAAAATTTGTCTGCTTCTCTGAGCAGGCTCTGCTGAGGACAGTTTTTGACAGAAGGGCTGTCTCTAGGATTGACAGACAGGCTTCTGGAACAAAGTGTCTAGAAATGTGAGAATGATAGAGCACCCGAAGTTGTGTTTGATACCTTCCCTCAATATCTTGAAAGCTGTTAAAAGCTACATCTGTCATTTGATGCAGTGACCATGAAAGCAACAAAACGAGTAAAAGAACGAAGCAAAAGGGAGGATTGTAGGTTTTTAGCTCTGTTTTTTTTTTTCTGAGTAACTACCTGGAACATAAACGGGAGCAGAAATATGAGTGATGTTTAAAAAGTAATAATAATTTTAAAAATCCTTTGAATCTTAGTAATTCAGACTTCTCCAAAACATTTCTCTTGTTCTCCTGTCACTGTAGGACTTTTTCTAACAATTGTTTTGCACTGTTTTGTTACATATTTGGATTCCTAAGCTAATTCTTATTTTCTCTCTCTTTCCTTCTCTCCCTACCCCTCTCACTTTCTTTTTGTATTTATTTAAAAAACAGAACATCATTCTACAGAATGAAAACCAAGCTCTTAAAAAGAATATTTCAGCACTTATCAAAACAGCAAGAGTGGAAATTAACCGTAAGGATGAAGAAATCAGTAATCTCCATCAAAGGTACAGCTAGACAGCAGAACTTGCTTTTTGTCTGATCGCCTTTATATACTTCTTACAAACTTTGTGTGTATTCTAAGTAAAATCATTACCTACTAAATAACTGAGTAGTTTTGCAATAGTGTATCTGAGAAAATAGGTGTGTGGTTTTTTTTTGCTTGGTGGGGTCTTTGGTTTCTAATTGAGAAAACAAGGAGGAATACAAAGGGTGACTGTTTGCCTGACGGTCACTTCTTTTTTTTGTTTGATTTGTTTAATCACCCATTCCTGTTGGGTTATCTAACAATCTTGCATGTTTCAAAGTGGATATTTTGCATGGGTCAGCTTTGGAACTGCTCTATTTTATAGTCGCAGACAGATGAATTCCATGAAACGTTTCAAATAGTCAATGAACATAAATAAGGAGACTATATAAGGTTTTCAAGGCAAGATGTGAAAATCCTCTCTCCAGTGGTGGAGGACAGCAGCTAGAGGTTTGTTTTTTTTTTGCCATTTCTGTGTACTACTAATCTTACTGTAAGGAAGCTTTGGAAATATTTAAGTATGCAGTAATTGAGTGTAAGGATTTTAGAATCATTGAAACCAAAGTAATAGTCCACGATTTAGGACGCTAGCTTATTGCAAGGTCACCTGCTTGTCACTTGGGTGATGTCAGCCACATCATCGGTTTGTTTGTGTTTCAGTTTGACCATTTGGCACTTTCTTGCACCAAAAGATGTCATGAAGAAGAAGGTTCATTTGCTATTATCCTGCTAGAGGCTGTATGTGTATTAACTATGCCATTTTTTTTCCAAATCAAGAAAATGAGAAGTTATCAGATTGAAGCCAAGAGGTTTTACCTTGTGTCATTCTTTCAGTTGATTGGTCGTGATACAGTAACTGTCACTTTCACGCCTTGAGCATAGTATTTGGTGTTCCAAATTACATTTTTTGAAGTATATTCTTGTTTTGCATACTCACTGTCACTAAAGATTTTTCAGACTCCGTTGCAGTACCTGCTGATGGTGGTGAAAACTCTTGAATGAGGTATTTGACCTAGCTATTTTGGAGGCATCTGTTGTGGAAAATCATGAGGAAAGTGGCACTTGGAGGTCTTAGACATACGCCTTGCCTGTTGGATGGTCTGTAATAAATTAGCTCACCTTCGGTAGCCTGTCTGTGAAGGCTGCTTCAAAGATTATGTCTTTCAGGGAAATTGTTACTGTTTATCACATAAAATATTCTATACAATTACATTCACCACTCATGAATACAAATCTAATGGCAAACTCTTGACAGTACAGTTCAAAATTAAACAAAAATATAGGAAAGGGCTTTGGATTACAACAGCTGCAGTATTCAATGTGAAGCTCAGTTCTCATCACACAATTGCACAATTTTGGAATATAGCCAGTTGCATAAGCTGATTATTACATATTTAAATTTACTGTTTCATTCCAAAAGGAGCATGCAGTTTTAAAAGGCAAAACCAATCCTGTTATGTATTGGAGGTAAAGAACTGATTTCTTACAATTGGACACTGCTACTTTATGCTTGACTAAATTAAAAGGTGGTTTGCTGCTGTCATTTTTTAGTATCACTTCTACTTCTGTTTGCTTCTGCATGGATTAGACACAATCTGTGATTCTTTTGAGAATAGCGGAAGTTGTTTAAGAAAGTCACCATTGCCTTTAATCATGTCCTTTTTATGAAGTAGTTTGTTGAACGTGGCAGGAATGTCTCATTTTTTGTTCTGGTGAGGTAACTTTAGTGAGTGCTTGCAGTAACGAGTAAGAGTTCAGGCTATACAGACTACGTGTGCCTTTGTAATTTTCTATTTTTATTTTTTTTCTTACGATGACCTTGCAGCAGTAGCACCTGGCCTTGATGAGGCTCGATTATTGTAGTTTACTACTTGCTTTCTGTAGCTTGCAGCAAGTTTCAACCTCAGTACTTTGTTTTCTCGGTGGGTAGGGTGAGCGTGGTTGTGTGCCTGTTCTTTTGGCTGCCAGTCTGCACAGTAGTAAACTATTGAATTGCTCTTTTTTTTCCTTTTTTTTTTTTTAATCACTAATACTGCAAACCATGGGTATGTAAAGAACAACTTTTTCCTAGCAAAAGACTCTTCTTGCTGGATAACGAAATATTAATTTAAATTACTAAAAGTGTTAATTAGACCCAATTATATTATTTTACTGTGCGTTAGTGGAAATTATTTAACTTCTTTTATCCCGTGTTTTCTTCAACTTGGAGCTGAAAGAAAGGATGACAAGTTTGTAGAGAGATACTGTAACTTGGCTTTAGTTACTTTAAAATAAATTTCAAAACTAAGATGAGGTATGTTTTTTCCTCGTATAAACAGGCTATCAGAATTTCCCAGTCATCGAAGTAGCTTCGCCAGAGCGTATCTTCCTGGGTCAACTAATGGACGGTGTTCAGAGATGTGTAAAACTAAAGAATCCAAATTCAGACCTTCTGACTTAGGTGACAATGTAAAGGTGGAACACAGAGTGAAAAATGACTGTTCAAAGGATATATACCACAGTTACTCATCTCATACTGGGGACAATGGGAAGTCTAGCTCCGAAAAAAGAAACACTCCATACGTACTGAGATACCCTCCTGAAGAGCTCTGCAACGATGGTGCTCGATTATGTCTACCAAACCATGAGCACAGTTGCAACAAGGATAACAGAAAGGAGAAAAAAGAAATGAAAAGTGATGAACAGTACAGTAGGGGAAATGTCACCAAATACAAAAGAGAAGTACATCAGAGCACTGGTAACAGTGCTAATTGTAACAGTGTTGATAGTGAAGAGGGGAATTCAGACCCTCATCAAAAGCTGAAGACCCTTTCCGAGAAGGTTAGTAAAAATGAGTTGCAACAAAAAAGTCAGAGCATAAAACTCAGAAGCAGCCCGGCTATAGAAAGAAGAGTAGAAAGGGGCGTTTCTTCTTGGGAGAAACAAGCTACTGGTAAAGACAGATGTCTATCAAGAGAATTGTATGCAGATGAGAGATCACCAAATGTGATTAAAAAAGACATGAAAACACATGATAAAGACGAAAAAACCTCTGGCCAAAAAATTAAACCAAATGAAAAGCTACAGGAGCAGCCAAGAAGGTCTGGTAGAGGGAGCAGTCCACACTCAAAGAATGAACATTCAAAGACTCTTCATGAATCACGTAAATGTCGCGTGGAGGAGTCTAGAAAAGGAAGAGACATTGACTGCAAGAGAGACAGGGGAGCAAATGATCACAGCTTTCGAGAAGGGAGGTCCTCACCTTCTAATTCCAGCAGCAGAGAGCATAAACATGCACGCTTCAAGGAAAACAGTAGTAGATACGAATGGGAAACAGCACATTCCAAATCAGAGAAGCACAGAACAGAAGAAAAAAGGAAAAGAGAGAGGGACAATCAGGATGAAAATAGACATTCTAGAAATGAAAGAAAAGTTACAAAAGAGATTTCTCACCAGTATGCAAAGGAATTCAAGAAGGGTACAGACATTGCAAAAAGTGAAAGAAACAAGTCCTCTAAGTCAGAAGAAACATCGAGAGTAGCAGATGGTTTAAAAGACCATAAATTTTCCAAAACTAAAGATCACGCTGTGACAAAAAGCAAGGACTTAAAACTTAGCTTTATGGAAAAGCTGAATTTAACGCTCTCTCCTGCAAAAAAACAATGCCTTTCTCCACCTGATGGACGTAAAACACTTTCCCAAAAGGCCGCAGATGAGGGGACTGCAGAGCTCACTCTGCAGGCAGAAATGGTAGACTCTGCCCACCCTGTTAACTGTGCTCCTGCAGAGCAGGCTAATTCAGCGCTACAAGTTCAGGACGGCACAGCTGAAATCAGCGTGGAACCAGCACTGCCTGCTTCTGTCAGTTCTGAAAATGAAGCCTTGAAAGGAGCAGCAGCAGACCCAGCGCAGCCTGAAGCACTGCCAGCAGTGACAACTAGTGAAGTGAGCTCTGAAACCTTACCAGAACCGGTAGCGAGCCAGGTAGAGTCCCCAGCCTTGCCAGGAGCAGCAGAGGTGTTGGTTCCGGATGAGATGCTGGCTGAAACCTTGTCAGCAGCAGCAGAGCCTTGTGGTCCGGTTGAATCAGAAGCCTCAGCAGTGGCCGTGATGGATCTGGATCACCCTGAAGCTTCCTCCCTGGAGGTGGCAGGGAGTGTGGCACAATGTGAAAACTTGCCTGTGACAGTAGGGGTGAGGCAGGACGATAACGTGCCAGCAGCAGAAGTGGCACAGTCCGAACCGCGCAGCGAAAGTATGGGAACCCTTCCTGAGTCAGCAACAGCGAAAGAAGAGGAAGATGAAACATGGCTAGCTGCTGCCACAGAAAACTCAGCAGACCACCATGGCTCTCAAAACCTTGGCTTAGGGGACTTGGAAGCCAAAAGTTCTGGTGACTTGGAGTCCTGTGAGGCTGCAGGTGACATCAATGAAACAAAACCAGACTCTTTAATGGAAGTAGTGAAGGATGGTGATCAGTTGGCTGCAGAAAATCTGGAGTGTCCTGTTGAGGAAAAGACCGTCTGTGAGACGAGCATGAGTACATCTCAGTCACCTGACAGAACTGTGGTAACTGATGCAGATGCACCATTGCTCGACCAGAATCCCTGTGGTCTGGAGCCAGACTTCACTGAAATCAGTACAACAACAACATCTCTTAGCGGCGAGGTGTACCCTAGAACTAAAGAGAGAGAAACCAACCCGGTACCTGTTGATGATGACAGTTCAATACTGAGCATCGATCTCAATCACTTGAGGTACATCCCGAAAGCTATCAGCCCGCTGAACAGCCCGATGCGCCCTCTGGCAAAAGCACTTAGGATGGAAAGTCCCTGCAAAGGTCTTGGGAAGAGTTATAACAAAGGTATTTGTATATATGTGTTCTAATTTGTTCTAGGCATAAAGCCTTAAAAGAGGCATTCATGGAAAGCAGAAATGACTTCCTTTTAACTGCTTTCTCAGTACAGATTGCTTCTTTAGCTGTTCAAGTCGTAATGGTCCTTTTGTTTATATGGAACTGTTTAATGCTACAGTCAAGGTTGTAGTCAATGGAACTGTGGGGCAAGCAAAATTGGAGTTACTGCTTAACGCTGAATGGTTGAAATAAGAGTTGATTTACGAACTTCTCAAAAATCATATATGTATGCTTCGTAATTGTGGTTGCTTCTGACTGTATCTCATTAGGTATTTCTCTGAAATTTTAGAGGCGAAAGTTAATTAGGATCGTATTCTTTCAAGTATTTATTTGTGTGAAAACTGGAAAGATTACCTGAGACCGTCAGCTAAGAGAACTCTACATTTGAGTGAATTTCACTGTGAGTTTTAAGGTATATTTTATAACTATGAGGCAGTCAGGGGCAAAAAAGTCGAACAAATCAGAGAACACTAGGATACACCATTAATCAAGTAAGAGCTGACTCCTAAACAAGATGTCAAGGAGATAAAATATGGTGGCAGCACAAAAAGGAAGAGAAAATGCTGAACTCAACATTTAAATCTTTTCCTTGTGTGATTCTTAAAGCTTCCTGTAATGCTCTGCAACTAATAAAAAGTTTTCTTGGAAATTTTGACTTCCTAGTAGAAGAGGAATCGGAGAGTGACCTTGAAACCCTTTTTCTTATGTTTCAGGTTATAACCTTTGTTTTGCTGTGATTTGCTTTGTTTTGTGAATCTTAGTGTGGGTTGGTCTCAAATTCTCTCTCTCATACTTCAGAAAGCTACTCTCTCAAGTGTGAGTTGCTTTAGCGGTTTGTTTCACTCATGCAGTGGTTTGTATCCTTTGAACTGTCTGGGGTGACTTGGGAGCAGAGTAGTTGAACGTCACATCGAAGTATTTTTCTCATATTGTGCTGTTTCCCTGGGTTGCTTATTAGAGGAGCCAATCCTGTCCAGAACTTGTTACCATGTCACAGCGCAGTGATTTCGTCTGTGAAGTTAGATGCCTCGTTTCCTTTGTGATCTGACTAGTAATATGCCTGTCAAATGTTCTGCATCTGCTGAATTGATGGGACGTTGTGGCTTCTCTTGGCCTTGAAATTCAGCACTCCCATCTCTCCCTTGTGCAGGAAGGGGGGACATATATTAATTGTGCATTTTGACCACTTTCATTTTGTGCTCTAGTTTGTCAAAGCATGACATTGATTAGTTTGAGGTGTCGATCCTTGTGAGACTGGATTGGAGGCAGTAAAAAGTACATTTTTGCTCCCGTAGAATCCGTGTAAACGTTTTCAAATACTGCTTGAAACCGTTAATCACAAGTTCACTTTTTTTATGGGAGGAAATTTAGATAGGATCATTTATAAGATGAAATGTTTGTTAGAGGTCGTTAAGCAGTCTAATCTATGTGAGATTGAACATAGGAGTTTTATGAACTAGAGTGTCCAACAAGCCTATAATTAGCTGCGAAACTCATTAATCAATACACAAGCATTTCAGTGGATTTTTTGTACGCTGGCAATTAGCTTGCCTTTTCTTCTTTTGTAATATGCTGCTTTGTAGCTAACTGTAATTGCTTAGTTTTCTTAACAAAAGTGTTTGTTTTGGATTTAAAATAATTATTAAATACATATTTAATGATCTCAAAAATACAAAACAATAAACTCGCAGGTGGGACATAAACTTAATAGGAAGGCATTCTACATTTGGCAGAACTTTCAGCCTTTCCTTTCATGTATCTCATTCATTATTTCTGTCATTCAGGAACCTGAACTTGAGGCTTTCTCCAAATTTAAACAAACTTTTTTTTTTCTTCATATCCTGCTTTGCTTCTTCGTGGTGCTGGTAATCTTAAATGCATCAAAAACTGAAACAGGAGTTTATCATGTGTACAGCGCCTACTATAATGGGCCTCTCTTTTTGTTTAGTAAGTTAGTGTATTGGAAGACTTGAAGGGCTAAGTAGATCCTTTTTGTCAGTGGGGGAAAAGTTAGCTGAATGCTGACACTAATAGGGTATTCATACTGCTCATTTTGTTTTCATTGTAAAACTATTTAAAGAAAACCAAGTATTGTATGCAAATGTTAATCCGTAATGATGTCAACGGTAATTCAGCTTGTGCAGTGCTCATAAAAGTCGTTAAAGTGAGTGGAAAGAAGTTCAAAACTGATGGAAACTTACAGATTTTTCTCTTTTCAATGGATATGTTTGTAAGATAGATCGTGCGTCTCTGGTGAAATGACAAGTCCTTATTTGCCCTTTGAAGCTCAGACTCCCTGAGTTGTCAGTGGCAATTTCAATCTAACCATTCTGAACAGTCACTTTACAGAATAGGATCCTGTTTTTCTCAAAATACCTATTTATAATCGCATTCTTTATGGTGATTGGCAAACTGTTTTCTTTTTCTAGATTTAATTCCTGAAGGTGCAGTCATCGTCTGCCCCTCAAAGAGTTTGTCAAAGGAGGTAAATAAAGAAAATCAAAAGCCGGTTAGCATGTCTGATGAACACCTAGAGATGGAGTCCCAGCTGAGTATCTCTTCAGATGAAATAGAAGAAGGAGAAATCGTAAGTAGTGATGAAGATGAAGAAAAATCTAAACCAGAAAGAAGCTCCGAAAATCCAAAAATTTCAAGACCAAAAACTTCTCCTGAAACACGGAATTTGACCAGCAGTCCGCAGAATCAAAAGAACAAAACTGTGTGCTGCAGCGAAGATAATGGAAAATTTGTTGCTGTGAAAGTAAGTACAAAGAAGAATGGAGAGAGGCATAAAAACCAGGTTTTCAGATCCTCAAAGGATATGAAGAAAAATAAAACGGTGAGCATCACTTGTCTTGAAAAAATAGTTCAAGTTATAGTTGAACCTTCAAGTGTACAAGAAATCATGCAGATGCTAAGAGCTATACGAAAACAGATGAGGAAAAATTATATGAAGTTCAAGGTGCACTTCCCAGTTCAGCATTTTCACAGAATTATCGAATCCGCTATCATAAATTTTACGTCATTAATAAAATACCTGAACTTTTCCAAAATGTCTACGTTAGGTGAGACATTAAAATTGAATATATGTGATATTATAGAGTCAAAACTTAAGCAAGTTAAAAAGAATGCAATAGTGGACCGTCTTTTTGAACAACAAGTATCAGATATGAAAAAACAGTTGTGGAAATTTGTAGACGAACAGCTTGACTACTTATTTGACAAGATAAAGAGAATCATTGTAAAACAATGTGACATGGTAAAGGTGGGAAATGAGAGTGAGGAAGGGAAGCATGAAAGAACAGGAAAACAAAAACACAAAATTGGCCATAAAAATGATGTACAAAGATCTAGAAACAAGTCTCTGAAAGCCAGATCTCAAAAACCTGAAGAATATATCCTTTCGAAGCACATTGTGGATTATCAGCGAGCTAAGGGTCACCACGAGAAGAATAAAACAGATGCACCAAAAACCACCTTTACAAAATGTCTCAACTCCATTGATAACACAAGGAATTCCCTAACCAAAGTGCAGCCCTCTAAAGAGAATAATTTGCAAGGCACTGTCACTCCTTTGAAGGGTGTAAAACATGAAAAAGACGGATTCCAGCTATCCAGAGATGCTAACAAGTCTGATCTTAGTTACGAGCTGCTCACGGAACAGCAAGCATCCAGTCTTACGTTTAATCTTGTAAGTGATGCTCAGATGGGTGAAATTTTCAAAAGCTTGCTGCAAGGTTCTGATCTCTTGGAAAAAAATGCCGGTAGCAACGTTGACAGACACGAGTGGGAATTCAGGACACCAGAAAAACAGTTTTCAGATAGTCATAAGTGCAGAAGTAATGCTGCTGAGCTAGTGCAAGAGGCTGCTCCGAAGGAGGTTCCTGTGGAATCTCGATCGGTGGAGGATGTCAGCTGGCCTGTTGTTTCACCCATGAGAGCTCCCTCTTTAACAACGAGGCTTCAGATGTCTGTCGATCCGGATGTACTGGATGAAAGCTGCATGTTTGAGGTTCCTACAGGGGTGACTTCGTGCAAAGAAGATGAATGCAGTTTACAAAAGAACAAATCGCTTGTTTCTTCTATCCTCCTCGAAGATCTGGCTGTTTCCTTGACGATTCCATCACCTTTGAAATCAGATGCTCACCTTAGCTTCCTAAAGCCCGAGAGTAATTCTGGCTCAACTCCCGAGGGTGTCCTCAGCGCACATTACAGCGAAGATGCGCTTCTTGAAGAGGAGGATGCCACGGAACAAGACATTCACTTGGCTTTAGAATCCGATAACTCGAGCAGTAGATCAAGTTGTTCGTCATCGTGGACCAGCCGTCCGATTGTTCCTGGCTTTCAGTGTCGCCCCAGCCTACCGATGCAAGCAGTAATCATGGAGAAATCCAACGATCATTTTATCGTGAAGATAAGGCGTGCGGTGCCGTCTGTCGCAGCAGCATCTGATCAGGTGGCTTCAGTGAAGGAGGCACGGGCATCCTCAGCCAAGAATGACAAAGAAGTGAGAAGTGGTGAAAAAGACAGGGGCAGGCAGAGTGTCGTAGCTGCCACCGTGCTGGAAACTGTCAAACCCGATCTGATTAAGGCGGATCAGGTGCCTTATGCTAGCCCTGGACAAGAGCAAAATCCTGCCTTGCCTCAGCCTCTAAGGGAGCCTCACAGTAGCACTGGAAAGGAAGGAACTCCTGTCTTGCTTGGGCCCTGTAGAAAACCTTCAAACGCAGATAACTGCAGTGTTGAAAGCTCAAATGAAGGCTCTGAGCAATCTCAGACACACAAATTGAAAGTATCTGAAAGCTTAAATGAAACAGGTGTTAAATCTCAAGCTTTGTTTCCTGTTGGATGCGGTGCAGGGTCCTGCATAGACTTAACAGACGATGCTGTTAAAGAAACTTCATGTTTTGTAGTGGAATCTGCTGCAGATAACAGGAGTCAGCAAGCTCCTGCAGGAAACTCAGAGATCTGTGATAGAAAAGAAGAACTGGAAGAGTGCTCTGATGGATTCATAGACTTAACAGAAGAGCTTTCCAATGACACTGTAGCAGGCGAATGTAATCTTGAAGAAAAACCCACTTTGAATACTGATGTGGGTTCCCAAATAAGCATAGATGACAAAACTAATAAAAAACGTAAAAAGGAGGCTGTCAAAGAGAATTCCAACTCAAAAAGGCAACGAAAAGAAACAGAAGAAGTGGGTGAAGAGAGCGAGGGAAGCGACGCGAAATCTGAAGAGATAAATTTGGGACACAAACAATGTTACACTAAGAATAATGAGTTGCAGCAAAACAAAGACTCTTCTCCTTTGGCTTCGTGTGCGTCATCGCCTAGTCTGTATGCCAAAAACATCATTAAAAAAAAGGGAGAAGTAGTAGTTTCCTGGACAAGGTAATAATTTCCTATTTGATCTGTTTCTTCTTTTCTTTGGTATTTTTAAGCTATGTAATTCACTGGAAAGTGGGAAAAAGAGGATATTTAGCTGATAGCTGAAGTTATTCGGCAGCTCTGTATCCTTCTTCAAATAGCGGTGTAGGAGTTTGTCTGTGCAGGATGGCTTTGTGAAAATGCTTTCTTTCCTTAGAGTACTATTGAAAAGTACCAAAGTCTGTTTCACCCTTGTTGTCCAGCGGAAAACAAACTTAAGAAATGAACTTACTTCATGTAGCAGCCTTTGGAAGAGAACGTTTTTTCATTATTTCTCGGGTAGGTTAAATCAGATGTGCCATAAAAAGAGTAAGACTTCCATACGTTGCAACTGATTCCTTCGCTTACCCAAATCTACCAAAGCATGGGGATTTTTTACTTTTGTTTTTAAAGATTGTATGCTCAAGTAACAAGACCTCTACTGTATTGTACCTTCTGCAATTTTTGGCTCTCCTGCCCCAAAATTGCACTTAGCCTCTGCAGGGGTGGAAGTCTTTGATGTTCCTGCAAGGCCTGGGAGCATTGGTGCCGGGACAGTGGCCAAAGATTTCCCCCACTGAGAGAAGGCACGAGAGCCAACAGTTTACTGCTTTGGGGTCTCCGCTGCTCCATCCGCAGAAGTGTGCTCCATTCGTGGAGTGTCAACCATTCAGCCCAGATGTATTGTGTGGAAACACGTGCTGTATATACAGCGTATATAGAGGCTCCTGAAAGATCCAGGACAGACATTTTTCTGAAGTAAACTTCAGACATGTAGTAAGTTTTGGGGTAGCATTTTTAAATAAAATCCTTCAGGAAAAAAAGACTATAAAAGCTAATATGATTTTTAACGTGCAAAGCAGTGAGAGAGGATGATACTGTTAAAATTTCCCTTGTGGATATGACTGTTTTCTGTCTCGGTCTTTGTACATCTTTGATCTATGCTATTTAAATAGACAATATTTTAGGCTAACATTATGGTTTTCTGTGAAATGGAGGAAGTTAAATAGATTTTATTGAATACAGTATATTCCAACCAAAGATACGTGGTAGCTACTGTATAACGATAGTGTCTGTATACATTTTACCAATACCTAAACTGATTAACAAGGCCAACAGCAAATCAGTGACACAGTTATGAATAGACTCCTAGTCCTGTTTTCTCATTTGAACTGGAGAAATACTCTGTGTGTTTGTTGTATTAAGCCACTTACAGAAGGCAGACATCTCTCTGTTTAGTCTCTGAACTTCTGTGGGCCTTTGGTGAAAGGTGCTGCCTAGCCATGCAAACTGAGGCAAGTCTGCTTCAGACTACTGGCCCCTGTTGAATTCAGGAGTTCCTTACAACTGAACTTTAAGTTTCTGCTTTAGAAGCATAAAAGTCTTTTAAATGATGTTGGTTTGGGGCTAACTCCTTTAATAATCCTGTTAGGAAGGGCAGGATTATCTCACTGCCACTTGCTTATTTATACTGACTCCGTTGTTCTGTGCCAGTAGAGGGGGGAGTCCTCCATCAGTTCATTGCTGCTAT
This sequence comes from Cygnus olor, assembly GCF_009769625.2. Classification (NCBI taxonomy): domain Eukaryota; kingdom Metazoa; phylum Chordata; class Aves; order Anseriformes; family Anatidae; genus Cygnus; species Cygnus olor. The sequence goes on from NC_049171.1 coordinate 39,386,100, forward strand.
TTGAATTCATGTTCTGTAGTTCGGAAGCATTCAGAATTTTATATATTCATGTAGGTATTTTTTTTTTTGTTTGTGCACACGTGCAAATCTGTCTTAAAACTTTAAAAATCCATTTTTGCTGTAGAAATGACGACCGAGAAATTTTACTGGAATGTCAGAGAAAAGGACCATCAAGTAAAACCTTTGTTTCCTTAGCCACTAGGCTGAACAAAAGCCCCAATCAGGTAGGTATTACCATTCTTATTCTTGATAACAACTACATTGATATTTTCATGATTGCAGTTGAACAAAGACCTTTGGAGATCTTTGTTAATTTGGAGCTGTTTTTCCCTCATGCCTTTTTTTGGGGAGTTCTTGAAAAATCAATCTCTGATTCTCCCAGATGTTGCTTTTTAAAAATACACATTAACAGAGTATTATGGTCCTGGGATTCATCAGTATCTGTTTGATTGGTACCTTGATACTGCTGCATTCAGTGATAGGCTAGGGGCAAAAGGACTCTGGTGCTGAATCAGCACTAAGATAAAGAAATGTAATTTGGAGAAACCAATAGCCTTGACGTGCATTTAATAAATTAGAAAATAATTAGAGCTATAAAAATACTCGGATTTTACGAAAAGGACGTTTTTCATTAAAATGTTTCCTTTTTCCTCTTTAATTAAGAAACTTCAAAGGACACATTCAATGTAGACTGTTTCCAGAGGTTTGCATGTAACTTTGTACTTGTCTTGGATTGCTATCTTAATTTCTGTCCTTTAACTCTAAAAAGGGAGATACCGCCCTTTGAGTAAGTTAGGAAATCCTGCGTGCTTGGGTTTTGGCTTTGAGGATGTTCTGTTGTATGCTTACAGAGTCTTTGGGGGATTTAGAAGTTGTTCAGGTGGATGGTTGACATATATAAAACAGTGTTATCTGTGTATTTATGCCATTCTTTCCACCCACCTCTTCAGTGAATGGCAGCCATTCTATAGCAGTGTGCATATTGCATTAAGAAATGCTAGCTTATAACCAAATGAGATCGCTGTATAGGTTGTGTTGGAGGAACAAAGAAAAATGTTGGACTCTCATCTGCAGACCAGTTTTGTAAAATTCCTAGGAGGCAAATTGCAGCACCGTGAGCTGTAAATACCTGAAACAACAGTTCTACAAGAGGGTAGAAAATAGCCAATAAGGTGCGCTTTTTGTGTAGCACAAAATAAGGCTTTGGTTTTGTTTGGTTTTGTTTTTTTTTTTTCATTTGAATCATAAGTGAGTAAGCAAAATTCAAGTCCAATTGATTTGAAGCCTTTGTCTTTTGCCTTTCAAACCCTCTCACTGGTAGGAAAGAAACGTGTTAAACCGCTAGTGGCCTCTGAGATGAACGTGGAGGCTATTTCAGATGTCAAAGGTGCATGCAGGAAGACTTCCTCAATCCTTTGTAGTACAAATCCAGTTAACATGGTTGTGGTGCTCTTAAAATTCTCCCCTTAAAACTTAATGGAAGCAAACAAGAAGCACAAAATAACGGTCCTTTTTAAAACCTTACGCTGTTAGATCAGTTTGTCTTAGTATGGAAATCCGGGGCCTTACTAATGTGCCTTTTTTGTCCTCCGCTAGGTTTCAGAAAGATTCAAGCAGTTAATGAAGCTGTTCAAGAAATCCAAGTGCAAGTAAACTTACCATCCAACTGCTCTGTGGTTACAGGTTTAGCTGTTACCAGCAATGATGGACAATAACCACTGCATTCGTGTGTAGGATTAGCGGGAGGTATCCAAGTCAGAGTACTAAGTTTGGTAAATCTGATGCACTGTTAATTATTACCTCTCTGTCCGTGTTTCCTCTGAAATGTTTTTATCAGAGCAACAGAGTAATGCAGAGGAAACATCAGGAGCAAACTGCTGAGAAAGAATGTGCACGTACCAGTGGAGCAATATCACTTCAGGGGAGTGACATCTGTTGGTTCAATGTATTCTGTGAGCAAGGGCGAGCGTGCAGTCAAGTGGAAATGGTAGCTCTTGCTTATCTTGGCAGAAGTACTGTATATGGCGATATCAAAACATGATTTTAAAAAGTTAAGAGTTCTTTGGAATCCAGTTGGTAAGTAATCCTAGGGACTAATAGATAGGCTACGGTCATGTTGAAGCACAAAAAGTGGTACTTTAAGAAGTTAGGCCTTTTTCTTTTAAAGCAAGTCGAGGCACTGATTCCAATAATTCAGTAATTCCAGAAGCTGCTTATCTAGTAATCAGATTCTGTTGGTAAGGAATAGGTCGCTCTTTACTGTTCCATCAGTTGGTCATTAGTGGGTTTCGAGGAGAGTATCTAGCAGAGTGTAGGGTTTGTCTTCAACTTTAAACATGTTCTGTAAACCACTTCCTAATGTCTCCTGTTCAACAGAAAGAGATGAATGAATTTCTCTCTGAGGGTACCCATCTGTCTCCATTGACAATGGAGGAAGTCTAGACAGTTGGCTTAGATTAGACTCGTAACATTTAGGTTTTTGAAGTCAAATAGTATGAATCCCAGCTGCTGTGAGACGATGAAGCCAGTCATTAATGCAGTGACCAGTTCTTCAGTTTCTTTTAAATTGTGAAATAGACTGATGAGTGTTCATTTATCAAGAACCATCTTGAAGTTTAAAAGACTTCGCAGTTCTGCTGATATTCAAAAAGACTTAGTATTGCATTTTGTATAGCAGATTATTTTTTTTCTTTCAGAAAAAAAAAAAAGGATTTTTTTCTTTTTTTGATCTGGAAAAGGCTGATTTATCTTCTCCAAACTACGTCTGGGAAAGGTGCTTAAGTTAAGCTAATTTAGGTTCGTAGGTCTTCCGCATAATGAACATTTTGTTCTGTTTCAAAAAAATATAGTTTTTTATTATTATTACTATTAATTTAGAAACAGACTTTTACAGTTTTACAAAAAGTTACTGTATAGTAATTAATCGGGAGAAAAACTTTTCTGTAAAAACAAGCAATTTCAAAAGCTTGACAATTTGACATGTTTTGACAGCGGTTGTATCTATCATTACAAATGGTTTGGAAATTCATGGTATTTTTTGTTTTTAAAGGACTCTTTTAAAGGCTTCCAGTTTCACCAGTACATACTAAAAGTTTGTGTGTGTTTCTATATGCACACACACACACATCATATACATATTGCTGGTTTATCCCAAATTTCTAAAAAGCTTTCTTTTTCCACCCCTCTAGGGTTGCACAGGTCGTGCTTTTATTATGTATTCAGTGATATGTGAGGTTTTAGTCGGTACTGAGGATCAGAACTGCTGTAGTCTTTATTCGGTCAGAGCAGCTGCTGAGACTAGCCCACTTAAATGCACTGCCTCTGAACTTGGATTAAATTATTTTTTCCAGAACCCAATGAACACTCCTTCAGTTTCAGCATAATGATTTTTGGCTCCCTTCCCGAGACGTAGTAACTAACGGGACCGACTTTTCACTCTAATAAACCATCAGATAATTCATCGGTGATGTTGCCACTGACACCTCTGGAATACTGTAAACATGACCGGTGGAACCGACTGTCGTGCTGCCAGACAGTGTATAGTCTCATTTTAGGCAGTGCTTTGGAAACTGTTAAAAGGAATTACTTGAGTAAGTTATAATGCCTGTTCTGGCAGTCTTCCATCATATATACTTGCTTCTATAACGTTTGCTTTTGATGATCGGATGAGCTACGTAGGCAAGGCCTAGTGATATCGTTGGGGATTTCTGTACCTACCCATGCTTGTTCTTAACAAAAGTTTGTGACAATTGTTTGTTTACTTGAGATTTAGATCTAACCAAATCTGTTCTCAGAATAGTCGGCTTGCAGAGCGGCATTTATGTTTGAAGAAAAATCAGACTCTAGTAAGAGTATTTTTTAATCATATCCTTATAGATCAAAAAGTGCACAATATCGAAGGCACTGAGGGAAGTAGCCTCACTACTTAAGTGCTTCCTCTCTGTCTCAGAAAAGCAGACAGTATTTTATTATGAAATTGTTTATTCCGTGTCTGTGTTTATTTACTTTCTTATCTGTACAGGCTGGAGGGGATGGGACTGTTTTGGTTCTGACCTGGATTCCTATTTTGTAAATTATGACACTTTTTTTTAATGTTCTGTCTATTGTAAGTATTTGTACAGGTTCCTACATGGTCATGTAAAATATCTAATGTGTGTATATATATATATATATAAATATATGTATAAATATAGAGCTTTGTTTAGCCAAAGATGATTTTTTTAACTATATAAAACTCCAGGTTTATTTTGTATAAACTAAATAGTTTGCTTACTGTAAGAGTAATGCAAAAAATAAATCTGTAAAATCCACACAGTTATGTTCTTGTTGAACAAAAGTTGGCTTGGAGTGCTTTTGTACCATTGTTTGTAATTTATTTCTTCAGTAAGAGTTTTGGTACATATATGCAAAAAGTACTGTATGTAAGTCTACAGTCTTATTTGTGAAACCTCAGGTAAATGAAAACATTTTCCAGAACTGTTTTCTAATGGCTTGACAACTACAAATGCTGTGAAGCAGCATTAAAATTGACTTCTGTTAGACTGTATGAATTAGTAGCTCTGTTGATGTTCTGGCCAATAAACGTGGAAGCAATCAGCTGCTGCTCTGGTACAATTACTGCTCCAATTACAGACTGCTTATTTTTTAGTGAACGTGACTGGATCAGAAACTGAACAATTTAACAAACCATATAAAACCATCCTTTATTTATGAATTACAGTCTTTACCAATCCTCTTTTCCCCAAAACATTGTTTATTTGTTGAGTGAACCATCACAAAGGAAAAGACATTTTTGTTTCCAAGGTTTTTCGGTGGAAGGGTAGCTGGCAGCCCTTGGAGAGTCTCGCTGCACTTTGCTGTTGAGGCATATGTTTGCTTTTAGCCAACATGCACATTTTTACAGGATTTGGTTTAAAAAAACCCTAATTGACATAGGTATTGAAAAATTTTCCAAAGTGGAAATTCATAAAGCAGGGTTTATGGAGGAGTCACAGATCTACATCATAGTGAAATCATGGGGATCGGGTATTGAATTTTGAGGGGTTCTTTCTAAGGCGTAGTCTGGTGCCAACTAACCATCCATACAGATAATAGTAGACTGGAGAAAAGTCATTTATTTGGGCTCCAGAGAAGTCATTTAGTTGCCAATCCAGCAATCCGTAGCTCTTTACATTGGTTTTGCACTCATTGTCTTCGTTCTAAAGCCAGCTGGAGAGTAATCTTTACCAATTTGTCTTCAATGTAAGGCTGCAATACTAAAGCATGCCAAGAAGCAGGTTTAAGGAATTCTGAGCTTTCTTAGAGGAATCTATGGAATCAATCAAGAGGTGTTTCAGGAGCAACATTGGCTTTATGTGAAAGACGGATGAATTTTAAGCGGTGGCTGCCATCAGAGTTTTAACCATACTGTGGCATGCTACCGAAAGCAGACCAATCTGAGTCACAAGAGATAATACATAAAATAAAATAGGTAAATACATTAACAGGACGATGCATAGTTCTTGTTAAAATAAAGAGTGGTTTGAATCTAAGAACTGGAAAATAATTTTCCTTACAATTGTCTGGCGTGGAGGCTGAGTTTAGATCTCACAGTTTCGAGGGCTGGAAAGGTATCAGTGGCCTGCTTTATTTTGTATGGTAACAGTGACGTAACCTTCAGCGTACGATAACAGGTAACTTGCCCCAGAAGGAGCAAGTCTAGTGCTGGTAAATGCTTTTCTGTAGTAAAATGGAAAAAATATTCAAGTTTAAGTGAGGTGACTGTTAAAATAAACCAAAGGTTTTCTCACTCAGGGGGTTATGCTTTGCTTGTAGTGTTGTGGTGGGTTGACCACAGCTGGCCGCCAGGTGCCTCCCACTCTCTCTCACTGCCCTCCCCAGCAGGATGGGGGAAAGAAGATGAAAAAGGGTCGAGATAAAAACGTGGATATTGCTGGTGAATTTCTGCGATGGACAGAACAGATTTGCCTTGGAGAAGATTAATTTAATTTATTGCCCATTAATGACAGAGTAGGGTAGTGAGATATAAAAACAAAACTAAAACCACCTTCCCTCCACCACGTCCCTCCCAGGCTCAATTTCACAGCAGTATATTAGTACAAGGAAACACAGTCTGTGTTATAAGAAGATTAAAGTTAGTTCCTACATACATAAGAGTATCAAAAGCTGCAATGCTGTTAGAAGTATATTTGGACCTAATATTTTGAGGTATATTTTGAGGTTTGTTGGTTTATTTATTTTTAATAGTTGCTGCCAATGATTTAGGTGCTGTCACGGGCAAGACAAAGCAAACTCCCCATACTGGATTTGAATACAGGGTGTTGTGGCAGAACCAACAAGATCACAGCTTTCACCCTACTTGGCTATCTCACGTTCCTGCATTTATGTTCCCTGGGTCTCCACTTCCTGGCAGGGAGGTCCTGGTTCCTGCTGTGCCACTGCTTGCAGTTACCCATCTCAGGTGTCACTGGCCAAGGTCCCAAGGCGTCCCCCAGCATCTGTCACCATGCATCTCTTTCACCTCCATGATCTTTCCTCCAACCACAGTCTCCAACTTCTTTCCAGGCTCCCATCTTTCCAAAACTACTTTTCAGGAACCTATCTTTTCGGCACACCTCTTTCTGACACCCAAACCCTTGGTTTTCCTAATTTTAATAGTTAAGTGCAGAAGCACGATGTGGGACTTCTTGGTGGTGGTTCTGTCTTACATCTCTTGGAGGAGTCAGACCTGCTGCTTCTGCTTTGCTGGCTTGTGTGAGTTGCAGCAGGCAAGTGGCAGGCTTGTGCTTGAGAGTTCAACAGCTCAGCTTCAGTGATTCAGGTGTGTGCACACACACACAAGATCTGCTGCGTTGTTAGCATTCACACTGTAAGCTGTTTTCACCTACGACAGATGCTTATAGCAAGGAAGTTTCTTCAGCCACCATAAATTCTTGCTCACATCCAAAGGCAAAGGACTACCTGCGTTTCTGTTCTTTGCCATGTTTACCCGCATGCCCTGGCCCCACTTCCCTTTCATGTACAATTAATTCTGCAGTCTGTTAACAAGCTCACATGCACAGTTCTTTAACAACACCAGTTACTATGCTGCTAGAGCAGAAGCATGGCAAATTGTCCCAAAGCAGCCTGCTGCCACCTTCCTACCCCCTGGAAAAGCAAATGCCTAACGCTGTGGTTGCTCTGGGGGCTGAGGGATGGAGGCTGTCCTGGTGCTGTCACCTGGTGAGAGGGAGAAGAGGTGGCACAGAAACGTGCCGGTCCACAAACAAGCTGCTTCTGCTGCGATCAGCAAAGCAGGTTCTCCAACAGGATGGGTAAGTCACAGCCAATGCTATACTTGCTCAGTTTTCAAGTTTCTTCACTGAACAGAGCTAAGGAAGGTGCTCCTGAGAACCACCCAGCAGATGAGGAAGCAGCCAGAGACAGGACACCCAGGCCTGAGTCAAAGCTACAGGACAACTGAAGCAACCAAATAAAGCCTTGGAGACTTTGTGAGCAAATGTGGAAAGAGACATGAAAATAAAACACCAGTGACAGGTGTGTGAGAGTACATCGCCTTGAGAGAGCGTGAGAGCAGAAACATATGGGTGAGAAAAGCCCTGGGGGGTCTGGCTGGTTTGGATGGCTGTTAACATGTCTCTCAGGAGTAGAAAGTGTAGAAAGTGGCTCCCTTAAAGCACAGGAAACATATACAAACTGCATCTGCATTATACTGAGGCTGAAGAAAAGATGCCGTAGCCACCTCATTTGCTACAGGGAAAGGCTCTGGACTCATACTTTAACGTGACTTTCAGGGAGATTACTGCGGCCTGTGCTGGAGAGAAGGGTGCACTGCTACGGAAATCTGAGCTAATCCCCAAGAAGTGGGGCTGATGTCTTTTGAGAGCGGGCCACTGGTTAGTGGGAAACCTTTAGGGGGAAGAGACTGAAGTGGAAATCAGTTGTGCTCCTTATAGGATTGAGGTGTATGTGTTGTAACTTACTCTTAGGTTTCAGGCATGGGCAAAGGACAAATGCCTCACGCTGATGGGAGATGTTTTTAGCATCAGAGCCTCAGCTCTAGTGGCCCTGATTTCTCACAAAATCCCATTTTAGGAACTCACATTCTTTTTTTGGATCTCACAGATACAAATTCTGACCAGTCTTCAGGGGTGGCTGTAACCCAGCTGAGGCAGGGATCCTGTGTCGAAGGCCTGTGTTTCTAACCGAGGCCTTGAGCCTGGGCTGGTGTGGCCTCCATTTTGAAAGCGCCGGTCTTACACAGACTAAATTAACTCAGCAGGCAGCAGAGTATGAAATCGGACGTGACCGATCGATCCTTTGGCTTTGATTCAAAGCGAAACTAATGGAATGTAAAGAAAATGTAAGAACCTATAGGGCTGTAAAGGGTGGTCATTTATTCCTCTTACAAAATAAAAATTAATTTAGGATCTGGGTGTGGACACAATGTTTGAAGAAGTGAATATAACAATACATAGGGACATTACAAACGATTGCTGTGCAGACTGAGCCTCGAGGGAATGGCTTTGATAGATGCCACTGACTAAAATAATTGCATGATAATTTTGGCTAGAGGCACCATCCTATCATCTGATGATTTTAAGCCATGCACATAGAGTTTAGATTGAATGATCTAAACATCCAAATACAAATAACTGAGAAGTCTGCTTCAAGTACCACATTTATGCTTTGGCTCTTGGAAAAAAAAATAAATAAATAAATAGCACTTTGGAAGAAATTTTCTGCTCTACAGCATTCAGCAGCGCTACGTGCTCCTTCTGCAATGCCCTAAAAAAGAATAACCAAGGGCTTTCTCCGAAGGTAAGCAGCAGAAAAAAAATTCTTCCTAGGGAAGTACTGAGCAAGTAGATGCCCATCAGACTGGTATCAATTCAAATTAAAAAACAGGAGTATTTGTATCATAACATTTAATCTTTCCTGAAAATAAGTTTTTCAGTGAAGCTAGAAACTGATGAAAAATGGTCTTTTTGCAGTTTAGTTGTGGGTTGTTACTCCCTAATATGAGCTATAACCAGTGGATCGATTGAGCATGTTTACAGGTGTTATCAGACTGGCGGTTCTCAGGATGCCAAACGTATGTATATATTGCTACTTTTGAAGTGTAATGGCTGCAGGACAAAAGAAGAATTCAGACAGTGACGTATTTCATTTTGACCATCCGTTCCAGTTCTATTTTAATTTCTGTGTGATAAAATTTAAGAAGGTTTAACTCTGCAAATCACTTCTGATGAAATTTTGGCACAAATTTAATGCAAAAGTGATTTGAATTGTGGACAATGATTAAATGAACTTTAGAAGAAATAAAGAAGTAACAAAAACAAGAAATTAAGAAATGTCCTCCATCAGAAATAGGGCATTTCCATCTGATTCTAACTATGACATACATGAATTATTAATGCTTAAAATTATCATATAAAAATATTTGGGCAGACACGAAGGCAGTCAGATGGTATAAGGAGAAATGTCCTGCGTCTGTACAATCTATACTAGAACAGTATATTTTGTCAGACTAGAAATAATGATATCTCTGATATTTTAGATTACTCTCTTACAGTAGACTGAAATTACCCTGTTACACTGGGCTCAAATAAGACCAGGGGAAGGAAAGATGGAGAAATTGTAAGCAGAAGGTTATAAAGTAGTTTTGACTGATATCTTTGAAACTATGGCATTCATGGATATACATTACCTTTTTATTTTTATTATTATTTTATTACAGAATGTTTACCATGTAGATATTCATACTGTGGCTCTATCGGTGCAGATTTTATGGGAAAGTGTCTTGGTATATTAAGCTTACTTAAAGAATTAATTAGACCATTCCTATAATTATCCTGCCCTGTCAGCTGTTGTAAAGGAAAGTCAAGGACAGTGTTGTTTAGATACTGATAGCAACAACTAAGAAACAAATACTTGCATAGAGACACAGTTTATACTCCTCTTCTTGTCTTCACCCTGAAAGACGACATTAACTTTCTGTTCCAAAATGGACATTGATAATTCCTAGTGCTAGAAGAATGATATCTCTTCATCTCTAGGACTAAAACGTCTCATTTCCTGCACTTACATTTTGGCAACTTTCTTAATGCTCTTTTGTTCAACTGCTGTGTCCTGCTGTCAGTCAGTCACCTTCCAGGGGAAGTGGTACCTAGCAGTCAGCAAGTATTACCCACTAGTACTTGACCTCTCGAGTGTCTGGGTTGGGATCTTGCTCTGCATAAACTTCTACTTCTCACCATACTGAAGGTGAATTTTGTAATACAGACTGTTTTGTAAGTGCAGTTTCAAGCTTTGAAAAATAGGTCCAACTTTATTAGATGTAATATTTCAATACATGAACATCATTACACCCACCCAACCTATAAACTTGCAACATTTGATATCTACTCTGAATAAAATCCGTATGCAGTTAGAAGAAAGAAAATTGTACTTTAAAGATGAGGAAAATGGACTACAGTCGTTTCTGATGACTTTTTTCCACACATCTTATTTTGGTGACATGCATGGGAGGGAAGGAGTGGGGAAAGAAGATACTCCAGATGCATCACAGCACCCGGACAAGCCTGAAAAGGTACCCTGTACCAAAAGGGAATTTTATTGTGCGGGTTCAAATTTGCAGGGAAACAAATGAACAAACAACCTAACCCAACACAAAACAAAACTAACCAAAAAAGTAATAAAGCATGTAGGATGCCAGTGCAGAGAATGACTGTGCTGTTGGTTACAACTGAAAAATCTTTACTTGCAGCGTGGATAAATACAACCTCCAAGGAGACTCTTGCTACGCAGTATTACATCATAAATCACAACCAAAATATATTGATAACAGTGATATCACTCAGCTTTGCAATCAATCAAGATCATGTAAGATTTTAGGTACTGCAGCCAGCCACTCTTAAAAAGCTTAGAAATGGCACCTTACAAAAGGTTGTAGTTTAGTGGAATTTGTGAAGCTTTGAAAGTGCAGTAGCATACAAAACTTAAGTGAGAACCCTTAGGTGGATACGACCCTAGTTGCTTTCAATATTTTATTGCCATGTTAGCAGGAAGAATTCCAGGAACATAACACAGAATGTGTGATGTATTCATAATTACACAAATACCTTACATTTCAATTCCCCACATTATCTGGAGCTCCTGAACAGCTTCTAGAGAAGTGGCTTGGAATCAAGCGTCTTGCAGCAGAACATAGATCAGTTTGCTGACGAATCAAATTGTTTCTGCGAAAGAGGTAGTTAAAAAGATCATCTCACACTCACAGCTAAAAACTTTCCCAACACTTCATTATGTATTTTCTGCTTTATTTATTTCATATGTTTAAATCTATTATTAAGACAAAGCATAATGTTCAAGATAGGAATCCTAGAAACACTCTAACTTTTTGAATGATATCTTAGAACTGAGACTATTTATACGTGTACAGTTACATGTAAATTAGCTATGTATTTGTAGTTTTGGACTCCAAAGCAGAAACTTGTGAACCGTTATCCTGGTAGATAGGATAATATTGGATGGATGGCATTAATAATGCTACTACCTTGGTGTACCGAATTAAATTCTTTTTGGTCATAGTTTTAGGATACTTCTCAAAACTTTCTCAATGAAATGAAGGTAATGAGCCTGATCTATTATTCCAGTTGTTTTTCACCCAAAGCTGTGGCAAAGCTACGGACAGGAATAGAGTGGGTGTAGAATTAATCTATTGTTGGCAGTGGATTTGCAAAGTGGGGGAAAAAAAAATCTTTCCCAGTGGGAAGAAAATGCTGTAAAACTGCAGGTAGTTAAGAACTATTCTGGCTTATAGGCGAACACAGTCTCTCTTAAACTTAAAATAATCTCACATTTGAATCTTTCACTAGTAATCATGTCTGCATTAATTTAACAGCCCATTACATGGAAAATAATGATGAATTTCTAAGCTCTCCTGCTATCAGAAGAATATACATGAAGCATCATTATTTTTAAAAAGATACCAAAAAGGACCATTTTGAAAGTAAATCCAGTCGTGTATTAAAATAAGATCACTTTTTGCATTTCAGACATGAACTTCTGACCATGGGGGACTGGAACTTGTTGGGCAGCATCCTTGAGGAAGTCCACATCCACTCCACCATCGTTGGCAAAATCTGGCTCACGATCCTCTTCATATTCCGGATGCTGGTGCTGGGAGTGGCTGCCGAAGATGTCTGGGACGACGAGCAGTCGGAGTTCATCTGCAACACGGAGCAGCCTGGCTGCAGCAATATCTGCTACGACAAAGCCTTCCCCATCTCTTTGATCAGATACTGGGTATTGCAGATCATATTTGTCTCGTCTCCGTCTCTAGTTTACATGGGCCACGCGCTCTACAGGTTAAGGGCTCTAGAGAAGGAGCGGCAGAAGAGGAAAGCCCACCTGCGGGCTCAGCTGGAAGACCTGGAGCCCGTGCCCGAGGAACACAAGCGAGTGGAGAGGGAGCTGCGGAAGCTGGAGGAACAGAAGAAGGTGAATAAGGCCCCCCTGAGGGGGTCCCTGCTGCGCACCTATGTGCTACATATCCTGACCCGCTCGGTGGTCGAGGTGGGCTTTATGATAGGTCAGTATCTTCTGTACGGGTTCCACATGCCCCCCCTTTACAAGTGCACTCGTCCCCCTTGCCCGAACACGGTGGATTGCTTTGTGTCCCGGCCCACAGAGAAGACCATCTTCATGCTTTTCATGCACAGCATCGCCGCCGTCTCCCTCTTCCTCAACATCCTCGAGATCGCCCACCTGGGCCTCAACAAGATCCACAAGACCCTGGCGGGCCGGCCGCGGAGGCCGGCGGGCCGGGCTGACGACGAGGCCGGCCCCTGCCACCCCACCAACGGCTCGGCGATGCCTCCTCGCCCTTCGGCCTCCCCTCCGCCGCCTCCCTCCTCCTCCTCGGCCGCCGCCGGGGGCCTCCAGCGCCGGGGGGAGCCCGGAGCCGCCGCCCCGCCGCGCCGCCGCCCCCCGGGCTCGGTGCAGCACCGCGGACAGAGGCCGCCGGCATCGTCCAGCAGCGAGGAGGCTCCGCCGGGCACTGTGGGGACAGCGGGGCCGGGGACGGGGCCGGGGACGGGGCCGGGGATGTCCCGCGGGCTGCCCCGCAAGCACAGCCGGGTGAGCGCCTGCAGGGACGTGCAGGAGGAGCTCGGCGAGTCCCCCGACAGCGGGCACTGCCCCGGCACCCGCAAGTCCAGCTTCCTCTCCAGGGTGCTGCCCGCCAGCCCCGAGGGCAGCGGCAACCAGAGCGCTGCCTCCCCGGGGGGCTCCGCCACCGGCTCCGGGGCCGGCTCCCCGTCGGGCTGCGAGGGGCAGCGGAGCCAGGAGGGCAGCCCGGCAGGCAGCCCCCCGCCGCCCGCCGCCGCCACGGGACGACGGGTGTCCATGGCAAGTAGCGCCCCGCCGCCCGTGGGGCAGATGGCGGGTGGGTGACCGGGGGAACCGGGGGGATCGGCGTGACCTGGAGGCTCGGGGGGATCAGTCCCAGGGAGGAGAGGGCGAGGCGGGGGTCTGGGAGGTTTCTCCAGGCTCCCCGGCACAGCCCCGGCATGGTGGGTCCTGCTGGGTGAAGGCTACCCCCAACACATCGGTCCCTTGGTGCAGTGAGAGCCGAAGCATCACTAGGGCATCCGTGAGGGTCTCCAGAACTCCCAAAGCATCCCCAAGGCATCCCTAAGGGTCTCCAAGTCACCAAAGCTTGGCTCATCACATCACCCCAGGGCTGCCATCCATCCCTTGGTCAGCTCCGGCCTTCTTGACACCTGAACAGACAGAAGGCCACCATCCGATGGGTTGGCTTCTTTCGGCTCCAGGGGTGGCTCTCCAGGCTGACCGGTGGGCTGGGTAGCTGCCCAGTGGGTAAACCAAAGTCTCTGCGTATAAAACACCAAATAATTGCAATCACAGCACCGACAGCTACAGAAAGGCATTTTCAAAGGCTGTTCCTGTTCTTTGGCCGGACCAAACTTGCTTACACTCAGTGTTAATAAGGTATTGTGCTTGCCTTCAACCACCAAGTAGATCTTTTAATTTTTTTTAAAAAGGAATTTGACTTCTGATTGCCCCGGATCATGGGATTTGTCCTCTGAGAACAAAACCCCCCAACTTCTTTATAAATTCTTGCAGGAGCAAGCCCTTAAATATCTTTTGACAGGGCATGTAAAAAAACAGAAGATTACTTCACACAGTACTCAGAGTTATAAATTCTGCTTAATTTCTCCTCGCTCTTCCTAAAAAGACATGCTTTTATTAAATTTGAAGCAAAATAAACTCACAAAACCCCAAAATCTTCTGTGGTGAGAAGCAGAAAATACTCTCACACATTGTTCCCCACCAAACTGCCTGTGAGCTCCATTTTTCACAGAGTTATAATTTCTACAGTATATAAATAGTGGGCATAAACCATGTTAAATTGCCACTTTGGTGCTATTTAATTACTTTCCACTTTGCTTTTTCCAATATGGGGAGATGGCCTAGAGCCCAATCTGTTGACCATCTGCTGTTTTTTGATACCCAGATGAGAAGGCTATTTCAAAAGGCTGAGTGCAGGAGGTACTAAGCAAGGCAGAATCTCAGTAGCACCTGTTGAGAAGTCACAGAAGATACTCGGCAGCTTTTAATGTTTAATGACAATGAAGCTATCTTTCAGGTGAGAGCTTGCTGAGAAATATACTCAGTTTGCAAAGCAATGCCATTATTCCTGAAAGTAACACTTTTCTGGCATGCTGCCTTTGTGGATCATTACGCATGGGACTGTTACTAGCATTTTTTAATGTGACTCACGATATTCTGAAGTAAAGGCACTTCTATCATTCAGTCACTGCTGTGGCTAATGCACTCTGCTACCAGCGTTCCTAAGGTATTTAACGATACCACTTTCAATACACATGTATGCTGGTGCAGCGTGGAAGTGCTGTGCCTGGGCAATAAAACCTATACAAAGAGAGCAAGGAAATTTCTCTTGGGACTTCCTCTTTGGAGGAAAGGTTACTTTCAGCCTTTAAGGGAAAATGCGTTCAATCCTCCACTACAAACCTGCACGAAATGGCTGGATAGGAAATTGAACACAAAATGTATGTTTGGCATGAAGAGTCTTCAACTTTTCAGACTTGAGTTGAAATCAGACCAGCTATATATATATAAAAGAAGAAAATGCCTTTCCCTCGGTAGGATTCGGACCAACCACTGTCTGGCCGCAACGCAGACATTCAAGGCTGTTCAAAACTTCCCTCTCCAGAAGTGGTGGAGGCAAAGAGTTGTTTCTGTTCTTCATGTCCAACTATGACAAAAAAGTTGGAAAATACTTACGTTATAGCTGATCAGTTTTACAGGCAAAGCAATCACTCATCATACTCTATTCAGATTCTTGGTCATTGCACTGTCAAAGTTTGTCCATTATTCAGATTGGGAAGCAAAAAATGAGAGAAGCAGAAGTCTTGAAAATGTTATTAGGCTGAAGGCTTCTCAGGAGTTTGATCCATTGGGAAAAAAAAATCCTTCAGCCATTTCTGGTCAGACTTCAGATCCAAAATGTTTGGAGGCCAGACCACCAGAACAAGATATGCAGCAGGTACACACACAGTTCTGCCCTCAGTTTTGCATCTCCAGCTATATTCTAACTTTTTTATTCAAGGGGAGATACAGCCATGGAACCAAGGGGCACCTTCTGCATGGCCCGAGCCTTGTCTTCCTTGGGCAAGGGGGCCTCAAGTGGCTCGGCACACCCAGCTCAGGGAAAAGAGCCACGCTGAATTTGGTGCAAATGGCCTCACAAGTGACAGCTGGGAGTGAGGCGCACGAAGGTGTGTGGGAACTATGCTGGTATTCATAGGATTTTGCATCATGAGGAAATTAAAAACAGCAACTTTGCAAGATCAGCCCCCCGACTGGTGCATGATACATTTAAAGTCTAATAAAAAGCATAGGCTGATGCAGACAAAGGTCAGTATATAACCAGCAGAGATAGAATCCTTAGATTTTATCGAATCTATAGACAAGGGCAGGAATTACAGAGCATTTAGGCTTTTTGTTGTTGGAGCACCGCACTAAGAGTTATTGCCTGCCCAGCCTGTCTAGCATCACCTTTTCTTTGGCCTACATATGATAGTTTTCTAACAAATCCTAAGGTCTGCTCTGAAATCCATGAGTTTTAATTTGGTTGACTGAGATTGGGCATAATTACCTTAAACTACTAACTCTTGCCACAAGGGCACAGCCTTCCTGAAGACTTGGATCATATTCATCATGTGCTCCCCAAGCTAAATCTGCATTGAGGGAACTACTGTAATAGAGTAACAGTCCTCTTGCTGGAGCACCCAAGGATATCCCAAGAAGATGGGGACGTGTGACATATCTACCAGTCCTGTTGTATTCGTGAGCTAAAGTGAGCTCCTGGAATCACAAAACTGCAAGTCATGAAAGGATTCATAATATTCTTAGCAATATTTTAGCTGAACCTGTCTCTTGGGAAGCCAAGGTTACTAGATGAAGATTTTTTTTTTCAGAAAGAATTAGGTGTTTTGGGGACTCAACTGCAGATTCGTGTTTTGAAAGAAGTGCTGAGCTTCCCTCTTTCTTGCTTTGGTTCCTTTCTCTTCAGACCACCCTTTCCTCCGGAGAGTCCTGTGCTTTCGGTGTCATTTCTTCCAGTCTCTGTCCTTGGCTCCAAAGAAATCAATGCAACTTTAAAAGTAGGGCTCCCTCCTCATTGTGAACGAGGCGGATAAAGCTGACAATTTAGCAAGCGGCTGATAAAGCTGATACTCTCAGCTCACAGAAACAGATTCAGATAGGGCTGCTGATTTTATTCACTTGCAGAAACGTCTCTGGGGCTGAAATCCTGTTTCTGCTGAAGTTGGGGAAATTTTACTATTCACTGGGTCTGGTTTCCTTCACTATGTTGCTTTTTTATCCCTCTGTGCTGTTCAGTTCTTTTGCTGCTTCTCAATTCTCCGTTCAGCTTTGAGCCTTTTACCCAGTGGGAAAACTGTCGCTAGCAGGAAGGCTATGAAAGAGAGAGCTGCTATTCAGCCCGAATGCCTGCTGTCTTCTCCAGAACAAGGCATGTTTACTCAGCCTTTCAACAACACTTGAGGAATAAATACCCACCCATTTAACTAGCTGCCCACCCGCTCTCGCTCCTGGGGCTGGGAACAGTTTGGTAAGAGTCAATGTGCATCGAAATAACAAATCTGATAGCCACAGATGGGTTATTCTGACAGCTGAGCTCCACCAGAAAATCTACAGGTGGGTCAAGGGAGTGGTAAAGCCCTGCATCGTCACACTAGGATGCCTGAGATGCCTTGCAGGTGTTTGCCTGCTAGCACCTGATGCTGGCTTTGTAGAGCTTTCCTACTCAAATGTCTCTTAAAAAATACTCCACGGTAGTTCTACATGTTTCATTTTGCCCTGGTGCATTCAGGAAAAATTCATGAAGATGCCTGCCGATAATCCTGCAAAACCTACGAAATCACCGAAAGGTATCTGTTCACCAAGTGCACAAACACAGAAATTAGGAAAATGACAAACCTTGGGGATCAGCAGTGGTGGGCAAATAAGGAACCCCTCCGAGGATGTGTGCAGCAACAAATAGGCTGGGTTTCTGAAAGTGGAGCTCACCTGAGTCCATCTTTGTATGGTTTTAAGGCAATTGAAAGATATAAAAGACCCTTAACATGTAAAGCAAGGGCTATAGGATGGGGCCACTGATTTCAAGCAAATTACTTCAGGGATTAATTTATTTGGTTTAAAAAGCATGGTGTTTCCCCTCCCCTCAGCCTCCCCTTAGCACTGAACAAAGCCGAGGTAAGTGTGTTGTCAGCTTCCCACCTTCTCAGCTGTGCATGTGGTGGAGCCTGGGTTAATCGCTAGGATAACATTTCTTTTTCCCCTCGAAGCCAGTTCAGCTTCATGCTTTCTTTCTCTTGTTATCTTTCAGAGCATGCTCCTAGAACTATCATCTATCATGAAAAAGTAATGACGTTCTGAGGACAAGAGATAAACTGAGGGACTGAGCACAAACCACCTTCAGCAGAAAGATAAAAAGCCGATTACCTGCTGGTGTCTCCCTCTCCCTCCTCCCCTTATCATGCTAAATTCGTAACACCGTTTAAGAAAGCAAACGCTTGTTTTATTCCTCAATTTTATGCCACTTCCAACAGCACCGCACGCTGACTGCAGGTGTTGACGAGCAGCTTGCACCACAGCTCACGATTTTTCTCACGTAGATTGAGCTGAAGCTGGTCACTGCAGAAATAGCCCGGTGTCTTTGGGAGGGCGTTTCGGGATGTACAACTTGTTGTGCATGCGAGCAGTGTTCATATCAGCAACCAGCCTGATGCACAGACCGTAGAGGTAGCGGAAGGCCCAAGACACCTACAGGGAAGGTTTAGTTTGATTTTTAAGCAACCTGGAAGGCTACGCGGCCTTTATCTCCCCAGGCTTCAGCAGCCAATGAATAAAAGATGGATCACACACACAAGGAGTCTGAAGGGGCAGAGGATTTAACAGAGAGAGAAAACCCCAGCTGAAGAATATTCTGCTGCTCGTCTGCCCCTGCTAATGTAATCCTCAAGCTCTGCTAGAGACTTTCAGTGCTCATGTAGCCTCTTTGTACTTCTGGCTTCAAAACTGAAACTAAGTAAAGCTGGGCAATTTATTTTCAGTGCAAAACATCTGTGCTTTTCTTCAGTTTGCTCTTCAAGAAGAACTGCAAGGCATCAGCTCAGGATCATGAAAAATCTTACTGTCTCATCAGTTCATACAGATTAATTGAAGGACAAGCAGCACCCAAAAGCTCTCACTTTGAGTTTGCTGAGATAGATGCGCTCTGGAAGGTTGGATTTCTGGGTTGTAAGCAGCCCAAGACAGCAGCCCTTCCAGTTGTGTATCCAACAAGCAGAGCACTCCGGCTAGCCACAAGCCTGTTTCTGGCTGCTTGCTCCTGGCTGCTTTTATTTGTCAGGTTTCTCGGAGCTTGCATTTCCCTCAACGTGCTAGTCACTTCGACAGCAAGAACAAGCTTATTTGCTCTGCCAGCTTCCTTACTCATAAAAATTCTCTTTGACTTGACAACTCTTAGGGAAGGGGAACAGTAGGAGACAAAAAATAATGAAAAAAAAGGACTGAAGCATAAAGATTACTTGAGATTGCAGTGTTTTTGTTCCAATGTGCATGACTTGCATTTAAGTCACTACAGCCTCACTGACACTTTGCCTCTGCATTTATTTAGTGTGTTAAAGCAAAAAAAAGGGGAATGCCTAAGATGGTGGCCATTAAGTGTCAGCAACAACTGGTCAAGGATGAAGAAGTGCTTCTGCTACAGTACATGCTCTACTGCCGGGCCATGAGGACATGCAATGGGTTCTGCATTGTGACAAATTTCAACGGGTAGGAAGTTTCCTTCGTGTGTGCTCAACAGGAAGATCTGGGAAACTCTGGAAAGTGGTATTTCTGCTCTTCCTCCGTGAGAATTTTCAGGTTGAAAAACCAGGGGCAACATCGACTGCTGCCGGCGGCAGAGGACACAGTGGACATCCCTGAGGGTGGTGGCTGAGGGCACACGACCTTGTGCCCGTGTTCCCCACCGGGTGGCCGGATGCCCGGCTCCCTCTGGCAGCCTGCCCACCTCCCAGTCCCACAGGGCATCCCGCTGGCCACGCCGCCCCCTTCCCAGGCCTCCTCCTGCCAAGTGCTCGCTCAGGTTGTGTCCAACCCCGTGCGAGAGGCAGAGAGCAGATGTCCCAGGCCAGGTGGTACTGGCACCCAAGGCGGTTACCGTTTCTTCTCTCCTGTCTTTTTTTTTTTTTGGCAGTTTGAGTGAGGCTAATGGTCAATGGCACAAGTTCCTGCTTCAGAAAGGAACATTTGGGTTACACACAAAAAGATTTCAGCTTTTTTTTTTTTGGTTGTTGTTGTTTCTACAGAAACATCTTCCAACGTCTCCCGGGTTTTCTGTAAAAGGGAAATAAACCCCAACCTCTCTCCTTGCCTCCCTACATCTCGGTACACTGTTGCTTTACAAGACCAAAACAAAGACTTAGCAGAATTGCCTAAAGTCAAGCACTGGGGGAATGGGTACAGATACAGCGTATTTGATCTTCTAAACCAACTTATTTCATCTCTGCAATGAAATAACCTTGGCTGTTCCTGCAGCAGATCAAAGATAACCTGATCCCCAGATCAAAGACAACTAATGAATTAGGAATGGGACCACGTGAGCAGAGGTCTCATCATCAGGCCAGAGATTCACCAGGCGGCACCGACCCTCCCTCCCGAGCCCCAGCTACAGCCCCGCACTAACCAAGGACTGCAACATCAAGTTCGGAGTCAAGATAAGTCAATTTACAATACATAATGATATGTCTTTATTTCATCAACAGAAATGGTGTCTAGACAAAATTCAGTTAACACTAGCAATTCAAATGAATGAAGCGAGTCGGGTGGTTTTTTTTTTTTCATTTTTGTTTTTTGCACAATACTGTATTTACAATGAGTAAATGACATTTTAAATTCATTAGTTCATAGCAATGCTTTCTTCCAAAAAGGTAAAAATTCTTAGTAACAGAGAGTAAGCATCAACAGCCACCTCATTTATTTATACAATAAAAATCACAAGAAACCACAGTCACCTAGAAAAAAAATAAAGACAAGCTTAAGAACTAGTACAATAAAATGATGCATTGAATTAAGTTACATTAATCGCATAGAATTTGTGTAAAAAGTATGTAGAAAAAACACCTGATGTAACCTGTTACAGTCATTGACCAGTTATGAGAGGTACAGAGGGTTATACAGGTAGATATGTGTGAAAACTGTCCATACTGTTTGACCTGGGGAGGAAGAGAAGAGGGGTTGCACCCCCTTGCATACACTGATAAAACCCTGTTTTGAATATGGCCTCTGAAGTTTGTAAGGCATATATAAGAGGTGCACTTGTAACCAACTGGTTCTGGAACAAACTCTTAGGGCATCCCCACCCTTGAAATCAAAGGCGATGCTTGAAATCAACAGTAAACAAACACGCATCAAATATCACCAAAGTGTTTAGTATAATTCCTGCCAGCCTGCGGGATCCAGATAGCTTCGGTCAGAGCACAAGTAGTAGTGGGAACAGTATCTATAGCATGCACATTTCTCTCAGGTATACCGCAAACGCGAGGGAGCACCGTCTTGTGCAATCGCGCCCCGGAGGTTGCGTTGCCTCCGGCTACGGGGCCGAGCCCTGACAGCGACCCCAGTCCCAGGGGCCGTTCGGGTCCGTAGCCTGGGAACATCTCTGCTTCTAAGCAATCAGTGAGATCAAACGCTGCCAGCTGCCATTTCTGTTTTGGGATGCTAGTTTCTTTCTGCGTGCCCTTAATGAGACGAAAGGGACAAGGGCGGCACCGCGCGCGTCATTTCGCCTCCATAAAGGGCTCTTCCCACAGCAAGTAAAATTCGTACGAGAACAGGAGTCATCTAACTGGGTTTTCAGCAGTCGTTTGTCTGGGGTAATTCCCTTACAAAAAGGTATTTTTAGGATTCCTTCCTGCCAAAAAGTGGTTTTATTTGCAAAAATGGCAACATTGTATGTGTAATACCTTAAAATGCATATCAGTATTTGACTTTGATATAAATAACACCTATCCTGGTGGAGTGTAGGAAAATACTATACACTTAGTCCTTGCAAGTAATGCCATTAAAATTTTGAGAGTAAGGAGAATAATTATTCTACAGACCACCAACAATAGATCTTTTAAATATACACACAGTATTTGAACATATGCATATACACATATATTGGATTCTGCAGCATCAGATCTGATGCCTGAGTCATGAAATACTCCAAGGAGTATTATAAATATACACATAGGTATTATAAACAAGAAAATACACAAACACACACTGACTAGAATTATATATGTATGTATACATACATACACGTATTATAGATATGTATATAAAATTAACTTGGACTGTGTTGGCAGAGACAAAACTGAAATGAAGTAAAAACTCTGTTGAGGAAATTTCTAGCAGGAAAGAGAGCATAAGTTCTTTACGGTAATGGTTTTAGTTTCACCTCACTTCCAACAAAAATAAGCCACCCGATACTTAGCAGATCCCTCCTTATGCAAGGCCATCAGCTCTGCTGCTCACACTGAAGCTAAACCTTCTCTACACAGACCTAAAATATAGACTTTTAAAATGCTGCAAGCTTGGGCTACAACGTTCACCCGAAGACACCTCCAAACGCGTTTCAGATCAGAAAAAAGGTGTAAGCAGTGCTCCTCGTTGCAACAGTAAAGGACAAAATGCGAGCTTGCATAAACCTGGCAAACGTTCACCTTGTCTCACTGCAAAATTCACTACAGGTCTACTCTGGAAACCCATCCCTCTCCTTTTTAACAACCACAGTAGTGGATTACATGACACAAGTGAGCCTGGCATTACAGCGCTTCATCATGCTTTCTCCTAGTGGATCAGATTTTATTTTATTACAAGATTATAGTGATTCCAGCATGCAGATTTGTTTTTTTTTTTTCCTTAGGCAATCATAAACATACATATTAAAAGATCTAACTATCTATCTAGGCATTTTAACTTCTATTTAAGCGCTCTTTAGAATACAGACTTGATGAAGTGCTGAACTCCAGATTAACGACCACACTATCAGCATTAATCATTTCTCTGGCAGCAGTTAATCCGTTTAGCAAAGTTATTTATCTAGTTCCCACTCTCCTTTTTAAAGAGAAGTAGCAGTTAGCATACTAATCACCGTGGCTTGCCTTTGCAGCACATTTTACTTCCTTGGGAAAAAATAATACAAGGATTAGATCCAAAAATATAGTGCATCTTAAAAGCAGCATATACCCTTAGAAAGACATTTAATAAATTACTTGTACAATATATAAAATAATAGTTTTATACTGCAGCATCAAACTCTGACGCCTGAGTCATCATATGTTAGGAAGTTTGTGATATAAATACTGGGATCTCCTGATAACACAGCCAACATTTTGCTTTTGCATTTTGCATGTTTTCTGTTTTGTTTTCTCTCTCTCTGTTTCTGTTTTTTTCTTTTTAATTTTTTTTGCACTACCTTTTTGTTCCAGAATCAGCTTGCAATGAGCTTTAATTGTGTTCAAGGCACCCCCAGAGAACGCAGAGAAACAAACACATTATATAGTGTAGTACTCACCTGACAAAGCATAACGAGCCTAAATGAAATGAGGTTTCCTGGCGATACAAGGATAGCAATGGCAAAGGAAGAGGAGGACTAGGTACAGCCTGGACAAAGCTTCGAGGACTCGCATGCCCATGAGAGCGCTGCAGCGCCCAGCAGGGAGACAGGGGCTCGTCACACCCTTCCCAAGCACTGCCTGGCAGGACAGATGCTGCACGTGTCCTCTTTGACAAATGCAAAGAGATTCTCACTTAAGATCATGGTGACCATTGGCCAAACTCTTCACACTAATAAATACTGCAGTCACCTTTTTTTTTTTTTTTCTTTTTGTTCTTTTCTTTCTAACGGTGTCCTTGTGGTCAGCTGTTTTGACCTCATGATGAGAGCAGCTGGGTATGCTAACTGACGTCCAGGTCTGAAACTAATTCTCCCAATGCCTTCCTTTAAAGTTAGCCCGGTAACAGTTTTGAGAGCCACGTGGTTCAGAATAGCAAAAAAAACCCTCAAGACGAAATAGAAACAAAAAACAACCACCACCACCACCAAAAAAAAAAAAAACCCACTGAAAAACCATGATACATGTAAATATAGGAAGCAATGACACAAAATCAGCCACTTCTAATGGGAAAGAATGAAATCAAACATCCAGAAAAGCTCACGGGGGAGGGAAAGAGAGCGAGAGGAGAGAAAAGGTTGAGGAAGAGACACTTATTTGAGCAGTGGTTTTAAACACCAGTTCCCAAGGTAGAGGAAATCAAGAGACCCAGCACCAGTATGAAGCCAGGTCAAACCTAAGAGCTGCAGCGCAATGGGTTGTGTGGGTGGGTTTTTTAAACCGTTGGAATGAGGTCAAGAGTACCAGTTGCACATGAGTTGTTAGTAGAGTAAATCTTCATGTCAGGAAGCAAGTTAAAACTTGGTTTTACGCTCATAAAACATTCTACCTATTGATATATATAGGAGGTCACTTAAAAATTAAAAAAAAAAGGCAACAGAAAAACATCTTTAAAATACTGTGTCAGTTGACCCTTCCCTCCCTCCGCCCCAGCCCCCCCCAAGTAGCTATGAGTCTATAATGTGATTCACATTTAGTTTTAAATTCTAGCTTTCACCATGGTCTCATAGAAACAAAACTTCTCTGCGAAGCACAGAACTGCTTTGCAACGTCAATGAATCCAAAGGAAAATCCAATCCCCCCGCAAGAGCTTCTCACTCAGTTACCTGCAAAAGGTGGCCGGGAGGGGGTTCAAATAGTTTTAGCTTAAGCTCTTGTAAAAAGAAAGGACGACTCCTCCCCCTTTTTCAACCGTGTGAACTAGGAGTTTATGGCATTCGTATACTTTTGAACATCTAAAGGTAAGGATTTTGTACAGTAATGATTAATACTTAAACATAAATATTCTCCTACATTATATACTAGATTTTCTTTGTACATGCGGGGAAAAAAAGTATTTTCAACAAACATGGCACATGCTATATGCATTTCCTCCTCGGTAGCTCGGCTACAATAGTGTGGGTGCAGAGGGTAAGAGCAAGACTTTGTGGCAAGCGCGCGACGGTCCATGAGCACAGTCTGAAGATGGAAGAAGGGGAGAGAGGGAGCTGATTCCTCCTCCAAGGTAAAGATGCTGATCTACTGGGTGCCTCAAAAAAAGCACCAGCGCACACCTCGAGTGTAAACGTTAGTGCAGAAGACCACATTATCGCCCAGTGCTTCTGAGAAGCCGCTATCCCCCCACACTCTTTTTGTCTTTTTTTTGAACAGGTGTGAACAGCTGGTCAATTTTTTCAGCAAGAACAAACAATATCAGCCAGTAAAGCACACGACAGTCGTCGCCCAGGATAAAGCCACGCAACCTGGCACACGTAGGGCAAAGAACCACAAAAGAAAAACTCAGTACACTTAGAGTAATAATAATTATTAAAAAAGCATTAGGAGGACGCTCTTCTGTCTACACTGTACATACAGCTGTTATGCTCGAAAAGCTGCTGTCTCACACAGTCATAACATGAGTCAACATCGCTTCAGATACAAATCCAATACAGTTACAACTAAGCCAATTCACTGAGTAGTCTCCTTTGAGACCGGGCTCTTTTAGCTGCGGTTTGTGCTGAGGGCAATGCTGCAGGACGAGAGGATCCTGGAACACAAGAACTGGAAGGGTAAGCGACCCGAGTGGGTGTCGACAGACGTGTGATTTGCTCTTAGAGGATACAGTGCTAACTTGACTTCTGTAGGGAAACCAAAGTCAACGGTTAGGGGTCTGATCCTGCAACTCTTCCTACCCAGGCAGGATCTCTGCCTTCGCCAGACCCACCTCTGCAGCTCGGGTCTGGCGAAGGAAACAGGTAATGTCTGAGGAAAGCTGAGGTGAGGCTACAGGGACTACTCGGAGCAGCAGTTGCTTCCATGAGTAAAGGATGCAGACCGGGGCTGGAAAAGAAGCCCCCCCGAAGTGTATTGATGTGATCTCCGTTTACTTTACTTCGTGGAACGTATGATGAACGGATCCAGTTGTCAAATACGTTTTTCTCTAAAGAGTGAAATATACTTTACCCTATAAGAATCCAAAAGCATCATTAACAGCACTTAAGCTTGGTTTGTGAAACAGAAAGAAGTCTGAATATAAAAATAATTCAAGCAGATTCTCTTTACAAATTGTATAGTGAATTCAGTATTTGGCAAGACCGTTTTTTACTACATAATGAGCTCCTGAGTGTTTGTCTATTAGCTAAAACTTTTCTATTTTCTTTAAGCCATAAAGCAAAGAAAACCATATACTCAAGTTATACTGAAGTCACGACTTCATTTATGAAAAGAGGTTTGACCAGAAACTCAGTGCAAGTGGCAAAGTTGACCATTACTGTACAGTATCTGCAAGAAAATAAAATAAATCCACATTGCTCAAGTGGCACGAAATGGCTGTGCCAAAAAAATGTCTATAATAAAATCTCAAATAAGCTTCCAACATTAAAATTTTATAAATAAGTACAAATTGAATGATATTGCTGAACTGAGAACCGAGAAAAAAAATAATCGTGTAACAAGTTACCAAACTAGTTCTAGCATTGAAGACAAAAAGGAATGTTGGAACTTGTTTATACAATGTAAATGAAAGCTTCCAGTTTGTAGGATGAGAAAAATTGAGGCATGCAGGGACTTTTGCATATGGATATATATATTTTATATATATTATATATAATATGTACAGTTTAGCTATAAAACTTTGATGTGTAAAGAAGCTGTCTTCAATGAAAAATTGAACATTCAGAGGAAATTCCTGAGTTAGGGTTTTGTGACATGGGCCACTGAGAAAAAAGCTGCGGTTGGGTCCTCAGAGGTGTTATGTCCATCCCTGTTAAGATTGAAATCAACATACAAAAACAGACAGTGTTGCCACTGTTTAGTTCCCTGCCTGAGCAAGGGATAGCACCATTGTGAAGATAACTCCTGCTTGTAGAGAGGAGGGAATACTTAAAACAGTATTGCTGCTAAGACCACTGTAGTGTGCACCAAATACGTTCTTCTAGACAACGAATGAACACTGCCACTGGCTGACTGAAGAACACCTGACCAGGTGTAACGTTAAGGTTACAAGTCACTAGGTGTAATCTTTCCTAGGCTGTTCATCTGTTGTACATTTATCAGTCATTTCCTGACAGAAGTCTACCGTGACCGTTTGGCTACTCTGCTCTCGCGGAAGCTCTCTCTCGGGGTAAGTACCTGGCTCAGCTCCATCCAAACCCCCGCCGCCGGCCGAGCAATTCTCCGAGACGTTGTTGGGCAGCCAGGGTGCTCCCAGTTGCACCGAGCCTTGCTCCGAGCAGCACTGCATGCTCTCCCCGACGCACTGGGACGGCACCAGGCTCTGCTCCACGCCGGCTGGGGAGGGGCTGATGGTGGTGGCTGTCTGCAGATCCATGGGCCTGAGAACGGGGCAGTATCGGTGGAGGGCTTGGATCTGTTCTGGGCTCTGCATGTCTCTACACACTTCTTGGGAAAGACACGAGAAGTTGTCTAGCAATTCTCCCATGCTTGCTTTCAGCTGGTTCCTTTCTGAGAGCAATTTCTCTTTCTCACACACCTGGAAAAGAAAGAAGGCACCTTAGTTTGATGACAGGCCATCCACTGGCAGCACAGTCCAGACACGCATCCAGCAGCACCCAAGCAGAACTCTAACACGTCACGGTTATTTTTACAGGGTTGAGGAAAAGCCACAAAGCCATCAGATATTGACCACCGTGAGGCCTGTGTGGACTGCAATTTGGGAAAC
Organism: Cygnus olor; assembly: GCF_009769625.2. Taxonomy (NCBI): domain Eukaryota; kingdom Metazoa; phylum Chordata; class Aves; order Anseriformes; family Anatidae; genus Cygnus; species Cygnus olor. Next base: position 39,413,562 of record NC_049171.1, read on the forward strand.
AGCTTCAGAAAAACATTTGAGTTGGAAGAGGGTAAAGTCATAAGTTACTCCCTTAATAATTAGTTACCTTAATAGACTAAAGCTGCTGGATGTATGATATAAAAAACTCTGACAGAAACACTTTGATGGAGAAAAGCCATTATCCATCCAACCAAGAAGAAATCAGGGACTAGTTGATGAAGTTGTGTTGCAGACCACCCCCAGATGCTGGGGCAGTCAGTCAGGCTCCTTTGGCCCACGTCCCAGCTGAACACCCATTCCCACTGCAAGGCATGGTATTCAGAGGAGATGATTGGGGCCAGGGTGGGCTCTGTGGCCTGTGCCATGGTTTGTTTTTGTATGTCCTGGTGCTTACTGGCTTGGGTTGGACCTAACCAAGATATTTTTATGAAGACCTGTGTGAAAACCCTAAAAGTAGGCTTAAGGAAAGGTTGGACTTGGTGCTTAGGGACATGGTTTAGTGGGTGACATTGGTGGTAGGGTGATGGTTGGACCAGATGATCTTGGAGGTCTCTTCCAACCCTAATGATTCTATGATTCTTTCTCATGCACATGCTTGGGAGGCAAATGAGGAAGAGTCAGGCACAGAGCCAGACCCAGTCTGGGGTTACACCACTAAAAACTGGTGTTGACCCAGTGCAGAACAAGGAGGATGGTCCAGCTGCAGAGCAGCCCACCACCCGGGAAGGCAGGCACACAACTCGAGGGAGTAGATTAGATTTGGTAGAGTACAAGAGCTACTTCCAGAGCTCAGGTGGCCCTGACAGCAGCGCACCGTGTACCTCACCTAGTAACACTGCTAAACCCAAGCTGCCTCGGCATCTGAGGAGTGAAACCCCCTTGCTCCGATAATCCAGCTACGGGTGCTTGCTACAGCTGATAGTACTACACTGGGTCCAAAGCCCACACCGGAAGCGTGCAGCTGTGAGAATGAGAGCAGTGTACATGAAAAGAACCAACTGCTGAAATATTGATAAATCTATCAAGAAAACATAAAAATAATAAAAAAATAAACAGATGCTCAAGTACATCTTGAGATAATGAATTATGGAAGAGAATATGCTGTGAGTTTGCAGGGAAAAAAAAAAGTGAGTTGGTAAATGGATGAGTGAAGGAACGCAGGCAAAAACCCCCTATCTATCAAACTCAGAAGATGCAACCATGTCACTCACTGTCTGCTGCGAAACCATCTGTGTCAAGGAGATGGGTGACTTACAGGAAATAAGTGCAGTGGGAAGAAAGGGTCTTTCATTTAAAAACAACAAAACAAAACAAAAAAACAGCAGCCAAGCGAAAACCCCTTAAACCCTAGTACCACTACATAATGAAGGAGAATGGAAATTACCGGTCACAAAGCGGACAGAAGATGACAAAAGAATTTCCAGTGACCACGTATTGTGTCAGGTCAATTGGAGTTTCACTGCTGGTTTTCCTAAGAGTAGAAGTACGGCCTCAAAGCAGACAATTTGCTCGGACTGTATGTGTATGGGGAGAGGGCAGGAGTGCTGGAGAGGCACTATTAAGGTTGCATGAGTTTATTTTTGTCACTTTATACTTCTGCACACCTCATGATTGTCTTTGTTGTGAATGATCTTTTTCAAAATGATGCACCCGAGCCCATTTGCTACCTGGACTAAGTACAGTTTGCTAAATAAAAAATTTAAAATTTCTTTCAAAGACCCCTGAACCTCAAAGGGGTTTTGGTTCCTGAAATTCACCAGGGATCAAGCCCATGAGGTCACTCGTAAGCCTTTCATTCATTTCTCAGAGGTGGGCATGCTGGGGAGGGAAGGGGACTTGAAAAATGTATTTTGCCTATACATGGTTCCTTATGCTAGATAATAAAGGCTATTTCACAAGATTGCATAAACCCCAATGAACCCAAATTAATTTGCAAGTGGAGGCTACAGGTATCAAACCCAAGCCGCCCTTGGTGCTAGTCCAGCCCTTACAGCACCGCCCCAGGTGCTCACTGCTAGAGACGGGTACCCCTCTCCACCAGCAGCCCGGCGTAGAGGGACGTGTGTGTGCAGCTGAGACGGAGCCTGCCTCTCCTGACAACCTAGATTACGCACCTCCTTCTCACCCTGCAGAACCTCTGACTCATCTGCGTGCACCGTGGATTACACTCGGTGAAGGAAGCGGTTGCTCAGTATTTTGTTTATCTTTGATGTTTTGTTTGTTTTGTACCAGTCAAGCTCTACTCTTAAAAACATTTTTATTTTTTTCCCCCGCCAGGGCTTCAGCAGCGTGGCATTTGAAGGCTTCACAAGCCTTGATGATTTAAGCCTCCCAACCAGCTTGTCGGGTCAGTGTCACCTCCATCTTACAGATGGGAAGCAGGCACGCTCAGGCAGTAAGTGACTAACCCGAAGCACTGCGGCTTTGTGCCATTTGTAGGGTGGCGATAACTCAGCTTCCTCCAACAGATCCCTGCCTCTTTCACACTACGCTTGCTACAGCTTGTGCAGAGAACGGAGTACGCTAAAGGCCACCTTCAACATGCAACCTGTTACAATCAGAACAAGAAGCACCCGATTTCCCAGACCCACTGAGTTCAACCTACAGCTGAGCGTATTTCAAATGTGCACATAGGCATTTAAACCAAAAACACTAAATAACCTTTAATTTTAATGGAAACAGGGTACACAGAGAACTCTGAAGGGAAATCAGCTTCAGCTCATTTTGTTTTATTTATGTGAATGAATTAATTTATCACTTGGATATTCAAAGTTTAATGTTGGACTTCTAAATCTCTGCTGCAAAATTAAATCAAACTGCCCGGTCCTTCATGCTACACACGCTGCTTCTCATAATGGCTCAACTGGGACTCTTACCCTGCTTTTGACATCTCAGAGAGCTTTTAGGACTTTTAAGCAGATCAGGAGGTGCCAACCCATTTTGAAGTTAATGTTGCATTCCTCCCACTGAGTGATACCCTGTAGACACATCTTCCTCCCTGACTCTTGTCTTAAGCTTTTTATTTTTGGCCTGTACCTGCTTGCTTTCTCAATGGGCAGAAGGGCAGGGGAAGAAAAGCAGCCCACGTCAAAATGGACAGGAGATTTTTTAGTTAATTTTTCTATGGCTGAAATGTCTGTATCTGACATAGCTCTTCAGGTGATCTTGTTTAGTCGTGGATAGAAAAAGTCAATTCTGGGCTGTACCTCAACTCCTCTGATGCACGATGAGACAAACCAGACTTGACAGGTATCTATTTCCCTTCACCGATGATAAAGGAAAACAGGACAACTAACTCCAAAGTGGGTGTCTATAGTATAGGCATCTGTGTTTAGCCACCTAAACCACACCCGAGGCACCCACGCCATGACTGAAAGAGAGAGGAATTTCCTGAGCAGCCATTTAGCGTTGTTCCAGTCACCTCGCCTTCTTGGATTAAAAAGTGTTCCTGTTGTACGGTGACACCCTGGCACGCAGGAGACCCATCCCCAGAGTGGCCTACTGCCAGAGACACCCATCGAGGAGGGTCAGGGCAAACCAACAGCTGTCACCTAAACCCAGTGCGTGGGATGTGGGGGCTGCGTGGAGTGGGAACAGGCCTCTTGTGTTATATGGCTCTTGCAAGTGGGTTCAGTCCATGGCACAGCAGGAGGGTTAGAAGGAGGGAGGAAGAAAGCAGGAGCAAGGAGGAACATGCCCTTGCCATCCTGCTGCCCTAAACCCAGGGATGTCCACTTGTTTTTTGTTCTCCTTGCCATTTCTGCCATTTGATCAGTGAATGAAAGCACTGAAGAAAAGGCATAGCAAGCTGAAAGATCCTGAAAATACTGAGCTGCTCTCCAGAACACCAAAGAGAAAGAAAATCGTGATGTAAAGATGAAGTTGGCCCAGCCAGAGCAGAGTCTGGACCACATAAACTCTGGAGGTCCCTCCACACCCTAACCCTTTTGAGAACACTATGAATCCATGTCCAATACACTTACTAAGGCAGTGAAGCATGGATGTGGGGCTCGGACGAGGAAATGCCTTTGTGGATGCACTCTAAGTACTGAGGGTAAGTGAAACTGCAAGAAGGGAGCTGTGATACAGACTTCTCTCCCCTTCCAACTCACTCAACAACCTACTTTTGAGATATTAAAAAAAATGTATGTATTTAGGTCTAATTTCACCAGCATTTTGTGTTTTCCATACATGCTGTATATACATACATCCTAATTCACTTTTCTATATTAAATTGTTGCACTAGTGGCTTCGCTTACTTGCACACAACCTTACACACTGACTGAACCAACTAAACTCTGGGTGGGAATAGCTGTCGGTACCCTGCACGTTGCAGAGTGAGGGTGTGAGGTGCTGCGGTGAACGCGTGCCACTCACCAACTTGCGGATTTCACATTCGAGGTTCTGAATACAGTCCAGTTTTCTCTTGCGGCAGCGCTGAGCTGCAATTCGGTTCTTGCTGCGCCGGCGAACATCATGGATGAACTCGAGCTGTTCTGAGGTTAACTTGTGCATCTTTATCATCATCTGGAAATCATTCCTTGGAAGATCTGTGATTTGATCAACAGGAAAAGGAAGTTTCACCTAAAATGAACAAATGTGAGACAAAAGCAGACAAAGAGTCATATTTTGCTTGCTGAGTGCAAGCTGAACACTGAAGCAGAAGGACTATTAGCAATGCTCCCACCCCTTAAATAAACAACACACAAAGTGTTATAACGAGCAAGTATTTAACACTCCCTTGTGGCGCATTGGAGAGGTCCAGCTGGTAAGGATCAGGCTATGATGTTACTGAGATCAGCAGTATTGATGAATCCCACATAAAAATTCTACCCTTCAAAAAAGCCCTAATAACCAAACTCCTTGCGTTAAAAAAGGCTCCTTTCACTATGAGACATGGCCTTTTGGAAACAGTGGAGTGCCTCACCATTATTAATTTCAAACCAGTTTCAGGGAACAGGCTATTACTGCAGCAGGCAACCTGTCTCTGCATGGTCTGCGGGACTGAAACTTTGATTAGGTGTGAGGTTAAAAATGCAACTGGACACCTCAAATGGATGACAGACACCATACCACAATTAGGACAGGTTGTATAAGCAGCATTTCAAATGAGCAGTACAGCACAGAAGAAGAAAGGGCCAGAGAATTGGGATGCAACATATCTTACCTTCCTAAAACATATGCAATTTTAAAGAAATCGGTATATACGAAAATTCCAATACAGTGAAGAGTACCCAAGCCGCATTTCTTGGAAAAACAAAACAAAACAAAAAACAAAACAACAACAACAAAAACAAGCCAACAGTCCAAAACCTCAGCTATTTGCATTAAATAGTTTTCCTTCTGTCCACAATCTGCCATTCTGTTTGAACCACAGACCAGCGGCAGGAGCTACAGGTTGTGACTTCAGATATTCCAACCCCCTCTTGAACTCTTAGTGAACCTGGAGAAAGGCAGATGTGCTCAAAGACTTCGGTTAGATTTTCTTCAGAAACCTATCAGCTCGCTCAAATTAAAGACATCTTGGCTCCCTACAAGCCCTGCTTCACTTATCGTTTGAGATTGATAATACAACTATGCAAAACGCAATGTTTCAAGGTGTGCTGCTGTATTTGGTGGTAAAATAAGACTAAGTTCACAAATCTGAAGGAGATGACAACTTGAGTAACTGGATTGACCCTTTCTTTTTTAGTCATACCCACACTGACCAAAAGATGGCAGTAAATATTTACGTTTCTGTGCTGGTTTGGTACGCTGCAACCTCTTTCAAACAAGGGGACTATTCTTTAGACACGCCACCAAAGAAAATAGATTGAAGTTTCTCCAGCCAAGCAAAAGACTCTGGTTGAAAAGGTCCTTTGATACTTAAAACATGGTTATCGTCCTCAAATGGCGCACTTCAGTCATGTGGAGATAAATAGCAGCACAGCTTAGAAGTCTCTGCAGTTTGTGAAGGACGCTCACCCACCCACCCACCCACCCCAGCACCTCTGGCGGCAGCCAGCTCCCTGCCTTGCTTATCAGCTTGCACTTTCCAGGGCTCCCTTGTTGTTGCTCTGTGTTTCTCCAAGCCTGGGCCACGTGAAACCCGGCGCAAACACCCGCAGTATCCTTTCACACGGTTTCATGCCCTGAACATTGCCCCTCTGTCCCCACCTGTGAAACTGGGGCTCAGCCACCGCTTTGCGGCGCGTTACTTTGCAGGTCAGCTTGTGGCCCTGCCAACATCCCCCCCACGCCTGCTTGTACGCAGAAGTCGACCTTAGACATGGTGATGTGGATGCCTCGTTTACAGACTGCTGCCTAACGGCATGAAACCTCTTTGATTTCCCCGTCCTACCCTTTGGACGGTAAACACAAGCTCGGTGTCAGCTGCTTTTCTCTCAAGCTTCACCCAGGGTCTGAAAATGAAAACAGCCACTGAAAGGCACCACAGTCTCGCTGCAAAAACACTCCTTTCACATTCAGTTTTCGCTCATTTGCTCCAGTCCCAAGCTGAAAGTGATGTTAAACTTTATTCTTCCTTCCCTCTCCCTTTCAAAACATGTTTATCTGCAAGCAGGAAACGTGCCTGCATTTTGAACAGGAATGAAATGGAATTGACTTAAATCTGTCGGGTAGAAGTTGCTGAAGGGAAATGGAAAAATGGAGAGAAACATGTTCAGAAAATAAAAAATAGACTGAAAATAAAATATCTATGCAGCAGGGCAAAGGCTGCTATCAGTACAGCCAGCATAATCCCACTCCTGTCATATGCAGCACTGCACAGGATTAAAAAAGTGAAAGGGAGAGTGGAAGTGAGTCAGACCCATTTCCTTCACCATCCACATAATTTTTATTGCCTGTCTCCCTCTCCTCAATTAGCTGTCAACTGGAAAAAAAAAAAAGCCACTCTTTGGCATGGACACAATGAATAACTACACGGTGGTATTGCTGCAGTGAGAGGCTATCGGCTTTAACGTCGATGCAGGGCAGGCTTCTCAGCCGGTTTTTTATTGCAGCAGAGCCACAAGTCAGTTTACAAGAGCTGATGGCTGAGCCGCGGGTGGGATTTGGCTGAGAGCTGTCTAAAACAATGGGCTGAGACTTGCTCGTGTCCCAGTCCCTGCTGCTGGCATCACGGGCAGAGAGAGCCCCTTGGAGAGCAACGCGCCCTGCCTGGCTTCTCCTTCTCCCTGGCCACAGACGGAGCTGAGATGGGACTTAGAAAAGATGCTTTCTCTTCAGGTATCTGAGTGAGATGAGAGAAGGCTTACCTCGGCTGTCCTGAAAAGGATACTCCATCTTTTCTAAGCTGTGGAAGAAAAGCCCAGCAAGTATGTTTCCCTGTAAACTGTTCTTTCGAATAACTATGAATTATATCCAGGAAATATCTGTGTACTCGGGCTTGGACTATTTCAGAATGAGAAAAAAGTAAGCAGGATGCCCACTCCTTTCATCAGTTACTCCAGCCAGAGCTAACCGCACGGAGAATGGAGCTCTTAAATCTCCACTATCGACACAGTTACACTTTCTCTGATTTTTTACACCAGTAGCAGAGGCTGTGTTTTCACCACACCACAAACAAGCCAGCACTTTCCACTACTGCTGCAGCCTCGGCTGCCCCTGATTCTGGCTGATACACTCCGTAGAGGACAGCCAACCCACCCTGGTGAAAAATATAACTTGTTTATGATTTTGCGGCATTTTTTCCTCAGTGTACTAGTCCCTGCTGCTGTCCTTCCCCCTCTCTTTTAGTTTGGAATAAAGGACCAAGGCCCTGTATTCACTCTCACTAAGATATGAATGTCAAGTGTCAGGAATTTCCTTATCTCATGAGTTACATTAGCTTTTTCACTATTTCTTTATATCTAAATTTCAACATCGTCTTCCGTGAGCTGCCAAGTGCTAGTGGAGATACTGAACTTCCCAAGCCTGGCTTAACATCACAGTAAATAAAAGGATTCATCCAATATGCATGAGAAAAGACAATCATTATGTATCGGGCATGGCAGAACTGAGTGGAACCAACAAGACCTTTATAAATGGTTCAAAATCTTGGCCATTTGCTCTAGAGCTGTAGGAAACAAAGCTGTGCCTTAATGCTCTTGCATTGAAAGTCAGAGCTCTGGCACTAAAAATTGCCCAGCCCTTGGAAAGCTCTCAGGACCCACCCAAGCAATCGGACACAGGGGCTGAATCATAGCAATGCTTTTTTTGACATAAAAGGGGCAAACTGCTCCACAGAGAAGAGCCCAACGCATACTGGTATTTTTCCTTGTTTCTTCCTTAGCATGCAAGTCGTTCTTCCACAAACCCCAGGAAGAAATTCAGCCCAAGTCAGGAACTGAGGTGTGCCCTCCTGTGTCTTAGGGGCTTGGCTGCCTACACACTACTGGAGGCACCATTTGTGGTCCCAGAGAAAAGGGACCATAGCTGATTGAATTTGGGTGGAGACTACCTAGGCAGCACAAGGCAATGGGCCCCACTTTGTGTAACAGAGAGCACAGCCAGGATGTATGCCCACCAGTTTCCTCACCCTGCTGCTTACAGGCATAGGCAAAGCCCTCCAAGCACATCTTTTCAGGTGTCAACCACACCGGCACAGCAGAGGACTGTAAGAGGAAAACGGCGAGCCCAGGCAGAGAGGAACTAGCATTGTGTTAACAAACCAGGCCTGAAAATGCCTCAGTCGGCAGGTCCTTGGGGTCCCAGCGCCGACAGCCTGCCCTACTTGGCACGGCACGACTGGTGGCCACATGCTCACCGGGGGCAGAGTCCGGCCTCACCTCCTGAGGGCCACGAGGGGTGTCTGGGTCAGTAAATGGCTCCCGAGAAGAAAGGCACTGCTGTGCACTCAGCAGAGGCGGCCTGGGTAACCTCTGCATTTGCCACCTGCCTCAGAGAAGGGGACGGTCCCATGGCCAAGGGCTTTAACCCAAGCGTCAGGAGGCTTGGGCTGAGCTCTTGGCCTTTAGCCCATGACTTGGGCTTCTATTCAGATCCCAAACCGCTGGTGCTTAACGTGCTGGGCTGGCCTCTGCCTGGTCCCTGCTCACAGTGTCCTCAGCCTCGTCCCTATGAAGGGCAGGACAACACACCCTCCTGCCCTTCTGGGATCAGGGGTACAGACCCAACAGGGATCAGGTACAGACCTCTGACAGAAGCCACTGGTACACCTGAGAAGGGCAGAGCAGGCAGTGAAATGAAGGGAGGAAAAGTGCAGTACTTCTCTGAAAAATCTGCTTTTGCAGGAAAAAAAAATCAATGCAAAGAGCACTTCAAGAGCTCCAGCAAGGGCTTCAGCTCAGGTCATAACAGAATTGATTTTAGGCTGCGATGAAACAATATGGGGAGCTGAAAGTGTTGAAAAGGACCTTCCTGAAATTTCAGGTTAATAATCGAAAGCTCTCACTGATGTAGCGCAGTAATTCTCTGCTGCCTGCATGGGTACCACTCCTGCTGAAAAGAGGGAAAGAAACAAAACTGCCGTCAAGTTTACCTTGCAAGACTGCTGTTTGACAAGACTGCACTGAACCAGATGTTGCCAAACACAATCCCAGGGCTCTGCTGATGCTGCTGGGGGTCCTGGTCAGGAGAGCATCCACCAGACACAGCACAGGCAACTCAGCACTGCTCGGGTAGGTTTTTGGTACAGCAGCTTTGGTTTACCTTTAGTTTACTCCTCCTCCCCTGTGGCCCTGGCTTACACAGCTCTGCTAACCATCACCAGACAGAGAAAGGGCGGCTGCCTGTCACTTAACATGGACGGTTTTGGACTCTCACTAAAGGTTATTATTTGCCTACCGTACCCTCAGTGGTTCAATTGCATTAGCTCTGCCTTTCTGAAAATTTCCTTTGAAAAGTGAGTCACGAACCCAGGCGGGAAACTCTTTTGAAATATAAATGAAAGACACATTGAATGCAATTCTCTAGGCAGCAATACTTCTTGGAAAGCTCAAGTCTCTTACCTTGTCCTACCCGTGTTTATTCTTTCCCTAAGAAAACTCACTCATCAAATTAGATTGAACAGGGATTTTTTTTTTTAACTGGTTTAGTAGTATGCTATTCTTTACAAGTTTTCCAACAGGAAACAAACAAACGGAGATACTTGAGGAAAATGAATACCAAGAAAAATAGGTAGTGCTGAAATTTCTCTCCCTAACTAGGTTAACAGATTGACAGACTACTTCCTTCTCAACAATTCATTATTTCAGGACTTATTGTTTTGTTGTTGCTATTTTAAGCAGGGTTGTCAGAACCTGTTTGCAAAGCACGGAGCCTAAGTCTTCTTTTTAGTGTTACATCCCAATACTTGTTTTTTAACTGCCACTGGAGGCCTGATAAAGCTGGGTAAAAAGAGCAACACAAGCTCTTAAGCATTTCTGTAAGGTCCCAGCAGCTCAAGTAACAGTTCTGGTCCTGCACCTCTCTAACTTTGGGATTGGGACACTCCGAGTTCCACTTGCTTCTTCTATCACAAAGTGTTCAGGAAGAAAACTATCAGGCACCTCTGGGTGCCTCCTTTAATGGGAAGAAAAATAAAAGGCAAAGCCATCCAGAAGAGGATTTACCAGCGGTGTTCCAGGGGCTGCCACCCCCTCTGATACTTGTGACTGTGGTCTGCAGCACCATATGGGTCCAGGTGCACATCTGGGTCACCTTCACCCACGTTGAAGTCACACCAAGCCCTAGCATCCCTCTCCAAAGCCCATTTTTGGCACCGAATGCCTTGGGCACGTACTCCTCCATGGCACTGGTCTGGAGGAAAGCAGATTGCCCTAAAAAGCAGAGAGACCTTCTACTTACTTTCTCATACACTCAATATACTAGCAGACGATGTTTTGTGACATTAATTCTGGCACTGGCAGCACTCTGGGACCCAAATCAAGACCAACAAGGTCCAAATTCCAGGGGAACTTAGCAGCTTGGTGAGATAACCCAGGGTCAGAGTCCATCAGGGTTGCTCCCACCAAGCTGTCCCACCAAAACAAAAGCCCACCTGCTGCAGTAAGCCTGCACGTCGCTCCCACCTATCTTATCAGGTGCTTTTTGGAGAAAAACCCAGCAAACACAGCAAGGGACAAGGGACCAGTCTGGGAAGCTGTCAGGACAGCAAGGTCAAACCAACAACTTTGTGAGTGGAGATTCACACGCAGCTTTTAAAGGGAGGTGAAGGACAGAAAGCAGCATGTTTCAGAGCACACTGTGTCTCCTCATGTTTTAATGGCAACCAAGCTGTTAAAGCCAGGTAGAGTGACATATACAAGAACTTCCACAAGCTATATTTTCTCCTTACATATTTTCTACTATATGGTTAAACATATCCTTTGCTGAGGATCCCACAGCAGTGGATCTTGCAGGATCACAGGACACACACCCCAAGTTGCTGTATACCACAACAGCGTTTAATGAGGCTGTGGTGTCCTTTCATGTATTGGTAACAACCTTTAAAAATTCAGACAAATTCAGACAAAATCTGAACGGAAGCATTAATGTGATATGTTTACTTTTGGCTTGCTCTGGGTAATGCAGTACCACCTCAGAGAGCATTATTTTCCTCACCATATTTTAACTCATAGCAAATGCCTCGCAAAAGCAAGAAAAAAAAAAAAAAAGGCAAAAAAAGTGTAGCAAAACCCTCCTAGCCCGACACATGTGCCTATCATGGCGCACTGAGTCTGACTCCTGCAGCCCACTCGTTTGCTCCTTTTGTGATTGCTTCTCTTTTTTCCATGCTCTCCTGCACGCATATGCACACCACTTTTGGGAACCACCAAACACAGTCCCCTATATCCTTCTCATTTGACTCCTCTGGGGTCACCGCTGCTGCAGCATCTCCACGCAATTAGCCAATTATGACAGCTAATTAGTCATCAAACCCCAAAAGGCTAACCTCCCGCCCTCCTCACTGTACCCTGCTGTGCATTAGCCCCTGCTGAGCAAGCAGCACACATGGGTGGAAATCCAACGCCTTCCTCAATCCCACCCCCTGCTCTTTTTCACCCCTCATAAACGCAGCACTTCAGGGAGTGCCAGACTGCAAATAACCTTGGTATTTCCGAGCAGAATAGTTCTGCACGGCTGCTGTAGGGCCTCCTGAGTGAGGTCCGACGCAGAATATTCCAGACAGTCTTCCAAGGAGACTCCTCTCTCTGCTGCATGTCCCCAGCTGAGCATATAGAACGGAGAAGAACTGTCCTGCCAGAACTACTGGTGCAGCATGTTAGGGATGAAGGACACCAGAGGCTCCCCAGGCTGTTCAGCTAAGAACAGAAGAGCTAAGCAGAAAAATACCTCAATAAAGGAATGGTACATGTCTGTCTGAAAGGTATCCTCCAGAGCCTGGGAGGCAGTGGGAATAAAGACTAAAGGATAAAGCAAAGTTCCCTCTTCTCACCCCTAGCCCACAGCTAAGCCACCTGGTTCTGCGCTGGCTGCTCACTGCATGTGAACCCCCAGACTAGCTCCCACTGCTCCCTGCACTAAAGCGCAAGCTCTCAGTGAAGCATTTTAGCATTACTGGAGAAGCCAGGCACATGGTTGCACCCAGACACTCTCCAGTTCATGCAGTTTCCAATGCAACTCGATGAAAACATCCAGTCTTTTTTCAGCTTCTGTGCTCCACAACACATCTCCATGAATGAAGAGTTCCCTCACCCTAGTCACTTTACACAGCCCATATTTCCAATCCCAGGTAACTAGTCATCACCACAGGATTTCCAGCTGGCCCATCTCTGGTTTTAAAGCAGGATTCTTTCTCCTCCCTCTCTTGGGAGAGCCTTAAGGAAATTCACAGCACGTTCTTCAGTCCTGGACTGTCTTCCTGCTATTCTAACAGCCCTGTAATATCAAGGATAACTTCTCTTAGGAACCACTGATGCAACAGTTGGTGGAGCTTGCAACCCAAGTGTGGTCATGGCGGGCTGCCCAACCCTCAGTGTCAATGAAGGCACAGCTTTAGGTTGCTAAAACACAACCCCAGTGGTTGGAACCCCAGAGCTGGAACCACCTTGACAAACACTGAGGCTGAAGAACAGTGCTTTGTGTCACGCACGTGGCTAAGGGAGGGAGAACAGGACACTGCCAGAACCCCTCTGCACACAAACTCAGTCTCATCATTCAGCAGTTTGTGATTGCCCAATACTGCGATGCTGATAAGCACTGAACATCTCGGAGGTCAAACAGGCATATTTACGGGAAGTTAACCACGTGGGCTCAGCTGATGAGGGAATAAACAGAAGTTACTCTTTGCCTCTATAAACAAAGAAAGTGCTGGGAAAACGCCAAGACATTTGAGAGAATAAAGGAGCAATTAATTGGGTCACAACGACTGTCATATATGTACTTATCTTAAATCCCTACCTCATGCCCTCTGTCTTGCACAGGACATGATTCACTGTCTGCTTCTGAGAATGACCCAGACTCATCGCTGGAGTTTGTTCCATAGGATGGCTCACATTTAATCTGGGCTCGGACTGGGTTGTACAATCCATCTCCCACCACGCCGGGCTCCTGGTGCTCGGGCGCCAGGAATCGGGGGCCTTGGGAGCAGGGGGAAGAGGAGAGCTCACAAAGACGCAGACTACAGGGAGAGCCGCCGCTGCCGTCCTCTGCGTACGAGTAGGAAGAGCATGAGCTGGAGGTCCTGGTTCTGGTTTCCAAAGGAGGCGAGCGAGGGCAAACTTTAATTGGCACTGGACAGCTGGTGTTCGGCCGCATCCTTCCCGACAAGTGATCAGCTGTCAGTCCGCTGTGGGAATAGGTCTGGGAGCTGGGCAGAGACTGGCTGCCACCAGCCCACAGACCCTTTGGCACAGTCTCAGTGAGGTCTTTGTCCAAGCTGCTCACACCAGAATATGAATGCACCGAAGTGTTTACTTGGTCACAAGCGTTTGAAGAGAATATAACACTCCTCCTGTCCAGTTCCCCTTCTTGCTTACAGAGAGTTTCAAAGCCGGGCCCCCTGAGCGGCGATCCCACTGTGAAGTTGGAAGCATCCTTCTGCATGGCATGGGACTGTCCATAGTTCCCCGTGAAAGGGACATAATCAGTTTTGTGGTCACCCTGAGTTGTCCCTTTTTCAAAAGGGCATGCTGGACTCCTGCCAAAGTGCTGTTGGGAAGTGCTGGGGAAGCCAACCAAATCTATGCTTTTTGTTCTGTTGAAGAAAGACCGCAAGCAAGAAGGAGAGGACCCACTTTTCGGCCTGTCGACACAAGTGGGGCTTGGCTGTTTCCTGTCCATTTCAACATCCCCTTCTTTATCCCTGATGTCAGGTTCATCTCCAGACAGGCAAAGTGTGATGCTTTCTTCATCGTTCTCTTCATTTTGAGGCTCGCTTTTTATCTGCCCCATAGCAAGTCCTGATTTGAGGCCATTTCCAGAGCTCTCTTCGCTGAATGTGCTTGCAAAACCTGAGGTACTGATGTGTGATGTGTTGTAGACATTCTTGGTACAAGCAAGCTGGTATTTCTTGTATCTGGGGTACCGTGTTACTGCATCTTTGTCCAAATTGTCCTTGCTATCTCTCAGCATGTCAGGGTCAGGCAGCATCCCTTCTCCTTTGTCTGCTCCAGCAACAGTGGCTTCAAAATTGAAGGACTCCTGGTGCATTCTCTCTCTTGGGCAAGATATTTTTGACGTCTCCGATTCCATTGTCTCCTCCTCGTCTCCATCCGAGTTCTCTTCATCGTGCATGCGCTGACAGGTGGTATCTTTTTTGCACAGGAACAGGCCATCTTCATTGTTCAGCAGCTGTGTCTGAAGGAAGCTGAAGCAGGAGTCCTCCAGGTTGTGCATGCGCAGGAACTCAGCGCAGTGGATGACCTCCTGGATGTTTTCTCTGCTGAGTAACAGCTTCGCAGTGTAGGCAAACTGTAGCAATGGACCAAATCCCCTGACAGTGACCTGCAAAAAAAAGAGAGGGAAATTGCCAGCATTACTATCAGCTCTTGCTCTCATCCCAAATCCTCCACTGCGTAGTTAGATAACCTAACGTATCTGTCATCTGGAAATAAATACCGCATGGTACCACCTTTCTTCTGTCAGGTCAGCAATGATGCTACATGCAGTAACAAATACAACCACCTTTATTTTGCTTCTGTACATCATTGTGCAGGTTAATCACTGTTTTGCTCAAATAACTTGAAGACCTATGAACTAAGACTCTGCTGTAATAAAAGACTGAAAAAACAGGCTAGTGTGTAAGCTGCTAATTCTTGGATGGATCTTATTTTCACTTTGATGCAGCACGTTACCATCAATGTAGCAATTCAGATTTGATTCTTCTGCTCTGATGGAAGCCCTGGTGAACAACCATTTCAAACTTACGATACCATTTAAGTCCCAAAGGTGTTTTGTGAAGGAAGCATTTAATATTATAGAAAAATGCCTTTCTTTTCGTCCACATTTTTGCAAGCCACTACTTAATAAATAACAGCTAAATACTGGCTGCATAGCTCTTTCTCCATCCCATGGAGATTATTTCTTCTCATATTATTTCTGATTTTAGTGAGTTTAAGGTACAGCTGACAGGAAAGAAATCCATAGTCATAATTCAAGTAATGCAATCACTCTACGTACCACTTCAGTACATAGTTTTCCATCATTTTCTTTGTAGAAAGAGTAACAACTGTTTCCAGGCATGTATGGGTGTGAGTCATGCACCTTTACTTGTCCTTTTTTTTTTTAAATTATACCATCTACACTACATTTACATTCATGCAATATCATGTATAAAAAAAGTGCACTTTCTCCCTCCAGATTTTTTACAATGGTATCTTCACACATAATTACCAAATGATGTGCTAAGCTACGTAGTAAACTATACTTACTGTCAATTTTTACCAACTATGCATTGGCACTGACTTCTGTTGCATTTTTTTCCCAATGGGCAGGAGACAAAGGTACTAGAAAAACTCTATTCCTCATGAAGCAGTGAGAGGTTACTTAGAAAACAGGGCTCACAGTCAAGGATTAAGGTTTCTCCACAAGAAGGAGGAGACTCAGTGGTTTGGCCACTAAGTTGAGATCTGGGACACCACAACTCAATTTCCTATTGCACCAAACACCCCTCACACAACCCTGGCAAGTCACTTCAGTTCACCAAGGCACCTTCTTGCCTTGCTTGCAAGTGGAATTCACAACTCTGGGTTTCCTGTGCCTTGTACAGCGAGGAAAGGCATCGAGATGTAATTTGGAGCAGCCAGACAGCTAAACCAGGCAGCAGCAACCATGTCTGGCACCAATGTGTGTACCTGCACACCCACCTGAGGTTCGGAGGCACAGGCTGCAACCTACTTCTGGTTGCAAGTGTCTCTGGCAGGTGATTCCAGCTCAATTTATTCTTTTAAAGTGAACAAGATGGCACACGCTGCTGCTCCCTTTTTTGTAAAACAGCCTAAAGATCAGAATGCAGACCCGGAAAGTAGGAGACCAGGTCCCTTCCTCAAGCTGTGGGGATTCAAAGTCACATTTCCCAGCTCCTTGGAAGGATATCCTATCCAGCAGGTATGGGATAGCCTGAAGGTGAGCTGCTTTTCCCTGTCCTTCCAACTGAACTAACACCACTGAGCAAGGAGCAGTGTAGAGTGAGAGAAAGGTGCTGTTCAGTCACTGCTAGAGCCACTTGAAAGGAGACACTTGAGCTTCTACTCACTGCTCCTAAATGCTATTTAATGCAAAACACACACAGACTGGAATATCATATTCCCCCTCTCACTTGAAAATAATAATAATCAGTATGCTACAGGACTGCTCTGCCACCCAAAGATCCTGCAAAAGGATTTTCCTCCTTATTTCCTCCTGCAAAAGGACTTCAGGAGGAGCAACAGAGGAGAGCCTTGAGCCCAGTTGTGCCCGAGCTCGTGGCCAGCCCAAACTGAACCACCATCTCTCACCGAGGTCCACCTCCTTCTCACAGGAGATGTGTGACAGGGCTTGGGTACATACAGCCTGTTTGAGAGCTCAGTGAGACATCAGGGCATGCATTTGTGATGGTCTTATTCATGAGCAGCATAAATCTGAGTGAATAATTTGGTTCGTCCCAGTGAAAAGCCTATAAATTCCTTACACTGCCTCAGGACCAGTGGTAGAGATCATAGATCTTTACAGAAAATCCTGACTTCCAGAAACATGCCTTTGTTATTCATACATCTGTACTTGTGATGCTGAATTATGAAGATACCACAAGTGGTGCAGACTTTGATGGGGAGAAAAATATTTTAAAACACCTCTAGAATCACTCCCAATAGCTTTTCCATCCATAATATCGCTCGATCTGCTATTTTAAGGAACAGTGCCTGTTCATGCACACACACACTCGCCTGTTCCTGTTTTACAATATGCCTCTGGTACAGAACTGCCTGGATTTACAGCCGGTTATTAAACTGATCTCTGCTTTATCAGTGTCACACTTTTTGCCTATTTGTTAGATTATCAGCTCACTAAAGCCTATCTGCATTTTATCTATGCAGCATGATTAACAAAATTGCTCGGAAACTTAATGAGCTACTCACAGGCCAATGTTTTTCTTTGATAAGATCTTCAGTGTGGGGGCTCGCACGTTACTACACATCTTGTGAGCTCAGCAGCAGCGCAGGTTCCTAGGAGCAGCCATAAATACCGGCTGGGGTTTTTGGGTCCCTGGCAGGGACTTGAGCACAAACCCAGTTCTCCTGGCAGTGGTGTTCCTTAGCCACTAGGTGGAAGGACTGTGAAGCGCATTAAAAGCGTTTTCTGCGCTGGGCCAGGGTTTCTTTCACCTGCCTCCCCAGGCCCCACGCTGCAGAGGGTGACTCACAGCACTCCAGAGCAGGGCTGTCTCCCACGCTGACTCGGGTTTTCACTCCCAGTAAGCCAAAATGGCAACAAACAGCAGCGAGACCTCTCTTACAGCTGTTCTGCGCTGGGCCTGTTGGCAACGGAGCGCATGACCGTGTGGGGGCTCCCCCGCGATGCCTGGCAGATGCCTCAAGAGAAGGAGGATGAAAACACCAGTCCAAGGTGCACCTTGGCTTCATTACGGCTGATGAGATCGTATGTGGAGACACAGCTCCCCTCCCTCTCACAACAGGCAGATCCAGGGGAGGAAAGCTTCTCTGCAAGCACCAGCACTCGTCATTGCCCTCAGGGAGGAATCTCTCAAGTGCCAATGCTTGAAACTACCCAAAGGACAGCTTTGATAGCACAGGTTACTGGCAAGTGGTAAAGCTAGAGTAACTTCTGTAGCCTGAAGATGACTAAGTAGTGATTTGGCCTGCGTGGCGGGCCCACCGTCACAGCCCCCCAGCTCTGGGACTGCCCGCACCCGATCCCCCCTGACAGGACAGCGGCAGCGGAGGCGCTGGCGTGGGGCCATGGCCGCCGTGCGTTTCGAACAAGGAGGCTTCAGAGCTGGGTGCCTTACAGCTGCACATGCATCTCCGAAGGATGAGGTAAGAGCAGGCTTTTAAAATGATTTGACCTGACTGATGCATCCCAGTGAAAACAGTTAGCGAAACCAAGTTGATCTGTGTTTGTAAAAGGAAACAGATTATTTCTCCGATATAAGTCTTCATTTACATATGAAAGAGACATTTGCTGGATGGGTAAAACACGTGCCTGCAAGAATCTCTGTTTGTTTTTTTCCCCCTATCATAAATAAGATGCCAAATGTCCAGTGTTTATTTGCTTTTGAGCCTTCTTTTCCATGTATATTAATGCTTAAGTAGACAGGTCAATTCACGGGAGCTTCTGCTGTGCACCTTGTCCAAGCATGTATATGCAGTCCCCCCTTCCCTGCCCCTGACCATTTTCATTATTCCTATCTCAACCCATTTCTATTGCAGCACTTATATGAAACTGACTGGCTACAGAAAAAACAGCCATAGAAAAGATAACACGTACACACAAAACAACGCCCCACAGACAAGAAGAGATCAGAAAACATCTCAGCTCCTCAGAGGCTAGCTTCCCTTATCTTTCAAGTCAAGCCAGGAGAGGACTTCTCCTGTGCACTTAAAGCATGCCCCCTCCCCAAAAAAGTTAAGCCTAAGCAGGCATCATTTTATTTTGTCTTGCACCTGCCACTAGCTGGTCTTGTATGCAGTGGCCCTTCCCTGTACACCTAGTGCCCGGGGGACACGAATACCAGAGCGCTACCTCAGATTAGCGCTTCACCTGGGTGAGGTGAAGGACAAGAAAGACCATGCCAAGCTCTCCAGCCATTTATCTGCCAGTTGTCTTACAGACTGATCTAGATGAGCCAAGGGATGTGTTTCCTATGTCCCTCATGAGCTCATGATACTGAGGAACGGGATGGAAATAATGCAGTGATATAATCACCATCAAGAGAGTGGTTAATCAGCATTAGACATATTGAATTTACTGGCAAAATCCAGACAGCAGCCTTGTAGAAAACAAGCATACAAAACCTGTTTTAGTTCAGTCTGACACTGCTTTCTCCTTACAGAGTCCTGTGGAGTGTGATGCTCTGTTTAGTTCTAATCGATTTAAGCGACCAGACTTCCACTACTTCCTTTGGGAGATTATTGCCAGACTCTACTTAAAAACTCCCTGTGAGGAAATCTTCCTTCCCTTATTTTCCTCCATCATTTCTCATTATATGTCCTTTATGCATTCCGGGTAATGCTTCTTCCTTCTGGGGAAAAAGTTGAAGAGCTGTTACACTTTTTGCCTTCCCTTCTTCTTCGGTTGGTATTAAATAATTTAAGAAAAATTGCCTAATTCAAGGAAAATAATACCGATCACTGTCACATAGGAGAATAGGATGCTTGGATAAGAGTCAGCAATAAGAAACACTAGTAAGGATGTCGGCATTGCAGATACAAATATGGAGCACTTTTTGCACAGCATTTTTCTAGTACTGGGCATGCACCGTCCTAAAATTAGGAGGACGGTTAGCTCACTTCTACGTTAGGAATGTCATATTTTCCCAAGGGATTTCTAGGACAGAAATTCTTTTTTTAAGTGCAGTTGTATGCATGCACACCCACGCACGCCACGTGAGAGCCGCACTGCACGTGAACTCTCTTGGGCTCCCCCTTGCACCCAGTCTCCTAGATGACGGCCGATCGAGCACACCGTGAAAGCCTCTGCGTTGTTCTGAACACATGGGACACGGCCTCAGAGCACATGCAGGGCTCTGACATTTCTGCGGGTGGGCTGGACTTGCTGTGTGCTGCAGAGTTCATTAGTGCATGCTCATTAGCCGGCTGCCCAGACTGCCAGATGTCTCAAAATCCCAGACAAACAGACAAAACCCTCCAATTCTGCACAGACAACATTTCTTATGGGGAGGGGGGAGAAAAAAAAGGTTGTTTCCAAGAGAAACATGGATGTCTGGTAACTCTGCTCTGAAGGGCATTTGTATGAAATGCTACATCTGGATCAGGGAAGGTCAACCCCAGCAAAATGCCAGCAAATCTGAGTTCAATTTAAAGAGGGGAAAAGTGATTAAGGGCAAGGAAAGATCACTGTAAACACGTAGGAATGTACAACTTGGCAAGACAATATCTGAAATGGAGCACGATAATGTTTACAGTAATCTGATGCACACTAACATCGAGAACAGAGAACTGTCTGGTTTGCTATGGGATGGTATTGCTGCCTGCAGTGAGAAGAAACTGAAGAAGTGAAAATGTCGGGATCTTTTCCTGACTCTAAACCTTATAGTGAATTCAGTGGGATCTTGGAATGCTTTCCAGGAAAGAGGATGGATTCTTTACGACTGAGTAAAAGCAAAGCAAAGCTAACAAAGCACAGCCTTGTTCTTGTGAGGTGGGCTTTCACAATTTGCTATGCCTTTCCCAGCACTAGTTTCTGCGTTCGCGAGGGCATATTGCCAATGATCTTCTAGAAAACAGCATCAAAGTTGAGCAGCAAATGCACATAAAATTGCTCCTTTTAAAGTAAAGAATATTTGGGGTGCTTTCACAGAATTCTCGCTTTCAAAGAACAGGCCCATTGGTGGTGGGGCGGGAGGGCAGAGTCCTCCCCACACCTCCGGGACACAATGAGATCTGCAGAAAATGAGGTGCTAAATCCCACCAAATTGGGGTGAATTGGACGGTCAGCCCTTCAGCTGCACTGAGAATGCACAAGTCCTGACTGAGCAGCACACGCACAGATTATCATCTCTGTGCATTTGAGTCGTCTTGTTGAAATCAATAGGAATGCTTATGGGCTTTCTGCAAAGCATGCAAGCTGCTTTGTAGGATTATGGATTACATATTTAGTATTCTGATTTTCAGGTTAAATTTATCATCAGGCACCTAAAAACAGAAAACTCTCATCTTGAATCTCCAGACATCGATTTAATTATTAAGCCATTTTGTGGGGAAGGAAGAAACGAAAATTGAATCAAACCTCACATGCTGAATATCAAATCCCAAACTGAATATTAATTTAAAACAATTGGGTAGAAACATATGAGAAACGCGACCATTTCTCGTGGAAGCAGAAATCAATCAGTTAGTCACATACTGCTTTGTAGCAGGCCTGTTGTGGTGCCCGTTTTGTTAACGACTTATCGTCGCTAGTGCAGTCTAAAGACATCTGTGTAAACCGTTTAAACCCACCTCAGCCCCCAAATTTGACTAGTAAGCCTGAGGATGCAGAAAACAAACTACGAGCTGTCTCACTCGGCCAGCGTGTTCCTAACACTACAACTTATATAACCAAACACATGCTAGAAATAGGAGATAAGATTAGTGACAGTTAACTGCTGCTATTTTTTCCTTCCACAGCCTGAAGAAGGTCTCAGGGATTAAACATTAACTCTAATCTTACTTGCTAAAATTAGCGCACGCTATATTCTTTTTTCTTTTGCAGCCAATTGCAAGTATAGCACATAAGTTATTTTCAGCGTGTAATCTGATAACTAAAATCAGTCACCAAGCTGTTATTCCATTAAGAGTTAAGAGACTTCCTGGTTATTTACTTGGTTATTTTTACTTGGGATGGTGGAACCTGGCAGAGCCTGTTTTTCCTAGCTTAAGGTTATTTGGTTTCGGAGAACTGTTTGAAAGATGTAAATACATGGCTAGGCTCAAACAGGTCGGTCGCACGTGCAAAATCCATGGTGCTAGATGTCCCCTATTTGCCTCTGTATGCACACAATAAGCCTGCACACAATCAGAAATTGTTTGGAAACCGTGATCCTTTACACACTGTGGGAACGCAGAAACTTTCCTACAGCAGTGCCACGGCAGGATTTCTCTGCATTTCTCCCCTCTTCAGCTTAACAGTGCTCAAACGTGCTCTCACCAGCAGCGTCCAGATGCATTTTCCCTATCCACTCATAAAACTGGGAAGCTCCTAAAATGAGTAATCACTCTTTAAACATCAACTTGGGCAAGAAGCATCGGATGCAGGCATTTGTAGCATCTGGGCTCATAAATAAGAGAGGAATTTAAAAGTTGCTGATGGAGAAGACTGACAAAGAGAGGTCTTTGTTTCCTCTTTAAAAATACTTTTAAAATTAAGCAGATATCCTGCTGGCCCAAGTTTGACAGACTGCCACCTCAGGTAGTGCTTACAGATCTGGGGAGGACAGCGGCGCGAAGTCTGGCATCTCTCCCACCACATCCCATCACTGGGGTGGGAGGCTGGGGCACCTCCACCACAGCGGACACCTCTGGGCATGGGCGTATGCCAGGGGAAGGGATATCACAGACACAGCTCCTTGCTTTGAGAGGCTGATTTACCTTTCTTCTTTTTTTTTAGCAAAACGTCTCACTGAAGAACTAGCCACCTGGGAAGCTGCAGTGAGGCCGGAGAGCTTCAAGGCATTACTTAGCTCCCTTTAATGGCACTTTTATGAAAGGTGCCAAATTGGAAGCACTGATCCAACTTTCAATTTTGTGCTTTTGAAAAAAAAAAAAAAAAGCCCAGCTGCTCCCCCCCAGCCCTTCCGCTTGAAGTCACAGGTTTTGGCCAGGTGAGGAGTTTACACCAGAAACTTTGACTGCCTCAGTGAGAGCATCCACAAATAGATGGAGGAAAGCAGATGACTTCTTGTTTTCCTCTCTCTGGCATGATGAACACGCACAAGGGCAACCCCCCGCGACAGTTTGTGCCATCACTAGGAGCTCGCTGGGTGTCGGAGCACAAGTTTGGGAGGGTAGCTACCTCTGTGTCCCATCCTCATCTCACAAAAGCGCAGGGGAGATGAACGTGTGAGCGGGGAGGGTGATTAGAGATGGCTGTCCGGCCCGATGGCCTCCTGTGGCACGATGGACAACCAGCCTGGAGATACCACTCCCAGCGTTGGCTCCCAAGGGACTTCACTCGCTTCACCACCGGACCATGGTTTGTCATCTGGAAGATGCAGAAGCCGCACTTCCACCCCTGTGCCTCCTCCGTGCCCGCAGAGCATCACGGTGATCCTCGGTGGCGGGTGCGACAGAGCTACGTGAGCCGGGGAGGAAGGAGAGGTCACCCACTGCAGCTGTGCCCCGGGGGCAGAAACCAACGATTGTAAACTGCGTCTACGGCTCTGCGAGAAGTGCGTCAGTGCCCGGCAGCGGGGCAAGTGGTGCAGAAGATTGCCAAGAGCAAGGATGGCGTAAGCAGCAAGGGGATCGATGCTGGCGTTATTGGTTAGGTCAGCATTCGCCTATGTGCGACTCAGGGAGGGCGTGCAAGAGCTGAGGAACCCACACACCTGGGTTTTTCCAGACCAAATTCACTGTGCTAGTGGCACCAGCCTGGAAGAGCTCTCACCCAGGTCCCCGCGAACGGGGCCAATAATACCAGGTGAGCCAAAGGGGGAGACGGAATCAGAAGATGGTTTAGAAACAAAACTAAAACAATTGAAAGCAATAAAAGACAAAATAAATTAATTTCCGATCCAACTGCAGTGCTTGTTTCAATCTAAGCCTTCAATTTTTATTTCATCGTGGAGTTATTGAAGTCCAACTGAAATTATTTTGACCTTTCAAAAGTGAGATTGGTTTCAAATGAGAACAAAGAATTTACTTCTGGAAATCCTGACAGTATCCTCGGGGATGGTCAGCACCCTCCCCGTCCCCCCACATTTTCAGGGAAAATTCATTTGTTGAATTAGCCACAAGCTTCAGTCTTCCCAAATCCCGCTTTCCAGAAAACACGTGGTTTATTGAGAGGAAAGGTAGAAATCACCATGCAGAAATGTGAATACTTTGCTGCTGAGACGCTTCTGCTCAGGTAACAGGAAGCATCTCTACAGAACACATAGAAGAATACACTTGCAAAACCGAAATGCTACGGGACTGGAAGATGAGGTGCTTTTCCACAGCAGGGGGGCACTGCCTGCACCACACCTGCTCAAAGCATCCATCGGTCCCTGGCAGATGTCCCCTGGCACACCCAGCCCAAGGGCTCTGAGTTTGACTGGCCACAGCTGAGCACTGGTATATACCCTCTGGTATGTGTGGCACGGGGGGATGTTTGCCCACATGTCTGCTCCTCCGAGTCACAGCCCAGCAGATTTTATTGTAAAAACCTCGCTCCGTAACTCGTATTACAGTCACACACTGATGTGTTGAACAATGAATAGTGCCTGTAAGACAAGCTGGAGGAATGACAGCTGAAGTGCTGCTGTCTGGAGAAAATGGCCTGTTTTCACCTTAATGAACACCAGAGGAAGGAGGCAAGATTTTCCTAACTAATTATGCAGTTTGGTGCATGTTGCTGATGCTAGAGTCTGCCCAGGGCGTAGCTGGAGAACACAGAAAATTCAGCAAGTACAGCCAGGAGAGCACCTGCAGGCAGGAATAGGCGAGAAAGCCTGGAGGTGAACTTCTAGGCTGCACGTGGAGGTGTTAGAAAGAAAACCAGAGACAAGCATGTCTCAGATTACTTTCTCCAAAGGACCAACTCAGCTGTGACATGCCTGAATCAACAAAGAACACATAAAAACCAGTGGCACTAACGAGCAGTTTAAACACTCAGGCATGAAGCGGAAGACAAAGCAAAGGAAGATACAGCTCTCGTGTCTGGTGGTTTGCTGTACATTTGTTTTTCCAATGCAGCTTGCACCTTAAGAGACATGGAACGCAGTAACGAAGGAAGGCGCAGGTGAACTGCTCAGCAGAAACGTTCCCTGGATGCACACGCCATCCATGCTGAAACCAGCGGGGAGGAAACAGAACAGATTTTAATGCAAGAGCATCATCAGAAATAAAGTGAAGCTGTGATTTAAAATTCAAATCAGTGCCATATTTTTGCAAAGGGAAAACTAAACTGACCCCCAGACTAAAAAAGAAAAAAAAAAAGAGAAAGTGTTGAGCAGTGAGGAGGGCGAAGGAAGGAGTGGGAAAGCTTTCACAGAATATAAATTGTGACAGAAAAGTCTGTGAAAGATCTGTTTAGGTTCATATCATGAGCCAAACTGGGGAGGAAAAAGGAAAACAAAAGGCAGTTTGAGAACTTCTAGAATGAAAAGAGAAATTCTAGAAGCCTGCAAGTTACATCAGCAAATATCAAAATGGGAGGAAAATGAAGTTAAATGTAGACATTTGTTAATTCAGGGGGTGCTTGGAGGAGTGGTTCAGAGTTTCTGAAGCTGCAATTAATACACACGCAGACACAACAATACAAAGAAATTACAAAGACCTGCAAATGACACAAATACTCCTCTTTCCCAAGCCTGGCAGATTTTATTTATGTGAACAAACTACATAGTACAGCGTACTAAATACACAGCAATTATTTTCACAGCAAGGAATCTCCCCACAAGCCCTACTGCTGTACTTTGCATAGCGTAGGGGAGGAAGAAACAGGCAGCCCGGTGTGTAATTTGGAAAAGCACCAGGTTGCACTCTAAGGAAGGGATCTGAGACAGCAGACAAAGGAGCTGGGGCAGCAGCAGGCTCAGGAGACGGGGCTGGGTAACACCCGCTGCAGTTCACGGATGCTCTGCCGTGCTTCCCCCGGGGCTGGCAAGAGCCGGGAGCCGCTGCTGAGGAAGGCAGCGCTTCCAGCACTTCCCATGAGCACACGCCAGCATGGCACAGTGTGCAAAACCCTGGGCTTCCTCGTGCAGGGAGCAGAGCCCAGCAAGTCCCATAATGCTCTGAAGCCAGAGAGGCTTTTGCTGGGCTGTAGGAGGAACGTAACGTCAAGGGCTTTGCTATTCCGACGTAACTATGCAATTACAATTATTAATTGTAGGCTGAAACCCTGGGTAAATATCCCGGCTTCCTGCAGGCATTGCATTTTTAAAACAAAAACTGCCAAATGCTGCATTTGCTCCAGTCTTCCTTCCCCTCTTCCCCCAGCCTTTTAATTTCCGGTATTCGGACAGGCGTTTTTTTCCGTGTTCACCTTGTTTTTGCTCTTGCACTGCTGCTGACACAGCTGAGGATTATGGTGGCTTTTGTTCCCTTGCTTGGTGTTCCTGTTTCATCAGCGATGCCCGCTTAGCTCGGCTCAGCAGGTTTGTAAGGAGAACAGCCGCTGCTGAGCTGGCAAAGTTGGTCCCCTCTTGTCCTCTGCACGGAGCAGCTAATTCCTCCTGTGGTGGCCTGAAAGGCTAGCTGGGCTCCATAAATCTCACCAGAAAAAAAATCAGAGGCGTTTGCCTTTTTGCTGAGATTTATCTCTGTGAGGAGTGCGGCAGGTTGGGCCTCCAGCATCCGCTGCTGGCTCAGGGTGTTTGGAGGAAGGAGGACAACCTCGGCCACCTTGCACCTCATAGAGGCACTCACACCTGCTCAAAGCCAGCGTTGTGATGTGGCCACGGCATCCCCACAGTGCCACAACCTCGTACCGTCCCCACAACCTGATTCCCTCCTCCCCGCTTCATACATAGGATTTTGAAGACCTACACAGAAAGTGAGGCATAGAAAATGTCACCTGCCCTAAGACCCTTAGAAATGTTCTCCAAATGGAAAAGAGGCGTCATTTCCAGCCTAACTTGCAGCTTTCCTGTCCTGGGAGGGTAGGAGTCAGGACTTTAAAGCTATTTGTGCTTGTGTGTGTTGATATATGCCCACATGCACCCACACAGGATACTGTGAGAAAGAGGCAAGAGAAGGTGAACATGTATGAAAGGGAGTGAATTAGTCCCATCTGCTCTGAAAAGATCATTTTCTCCTTGGATTTCTATTACCGTTGTATTATTGCCACACTAGAGTGCTTCTAAAAGGCTACAGTTCTGGCAGCCAACATCATTACAGCTGCTCAGATTATTAACAGCATAAATAAACTCTCAGAGACACTACTAAGAAAATATTAACTACAATTATCACTGTCTGATAAAATAATGAACAGTAAAGTGTTATTCTGCTGTCTCAGTCACCAGTGCGCATTTATGTGTGCTGTGAGTAATGAAAAACAGTTTATTTGCATACTGAATCAGCCTGGAATTGGTTCTTTCTGTTTTATTTTATTTATTTTTATAAAGACACTTTAAATTAGTGTCTTTCAAGCAGCACAGGCTGAAGCTCTACGTTTGCAGAATTGGATGTACTCTGCCACCTTGCCCTGTTGCATGCAGTCCCATTAACTCTGAGGGCAGAAACCCAGGCCCCTAACCACCACACACTTCTGCCTGAGGTAGGTGGAAGCCACCAGCAGTGGAGTCACAGAAGTCAAACCTGCCTTTGTATGTGGGCAGAAACTCTAAACCCTTCCTGCAGACCTTTATTCTCGGGCCTCACTGCTTTTTACATCCCAGCTGAAGCCCATGCTGTTTGCTGAAGGGAACCTCCTCTGACCTGCCGTGCTTTTGCTTTCTGTGCTCATTTCTCCTGAAGTACCCAGTGATACTCCCAAGGTCTGCTCTTCAATGCCATCAGTGGGGAACTTGGGCTCGTTTTTTAATTAACAGAAGTTGTTATTTCCCTGCAAGCCAAGGAGGGAAAGAGTTCTTAATGACTTGGAGAGAAGGAGAGTGCCTGCAGGGTGGGAAGGGGAGCTCCTGGCTTGTTCCCTCAGCAACACCTTCCTCAGCGGTCAGGGGCGGCCTTCACCCCTTTGCTTCTTGTGGGGGTTGATTTAGGGTGCCCTCATCTGTTCATTAGCAGAGCTCATTAAAATGAAGAGAAATAAGGTCCCTCCCAGGCCCTGAAGCTGCTCACTGTGGGGCAGTCACGCTGAAGCTCCATTTTGAGGATCCTGTTCTCACACGGATGCTGCCCTGGTTCAGGAGAGGTTTCCCTCCCTGAGCCTGGCCCTGTGGATTTGTCACATCTCATTCAAAGATGTTTTCCCACAAAAGCACAAGGCAAGGACCCTGTTTTGTTCAGCTCTTGTGTACCGGGCTGCCACAACCATATCTGACCACCAGCAGGGAGGGACAACAGCGATGGCTGGCACTGACACCCTCCGGGCAGACTCCTGCCGGGGTGCAGGACCGACCTCTTCGCTTTGAGGAAAACCAGCGATGCCTGAACACAATGGATGCAAAACGGACATTTTCCCCATCAGGGCTGGCAGGGAAGCTGATGATTCAGGGTGACAGCAGGGAAACATGGTGAGCAGGAGCCATGTTATCAAGCTCTGCCATTTCTGAGTGTGCAGGCCTGGCCCTGGGTGAGGGTCTGCATCAGGCTCCTGGGAAAGGGCCACCAGCCGGGTAAGAGGAAGATAAAGAGAAAATAAAGACAGGGACAGCAGCAATAAAATGCAACTAGGAAGGTAAAAATGCAATGCTGAAAGAGCATTGAAAGAGGATTTTCTACAATAGCTTCCCTTAATCTGTGCCAGAAACACACTGCAACGTGCCTTCAGTGTTTTTATTCCACAGCCGTTTTTCTGTGTCCCCATCTCACCAGCATCTCATGTTCCCTGCCTGGTCTCTGCTACCCGCTATAAGCCTTTTGTTCCCCTGACCCCACCTTCTGCCTTCCTCCTGTCCCCAAAGAGCTACGTTTCACCCTCTGACTGGGATGCAGGCGCTCTCGCCATCCCCATCAGTACACCGCAAGGGAGACGGAGGCAGGAGGAAGCTCGCACGTAGCCTCGCCTGCCCCCATCTGTCAGCTGCAGGGGAAGGAAACCTCGGAGGAGGTGATCTGCCCCCTCCATGAAAATCAGGGCTAGGATGAACCTCTGCTCATCAGCGGGGAAGAGCCGAGCTGCAGCATTCCTCCGCATTTCCCCCGCAGCGTCCTCCCTCTCCTCCTTCGCAGCAGTTGGCCTCTTCTGGCCGCCTAAGCAGGTTAGACGTGGCTTGCCCTGAATAAGTCACCTACATTAATTTTTCCTCTTTAATTAAAGAGTACTTCTGTGAAACAATTCATGAGAGCTTCTTTGTCGAGGGAAAGAAAACGATGCACTGTTCCACACGTGTTTACAAAGGCAAACACAGAAATGAATTCTGTTCCCCAAGAAGCCCCTGTGGAAGGGAAAACACTGGGAATGGTAAAGGAATTGCTGAAGAAGAACTGAAGTTCATTTTAAATCAGTGTACCATGTACAACTACTGTCTTACAAATAGGATTATTTAATTTAAACCTTAGATCTGTCAAGTTCCATTACTTCAAATGGAGCCTGTTGTTTCTTGACTCCATTATAAATCAGGATTATATTACAATTTATGTTAGGCTAAGTCACTACTTCGATAGGAGGCAGTGAAAAAAAAATTACACAGCAGTCAGTAAATAGAGCAAAGTCATTGCACTGTTCTTGAAAGGCAAAAAGTCATCTTGCTAAATGAGGGTCCAAGCTGTCCTGTACCAAGACTGTTACTAATAAATAAAAGACCTCTGGGAAAAGTGCTGAGCATACGCTGGATCTATTTTCAGCTTGCATCAGCAGCTGCTACCCCTGGGATTGCATCTTTGCTCATACCCTACACCATATGTAATCACTCCAGTGCTGCAACCAGTAAGATAATGAAAGAGCATGGCATAAATCTATACTTGAGTGGAATGCTAAATGAGAAAAATAATGCAAAAAAGAGGGAAATAAACCACATTTTCAAGTCATTAGGAAGAAAGACTTTGACATATGAAGTGTTGCAACCATTAATAGCACTTATCATATAGAGTGGAGACAAAGAGACAAATTAATCAAACTGACAGAACTGGGACATTTTATGCTAATGCAGGCTCCTGGGTTTTAGTTTGTATTCCTCTGTGTCTGGAAAACTGATACCATTACAGGGCAGGAAATTGCATGAATAACATGCAACAGATCATAAAAATTCACACACCAAGTGCAGAAACACTGCCAAAAGCACTGTAAAAACAAGGCTAGAGACCTCAATAGAGGAACTACCAACAGCTAATGAATGCAAATAAGTACAGGAATATTTCCCATTCATGCATAACAATTAGACAGAGACTGTGACTCCACAGTCTCCAATAGCATAGTTAAAATAAAGCCTGGAGAGCTAACATGCAGATAGCTGGGGGGAACTGCTGGCCAAGCCAGTTCTGAATTTGTTTGCAGTGTTGCAGCTAGCAGTGTAAAGCCACGGGGGAACTGGCATGGCCAAGTGCTGTCTCTGTCTAAATGTATTGCTATGTTATATTTAATTTAACGTTGCAGGTAGAAGAGACAGGGTCCTGGGTGGCCATGCTTGAGCAGGGGTTGGCACCAGATGGCCTCCAGAGGTCCCTTCCTACCTCAGCCATGCTGTGCTTCTGTAAAAGAGGGGCAGGAGGACAAAAGCAGAAATAAAACAGACCCACAAAACAGCCTGTAGTCACACAAAGCAAAAATCCCCTCGCCCCAGTGCAAATCCACAGCATCCAGTAAAACCCCTTACAAGTAACGACGTCTTTAACATCGTTCGTTTGGGAAGTACAAAATGCACTTGCTGCCCCAAGCCACAGCCCTGTTGTCAGAGGCAGGAAATGGCAAGAACGACAGGAATGCTGGGCAGGGCACAGTGCAATGCAGGACCTTGCCAGGGTTACTCCACTTGCCATAAAGGCTTCTCAGCGACCTTTAAAAGAACCTGGCACATCCGACCACTGGGGAAGTGCGGAGACCTGATCAGCCATACGAACACCAAATGACAAGTACAGTCACTCGATGCACAGCCACAGCATTTCTTGTTGCCGTCTGGATTTGTTAAAAAGTGACTCTTCTCCCTTGATACCCTTAGCAATAGCTACCTAAGGCGAGGACTAACTCTTGGGGGTAAAAGGAGTAAAGCTGATACCTTTAGGAGTTGTGTAATTCCCAGCACTGCTCTCATCCTCCCCAGAATAGAACGATATGCAACTGATGGCATTGAGCATGGGTATCCAAGTGCCAATGCTACGTGCATACAGAGGTGGGGAAATGCCAGCCTGCCACGGGGTTGCTGCTTTCCTGAAGAGCGAGTAGACTTCCAGCCCTCCCCACGTTCAGTGCTGGAGGGACCCCGTGTTCAAAGGCACCAGGACAGGAGTCCCAGCACAGGGGACAGCTGGCTCCCTGCACAATGCAGAGCCCAAATCCCCCCCGTTCTGCAGCAGAACCCCTGTGGGGACTTTGGAAGGTTTTAGCCATGTGAATAAGGTCTGTCTGCCTCCCGACCCCAAAACAACTTTCTGTTCTTTCAAGCGCTACTGAAGTCACAACAGGATGCGACTGGTACTAGAAAACGGCACAGACACAAAAGCAAGCTGGTCCAGAAACATTCTGTAGACAACGATGGCGCACACCTTGTCTGTGGGGAGAAGGTAGAAACAGACAGTAACTGACTCCTGTAAATGTATATCTAGATGACAAACAGGCAAGGGTTGCAACCTGAAAACAGATCAACTTTCATCCTTCCCTTAAATAAAATAATAAAATAATAATATAAGAAAAAACAACAACACAGACAATTAGCTACAAAAAGGTCTCATGAAAAACTCTGCTGTAAGGAATTTTAATATCAGGAGGGAAACAATTTGGTCAAACAGTTATAACAATGTTGATTATTTCCACTCTTTAAAATAGCAAAGGCACCTTTAAAGTCTCTCAAGAACACGTGTGACACCTGACCCTTTCTCTTCCTCTACCTGCAATCAGAACACTTTGGGAAAGGGAAAGGCTAGTTAGAGGAAAACACCCATTCCCGAAAGTGAGTATTTAGAGGTCTTTAGTACTGCATAAATGAGGCAAACAAGAAATAGAAAGCACAATTACAAGAAATGACTGAATTCTCCCACTCCTTTAGCTATGGCGATTTCTCTTCAGAAAGCCAGTTTCAGAACCAGAGTGTAAGCTCACCAAAAAACTCAGAGTAAAACTGTATGTGAGAACAAAGCTAAGGGTCCAAGGGCAGATGATGCAAACAGTCCGGGTCCCCAAGGCTGGGAACGACTCAAAACCCTTCGAGTGTGCTGTGAAGAGCAGCTTATGGCGTACAGCATCGGTCTGCTCTGCAGACCTGCTTGGAGGAGGTCCAGAAGAGGAGGTCCAGTGGTTCCTGCTAGGGTCACCTCAGCTCTGCAGCAGCCAAAGGAAGTGTCCGAATGCGATCAAATGCTTGTCTTCAACAATTTACTTGCCTGTGTCCTCTCAATGGAGGTTTGCAATTGGAAAGTTCATGCATAATGGTGAAATAAATCCTGCAAGAGAAGGATGAGGCTCATCTTTGAAAAGGACGCAGAACCTGTGATGTGGATTTCAGGCATTTAAAACAGAGCCTTGGCTTGATGTGTCCAGTCTCCTGAAAGCTAATAATTTCAAGGAATAGACAGGAACTGCTTCATGTCCAGAAAAAAATGCCATATAGCATACAGTGTGGAACATGGTTATTTGCAGTCAGATAAAAACAAGCTAAAAAACATCGTTCAATTCAACGTGCAGATAGAATGACAGGAGAGATGCATCCACCTTAAGTCCAGTTTCCCCTACTAGAAGTAGAAATGAGCACTAGTCCTCTGTGGAAAGCAGAAGGGAAGTTGTCAGAATTTGTCTTTACCCAGCTTTTTCCTGTCTTGAAAGGTTACTGGCTCCAACCCTGTCCTTTGAAAGAAACAGGAAATAACTTGAGCTTATTCTGTTTTACTTGAACAAGAATCCCCTGACAGGGAAATTTTCTCTGAAGGCTGCCTGTGCATATGGAGAGAGAGGTGGCTACGCACGGTGTACTACAGCTGTGTGGTCAGAGATGGAAAGATATTTTGCTTTTAGAGTTGTTTAAGACTTGTTTCTTATTAGCTGCAGGCCCTTGAAACAGAGGACCACACGTTTTACTTTTAAAGGAAGAAAAACACACTTACCAGAAGCACGGGCAAAAGCTTTATACAGGCAAAAGTGTGGCCTCAGCCTGCTAGCTGACAGCCTGACAAAAATCCCAGGCTGCTTCATCAAAAGCATTTTTTGCTGAAACTGAGAACCATCCTGGCAACATCTGTGTGGACATTTTTTTTCTTTAAATGTAGTCTTTTTACCTTGAAATGCTAATACTACATCCCCACCCACTCTGGGGGTATATGCATAAAGTAGGGAATTCGGTCCTATCACAGTTCTAAAGCAAGCAAACATACAAGCGGAGTGTTGCAAAGTGTTTGATGCACAATGCACTGGATGCCTACACCCCTTTAACCCATCAGCACTGCTCAGACCCGCTGCTGGGTCGATCCATTTATTTGGATGGTCTCCTTTCTATTTTACTACCCCAGTGAACCCACTGCCTTCAGCAAGTATATCTGACACCGTGGGAGCAGAAGGAAGCACAAAGAACACAAAACCGCTGTTGAATTGATCCCGGGTCACACCTGCCAAACCGCTCTGTGCTCTTTCCAGTAAATCCATACACTTTGATTTCCCTTACTTACTTTCTGGCTCCAGCTAACTGTGCCTCCCAAATGCTGGTGAGGGGAAGAAAAATTTCCGAGGACCTGTTCTTACACAGAACAATAGCTTCAAGAAGCTTCTACCTAAAGCTGAGGTTTGCAAGGTGAGGTGCTGGTCATCCAGTAGCGCTGTCACAAGGAAATGGAGAGCTCTCAAACTGAAGGGACCAACCTGAGGTCTTCTTCTCAAACAATGAGGAGCTGCTGCAGGGAATGATGTGGACAAGGTGTCTTACCAAACCCAAATGCAATACTAAATATAGAATCACAGAATGGCTTGGGTTGGAAGGGACCTTAAAAACCATCTAGTTCCAGCCCCCTTGGCCAAGGGCAGGAATACATTCCACTAGATCAGGTTGCTCAAATATGGTTGCTTCAGCACCAAAACAAAGATGCCTGGTGTTTTGGGGGTCTTGAAAAGCCACAGCTCCCATCTACCAGGACTGAGTCCATCCATCCCCCAGGACCAATCAGACAGATAAGCAGCAGCTCCATCTTACCCCATTCTTCTTGAGAAATACTGCAACTCGTCTTCTAAGCAGAAAATCTCCTCAATGCTTCCTGCACGCTTAATAGATACAGAGGGAAGAAAATAAGACAGAAATCCTCTCTGAGGAGTGATAACCTGTAAGGTCTGGGTTCAGATACGCTGGCTGCTCTCAGAGCAGCAGCTCTGCCAGCTGTGGGTCAGCCCATACGAGGTAACATGAACAGAGAGCTTAGAGAGAGGTAAACGTATCTGAGCGGTTCACACAAGGTGATTTGATCGTCACTGACCTGATGCACAGACCTGTGCTGTAATTCCTGTCTGATGCATCAGCCTCCACCACAGCATTCGCGGAGAGGTGATGACAGTATTTTACTCATTCACAAGAGACCTCAAAAGTCTACTGCTGAAGGTTTTATCTTACCATTATTTAACTTCAGAGCTGATAGCTCTCAATTCCAGCTGTTCGGTGACACCTTGTTTATTTAATGGTTTGACTGCAAGTGCTAGTACTGTGATTCTCTGCCTTCCTCAGACCAGCTATAGCTATTTTAACTGTGGGCCCCAGGCTAGTGGCAGTCCCTGGGTCACAGCAGGAAAATCCCGCTGCCATTTCAGTTGTGAATTAACCTTCTCCACAGAGTCTTCTAAAGCCTCCGTCACTGGCTGACAGAGACTCCGGAGACTTTAGAAGACCCCATCACTGGCTGACTCTGGTGACCCAAAATATGCATCATGCCAACTTTAAGGGGAAAAAAAATAAAGAAAAATAGATTTCAGCTACTCATTTATGCAGGGAACAGACAACTACCTGTAAGCACTCTTAAGGTCAGATTAGGCAAAGTGAAGGACAGAGAGGTTTATTACCGACTCTGATCTGTGTTATCTTAGGACCTTAAATTCCACTCAGCTACATCTGCACTGAGCACCAAACTTCATCTTCAAGTGTATAAAGCATGTCCCTCACAAAGGCAATTGACCTTACTGTTAGGAAAAGATGTGGAGTCTCACATATCACTGAGCAGTTTGTTGCTAAAAACACATGCTGTATTTTCAGTTGAATTTCATCTGGCTTCAGAACAGCTGCCAGTGGCTCTCATGATAGCTTTCTCCAGTAGATTAAAGCATTCTTCCTTGAGATATGCGTGATGCCTTCTTTTTATTAAAGTCTTTAGACAACCACTCAAGCCTCCTCTCAAGCTTTAAGACAATTTAAATCTCATTTTTAAAACTGTCCAAGACTGGGCTAGAAGGATCTGTAGCTTGACCAAGTACAGCTGCTCCCCCCCCTCTTTTTTTCTTTTTTTTTTTATAACTTCTGTAAAGTAAATAAAGTGCCCAAGGACACTGCTTTTAGTAGTGTTAGACTGAGCTGGGACTTGAAGCTGTTTGCTGGTGGTCTCCCATAAAGTGGTACAGATGAAAATTCAGTGCTGCACGAAATACCTGAACTGGAATAAATCAGCCTTTTCTCTGTTCAGAGCTTGCATCGTACATGTAACAGCAAGTGTCTACTTATTCCTGTAAAAAACACCAACAGCCTGCCTATAAAATTCACAAAGAGCATGTCATTCCCAAATCCTAGTAAGGTTCAATTGCCTTCTGCTCACCTAAAGTCTGTATTTCACTTCCAAATTGAACCATACTTCCTGGTCTTCATGTTTGTTGACTGCTGCAATGCATCATTTGAATAGATGCCATATTCCACCTCGTACCGTGCTCAATTTCACTGGTAGCTGAGAAAAACAGCCTGTGTAACATTACTCACCGGGGAATCCTTGTCAGAAAGTGCTGTACAGAGATAAAACCTTATTGTCTTTGGGTCTTGGGAACACTAATGAAGCAAAACTTGGTACTAGGATCAGAAAGTACCTTACATGTTGTGGTCTCAGAAGTGGTGATGCTGAGGGGTGTCTTATCTGGGCTTATCTGCCAGTTTTTCAAATGGCAAACACTCGGTATTTCTGGACTCTTAAAAGAGCAGATACTTGGTTTTCCAACCTTTAAGGAAATCTAAGCTTATTCTGGAGGGAGAAAAGGTAAGAGAACCAAAGGTGAAGGGGGGAGGAGAGGAGGAAATCTTTCAGACCACAGGTCCAGAGCACTGCCAGCACCGAGGAATAACTCACAGTCACAGAATCACAGAATCACAGAACTGAAGGGGTTGGAAGGGACCTCGGAAGATTATCGGGTCCAACCCCCCTGCCAAAGCAGGTTCCCTAGAGCAGGCTGCCCAGGTAGGCGTCCAGACGGGCCTTGAATATCTCCAGAGAAGGAGACTCCACAGCCTCCCTGGGCAGCCTGTTCCAGTGCATGGTTAAGCCACTTCAGTTTCATTCATGCTTAAATACATACTTCAATACAGCAAAACACACCTCCCGTTAATATGCCACAGTGCATGCTTATTGCTTCTGCTTCTGCCTGTAGTGTAGTCTGCCTCTAAGATCCACTTTTTGAGACTTTTTTTGATTCACAGCCAGTCAACCAGGCAGGCTTACACCAGTCAACAGGCACAGGTCTAACAAAGGCAACGAAACTGAGCCCACTTATCACAGTGGTGAATTGGTGAATTTCATTCTGTGCATTAATCTCAATATCCCCTTTTACAGTACATTTTTATATGCTTACTTAGATAAATAAATGAATAGTACAACTACCAGCAAAGGGAGGGAAAAGAGCTATTGCAAGATTTGCTCCCCTTAACAGGCATATGTGTTGTTTTTTTGTTTATTTGTTTTTTTTTAAGCCCCACAACACAACAGAGATGTATTTTACTCTTCTCCACTAAAAAGGATCAGGGAATTATCAACAGCGAGACATGTCTCATCATAAAATAATGGGAGTTACACCGTGCAGAATGTGGCTAGTTTCCTCATCGCACTTGAGGCATGAAAAATCGGGCAGCGCTGGGAGCCCTTGCAGCATGACATGGATGGAATTTCATATTACATCGTGACGGTCTCATTTCTGCTTTATTGCTCAACTGCTAGAAACAAAATACACCATTTGTGTCTCGTACTGTGCTATATATGCAACACAAACAAAACAACATACGTTTCTGTCTCATGGTTTCCTGTGCATTAGTATCATGTCACTTAAGACCTCAAAAAGAACCAGAGTGCTCAGCTTTATCCTTAATACAGATCCACAGCCTCCAGTCACTCTGCGTGGTGTCAGCACTACAAAATCGACAGGAAATGTAACACATTCCCTAGGAGGAATTTAGGCAACCGAAGACCCAACTTCCATCCATATGGACTCACTGAAGCGGTATTGCTGGGGTGAGGCTGAAGCGTGAACGAGTTTGAGGCCTGACGGACACAACTTCTTGCCTCCGATCTACAAAAAGCCCTGCGGATAGAGGTGGGGGTGGCAGCAGAAGGCTTTTGGGTCACTGCCGCCTCCTGAGCCAAAGCAGAAGCAACCCTGACCACTGCTGCCGTCTGTGAGGAACATTGATGGCTGATGCAGGCATGCAAAGAGAAAACCACGTTAACACTCCCCCTTTGCTGAGAAGGAGCCTTAGCTATTGCTAATACTAACCGGGTCCCAAAGAAAAAGGGTCTTTCCTTGTTCCCTGCTGCTAACACCATCCCTCCAGCTGGGAAACGGAGCTGCAGGCAGTCAGTTGCTCCTTGCCCCTTTGCTCGCCTTTCCCACATTTATCACCTCCTTCACTCTGCGCTCCTGTGCAGAGCAATCCCAGCTCAGTCACCGCGTTCCTTGCTGATATTACACTTGTACTTATACACAGCGCACTGAGAGAGGAAAGAGACAAAGTAAGAGAATATTGTTTATTTCTTAGACAGATAAAAAGGAATAGTAATTGCCGTTAGCCAGCGGGGTATGTAATAGCTGACCTCCTGCATCCTGCCTTTGATTTTCCCCTGAACCCAATCATCTTCTGTTGGCTAATTCCCAGCATTTTTTTTTTCCTCAGGCTGGCAGGCTGGCATGGATGGTTAACAGCTGCCAGTATTTCTCCTCCCTGTCAGCGGTGAGCGATGCTAATGTTAGATGCCTGGCTCCGTCCCACCCAGGGTGCCGCGTGCCTTCGCCTTCCAACACTCACAGCTTTTGCCAGCCTTGAACCTGAATCTATCTCCTGTCCTGCCTCTCTCTCGCGAAGATTAACTGTGTGAGGGGGTTAGCCCCTCTCAAACGAAGACACAGATGACAGATTTCACAGGGCTGGACCTCGTGGGGAAACAGCAGGTTTCACAGCAGCCTTTGGTAAGCGGCAGAACAAGAAGGACGCAGAGCAGCTCGGCATGTGGTGTACGCCAGCGTACCTCTACTGTGAACATCAGTCTGCTAATCACAAGGAAAAGCTGTGCAGGTAACCAAAAAGGCTCCACAAGCACATCACACACCCCCTTCCTAAAGAGATGCTGCTTCCCCTTGCCCCTTGGAAGACTGGTAAGCCACAGACAACTCAATTTAATATTAAGGAAGGCATCATTCCTAGCAGACACTTCATTGCACTGAAAAAAACCACCGGTAGCCACTCTTTGAAACAGACTGAAGAAATCCGAGGGTTACATATAAAACTAACCAACCCACTTGAGAAGCATGCTGCTTTTATAATGCACATCACAGTATCGGACCAGTGCCACCGAAAGCTCGGTCAGCTCCTTCAGAAGACCCGCGTTTAATGTCACCGGAGAGAAAGGCGTGCTGGTGCTGGAATAACTGGGTGAAGGCTGTTTCCAAAGGTACACCCCCAAAGTCATGAAAATCCAAGCAAGGTCAGTAATCTCATTTGCAAGCTGCAGGAATCCCACGCAACCGGGGGGCTTTATTTGTTGTTGCCGCCCCTGTGTTTTCATCATCTCATGGCAGCCTCAGCTTTCAGAAAGCAAGGCGAGTACGGATGGTGCTTGTGGACACGGTGCTCCTCTGTCCAGCCTCCGGCTTTCAGCTCGGCCAGCCAGACTTGTTCCCCCCGCGCTCCTATTAGCGAAGCGAGGCAGGTAATAATAGCGAATAAAAAGCCTATTCTGCGGAGCACTGGCTCTTGCTCAAGTAAAGCAGAGTACCACTACAGCATGAATGACTCAATCATCTACTCAAGAGCTATTACTTGCAGCGATGAAGCAATGTTAATTGGATAATGGCCTGCTGCCAGCTAATATTGGCATGACCTACAATACCCTTGGCTGACAGCCGTGTATGCCTCTCTATCACACCTTTTTTTGTAATCTGGATGGGAAGTGGAAACCATTAAAAAAGCCTCATAAGTGCCATTTAACTTCTTATCATGAATTAAAAGCTTAATTAAGTGCCTTGTTAAAGGAAGGAAGACCAGTTTTTGTGATTAAATAAAACAAAACAACAGTTAGGGGTATGGATTGAATGAGTAACTTTACAGCTTCAAACTCGAGTCTTGGAAAATATTAATTTTAGGTTGCATTTAGCAGCAGCTGCTACATGAAAACTGCACAATTGCTGAAAAATACCAAGGTTGAAAATCACACGAGGTTCTAGTTGTTTACCAAAACTGCAGATGAAGAGGAAAGAGTAGAAGTTAAGAGCTAACAGGGTCCTTTTTTATTAGCTGTACACAGCTGCAGCTGACACACTCCATCCCTGACTCTGCTCTGAGTCCTGACACTTCACACGCCACAGCCACATCTGAGCACTTGTTATTACGTGGCTGTTTTTCCAAGCGCTTATCTACACACTAAAATATGTTGCTTTAAAAAGAGGTGTAGTACGAAATCGAATTACTGATGTCGGCATGAAAGGGTTTATGGAAACTCTTCAATCAGTGCAAAATTAGCTCCATACTGACTTAGTTTAAATAAGTTGATCAGGAAAAGGTTTGAACTGAGGCACGTTCAGTCACACTTGAACTGACAAGAAATATCTGACACAAGGTTTTACATTGATTGGAAACACGGTAAGTTCAAGTAGTCACAATTCCGCATGTGTGCAAGGTCCCACCACTGAAATGACGGGCATATCGTAAAGGCTGCACTCACATGTAATTGGATATAAACAAGAAATAATGTAAAAAAACATCTGTTCACTGTTTTGCTAGACAACAGTTAACAATGTCTGGATGCCAGATTAACAAAAAGACCCCAACACGCTATGAAGTGTAAAAAAGGTCTGCAAACCAGTCTTCAGAGGCAGATTTACTGCCTTGAATAATCAAAAAGAAGTTCTTTTGTTTTCATGTTTAGCTCCTTCATGCCAACACTACATGAGTGCAAAAGCTTTACATATGAAGCTTTGTCCAGCACCAACATGAAACCTTTGAGAAATAATAACAAATGCTTATTCTCCAAAATTGCATACTTTAGCAGTTTTCAAACCACACCAGAATTTAAAATGCAATGCTTGTATGTTTGACTTTAAAACATCTTTGTTCGTTGAGGAGTGATTGTCACCTTTTGGAAAGATTTGAACTGCAAAGACTGTATTTAAAAAACGATTTGCAATCTCTGTTTTTCTGTAACAACTGCGTGCCAATGTAAGTCGTCTCTAAGCATGAACAATGCATTGGCCCAGGACACTGGGCCAGACAAAAGTTTAACTTTTGTCTGAAATTTTTCCACTGGTGGTATAAACCCCTATGTGACAAATTAAGTCACTTTTCACAGATACCTTTAGAAATAATTCATGGGCTCCCACAGCTCTGCAGACCATGGACTAAAAAACAACAGCCCTAGGAAAAGCCATTAGCTTGTGAACTGAAAAAGACCCTGCTAACTTCTTTTAATGTAATATAAATAAGGTGGTTCTTCCCTCTGCTCTATGAGCTCTTAAAAACATGAGTGTTTCAGTTCCTTTTGTGAGCAGCTCTGACACTGTTCTTTGTCGGAGGCACTTCACATATCCAAGCACAGGCATCTACCCAACTGCACACTCTGAAGTAGAGCAACACCGGAGGCAGAGGCATGCTCCTTAACCAAGGAATCATCGAGAAGAAACAATCTGCATTTGGCAGCTCTCCTTACCCTCAGTGACTAACATCTGAGAGGAAATTATTTAACTGACCACCTCACACATAGCTATTCTAATAAATTAGTCACTGAGCAAATGAGACTCTGTGGGGTTATCAGCAATTAATTTTCACATGGAAAATATCTGTACAATTAGGCATTAGTAACTGTACATATCCTTTTTGGTAGGCCAGAAGCGTTCTTTTTCAGCATGAAAAAGGTAAAGCCTCGGTGCTCTGCAACTGATTGACGCATGTGACAAAAAAACCCTATTGTTCTCAGGTGGAGCATGACGATTTCAAAGTAATGAAAAAACCTTAGGACCTGGATTCATTGCTTCTGTGAATCCACAGTCTTCGCTGGAGCTGTAATAGCAACTGAGCTGTAACCCTAACTCACTAAGGCTTTTCAATCTTTCATTGAGATATATTCTAAAATGTAAAACCCTGATACTTCATTTATCCTAATGGGATTCACTTAAATAGAAATCATCTGTGGTTGGACTGGAAGAATGTTTTTTATATAGCATGCCATATAAAACACACATAAAGACAAATCTTTGTGTTTTAAATCCTTAGTATCATAAGAACACAGGACTGTGTTATGAAGTCCTGTCTTCTGGTCTCAAAGGCAGACGGAGCACGATCCCTCTATATCGCCCTACTCCTCTCGCTGGCCAGTGGCTCAGCACCTCACTGCTGCTGTGATTAAAAATCTGCTAATTTCCAATCTAGTTTTACTAGAAGCCAGCTGGTACAGACCAATGCAAGGAACTGTAGGTCCCTGCAGTCATCACTCCAGCAGGGTGAACCTGCCGTGGTCTTTTCTCCTCCTTTAAGCCTGTCTCCTTCTTCTGAACATCTCAATCCAAGAAATCACATATGGTAACCAAGAGGTCTCGCCAAGGCTTTGTAGAAGAGGTCTGATGCTCTCCTGTCCCTTCATACCTGTGTACCACTGGCATGTTTTGTCACCTCTCTGCTCCCACCCTTGCTTTGCAGCATGAAAGCTATGCAACACTGCCTGAGACACGATTCTTCCACTGGAAATTATTAGTGGACAGCACCGAATGATAGTGTGCATCTTAGCGTGTCCTCTGCGATATATCTGAACTCCTATGCAAAACGTCTGGGCTGAAATTTCTTCGTGAGTAATATTCAGTGTCAGGACTCATGAAGTCATGCCCGGTGACCTACTTCTTCTAATGCTCTCCACCTTGCATCGTGACGACATCACGATGCCACTGAGGTCTCCAGAGAGCTAAACCAGAGGGGGGAAAAAACGGTGTGTGACACTTCAGGACCTGTCATCACTTAAAAAGGTCCCATACTTCTTCATGGGCGTTAAGCAAATGATGCCAGAAAACCCTCTGCCTCATGCTGTACACCACAATACCTCCTCACCAAGTGACTGCCTTCCCATCCCCAGGGGACATCGCCACCCCCTGTGCCACCTGCACCAGCGGGGGACACAGGGCAGGCAGTGCCACGGCAGTGGGGGATGGCAGCCCCTGCTGGCAGGCGAGCATCTCCCTGCTTGTCACAGCAAAGCCACTGGCGTGCCCTATGGTAGCTGCGATATCGCAGCCGTGGGGCTGTGAGGAAATTACAGTGGGGGTGGAAGCCAGCCAGTGAGATTTTGTGGTAAAATAAAGTGAACTTTCCAGTGAGGTATATATTTTCTACGTCCCTTGGCTTCCTGATGTGTAAGCTGTGGTGCATGAGAAAAATCCTGCTTTGTGACAGAATGTGTTGGTGCTTTCTTAGTGGAAAACACAAGGCCCGAAGCAATTAAATCCCAAACTGCTTGTGAAGGGAAGAGAAAGGGAACAAGGCTGAATGGGATACAGGAAAGGGGGAAGAGAAGAACAAGGATATGAACTGCCAGAGAGGCGGTTCCATGATGAGCGATGAGACTCCAAACAATGTGACAGTTCACATAATTTTTCAACAATAACCTGCTGTCTAACAGCTAAGTGACCCCTTTCAAATTTCCTGTCTGGAAGAGCAGAAGAATATTCGGGTACTGATAACGCGCTGAATGAACAGATAGTAATTAAGCAACCCCTGGTTGGGTAGGACTCTTTCAGATGAAGTGTTTTAAAGCTCAGCTGCTGTAAATGTGAGGAATGTGGGTGAGGTTTGCCCTCTCAAGTGAGGAAGGTTGTGTGAACACGTTCATCCTCAGCCCACCCCAACCCCAAAACGACAGCCGCAGCCCCAAAACCTGCACCCGCCCGCCTCATCCCTGGGCGGTGAAGAGCGGGTGTGTGCTCCGTGCGGGCTGCGGGACGGCGGCAGTACTGTACCTCATCTGGCAGGCTGACAACCAGGTCATTTTCCGTCTGCCCTACCAAGGCCTGCAAGAAGTACTCGCTGCAGGCGGCCAGCACAGCCCGGTGGGCGCGGAACTCCTTCCCCTCCACGATGAGCGTCACGTCGCAGAGAATATCCTGCTTGCGCTGGTCATTTAAGCAGAGGAGAATATTGGTACAGTGCACCGTTGACTCATACACATACATGGGGGAGTCAGTCTTCTCATCCACAGACATGCCGTTCAC
This sequence comes from Cygnus olor, assembly GCF_009769625.2. Taxonomy (NCBI): domain Eukaryota; kingdom Metazoa; phylum Chordata; class Aves; order Anseriformes; family Anatidae; genus Cygnus; species Cygnus olor. Next base: position 39,457,215 of record NC_049171.1, read on the forward strand.
ACCCTGGAGCAGAGAAAACACAACGAGGCAGTGAGGAGCCGCGCTTGATTTAGTCAACGCAACAACATTGCATGGGGAATTTCAGAAGATTTTAGCAAAAATGGCGAGAATGACTGTCGTGTCTTCTAATAGTGAAAAAAGGGGTTTTGTCCTTGCTTCTGTTATTTTTATTCTAAGGGAAAAAACCCGCAAAACCCCAGCCTGCTCTCAGGCGGACAGAGAGCGCCGCATGGTTACACCAAAGACCTCCACTCAAGTGAAAGGCAAGGTGAGACTGTATCTGATGGGGACAAGCTGCTGCCTGTGGTGACCTCATTTCTCAGGCAGAATCAGAGAGATTTTAAGCCTTAAGGGAGAGGGAGACGTTTAGTGGCTTTAGAGGAAATCCACTTCCAGATTTTCACACATTCACTTGTGGTTCAATGTCATTTACAGAAAAGAGCAGTTCCTGAATTCCAGACCCGCAGGCGCAGGAAAATCCCCTGACCTCTGCGGAGCTCCAGCTATGGGCAGCCGGGCAGCACGTGGGCGCTGGGGCTGCTCCTGCCCGCTGACACCTCTCCCCGTGCTGACAACAGACCAGACGCCGGTAGGACGCACGACAGGCGTTACCAGCGTGTGAGTTAGGAAGTTCCCCGTCTGCCGTTCTGCGATTTCTGACGCACGTCGGGCTCACAACGCCTCTGAACACGGGGATCAGGCTTGTGGTGGAGCTGGGGGGTTCGGGTTCCCCAACGCCCGACACCACGCGAGCCTCATTAGCACTCGGACACACTGAAGTCATTTTTCTCTTACGCAAAATTTTCTACTCAGCACCAGACTGAATGCTCTTTGCAGTGTTTTCCTGTTTCAGTTTTTCTGACTAAGAAAGTGAAAACCCTGTGCTGTATCTGAACACGCTAGGTACCCCAAAACAAACTGAACACTTGTTTTAAGGCTTACGTAGGAAAAAGGATTATTTGTATGTATTAGTCTAGCTGCTGCCAAGAGTAAATTAGTGCAAACATGCAAACTTTAAGTATTTTAAGGAATAATTTATTCTCCTTATTGCAAACAACTGCCTCCTGGAAGGCACACAGTGTCAAGGGTGACAGAGCAGGGCGTTTTGGTATAATTCTGCTGCACTGCAAATATCTGACTCCTGTAGGAAGTGGAAGCAAAATTCCTCCCATGTCACTTTTTTAAAGTGGATCTTTGCAGCGTTTTCCTTTGCTAGTACAATATACAGGTAGACAAGTAGACAAAAAACGGCTTCAAACTGTTTCTCTTGCTATGTGTTCAAATAAGGACACCGTTTTCCTAAGGCACTGCTCAAAAGATACCGATAATCTAGGCAAGAACGGACTTAAGAAGACCCGCGTGCTGCTTGCAAATATATACTAGACTTCTCAATGAAATTCCATCATCCCAAGTTTACAGGATTTGTAAGTCAGCACCTATGATGGCTCTTTCTACAAAACAGGTATTTTTGCCAACATTACAGAACTCTAATACTGGAATTCTTAGAAGCTTGCAGCTTCTCTTTAGCCGGTATTTTCAACGTTTACCGCTGACTCATGCTACGTTTCTGAGTATACAGCTGAAATGCCTACACTAACAGAAAAACAAACAAACAACTCGGTACCCACCATCCTTTCACTGACTTCATATCTAGAGGAAAGACACAAATCCACTTATTTATCCGCATACAGGTACGGGAGGGAGAAATTTTTTGTTTTTCTATGCTACAGGCTGAATTTCTTAACCAGAAGAAAATCCTTTTTTTTTTTTTTTTTTTTTTTTTTTTTTCTCATACACTGGCACTACCGAGAAGAATTGACAGCAATCATTTTATTAGTACTACGTTAAGGTACAGAGAAAATGATACTTGGCTCATCCCACTCATAGCGTTCTGTGTAACTGAGCTCTGATGCTAACGATAGCGTTATAATGATGTTCTAAGTGGTCACTCTTGCGTGCTATGAAATGCAAGAGTTTACAAGAACAATCTAGTGGGAAAACCTGAGAGTTGCAAATGACAATGCGACGGGGAAAGCTTTAAATTTTTTTTCCAGGCACGTCCTCTGCCTGTAAGTCTCAGATGGTGACGAAATGTACACGAAACTTGAAACCTGGCAGGTAATGAACAGAACACCAATTACACTTTCAGTGCCTTTTTTTTAATAAAAAACACTGTTTGCCTGAAATCGCGATCCTTTTTTTACGGTAACAGTGCAATTTGTGTGAATCAAACCCTGAATTACTTGGTTACTAATTAGTAATTTCCTACTTTTTAACTACAGCTCTCATCAAGTGCTTTTTTTTTTTTTTGCCTTTTTTTTTTTCTTAGATTAGTTGTATGCCCTGTGAAGTGCTGAAAATACCATGGTGTATTTCCCCACTGATGAGGGAGCCTGCCTCCTGTGCTAGGAAACCTGACCGATGTGTGCTACTGCGATGCTGGGGCTGCACACCATAGCCTCCGCTCCAGAGGGTCCCCAGCTATGCTTGCAGGAAGGACCTCCATCCTTATACCAAACTGCTTATACCACTGCGCTTTCTGGGTGCTCTTGCTGTCCTTAAATACAGCTGTGACTCCATGAGCTCCCCTGAAGCCACGGTCTTCCCAAAAGCAGATCCATGCTGTGTGGATGCCCTGCCTGGCAGCAGCAACCTCAGTCTGGCACAAACGTCCCTGCATGGTGCATTGTGCACGGGGAAGCTGGGGCTGGGCTATGGCTCAGCACCACCTTTTTACCAGCTTTTAATCTTGCAACACAGGTGATTTACCGCCTTCCCTTTTCCATGATCTGCCTTTGACTGAATGACCCCCAGGCACGAGGTGTTTCCTATCCAAGAGGGCTTTATCCTGTAGGACAGAAGCCCTGCACTGGGAAGTGTGTCACCCATTTTCACAGAGAAAGGGTTTAGAGTGCAAAGGGAGAAGGTCACCTTAGGGTTTTGGCATGTAGTAGCAAGAAAATTAGCAGAGTTCATCATTTTTTTTCTTCCTCTCCTTGGAAGGGAAAAGCAGGGACTCAGGCTCTGAACCCTGCAGCAAGCAGCGCTGGAACCCTTTCATACACTGTTAATTCAAAATGCGTAATTTTTAGCTGAATTCAGTATTATGCTGAGTTTGCAGAGCCTTCTTCATGGAAATCATTGTCACGCACTTGCTATTCCTCCATACTAAAGACAGAATGACTTAGCAAGCCTTTCTCCAGCTCAAAAGAACATGCTGCGCATTTGTTTGCATATAGGTCACCATGCTGCCAGAAAAAGCCTCTTTGAAACAAAAGTTTCCAGAAAACAGCAAGACTATTGTGGGCAAGGAAAGCACCATTGAAACCTCACCAGAAAAAAAAAAAAAGAAAAAAAAAAGTTGCAACCTCAGTGAAGTAAACTGGAACTTTGCCTACACAGCACCTATACAGTGCCTGGTGGGAGATGGCACCGAGCCCTGCTGCAGGGGCAGCAAGGAGAGGGCAAAGGAGACCTCTGGAGTGCAAAGAAGTCACTCGTGGAACATCCGAATCCCTCTGGTTTGCAGCACGCTGTGTCTGTTCTGGCTGGCACTTGCCCTGAACTCTCCAGGAACGTACGAACAAGCCGCCTGAGCTGCTACCAAAAATACATTGTCTAACATGAAAACCAGCTCCAGTCGCACAAGAGTAGAGGGCAGGCAACGCCGTGCCTGTTTTGAAAGGGAAATGTTAGGGGAGAGAAAATCTTATCTTGAGAGACCAGAAAGTTCTGCATCAGAACTGGGCTAATTAGATGAGGAGGTACGTCTAGATCATGGCAAAGGTACAGAACACTTAACCAAGCAAATTACCATCATGACAAAGCAGCATGGCTTCTGCACGGGGAAGTCATGTCTCTGATCTGCTCTATTAGTATTCCTGAAGTGTGCCAAATTAGCAGTGAGGAACACTGGTATGTGTAATTAGTGTTGACTTTCAGAAATCCTTTGATAAAACCTTTACAAAAGGCTGCTGGAGAAGCTCGATTGTCATAAGGTGAGAAGTTGCATCAGACTGGAAATAACTTAGGTTAAACTGTATTAAACAGAGAAGGAATACACAGGCAATTTTCAGCAGGTTAACAGTGCACCATCTCCAGAAATGATACAGCATTAGCACCAGCTCACATCTGCCTATGGCCACACCACCTGCAACATGCCCGAGCTCATCTGACCTCCAAAGCTCGTCTCCAGCCTTGGAGATTTTCAAGACCGGACTGGATATAGCTTGGTCTGGTCTCAGAGCTGACCTTCACTGAGCAAGAGCTCGTGCTGGAAACATCCAGAGGTCCTCTCCAGCATGAATTATCTATCTGATGATCCTACATTGATGAGTGACCTAGAAGTCCACATATCATGACAGGGAAACCGAAAAGAGTAAAATTAGTTCAAGCGTCAAAGGTTAATACCAATAATGTTGGGAATTGCAGAAAGACAATATAAAAAAGAATTAGACACAAAGAAGGTGATGCACTAAATCCAGGGCACTCACACACAAGTGGCAATTAGAGGAAAAAAATGTATTTTCATAGAATGGTAGAGGTTGGAAGGGACCTCTAGAGATTGCCTACTCCAATGCCCCTGCTCAAAGCAGGGTGACCTAGAGCAGGACTAGGACCATGCTCAGGACTCTGTCCAGTCAGGTCGTGAGCATCAACAAGGTGGGACACCCCACAACCTCTCTGGCCAACCTGCTGCAGAGTTTGACCACCCTCACTGTAAACCAGGTACTATTTGACCTGCAATCTCTATTCCAATTTGGAGTTTCTCAGGGAAAAGACAGACTGGAGACATACAGACTGTCATCACCTAGAGGTACCTTTAAGGCTACCCAAGAAAGCTAGATGAAAAGGTAGTGTTATGAAAGAACCATTTTAATAAGGAAATGACACATTTTCTAGTCACTGCTGGTGTGATGTACTGTGATGTCTGCATCCCATTGGTGATGTTGAAAGAGGGAGAAAAGAAATCCTCTGGAGGACAATGGAAAATATTATGGGCAAAGAAGGAGAAATAGCCCTCCTCAGACGAAAACATATGATCCATTTGATAAACACTATACAAATAAAACAAAAAAAAGATAAAAGGTCACGGCAGAACTGCTCTTTATTGCTTCTGATGTTGCAAATACGAGAGGACACCCAAGTAAAAGAAGCAAGGCAAACGCAGAATCTGCAAAAAGAAAAGCTCTGCTTCCTGATCACAGACATGAACTGAAATTGTACCTCACACTCTTTAGGAGGATGCTTATTGTGTTTTTCCAAATTCCACTACAACTGCAATAAACCTCCTGTGCAGTTGGCCACTGCTGGCACGTTACTGGGCAGAGAACTCACTGGGTACGAAAAAGGATTAGTTAGACCCAATAAAAATATCCAGGGCCACATTCTGCAGGGTGCAAGCTTACATAGGATGAAAGTTCACATTGCAGTGCACTGGCCAACAACAAGCTGCTTGGGGAAAGGACTGTGCCTGCGTTATCCCCCCTTCCTGACCTACCTAGCACTGTTGCAGACAAAAATTACTTGTTGGATGGCAACAGAGATGAAAACCCAAACCTGGCACCTCCATACGTGTCTCCCAGACTCGCCCTCTGCAGCCTCAGCCCCAGGAGATGGCGATGGGCACGCTGTCGTGCTCTCCTCCCTCGGACAGGCATGGGACCAAGATGTTGAGGGCAAGCAGCAGAGAGCACCCATCCAAAGGCTACATGTGGTAGGTGTCCCTGACACCAGGGGCTCCTGCTCCTGGTGGGTTCAGGACATGAGAAACCAACAGATTTTGTTATGCCCAACTCAGGTTTCGCTTGGAAGCACAGGCTGGAGCTCGCGCTGTATCGTGCTATACAAGGTGACTTGCAGCTTCCTCCCGATCATGTTAAGAGAGGATCAATACTGAACTGTGGCTATTTTTAGTTCCACTTCACATTCTTCAGTAACAGAAAAAAAAAAAGGAAAAAAAAAAGGACACTTAGGGCTAACTAGCAGTGGTCAGCTTGACCACATCTAAGGCTCTTAGACGGTCTTGGACGGTCTGCAAAACTGATTTGCTTGTAAATGTCTGTAAGTATTTCTTTTCAATAGGATGCACAGAGTGTGAAAAAACACCCTTTTGTTCTGAGGTTTTCAATTACTCTTTTCCAATAACCGATCAAAAGGCACTAGGAAAAAAATGGGGAAAATGCTGACAAAATAATGAAAAAGTTGAGTGGAACTCGTACTTCTGACAAATGGCAGCAAAAGCACATCAGATTTGACAGTTTTTAGTGATAAACACGCACTGTTTTTAAGTGGCAAGTGGGAGGAAAATAATTTTCCAGGGCTTCCTTCCTCATCTAAAATTTTTTTCTCTGAAAAGACTCATTTTGTGCAATCAACACCTTGGTTTTAAAGAAATTTATCAATAAGTGACACTTCAGAGCTCCTAAAATGACCATCTTTATAATTGGTTATTACGATCTCTCAATTATAGATATAACAACAAAGGATATGATTATATTGTCACTGCTTTCCTTTAAAAAGAAACTATTGAAAGGCCTAATGATTAATTCACCATTTTTGAGAGCTCACTGTAATGACAGAAGACTATATACAAAGGTCTCTTCAGCGAGCCCATTATTCAATTAATAAATGCTGAATACCAAGCAGTCATAGTCATATGAAACTCCCAAGAATTGTGTGAATTTTTAACCAATTAATTATCAATTACAACATCATAAAACACCAGCACAAAAATAGAAATAATGAAATTTAATTATACATTATTCTTCTTAGTTGCTGCAAATACTATACAAGACTGATTTTGATTAATAATTCATACAGCAATAAAGTATCAGGAAAGATAATTATACTGTGCCACAATTCTCACACTGATTTCTGTAATTACAGATTACAACAGTGTTAGCAATTTAAAAAGGTTAGGGAGCAGTAGTAATTTGCTATGTCATCCTCAGCAATATTAATGCCTCCTTCTCTCAGCACCCCAGATAATTGAAAATAGACTAGCGGACCGCAAGGCTACACGGGCTTGCCTACTGCCAAGCATACTGCGGGTGCCAGGACCATTAGCACGAACATCTTCCAAAATGAGATTTTCGCATTGTTCAAGAAACGTCTGCTCTAAAGCAGAAGATACACAGCCAAGAGGAAAAGACATTATCAAGCATTCTTGGCTGGGCAGCTGATGCTGCTGGCGATGGCTGGTGCTTCTGAGCCTACCCCCTCAAAGCAAAACCTTCATTTGACCAGGAGTGGGAAGGAGGGCAGCTAAAGGAAACTCAAGAGGGGATTTCACCTTGGGCCCTCTGCGGACGCAGGTCTGGCTGGGCATACCGTAGGGCCCTGCAAGCATTTGGTTACTCTGGCCTCCCAAAGGCAAGAACTCACATCGCTGAGGAGGTTGCGCGGCCCCAACACGAGTCACATCAAGTCTTCACGGCCCGGGGGGCTGAGTATAGCTCAAAGGCCACAAACTGGCCCCCAGTTTGTGAGCTACAGCAGGGCAGTGACATGAAGCATTTACCGCCTGGGCTGGCTACAGAGCTGGGGCACGAGCTGTCTCCTTATGGCAAGCTTCATGAGTTTTCGAAGCTGTGACAAGAATATTGAGAATTCATTCCTGAGCTTACACCGACAGGAGCAGGGATGCCTCCTCAAGGCTGTGAAACATCTGCTTTGCACGGCCATACATCGTCACAGCACAGAGGCTCTGATACAGGATGCAAGACCCAGCGCCGAAGTCAGTTTCTGGCTTTGTATTGCTGCCCCTACATCCTACTGCACAACAGGACGGTGACTAGGAAAAAAGAAGGAATGCTGATGCTACACTTCTACAAAGAAGTGCTGAGTATAACTTCAGCATGTAGCATTTTGGTTACTTACAATGATTTCACTATCGGAAGATTGCACACAAGCAAAAATGTACTACGGCTTCAGTTGTGCCACGAAACAACTTTCTTGTTTTTCGCTTGTTTGCCTTTTTTTTTTTTAAGTAAGTGTCAGGATGCCCATAGACTCTGTGATTAATGTTTATTTAAACCCCGTGTGCCTACTCTAAGGAAATTGTGCTTCGGGTTGTTCAGAGATTGGTACCATAAAGAAGCAGGGATTCCCAGTGGAGGCTACTTTGAAGAGTCCAAATAGATTTATGTTCCACATACAGATAAAACCTGTTTCTTGCCTTCAGAGAGTTGTGTTGTTATTGTTTTTTTGAGAGAGTAACCCAGCTGAACAAAGTAATGATAGCTTGCGGTCTTTAGGGACTTTAGCTAACATTCAAATAATGTTTACACATGGTACATGCATAGATATATATATATATGTGTATGTTCTGTTCCATACAGGCTAAGCAAAGTATCCATATGCAGCTTGTTACAACTCAGGAAAAGTAATATAGTCATGCCAATAATTGTCCTAGGCTCAGTAGGTCAGGCTTAGTTTAATATGCATTTTCAATGTTTTTGAAATATAAATGGTGATGTTGTCGTAAGAGGGGCATAGTAAATGAGGTGTGGGAAGATATATAGTGGGTGGAAAAACTGAAGGAACAACAGAAAATCATCTTCTTATTTTTCAGAAGACACTCAACTAACATATATGTATGTGGAAAGTGAGAAACACAGAAGAACTCTTCCCTGATAAAGTCTCTTCCCACAGCTTCCACATGGCTCTTTACAGTAGCTGGCTATGGTGGAAGGGGACTGGAACCAAGTCTGCTACTCAAAATAGCTTATTCAAAGCAGAATGGGGAATGCCCAACGCTGAAACAGTGCCAGGAAACCACTAAGAAAAACAAACACCATATTATGTTTTTCTGAAGTGGTCAAAGGCTTCAAGACCTTGGGGAAAGGACACAACTTTTTGGGTTACTCTTGGTTAATCTGGCTTGCCAGATTAAAGAATCAGAGAGGAAAAAATGAAATAGTTATTTATTTTTATCTTTCCCTCCAGCTTGGTGAACTCTCTGAAAAGGCTGAAGGGGCTGAAAATCTCCTCACACAAAGGGAGCCTAGAGATTCTGGCAAGGGTCCATCAGATTTATGTCCTGCCTTCTTTGCTTTAAATGAGTACTTCAGGGTTTTGTTAAGGAGTGTTAAGCAGTGTTTTTACTCCTTTTCTAAAACTTCAAAATTATTTACATGTATCCCTATGGGCATATGTGCATATGTGTGTATGTTTCATTTTCACCACAAGGCTGACTGAGATGATGAAGTAGAACAGAACAGAACAGAATCACAGAATCATCTGGGTTGGAAAAGACCTTGAAGATCACTAAGTCCAATCATCAACCTGACCTACCAAGTCCCATCACTAAAACCATGTCCCTTAGGGCTACATCTACACAAACATAATAGAAGAGTTTCAGGTGGAAGGGACCTACAAAGACCATCGAGTCCCACTGTCAGACTTCTTTACGGCTGATCCTAAGTGAAAACGTATCATTAAGAGCATTACCCTGCTCAGCACCTTGTAGAGAGCAACGAGGTCATCCCTCAATTTCCTTTTTGCCACATTTGACAAACACGGTGTCCTCAGCCTCTCCTCATAAGACGTGCCTTCCAGCACTTCTACCAGCTTTGTTGCCCTCCCCTGGATGCATTCAAGTACCTTAACATCCTTTTTAGATCATGGAGACCAGAAGCACACACAATATTCCAAATTGCTCTAGCATAAATGGTTGGTCAAGTATCCAGGGCCACTTGCCTGTATGGCATAATACTTAGAAGTAGTAAAGAAAATGTTTCTCCTTTGAAGTCTCTTTTGCTAATATGACTATGAAAATGAAGGTCACGTCGATATTGAACCAATGCTACTATTGTTTGGAAGCTAGAAATTACGAACAACAGTGTTGTTCTGCTCCTTTTTGCAGCCTCTTCATGGGATATGACAAGTTATCTGGGTAAAAGCCAGTCATTTTCCTTATGTTTTAATCTCAAGGAAGCATATCCTTTCAAAACTCTAGTACAGTTCAATGTTGAAGCTTTGTACTTGAAATTTTTGGTTGCTATCAATATTTACAATTGAAGAGTGCCTAAAGTGAGCGTTTGTTGTGAAATTTCGGAATGGAAAAATTCCCTCTCACAATTACATTTCCTGGTTAATTTTTTCCTCACTTCTGAAGCTGTAATAATTACTCTTTTTCCAGTCTATCTGCAGAACTGGCTGAAGAGGTTTCATCTGCATGGGAAGCTATGGTCAAACCCACTGCTAAGATCTTCAACTACTCAAATTGCAATGGTTGCACAAATTACAAAAGCCTATTTTCTCCTGTTGTATTACATACTTGTTATAGGAAAAATCTGATCTTGTTTTTTTTCCCCCTAAAATGCAAGCTCTTCATCTTTGCTGCAACTTAGCAGGTGTTTAGAATATCCTTCATATTTCCTTGGGACACAAACCAGTATGTCCTTTGGAACATGCCTGTTGTGATTAATGTGTGAAGAGCAGAAACACATGCAGTAGGTCACTGGGTTAAACGTGGGACAGAATTTCTTAGGGTATAACTTCACAGCTTCTGCTCCTGGAAAGAATACAGGTGGTGTGTTCTCCTTGGAGTCTGGGCCACTATCTGCTCATGCAGTATTTTCCATAACCGAATGGATACCAGCAATTATGTTCTCCTTTGGTGGCATATGCACTGAAGGAGAAGAGTTTCCTTATCCATAAATCACAGATTTTTACTAATCTAAACATAATAATAAAAAATCTAGTGACTACTGCAGTAGGATCCTCAGATTTACAGCGTCCTTCTGAACCCTGGAAGGCCTATCAACATATGCAAATAACAACTTTCAGATGTCCTTTATAACCATCAAATGATCAGAAGTTCAGTGAAATGACCATTTACAAACTTTCAGAGCACATGCCGAGAGGATAGCAGGACTACACCAAGAGATTCCTAGAACGTTTTTGATCCTGCAAGGAACTGAGAATTGCCGTTTTATTATCAGAAGGTTTTAAGCAAGAGTTGCAAGTATTCTCATTATCTTCACAGCCCGGCATAAGCCAAGATTCCTGTTTAAATTCCCTTTATCCACGCTCCAGCCCTTATTCTGGAACTGAACTGCCTTTCCTGTTGCAGACAATAAATCATCTGACAGAGAAAGGCACATGGAAACAATCACTTATGCTGCCAACACCTAACAGGCTACAGCCGGGGTAAGCGGAGAGGATGTGAGATGGAAATGGGCATTTTGACTAAATGCAACTGCAGCCTGAAGAAGCCTGTGCAGAAAGGAAAGACTTGATGCATTGGAGTGCTGGTTCTGAGCATATGTACAGCTAATGCAGTACCTGCATCTGTGGTCTGGTTGAGGACTGTGAAGGCGGCTGAAGGTGAAGACAAGTTTTACTTCTGTAAGATGATGAGGAGCTTACAAAACTTCTCTGCCATTGTAGAAATTGGGGGATTAAAGTTGCAAACATTGCTATAAGGGGAACTTGGATTTTTTTTTCTTCATTTGAGAATACTTAGATTATTTATTGAGCTCTTCAATGCAACTTTTTGAAGTTTATTTGGTTTCTCTGCCCCACCGAACTGCAACAAACTCGATGTACTAAACACTGCAAAAGCCATCAGATCAAATCAATTAAGAGATTAACATACAAAACTCCAAACTAAGCCACACTGTATCCCAAAGAAGCAGAGCGGCTTGATTATTTCTATTTGAATTAGCACACTCTATCATGGGAATTTTAATCTCAGGGCATTCCTTCGCTGGTTCACAAACCTAAAAGGCGGAAAGGCCCACCTCTTCTAGCCTCCTAAGGGCAGTATCCACAGTTGCCCTTTTTACTCAGACTTGTTTTGTTTGAAAAGCTCTCTTTTCAGCTGTTACTGGAATTATCTATACGTTCGCATCCAAATTCTCTCTCGAGAGATCCTGAAATTGCAGTTCTGCCATTGTTACCCTGGGCCAACGTCAAGCTAATCCAGCCTGTGGTTCCCTGGGACATCCCTTTTATCTTTCTGAAATATCGGAAATACAGTTGGCAGCTCTCCGATTTTATGGAATTGCCTTTGTTTCCTAAGATTTATTACAGATTAACAGACACGTAGGAGAGCTTTTCAGCTACCTCCTTTAAGATTCCTGGATGTAAAAGTTACTAGGGCATGCTGATGTCAAAATGTTTAATCTCAAACATTCCTGCTTGTGTCAGATCCTCCTTTGCTGTAAATAGCAAACTTCTGTCCACCTCACCGTACAGGATGAATACATCCTCTTCCATTGTTTCAAATACAAAAACAATCCAGGGAACATTCCTGCCTTTTCTATTTTCTCTTTTTTTGATATTGGATTAATTAATGTTTTATCATCTCTTCTATTTCTTCATTTAACCAGAATGACTTCTCATTAGAGTAACGTTTTTTGTTATTGATGACAGTATAAAATCATAATTTTCGAGCAGCTGGCAGAAAATTCTTCAACAATTCCCAGTGCGTTCAACACTTTTTACTTTAAATGTAATGTTATGCCAACACAACAGTTTCTAACTTTGGAAAACATCTTTTTTTTTTGGTTCTGAGTACAGTGCATACATACATTTATAATCTACTGGTAGGTGCTGTACTCTGCTTGCGCAAGGTCAGTATAAGGGATTTTAAGCCATGTGATCCAAATTATTGAAGCCTGTTAACAAATAATAGTGTCTGACAAGCTGCTTTCCTACTCTCTTCATTTTCCCTGTTCTCTCTCATGCAGCAAGCTGTAAATGTTTATTTTCCAGTCTGCTCTTAAGTGAGCCATCCATTAAAATTCGATTGCATTTCCGCTCATATGTCACCCTCTCCGATGCCTCTCACATACTGCTAGGACCCCGCATAATAAAAAGTCAAACTGATTCTTGTACAGCCCTAATGGTTTAGACATGTATACCAAGAGCACCATAAGGCTGGTTTATATGGTTACTTTATAGTAAGTTTACAGCCTGCTTACCTTTGTTCATTTATCTTCAGGTAGAACGTACTATTGGCAGACAGGTCCCCAAAAGCAGACATCCCACACATACTCTGCAGACCATAGCTTGGAGACCCACAAAATCCAAAGCCATTCTCCATGTTTACCAACATGGTGACAGCAACCTGCTCCTACCTTCCATCTTCTCTCTCCTTTCACAAGGGGACAGACGCTCCGAGACACCTACCTGTCCCATATCTGAGAGTAACCTAAAACAAATCAATGATGACTTTGACCCCGTGGTGACAACCACTACTGCTACACCACGTGCAGGACCATGGCAGCCTTGCTCAGGGACAAGCTCCCAGCAGCTGTGACCTACGGAAGCTTTGCCTGGCTGATGAAATGTACCTCATACCTACAGTCTGGAAAATCTTTAAGAGATAACAGTATTTGAAATACAGGCAGGTTTTCTTCTGAGAGGAAAAAGGCTGTATGCCTTTTTCTGATGTGAACTGAGAAGCTGTATATTCTCTATAGATCTTGGAGACATGCAATTAAAGACTGTCAAATCTGCATGCACACAGGATCCAAGAGGAGGCTGAGCAGGCTATGTTGTAACATTTCTCTCTTGACTTGACAATCTAAATATTCTTTTAACAGCTTCTGTGCGTAATTTCATTACCTTAAACAAACTAAACATGCTATTGTGTAACCTGACCCTGACGCAGATCAGGAGAATGGGAACCATGAGATTTCTGCTTCCCAAATGGTGGTTGGCTGACCGTCACTGTCCTGTAACATCAACAGCCAAGCAGTCTGAAACATCACACTAAATATGGGTAGAGAGGTCAGAGCATGACTCTGCAGGTTCCCCTGGTTTGTCAGAAACCAGACTTCAGAGACAGCGATAGGCAGAAGCCACCAGTGGCACTGGGCTTTCTTTCCTGCAGTTTGTAACCTGGCTGGTTGGATGGATTTCCATGGGAATACAGCCACAGCCGTACCTGGGGCTCCAAACCCACCCTCCAGCTGCGATTTCATGTCTTTGCTCCACAGCATGGGGGCACCAGAGCTTTAGGAGAGATCAAAAAATTTAAAACATTGGCAAAATCAACACCTAATTTTAAGCTTTATTTCCCTATTCACTTGCCTGAAACGCTTTGGTAGTGGTTTTCCAGCTACAGTCCGAGAGAACATCGGAGAGAGAAAATTGTAACCCTGTGCACCCAAAGTCTACCAAATTTATTGTGGTTCAAAACATGGCTGTGTAGAGGGAAGCTTCTAACAACAGCGGCAAGATACAAGGCAGGCACTGCTACTTACAGTGCACACATACAGTACGATGCACTGGGAGGTCCACAGGCAACAGGACTCAGCTGGCACATTCCAGCAGTTATTTGGCAAGGTGTCGAGTACCTTTAATGAGATTTGAGGGAGCTCCTCAACAAGCAGGATCAATCCGTAAACGCATGAAGACAAGGAGATTAAACTACAGATTAATAATTATACGGTATAAACAATCTGGGATAAAACTATTTCGCTCCACTGGAGACTGACATGTTTATGTATAAAGTGGGGAATCTATAAAGCCCATTGATTTGTATTTCAAATGAAGCTAATCTAAAAGCATTACTTATTATTAGGTAAAATATATAATACAAATAGCAAGCTAGGAAACAATCAATACTTCTCAGTGCTCGCAACCCCCTACAGCAATTTTCATGCTACACAGGGAATAAGCTAGATGGCAAGCTCTTGTGCCTGACAGTGAGTTTGTCTCTCCATATACATCTACAAGGGAAAAGTCTGCAATCTAAAATCAAGCATATTTTTTTCTTGCTTCTCCCCCCTCAACTTTACCCTAATTGTACCTTATCTATATTGCAGGCTGTAGTTATAAATAAATGATTAAAAAAATCACCCCTCAAAACCTCCGACTACATCAATGTACTGCGTTTCTTGGGCTGTCAGAAGAATGAAAACACTGTTATGTGGGACCAAATCCAATATTTATAGATGAACTTGACCACATGGGTGACGTAGCTTCATGAAAGAAGGAGATGATTTTCCACAGTCAGACTAAATGAAAATTTTGCCATTAGCACAATTCAAGTTTTGTAGAAACTGGGTCAGTTCACTTATAACTATCAGAAGTCAAGATCAGGTAGGTGTATCTATAAATTCATGCCATTACTTGGAAGAATTTAAGTCCCAGAAAGACATACCTCAGTTATATACCCAAAGGAATAGCATTTTTTTGAATAAAATACTTGTTGCTTGATGAAATTTGGGATAATCACTACTTTGTTATGAATGACATGATGCTTTTCCATCACAGCATACTATGCTCCAGTATAGAGTCATAAAAATAGACGTGTATGTACATGTGCATATACTTATATGTGTTTATACAGCATGTGTGTGCATCCACATGCACACATAAGCACAGTGTTTAACTAATATCTTTTAGATAATGTGTATTATTGTGACTGCATGTTTCTAGTAAAGTTCATTTTGTCTGGTATGAACTTTCCAAGCATTAACAAATGAAATTAGCTCTACTAAAAGGGTCCTTGGGCCAGCTATGCAGATTTATATCACTAGGAAATACTCCTTAGACTCCGTGCCAATTAGGTGGGTCATTATTTTTTCTAGCTGTTATTCCATTTGTCGCCTGAAGTACATATGCACACAAGTGTTCCTCTCCTCTGCACGTGGCAAGAATTCTTCCAAAAGGAGCATAAACCAGAGGATAAATTAAAATCTTGAAAGAGATATTTGTGTGAATGTTTTCAGTAATAATAAAGGAGAAAAGGTGTGTAAAAAAAACCTTCTGATTAGGACTAGTCCAGAGACAATGGCTAGAAGCTGAAGGGATGGGGAAGTGCCAGGAGCAACATCCACCAGGATGCTAAAAACTGTGTTACTATGGATGAGTGGAAGGGTCCAAGACAGAAGAAAGGAAAAGAAGCAAGCCTGCCTCACAGAGAGGGGAGGCTGGGGGCTTTCACTGAAGGAAACGTGGAGAAGGGCCGGATGGACACGTTTCAAGGGAGAACGGAGGGCAGCAGGCGCTGAGGATGGCAGGAGCCCAGTCCTGCCCCACTGCCACTGGGAGGCCGGAGGGGCAGAGGTGAGGACGGAGGAGCGGAGCAGACCGTGGGAAAGGGCAGCTATTTTCAGTGTTTTCACTGAGCAGAAAGAAACTCAAGAGGCCGGAGATAAAGATAATGCATGCTACAGTGAGTACGTACAGATGCTGTGAGGAAGCAGAAAAGGGCAGGCCGGAGAGAGGCCGCGCTGCCCAGAACAGGGGGAACGGCTGCCAAGGGGTTTGAAAGAGAGGTGGGAATGGGAGCGAGACGGAGAAGAACATTTCTGGAAATTTCCTCTCCTCCAGAGGGATATAGGACAACGCTTTTTGAAAGGGAGGGGAGGGGAAGGGAAATCTCAGGCGCTGAGAGAGGCGAATAGGGAACGTGTCAGAGAAATGATGAGAGGGGAGAGGTAATTTGCTGGTGAGAGGCTGAAGAGTGGGTGAGGACGCCGTGCCAAGAGATGATAATCCAGCTGATTAGAGAATTAGGCACAAGAGATGTCAAGTGAAAGGCAGAGAGCAGAAGAGGCTACAGAGGTGGCAGTAAGAGCCTATGTGTAAAATAAAGCTGACAGCCGAGCGCCCTGAATGTGCGGGCAGCTCACGTCCCCTCTGCCTGCACCCTCTTCGCTGCGCCAGCGGGGCCGGGCGGCGTTACATGGGGCACGAACAGAGATCCAGCAGCCTGCTGGCTGGTCCTGCAGGAGCAGAAGCACAGGGAAGAGTGGAGAGAAGAGCTAGCTGACAACAGCTGTCCGTGGACAAAAAGGAAGCTTTTAGCACAGCTTTGTGGCTGTGTGTGATGGATGGCGGCTTCTCCACTCAGAGCAGAGGCACAGTGCTGCAAATGGCTTTTTAGAGAAAGCAACGTGGACAGCAGCTCCTGCACATCACAGAAGGGAAATGGCAATGTCCTGGGCTTGGCAAGGAGCTCAGGGTCCTTGCTCCATCAGCCAGCACAAGGGCATCTGCACTGTACCATCCCCACACAAGGCACTGCTACACCCAGCACTGTGAGGACAGATGCAAACAAGGCCCTAAGAGCTTTCTTAAACGAGTTTAAGCTTGACATCCCCTTGTAACAAAAAAGCTCGCTTCCTCAGGAAAATACCTACTGAATAACACAAAAATTACATTATTTGTGACAAAGAAGCCAATTTCCAAATTAAGAAACAAAACACAGTACCCTCACTGCACGGTGCGTGTTTTTGTAGATGTTATTTTCTAGTAGCAAGTAATTAATCTTGTGTGAGTCTGAAAAGTCCCTACCAGTCTTTTGAACTTGCAGACAGCTGGAAAATGCCTACTTAGGCTAGTGTGCACATCTTTGAGTCATTCCACTTGCTAATTATTCTTCCAGAAGCTGCCAACAGCTTTTCTAACATTTTGCTAACTAGGGAGGGATACCACATCACATTATCATATATCATGTGAATTAACAACAGGATGCCGTTGAAGCAATGTGATAAAAATCAGGTAGTTGAGAAAGAAATTAAAGCTAATCGATTTGCACAAAAAAAAAAAAATCTGTGGTAAACAAACAGCATTTCAGAAACAAAGGGCATGGCTGTAGAACAATGACAACAAAAAAATGAGAACGGCACTTGCAGAATTTGTCAGAGTCGATTCCTTCTCCTGGTGACAGATTGGATGAGACTGAAGCCCGGGATCCTTACAAATGTGACTTGCTAGCACTCCACTAACCCGCTGCAAGCGGAGCAGCAGTCACCTCTGCAGCGCAGCAGACGTGATTCAGACTGGCAACTGCTCGCACGTGAAGGCACGACACCTCCCACCGCTCTGCGAGGTTTCTGTAATATTCATCGCAGCAGCCCAGAGGGATTGAAGCTCCTGGAGTGCACAAAGCCCTCCAGTGCTCCTGTGCAGACACCCCACACCTGGCCCAAAGCTGGGGTGGTCAGAGGGACACCCTCAAGCTGTGTGGCCCCTGGGGCCATGTAAGGGGCTGACTTGATCTTTAAGGCCCCTTCCAAGCCAAGCCACTCTGTGATGCTGTGAATCAAAGTCTCTCTCCATGTCTCACCTTCAATCAAATGTCTGTGGTCGTCGCTTTGGAGTGCTGTTAGGCCATCTTTAGGCCTACTTAAGGCCATCTAAGGCCTACTTAAGGGAAGGCAAAGAAGTCGTATCCAGCTTTCCCTTCTCACGAGGTGCAAGGTGAAATACCAGCACCTCAGTGCAGGTGACAGAAGCCGAGGTGGGCTGGCAAGGGCCACACTCAGGCACCCGGTGAGCAGCCAGGGTTTTGGGGGCACCAGGCACTGAGCACAACCGTGCTGCCTGCCCATCATCAGCTTCCTGTTCCTGAGAGGTTTCCTTGAAATCCCTCCACAAACACGCTGCAACCCAAGTGTAAAAGAAGCCACTTTTCCAGCTCTGATTGCCCACTTGAACTTTTCAAGAAGGTTGCATTTATTTACCATCGATCTACAGCACCGCGGCGACAGCCGACTTGCTGCGAGGAGATGACAAGCGGCTCAGCCCCAGCAGGGCACATCGGGAGGCATGGCATTACCCCCATTTTGCAGACAAGCCTTGGGGCTGTACCCAAAATACCTGATTTAGGGGCTTGTGCTGCCACTGCCAGCGCTGCCGGTAATAGGGAGTGGGCTACCTTGCCCTGCAATCTGCTCCTGGCTACAAGTCAAGATTTCAAATGACTGTCAGGAGGCAATCCCCACTCTGAAAAGCTTGTGAGAAATGGAGGGGAAGTATAAACCTAGATATTTATTTTTAAAGCGTCAGTTTCCATAAGCATAAAATCACTTGAAACTACTAGCATAAAAATGTAAATACGTAGTTTTACCATTTCTAAAGATTCTCTCGAGTGCCAAATAATGTGTGGAGCAGAGAACTGGTGCAATCAGTTAAAGGACATGGCAATTTTCATTATGGTTATGGCCTAGACAGGAGCTGGAATTTGGCCCAGGCTGATTGTTCAAATGCCTCACTCTACTGGCCCCTCACACAGGGTTTATCATCGCTGCCTTCGTTATCTCTCCCTGGCTTCATCTTGCCTGTGCTATGTATACATAAGCACACATGGACCATGAAACTCATAATGAACTCTTGTAATACCGGCTGTCAGCAGCCGGCTCAGAGTCAGGAAAAACATGCTTTAGCAAGAGGTCGTATCTATAAATATGGCAAAACTAATTATCCCAAGAAGGGTTCCCCTTCCTCTTAAAATTAGCAATGTAAACAGTAGGATAACTCACTGTAAACACATCGCTCTGAATTTCACCGGCTTCACTCCTGGCTTCACTTAGCCCTTTGCCTCACTATGGAAGAAGTTTGACTCCTGTAAGAATCCTCTGCTATGACAGACACTAAATCTGACACGTGCAGAGTTTTGTTGCAGTGTTTTCGAGAGAGTGAAATAGGAGAGAAAGAACATAAAGCCTAAAACCAGACACACACCAGTATAAATGTCAAACTAGTATCTCCACAAGGAAATGGAGAAAATAGCTTTATCTCCCCCTGTGATCTAGGCAGTGGGCAATCTCCAATGAAGGGACACAGAGAGAAAAAGGACTGGTGACTGTAAGAGAGGACAAGTTGATGCCACCTTGGGTTAGAGAACAGAGAGGTTTCCTACAACAACTGCTCTACTTCAGCAACTATCTGCAACACAGAGGGCAAGAAAGACTTTTTTATTTCTTTTGCTTCATTATTTCAAGTCTGGTTTTAAGTAAATATTTCTTTAATCGTTAAATGTATCCTTAAAGCTCATCTGTGTGTCCAGTTTTTCAGAGAAAACAGTACTCCGTTTGCTCAAGTGTGGTTGCCCTTCCTACTGGAGAACGGGACGTCTCCAGCAGTGCCCAGTGTTGCTGGAGAGCTCAGCAGCAACACAGGGCCACTGAGATGCATGTGCTTTTGTATTTAACAACGCAGTCTGTACGAAAGAAATGTCTTCCAGTGACCACTGGTGGGCTGGAAAATCCTTCAGCATGAGATAGGATGGTGGAAAGAACAGCTGAATGAATCATGAGAGAGCAAAAAAGCTGTGGAACGCCCCCACACTTTTCCATCTGAGATGAGTAAAGGTCAGCCACATCCAGGTGATGCTACTGGAAGCCCCAGCCAGACAGAGAACCAGCCAAGTAGGAATCAACCAGCTCCTGTCCAAGAATCGAGCAAAATCCCACGGCACAACACAGGAAGGAGAAGTCACCACATTTACCGCAGGAATAACAAAGAAAGGTGAGGCTGGCAGCCTTCTTCTGAGCAGAGGAACGATCCAGCCCAGTCACTGGGAGGAAAGGTCAGGAAAAACACAGCCAGATTTCATAGCCATAACACAACAAAATCTTAGTTTTCCACTGGTCTCACAAAATCTCCCCGTCCCTTTGGGGGGCAAACACTGCCAGCTTCTGGGGAGGGAGCTGCCCTGCAGCCCGCGGGAATGGAGGTAGGGGACACACCGGCATCGGCCAAAATGTGCAGCAAAGGAGCAACCGGCACCTACCCTATGTCAAATGGCAGCCTCAAATGCTTGTGCAATGATGAAGCATCAGAAAAAGCCAAGTGTGAGATGAACAGAAACATGCTCTCATATCCACAGCCATCTGTCCGTATTTGCTCGTTCTTGTTGTTTCACAAATTGACCTACTGTTCCAAATCGCAGATTTCAGAAGTAGCGCTGGCTGAAGGTATTACCAGGAAAAACGATCCGCGTCAGCTACTCAGTGTCACTAAGGAATTATTTCCAGGAGTCTAATGGCATGATCACAGAAGCTGGAAAAGCAAAATCCCAGGGAGGGGGAAGCCTGGATTTGACTGTGAATGCTGTATGCAGGCCACTGACAGCAGCACATGCTGGAAAGCCCTGTCTCCAGCACGAAAGCCCACTCAGATACAGCAGCAACAAGCATCAGGACAAATATTTGACAGCGAAAGTGATGTTCGCTTTTTCCAAAAGCAAATGAGAAGTTTGGCTGCTCGTAACAAAGACCATTTCTGTTTTCAAGTACAAACGGTGCGTGTCAGCCATCCTTTCCCTGCTCTCCAGACTGGCCTCAGAGCAAACATGACCATAAAACCCAGGAGATCCCTAAAATCTATTTCTGTACCAAATAAACAGCTAATGTTCTCCCATGACCTGAAAATCTCTTCCACTGTTCCCAAAGATTTAGTCTCCCCTCCCCGTACAAGGTAATTTTAAAAATCCTAAGTCAGTCTTGTAATGGCAACCCTGTTAATTTTATATCCCCAGAAACCTTTACCATCTCTCCCTGTTGAGGTTTTCCACAAAGCACCCACATCATTTTTCAGACTTTCGAGCCCTTGATTTCCTTTAAGATAGGCGTGCCTTTGTCGGACTGGCTGGTTTCATTGCGTGCTATAACTGGTGGTCAGCAAAGAGCCCGGTCACGAGGATTTCGGGGTGGATTTCCCCAGCTCTGCCAAGGCAGCAACTTTCCACGTGTCCTCCCCCACCACAACGCTCCCTCTCCCTTTGAGATGGCGAAAAGGAAAACTAGGAAACGCAACAGATGGCCTGACATCCTCTTCCTCCGAAAATCATCGCTGCTGCAGCTAGATTAGGCAATATTTCAAATATTTCCGCGTGTGCCAATAGCGTTATTCATGACTAGGGAAGATTAGGAGAATGCTTTTGAAACTCCCCCATAGGCACGCTGTTTGCTACAGCCTATTCCCGTTGAAAGATCTCTTCTTTTCCCTACTCTAAATCCAATGAGAAAACTCGTCTTTGCCAGATTTAAAGCTGACAGGTGGTACATACATAATTAAAGATGACCTAACATGGAATGCTCTCATTCCTGGCATATTATCAGACACTTAAGCAAAGCAATTATCAGTAGGCAATCTTTTCTGTCAACAGAGATGGGGTGAAACATTTCTTCAGTCATGAAGATATGTAACGATGATACATATGTATTTGCAAATACTTATAGCACGACAACATAGTCTAACATCTCTGTTACCTCGGAGAAACGTCTTCACCCCTTACAGTGGGCTGCGGGCACCTCCCTTTGCATGTGCAGGCTCCCCTGCACTACTTCCAGGGGCTCACAGCACCCACCACATACCTTGCTGCCCCTATTTTCAGCAGCCTGACCTCTTCCCCCAATCCCCCTGCAGTCCCTACAAGCCCTCCCTTTCCTCCCCACCTATTCGTATTGTCCCTTGGTCCTTCCACCTGATCGAGCTGGTACTCAGTTGGTCTGTGCCCCAGGAAACCTTGCTCTCCTGATCTAAAAAATAAAAAATAAAAGCAAGCAAAACCCCACAGACCTTGTCCTCCCTCATTCAAAAGCAAACAAATCCCCCCACTCCTCCACCAAAACTCTACAACCAAAGCCTCCACCAACCACTCCCTCACAACCCCTCTTCTTCTCCCTCTGCAGCAGGTCAGGCGTTGGACACTACCACGCTCTGTTTTTCTCCTCTTACAACTGTGAACACCCCTGGGGAGTAGTTGTGTCTGTCACACCCCACAGCAGCCCGTGCCCGTGGCCAACAACCTCGCCTACTCTTGCATCACGTCCCATGACGGGGACGCTGTCCTCTGGGACCGCCGCGGTAGGTGGCAAGCTCAAGCCGAGATCAGTCGGGAGTTTTACGTGGAAACAACCCAAAAAGCTCTGCTAGAACTAGGAATATCTTCCCCGCTTTTTGGTTGAACAAGCAGATGGCACTGCCTCCCAAAATAGTAATGTCACCCATGCATTGAAAAAGGCAGAAACTTTTTAACCTAAACTCTTAAAATGTTTCCTTCAAACAGTGTTTTGCAATGAATCCAGAAAGTGTTCTGTGCCTTTTTTTTTTTTTTTGGCTAAAAAGGGATTTTTATAGAAGGCTCTTTTGGGGAAGAAAAACAGAGAGAGGAAAAAATAATTAGGAAAAGGGAAGCCTAAAAAACTGAGTGGTTTTCTTAATTTTGGGGAAATTATGATTGTGAGAAGTATTATAAACCGCAATTACACACACACACACGAGACTGCACTTTACCTTACGAAAGAGCTGCTCTTAGGGTATAAAATTGCTTTAATATTGCAGACAAGTGTTTTAAAAAATGGCTTATGATAATGGATTTTCAAAGCAGAAGTAAAGCTGCTTTTCCTTGAGAATAGGGCTTTATAGAAGGGAAAAACTCCACAATGCCAGTGGCGTGCATTTTGCTGCATTTCACAAGATCTCTCATTATTTAAATTCCTATGTATTTATGTCATACGTAGATAAATGACCTTATTGTTCAGAACATGTCTTTATATGAACATCTCTGCTGTTAGAAGTAGTGTTATTTTGTGCTCCCCCCCCCCCCCCCCCAAGTCAGAACAAAAGTCTCTTTTACTGCAGTTTTGGGAACTTCATGCAAATGGCAGTTTTTACACATCAATCGTCAGTTTAATAACACTAATGATAAGAGGGGAATTAACGGTAATGGGCTGGCTTTTTGGCACGTAAATCAGAGTTTGTAGAGGAGTCTCTGCTATATCAAACTTTATAGTCTTGTGTTATCAAGTGTTAGCAATGACAATTAAGACTAAACTATTGACTTCTTACCAAGCTGGGGTTACTGAACCACAACTTCCTAGCACAAAGATTGATTATTTAGAAATCCATTGTGCAAGATAGGAAGAGATAGCGATAGCCTTCTGGGCCAGCAGGGAGCCATTTACAGAGCAAAATAAGTTTGCCAGGGGATACAAATCTGTCTGAACATGCTCAATATCTCTCCCTGTTAGAGCAACGCTGGCTAGCTGCTTTCTCAGTTTTCCCTAAGGTGCAGAGTTTGGTCTTTCTTTCTTCCACCCCATCCTTGCCACAGCAGCATTTGAAGTCCAGTCCTGCACCCGCTGCTCACGAGACCCCAGAGACTTCAGAGGTGCTGTTCACAGGGGCTTGTGCTGCAGGACCAGCGAGGGAAAAGGCAAACAGCACCATACGCACAGCTAAGGCAGCGAGAGCAGGCGGCTCTTCGAAGGGTTGACGGACGAGTATGCAGAGCCACGCTCTGACAACGTGGTGAGATCACCACCGCAGGAACGGTGCTGGGTATGAGAAAAAGCCTTTGCCTTCCCAACAAGCGAAAAAGTAGATAAATCACAAATGTCAGCTTTTTGGAGTTAAGATACCACAGTAGAAGTGAACAATGGCGATTTTTTAAAAAATACACATGGACTAATGCAGAAAGAAACAGACTGCCTGGCTACAAGCACTACGGATGGGTGCTTAACCAGGCACAGAACATCTCATGGCAATGATGATCTAGGGACACGGGCATGACAAATTACATCTCTTCGATCTGAATACCTTCTGTCCAGACAGAGAGACAGACATAGTGCTACACCCTACGCCACCCTAGCCCAGTTCTAATGCGGGAAGTACTCACACCAGGCACGAATTACACTTTGCTTCCTCCCACTCATCTTTTGCTATGATCAGGACCCACCGATGAATTGCTCTGCAGCTGAATCCCCTCCCACATTGGGCACCTTCTTTTCCATGGATGCCTTACTGCTTTTTCACACGGCCTATACATTTGATGCCATGGTTTCTAGATACAGGCTGCAAAGACTGAATCCCATATCCTGAGGAAGATGGGACACTTCCATGGAGGCTAATGCAGGCTACAGGAATACAGATGGTGGACTTGCTCCTTAGGCTGCTATTATAACAAAGGGTTAAATAACGCCAGAACAGACGAACTGTGGAATCTCATTTTTTTTTTCCAATCATGAATTCTCATTTGGACCAGGTCATAAACTACTCTTACAGACATTATTGTACCACTAAAAGAAAAGACACAATTAAACTTGAAACCTATTAACTTTTCCCAAGGTTCCTGTGTGAACTGCAGCCTTCCCAGGGGAGGTACACTTCTGCTTGACCTTATTTCTTGGTTAACACAACTTGAAACAATATTTACAGGTGAAAAAGCCTACGCTGTTGCCTGCAAGTTTAACTGGACTGCTTGTTCATCATCCTGCCGTCTGCAGGGTTTGCTGCGAATCAGAAGCTCTCTGCTCCTAAGAGTTTTGGAGAGGAGAAAGGAAGCATGCTCCATAATCATGCACATTCAGTGGTAGTTTTCATGAATAGCTAAGTGGAAAAGGAAGTTTTTGAGCAGTACAAAGTCTGCTGCACTTTTACAAGAAGCCCCAGGGCAGGCAGGGCTTATTTTGTGCTGCAGGAATGAAACATAGCCTCTTTAGGTAGAAGCTGTTATATCGTAGAGTGCCCCAAAGAAGTGGCATTTTTAGAGAACCGTGGGAGCTGCACTGTCTCATCCATGATAGAACTACGAAATGACAGGAACTTTTAGGTAATGTCTGTGTGTAAGGTCAGCAGCAGAGGAGCAGGTAAGCCCAGTCTCCGGGCTACTGCCCTTGTGAGGTCACTGCAAAATAAAAAAGTGAGAAATAACTATTCCACCCAACATCTGGGGGAAGCAAGGTGGTGTTCATGGTGGGTTTCACGTGGGAAAGGGTGCGTGACGAACAAAACAGAGTGAGGAACACGTGTATGACCACCAGCGCATGGGCGCACAGGCCGACATGGATGATGTCTCTGGATTGTTGCTGTCACCGTGACATTGTGTTCCTAGCTGTCGGCATCTCTGACCTTGCCATGCTGTCCGAGTGCCTCTAAATGAGACCATAAAGCTTGCATCCCATGATCTGTTGCTGCCCACCACAATCCAGCTGGAGCTGCAGAGCCCCTGGCACTGCTAGTGAGGACGGGAACAACCTTCCTCCCTCCACAAACCTATGCCAAAGTTACCTCATAATCAAAATGCAGCTCAGAAAGCAAGTCCTCTGCCAAATGAAGAAACGCACGGAGATCACTGCCTGAGCTAGGAATACATGACTAGCTTTTTCCCAGGTCTGGAAGAGTCCCAATTCCTGCCCCAACAACAGGAGCCGTGTGTGCTGACTCCTTGCTGCAGGCTGGTATCTGCTCTGAACAACAGCTAGAAAAATACTATTGCTTCATCAACACATTTGTAATTCAACCAAAAAATTTAAAAAGCAACTGAAGAGCTTTGCATGGTAAACATCAGAAAAACACTGCCTTCCAACCCTGCAGCCAGTTGTTCTGTAATATCTCCTGCTTTGTGCTGACAACCTTTTTTCCCTCCAATCATTCAGACACAATGCCTTCAGGTCTGTCTAAGTAATGTAATTTACTGGAGTGGAATTCCCTCAGTACCTTCTGCAGCACTCAGTGACAGTATCATTTATACTCTACACTGTCATGCCATGACACTGACACATTGGCTTTCATCCCTCATTCAGCGCAGAGCGTGCAATTTCACCTTCCATTGTGCCCTTTCGCAGACTGCGCGCACAAATTTACTCCATTCATTCCTAATTACAAACCTCTGCTGAAACGCTCTCATTAGATTTGTATTCCTCCCTCCAAACGTCAATCTTTTTTTTCTGAAAATCCCACTTTTCCGGAGGATCCATCCATTAGCAGCAACCTCCCCGGCATTCCTTTAACCGAGCGCATTAAAAGTGAAACCGGCGGAGCGGAGATGCACTTAAAATGCGCCATTATGGTAAATCTCCCTCGCAAATGTTTTTTGTCTTGCTACCCGCTCGCTGCCAGGCGGTCGCCCGTGCCTGCACATCGTGGGGTAAAGCAGAGCCGGGGCGGCTGCTTCAAGGCAGCCTTTGTGCGCTGGCAGAGCGGGGCACGCCGTGCGAGAGCCCTACAAAGGGTTCGCGACGGCGGCAGAGGAGGCTGAGGGCAGGCTGGCTGCTGTGGGAAAGTTAAGAGCAAAACAAGCTCGGGGGTTCCCGAGGTAGGAGACACTCTGCCAACAGGTTGCGAGAGCTCCTCGGCTGGAAACCTCGATCAGTCGCACCGCTTCGGTCTCTCGTGGCAATCCTAACCCGTGCCTACAGGCAGGGCTGCTCGCTTCAGCCGCGCAGACAGCACAAACGTGCAGACCGCACCGAGCAGCTCCGCGAGCGGTTCGAGGCGATCAAAAAGAGAACGCGCCGTCTCTTTCGCAAAAAGGTAAACACCTTAAAAATGTCATCACCATACAAGGGAAAAAACTACCAGCCCCGCGGCGCCTACTGATGGTTGCACAAGGCGTCCCGGGTGCCACCGCTAAAAATAGGCCGCGTGGCGATCCCCCCCCGCCCCGGCGAGCCCTGCCAGCCTCATCCCGCTGGAAAGTGCCGAAGCGACGAGCGGAGCACGAGCGCCGTCGCCGCATGACACACACTCTCCTGGCCTTATCTTCGCAAGCGATCACATCTGAGCTCATCTGCGTTGGGCGCAGCAGCGTGTGTATGTGTGTGTGTGTGTGTGTGTGTGTGTGTAGAGGAGGGGGGGGGAACCACCCCTACGCCTGTGTCAAAAAGGGAAAATTCCACAGAAAAAATGACAACAAACGCTTACGCCGCTTGTCGGCAGCTGGTCACCTACGGGATTGAGATGTGCAGATAATTGTAGCAGATGTAACGTGATTCCCTGCAGAAAACACCACCACGGAAACTAATTATTTCTGAAGTTTTTCCCCGTTCCCCCCCCACCCCACCCCCTCCCCCGAAATATTTAAAACCTTGATTACCGCGTGAGCTCTCGTGCCTTTTGTGCTTTGCATCAAGGCAGGAGCCGGTCCGGCGGGCGGGCGCGCGCCGATGCGAGAGGAGAAAGGCGCATTTCAGCGAGCAGGCAGGAGCGAGGCAGCAGCCACACGACACGCGCGGCGCTCTCCTTCTACGGAGAGGGGGAGGCTCGCATTAAGGTAATTCAGAGGGATTTCGTATTGCATAATGAAAGACTCACCACCGACAGCATCAATATTCCATGGAACAAGCGCGTGTGCCTCTAAGTGCCTCCAGCACACCACATCCTCTGTGCAAGGCGGCGTTACTCAGAGTGAAAACCTATTGTCTTATGTAGCCCAATTCTCAAGTCAAACAGGAACACTTCTGCGACACCGTGAAGCCCGAAAAACCTGGAAACGTCATGAAGCGCCAAGAAAGCTGCGATGCTCGGGCTGACACACAACTGAAAACGAGTTTTGAGCCTCCCTCCGTTACCTTCGGTTCCGTAGCTCTTGAATAGATGCTCTCTCTACTCGTCCATTACACGAATTACATCAAACCGAGAAGCCCGAGATGCACAGGCACACTCATTCTCTGGAAATGCCACAACTGCTTAACGAGTGAGGCAGGGACAGCACCCAACCTTACACCACCAAGTTATGAATTTCCCTGCAGATGCTGACAACGTCTGTCTTTAATGTTTCTCTTGGCCACAAGCTGACATATCAATTAATGTGGTCATAACAGATTTAGTAGCTCAATATATTTCAACTAATTTAGCGAATTCCTAACCGGTGCAACTACCTGGAAAAGCCACTGAGACAGCAGATTTCAGTACCATCACCCTAAAATTAAACCAAAAGGATTTTACGTGTCGAAAGTTAACACTGAGAATTTGTTTCTTAGTGCTCAGCAGATTTGTACAGATTTCCTTTTTATTTTTTATTGTTTTTTCCCAGAAGATTAAGTTCTGGATGAGCAGTTCAAGTTATGCCAGAGACGTTTTGGAGGGCTGATTTTAAAGATCTTTCAGTCCTCTCTAAAGCTGTTTTTTCCAGATCACAGAACAATTCCACTTCCAAAATTCTTTCATCACCACCTCTTACTTATGCACTAAGCCCAACTCCTCTTTTTTCTTTTTAAAAAAAAAACAAAAACAAAAACCAAAAAGCTGATGAATTATAACACAGCTAGACAACACTGCAAATAAACTCTCTCTCTCATTCCAACAGACACATTTACAAGTATTCAAACACAGGACTCACCAGACAGAGATGAAGCTGCATGCAAGCCAGTCATCAGAGCTAACAGAACGATTATGCTTGCTCTACAAGTTCTGAAGCATTTGAATCTTATTTTTAGTTGTACACAAAGGGCAATAAATGGAAAATCTTATTGTAACCACTGCTTCTTCTTGGCCACCCACACTTCCAACACCTACAGCAAAAGTATATAAAAGCAAAAAACCCAGAACTCACGGCTCATCTGAACAAGGGATGCAAACTAGCTAATTGCTGTTACTTTTTTTCCAATTTGTATGTAGAGTGTCATGATATTCTGTTAACCATCACCGACAGATATTCACACGCAGCGTGTATCTCCTACGTCAGGGATCCTGTGGGATTTTCATACTTGTAATTAATTGCTTTCTCTCAGTTATCCGATAGAGTTCCTCTCTAAGTTAGCTAACCACTAATCAATTTTCAAATGAGGAAATACAGAAGATGCCTCTCTCTAACTCTCAGTTTCTCCCCCCACCCCAGCCCCAATTTAATGATGTACAAGGAGTTAATGCTTCGCTTACCTGTGAGAAATTATGCTCAATACTCTACCCAGAAACCAGCAATTAAAAAAAAATCCCTCTACACTCATAATAGTAGAAGAACTTCAAACAAATTGCTGTCAAGGATGATTTCATTATGTTTAAATCCACTTTACTTCAAGTTGCTTTGCAAATTACTTTTTAATTTTATCCATAAAACTCCTATATCTACTACAATGCTGGTTTACCCACCTCTCCTATGCCTGATTCTTTCCGTTTACCCAGCTCTGCAAGGCAACACAAGTATGAACCTAATTATCGTCTGAAAACCTGCAGAAAGCCAACCCAATTAGCTGAGTAAAAAAGAAATAAAGAGAACAGGTCTGTCTTAAGACCAGACTAAATATGAGTATAGGTGAGGCCACGTCTGGAGATGGGGCGAGCTGACAGTCTGCTGTCATTAATTATCTCGCTGTCCCTGGAAATGCACGGCATTGTGGCCAGGAAAGCATCCACTGCCACACTCGCACTTCTGAACTCTTTGCAAATGACAACAGGAAACCTGTCCCATAAGCTCGCAATATGCATTTAACCTCGTATTTTAAGACAACGTGTCAGCTGCAGGGAAATGCACCTTCACCTGCCCTTCGCCTGCTCACCGATGGCCAGCTAGAGACGTCTTCCAGCCCACCATCTTCCAGCGGCCGGCACCAAACTGGGCGTGCAGCCGGCGGCTCTGGGTGCCTGGCACTTTACGTGGCACTGCCGAAATCAGGTAACTGCCTTTCTGGCGACGATGTGGGGCGCAGGAACGCGAGATGGGCGCCGTAGAAGCGCAGGTATCTAAGTATTATGAAAATAAATGGGTCATACACCACTGAGCTAACAACCACACCACCCCCAAGCCGGGCGCGTAATGACTGTGCAGAGCTCTGCCAGAGGGAAAGGAGAGATTTAAACAGCAGTGAAAACAAAACTGATGCGGTGAGATGGATTTTACTTTTCACCGGTTTGGGTTAGAGAGAAAGTTGAGCTCACCGTCACCCTCTCGCAGTGTTTTATATTGAAAAAGCTCGGCGGCGGCAGGTAAGCTGTCCTGCGGGAGGGAGGAGAGCAGGCAGGGTGCTGCCGCCCGCGCCGGGGCTGCGGGTCGTGTCCCCTGCGGCAGGAGGAAGTGCTGGGCTGCGGGCCGTGACTCAGTGCCTCGGGCTGACACACACACACAGACACATACACACAAATGTACACGCACACGCAGCCCGCCACCTGCGGCGGCACAAAGCCAGCCCCACCGCGCCGCAATGCCGAGTCAAGAGGCGGGGGGCACCACACGCCTACACGGCGCGTCCACCTCCGGAGCCACGACCAAGGGCCAAACGGGGACAAGCGCCAAAATAATTCGTCTTCTGACAGCATATCATATTGCAGATATATTATATATATATATATATATATATATATAAAATTAACTGATGTATTAACAGCAAACGCTTATCAAAAGCAGCCTCTGGTCACCCAGGCTGGGCATCCAGGCTGCCTCAGGTCCAGTGACGCTGGCAGTGCCAAGGAGCATCTGGCTGCACCAAGGGGCTGCCGCAGTGATGGCAGCAGTCACCGGCTTTACATATTCTCAAAGGCAGGCAGTAGGAGAATCTGGTTAATTAATCAGATTAATTAGTTGAGAAGTTTTCTCCTGCATGGCAGCACTGGGTGAGTGATGAATGGAAGGAGAGCAGACTCACAGAAAAGGACCTGGGGGTGTTGGAGGATGAAAAACTGAGCATGAGCTGTCAATGTGCACCTGCAGCCCAGAAAGCCAACTGTACCTTGGGCTGAATCAAAAGCAGGTGGCCAGCAGGGTGAGGGAAGTGATTCTCCCCCTCTCCTCTGCATTCGTGAGACCCCCCTGGAGCACTGCGTTCAGCTCTGGGGCCCCCAGCACAAGAAGGACATGGACCTGTTGGAGTGAGTCCAGAGGAGGGCTACAAGGATGGCCAGAGGGCTGGAGCACCCCTCCTATGAAGAGAGGCTGAGGGAGTTGGGGTTGTTCAGCCTGGAGAAGAGCAGGCTCTGGGGAGACCTCACAGAGGCCTTCCAATATCTAAAGGGGACCTACAGGAAAGCTGGGGAGGGACTCTGTGTCAGGGAGTGTAGGGACAGGACAAGGGATGATGGTTTTAAGCTAAAAGAGGGTAGATGTAGATTAGATATTAGGAAGAAACTCTTCACTGAGGGTGGTGAGGCCCTGGCACAGGTTGCCCTGAGAAGTTGTGGGTGCCCCATCCCTGGAGGTGTTCAAGGCCAGGCTGGATGGGGCCCTGGGCAACCTGGGCTGGTGGAAGGTGTCCCTGCCCATGGCAGGGGGTTGGAACTGGATGGGCTCTGAGGTCCCTTCCAACCCACACTACTCTGTGCTTCTGTGGAAGCGCTTTTTGTTGGCTGTGAGCGCAGAGCCCGGGGGTGCTGCCAGGGACGCTGTGGAGGCCCCTGTGGTGGGATGTGCCCAGTGCCAAGCACCAGTGATGGTGCTGGCAGCATCCAGCCCTGCCTCAGGGCTGGCAGGCACAGCCCACCACCCACCATCTGCTATGCCAGCACCATCAAACAGGTAAGAAAGCTCCTTCGCCACCATAAAAATGGCATTTCCTGCTGACCGGTGTCAACCCTTGGACTTCATAACCAGCCCTCAGAAAGCCCGCAGGCAGATTCCAACCTCCAACAAGAAAACATACTATAAAAATCACGACGCCCATGTAGTAACATCACTGCTGCCACCAGTGTGATACAGAAAGCACCCTGATGTGACAGTGACACATGCCAACATGAAAATCCTCAAAACACCGGCAGCAGAGCTCGTCACAAAGAGGAGTTGCCCATCGTTACAGATGAACCCGTGGACGTGTGGCAGCCCCTGCCAGGACAAAGGCCCCATTTTCAAAATGATCTTGGATGTGCTGTGGGAACACCAGCAGTGTCCGCGTCCAGCGCTGAGTGACTGTCTCTCATCCCCATCTCCATTACGCTCCAAGTCAGACGTGGGCACTCCCAAAAAAGTGATCCTGAAAGCCCAAGCTCTGTGCTAGCACACAAAAACACAAACACCAGAGGAGAAGCGGCCTTTATTTTACAAATGATATTTTGTGGCCGATACGACCGCATCTCACACCAAAGGCCAGTGGTGACTGCTCAGTAAGATAAGAAAACCCCCGTCCTTGGCCACAGCCATACTGCCTGGGAACAGCTGGGTGGGATTTGGTGACCAGAGTTACGACTGTTTGGTGAGTAGGTTTTCACAAGTATCTGACATCATCTTCAGAAATTTGATTTCCTTCTTAATTCAATAAAGTTACCTGACCTTTCAGAGCGGATTTTAAAAAAGATAACATTTTTTCCCAGTCCCTGATGGTAGGCGGATGACACCAAAATCTGCATCTTCAAACTTTACATTATTTACATCTGCCTACAGATGGTCGCAGGACAAATTTCAAGAAATCTTTTTTAAAAAAAATTGAAATATTCTGAAGAGCTCGTACCTAGCAGATATGAATTTCATGTAGAGTTTTTCTGAGTTTGAGTTTTGGGTTGGATTTTTTTTTGAACAAAGCACTTAAAGGCCCTCACTGAATTCTCAGCACGGCATAAGTAGTACAAATTAGGACAATTTATTACGCTCAGAATGCCATTGATTGGTATGTTATTTTTGCCGCTTGTAAAGGAAAAGAAAGCTGGGTAAAACAAAGCGAGAAGTGCGAGGGTAGTGTTGAAATCGCTGTGAAGCGCTGTGCGGCTCTGCACATCTGCGGGAATGCACTGCGAGTGCCCGAGCATCTGAGCAGGGCCCTGCACGTGCAGTGCCGCTGGCGATCGCTCACGACCACGACCCAGGAGCCGTGTCTCAGCCAAGAGCACAGCTTCTCCTTAATTCCTGCACTCCCTCATTATGCACACGGTCTATCCTCGCCGTGATTAACTCCCAGGGGACCAAAAGAAATGTTTTTTTTCTTATCTTCGCACACGTACTGTAACGGCGTTTAGCAATCTGCTCTGTCAGAACAAGGGAGAAGACTTCTGCTTTAAATTAAAACATCAAGAGATATTATTTTTACAGAGATCACATCAAACAGAATCCTACTAGTATTATAAAAATGGAATAATCAATGGAAGAGGGGAAAGGTATACGTGCTTACTAAATACGCTGCACCCCGGGAAAAGCAAGAACTATATGACTGTTACAGCTAGGTCAAGCTCTCTCCAACAGGGCTAATTAACAAGGGAAAATTCGGTTGTTTTTTTTCTGTCGGAATTGCTGTAACAAGGTAATTGCTACAAGCAGAAGTTGTTATCAAAAAGCCAGACGGAGGGCTTGTGAATAACACTGGGAAACCAAGGGAGCACCTGACGGCTTGCCCTGCGCCCAGCTCCACCAGCACAGGTCTGCTCGTGCAACCGCTGTAACCCCAGCTGACAACCTACGAGGTGACACCTGCACCTCCAGGAGTTGGAGCACGTGGCATATTCCAAAGTTTTGGTGTACCTTGAGCACACGGACACAGTAAAAATAAATAAGGAAGGCACACAGTTTATGACAGCTTCTAAATCCTTCTGCTTTTCAACTTCATTTGGTTCTCAGCCATGGCTTTACTCTTGGAAATGGAGATTTCTGATTATTCACGGCATGAGAAACAGCAGGACAAAACTTCCTATGCACTTCTACCAGCTTGTTTTGGCTGTGGACAGGGAATGAGTGTTTTTCTCCATTTATGTCCATCCAGTCTCTGTCTGCTTCTTCACATCTGCTAAGAAGGATGCCATTTTTAAAGTTAGTTCCTCTGAAAGGGTTTTTATTAGGGAATTTGCAAGATGCCTCATTACAGGCTTTTCAGAAATCATGAGAAAAGCCTGCAAAATTGTGAATAAGGCTTCCAAGTCCCACGACAATGTTGCTAAGTAGGGCTAATGAACAAAGGGTTGTTTCTGCCTGCCTAGCTGTTACAACTCATATTTTTAAGTTTCCTTCCCTTAAGACAGGCACTAGGAACATGTTTCAAGCGAGATCCAAAATTCTCACACAGTCAGATGATGCCTGCTATTGGGGGTTTGTCTAATAACTGCACCATCTATTGACAAGCCCACAACGAAATGGCAAGACTCTCCCTTTTCCGGAAAACAAAATCAAAACAACACCTTCTCAGGTCTCTTTGACAGCAAATTCTGTTTCTACCAATCCTTTCTCCATTGCCTACAGTTTCACTGTTATTTTTGCTGGTAACACCAGAAAATGTTGTCTCTTCTCTTTAAAAATTGACTTCCCATAAGCATTAAAAAATCCTGCACTCCTTTTGCGATATAATTTTTTTTTGTTTGTTTGAGTGCTACTTGTAGTGTCAGATAAGCAAACAAAGTACCTCATATGAAGTATGCTTCTAACATAAATTCTTTGGTTCCAAAATACAAATTTTTTTTTGAGAAGCAATATTACGAATTGATTCCTAAGATTAAAAATGGTGTTAGCAAGCATTCAAGCAAAACTGGCCAGAACAAGTGCGGTGGCTGACTTCACTCTCCTGCCCTGATTAGTCATTAAGCTGCAGAGCATGAATTTATTACTGCAGTGAAAAAACAAGGGCAGGATGCCAGCCTTGCTGACCAGCACGTCAGTGCTTATGTCAGGAGAGAAAGAAGAAAATGTTCCTTCTTTTACTTTCAGTTGCAATCCCCCATATCCTCCTCCATCTTCCAGTGTTTTTAAAGAAATTCCCACTTCTGTCCTTTTGCCGCTCGGTAGCTGCGGCTTGGAAACCTCCAGACCCCACAGTCAGCATAACAAGATTTAAGATCTGCGCGGTCACTGGACAGCAGATGTCCTTATAGAGGCTGGGGTGAGTCCTGCGCCTCGCACCAGCGTGACCGCTCATTCCCCAGATTCCCCTGTGGTTTTTCTGGTGGTGTTATCCGACCAGCTGCCGGCTGTCACCTCTGCCCGGGCAGGCGGGAGTGCAGAGCAGGATTCAGATGCATCAAGATTAAGGAGCATCGCTGCTACTTAAAGGCAGTGTGGTGTGAGCTGAGCAGCCCCGGCTCTGAAGCTGGGCGACGGGTTTTGTGTCCGATTTCTCCTCCCCTCCATGTTTTCTCTTCTGTTTAGAGTCCTGGATTAAGGCACAACTGACGCTGGAAACTGCTAGACAGCACGACACTGTGAACCACAATTCTGAATCATCTCTGGTTCAGATGATATTTTGCCAAGCTGCTCTATGTCATCATCCAAAAGACAAAAAGCTCCCAACCACAATGGGATTTGCTTTTTATTTATAGAAAAAAAAATGCAGTTGTACTTAAGCCTTTTTCCCAGCTTGGCAGCTCTGGGGTGTCCCATCCTCTGGACTGCACAGCCCACCACATCCACGCCATCCTCGCAATGCTCCAGAGACTCCTTCCATCCACAGATCCCTCCCAGGACTGCTGACAGGTTTAAAAAGGGTCAAGCCGATTTCTCCCCTCTAGAATAGCCCACTGACCCATTCCCAGAATGACACAACATGCAGCCTCAGAGGAAGATTCAGCCATGCTGGGGGTAAATGTGTGCACGGCACCACAGCCACTCCCCATCCTGGAAGGAAACATCCACGCACATAACACACACCAGGAAATACCCACACGGGGGAGGTCGGAAGGGGTCTTCAGCCCCCTCAGCCCCTAGTAAATCTGTGCACGGCTTCCTCCACCCTACCCCAGCCTGTGCAGCCAAGCACAGTTCTTCCCGCATCAGTCACATTTTCTGCGTGCGTTCAGAGGCACGTACAAACATGCCATGCCCATGCCCTGCCCCTCCTGAGTGATGAGCATGCAGGGAGGCAGTGGGATTTCACCAACAATCGCTAACAAAGCTGCAGGCTCCCGAACCATGCTCCTGGACAGGATGACCACCCCGCGATGGCAGTGTTCTTGATGGCTGTTGCTGCTGTGTGTCAGCCCTGGCTTTTGGCGGGGCAGCCAGCTCTGTGCCCCACACGAGAAGCTCACTGGAAGGAGCTGCAGTTGGCAATGCAGGCACTGCTGATGCTTACAGAGCCTTTCAGGGCAGCAGCCTGAAAGGAGAAGCAGCACAGCGCCAGGGCTCCTCCGAGGGAACCGTTCTGGAAACCACAGCAAAGGAGGATGATACGGATTTTATGATGGGAAAAATACGGGGATGCCTACAGTCCCGCTGATGGCATCCAAACTCACACGGAGCACGTGTGCCTTCA
Organism: Cygnus olor; assembly: GCF_009769625.2. Classification (NCBI taxonomy): domain Eukaryota; kingdom Metazoa; phylum Chordata; class Aves; order Anseriformes; family Anatidae; genus Cygnus; species Cygnus olor. The sequence continues at coordinate 39,493,781 of NC_049171.1, forward strand.
GCCCAACACAGCAAAATAAATGCACACAAACGTATCCAGTTGTGGAGAAAACCTACACGTAATTAGGGGGATGGGGTGAAGAGAAGCTATTTTAAGTACTTTTTGCTAAGGTTTACTATGGCAGCAGAACACTTAGAAAAGCCTTCAAAATGACAATCACCATTTAGGTTAAAAAAGCAAGAAACTACTTCAATAACAATTTATTCACCACCTAATGTTTGCTGTTGAATTACAGCTTTTACTGTATTTTTCTAAAGTATGATGTTTACGGCCTCCACCTTGCCTCCCAAAACTCTTTTTTTCTCCTTTAAATAGAAAGGAATTTGAGTCATGACTTACATGTAACTTTTCTAGGTTCTGCGCTGGCTAAAATGTTCTCACGATGCAGGGAACAGGATCAATGGAGAAATTAAGAGGCTACAGCAATCCATTAAGTGGCCCTCCAAAGCTTTGTAGGGCAATGTTCTGGAAACTCAGTCGGTATCAACCTAAAATAAAATAAAGGCAGCCATTAAAAAATTCAAGCATTGACTCCTCACAAAACTCCTCCGTTTTTTCCTTCCAATTCTAAATACATTTAGTGTGGGGGCATTTTTTTAACATAGAAGGTCTTTATGTCAAACATGATAATTACATTACACCCATAACGTACCTCTTACCTTTAGACTGCAGATACCTTATAACAAAGACTATGTTTTTCTTGCATTGGTGTAGCACCAAGACAAATGAGCCCCCGAGAATTATAAAATAGATACTTCTGAGACTATTCTAGCAGATTGTACTGTAGGTATGCGCATTGCTTGTGCACATGTACTACGAGAGCTCTGCACATCACACCAGGATGGAGTTCCAACAAAAATAGCAAGTTGATCTAACGGACTTCAGATTAAATAATACTGGCTTTTGTCAAAGCTTTGGTTTTATCAAGGAATCTAAGTCATTAAGATCATAATTGTCTCTCGGTTTCTAGTCTATTGTGGGTAGCTTCAGAAAAGAAAAGCCACCAGTGCAGTTTGGCACCCCCAGGTTAATGCAACACGTGCCACGTTCCCCCAGCCGTACTGTGGGAAAGCTACTGCAAGCCTGCGTCAAAACAACCGGAGAGGGAGTACAAGGTTCACGTTCCCGCAGGCAATTCAGCGTGCTGCTGCTGATGCACAAGGGCTCGGACCCCGGGGAGGAGGCACTCGTGTCTGGGGAGGCCCGCGGGGAGCAGCGCTGGGGCTGGGAGAGGTGCAAGCACCCAGTGCCCGAGCCTCAGCATCGGAGCCCAGCCCAAATCCCACACACCGCCCGATCCCAAACGCCCCAGAAAAGGCTTCCCTCGTTTACCAAGGAAGCGGTCGTGCTCTGAAGTGGTTGGGGAGGAGGCTGGGAAGGAAATACTTGTGGAAGGAGAAGTAATTAGTTTTAAGTTACAGGGATTTTCAAGCTGAAGTTGCACCAGCGACGGTGCCCAACACTTTACTGCTTTCTTGGAAAAAAAAATGCTGGACTGCTCGAATAGTATTTACTTGACTGAAGGTGCTGATTGGGAGTGAAAAGGAAGACAATTTGCTTTTGAACAGAAGGGGACAGTAGCAGAACAAGCAGTGGCATATATGCATCTTCCCAGGATCACCCTAAGGGTTGTATCTGCAGAATTACCACCAACTCAGGCTAGATAAAAGGGGGAAGAGGCGAGGAGAAAACAAAGAAAAAAAATATGGCTTAGACTTTTTATTAAACTACTACCATTTTTTCTGTGATTTGCAAAATGAACTTTTCAGTAAAGACTTCTGGTTTCTTGAGAAATGTTTAGTGACTCTATAAGCAAGTCAAAAAATAACACAAACTGCGAAATGAAAGTTTTTTTTTTTTAATAAGTATACAGTTCTTGATAGAAAAGTTCAATACTTTCTGAATGCTGATGTGACAGCATTCTACTCCAAGCCTTGTAGAGGACTGGATCTCTTAGGAAAAGCAGGTTATTTCTTCTGGATGGCACCCCTCTAGGTGATTTACAACAGATGCTCAAAATTGTGCTACATTTAAGCATTACCTGTAAGGGCACTTGAAAAGAATCATAAGGCTACTCTAAGAAAACAACGCTTGCATCTCCTCAGTTTATATATAACTGGGCATAACATTCATTGACAGACTGTAAGAGGACAAAATATTTACTGTCACAAATATACATTATCTAAATTGCCTATAAAACTAAAAATATAAACTGCAAATCTGTTCAGTCATAAATCACCCCTAGAACAAAAATAACTGCTGTTTACTCAATAGCCAAAGGAATAAAACCAGGCAAGTGTCTGCTTTTTCAAGGACAAGTTATTTTCTGAGCTAAAATTGCACTTGCTGTGGCATATCAGAAGAGAAGGAGAATAAACAGAAGTGGGGAAGAGGGAAACAAAATAAAAGGAGGGGAGGAGGAAGACTCAGTGCCACACTTTTCTGAGAAGGTGTGATTGATGTCCACTGCTGTAAGAAAGCATGAGGCTGCATCCCAAACATTTCATTCCCTTCTGCAAATGTCTCGCTCTGTATCTCTCCCCGTGTTCCCTACATATCCTTGCCCTACACAGGATGATCCAGACAGCATCAGGTTTTACACATGATCTAAAACATGAAAGCAGGAATCTCTCGGCCGAGGGGTCAGCTTAGGGTAGAATGAAACCTAAGCCCCTGCCTACGCTCGACATGAAGGCTGCTTCATGCTTTCCATTTCATAAAAGCATTTCCTTTCTGAAACAAGCCAATTACTAAAAGCATAAAAAGAATACATGAAAATCGAGCCTATATGGAATGAGGAGCCAACAGTGCCTCTAACGAAGGGAAGTTTCAGCATTTTAGAAAGCTGGCTGGCCAGGCATGCAGCACAGGAAGAGCTGGATGTTGTGCAGGGACAAAGATGCACTCTTCACTCAAACCAGACATGCTTTTTTTTTTTTTTTTTTTTTGTAACGAACTCTTGCTTATTTTTGAACCATGTTACCTTTTCTCCCCCTTTGTTTTTTGATGGCCTGGGGTCTCAAGTTAGTATCAAAGAATGCAAATGTAAAGCAAGATGCACAAGAAAACCATGGCTGTCAGAAGGACAAAGGAGGCTGAAGGACTCTTTACTGCAAGAAAACACTATCCAGCCTGGATTTGTCTTATACAATGGGTGTGTTTCAAAGAGAGGTTGTTGTTAATGTAAAATAACAAGAGCTTTGACGCTTAGGAGGAGGAAAACTGATAAGTTCCTTGGTTTGCAATAAGCAAACCAAGAAAGATGATTTGAGAAGAATGAGATGAATGTACCTGGGTTATTACTCTGGTTAGCAGGGAAGTTTTTTCAAACCCAGAAAATAGTTCAATCACTCTCAAGAAAGCCAGCGAAGTTGGGCAGACAACGAGGAAGGGGAGCACCAACCACACAGTTGGGTTAGCATACACATGAACGCTCACAACACAGGATAAAATTAGGGCTAAGCGAAATGAACCCACGTGACAAGATGTGCTGGTGTGTTTCTTACAGGCAGGAGAAAACAGTATTTAAGGAAGGCTGCACACCAGAGAACAGGAAGAAGCAAGCACAAATGTGTAAACAGAACCCGTGTTTTCTAAAGTTATGCCGCACTTGATAGAGCACAATGTTTGCTACACAAAAGCGTGTAGAAATCAGTTCCAGTAACGTCAAGCAAGGATCCTGGTCTGTTACACACAATGCTACGAGAGATTAGCAAACATGCTTTCTTCACATTTTGTGTGTTTTCAAGTGAAGCTGAAGGATATTTCTTTCTGGTTGAGACAGCTTCATTGTAACATTTGTAGTTTGCAACTGCTTGAAGGATTGCCCGAGGCCGAGAAGGCACTCGCAATCCTCCTGACATCGAACACAGGATCTCCCCTGTAATCTGTAAATTATACCCAAGATGATCTTAATACCTATGTCAGAAAAGACGCACAACCTGCTTCACCTATCAGTGCATTTAATTTCCTCCTGACAGCCCAGGTGGTTCTTCCAGAGAGAAGCAATATGCTCATCCATTGCTCCCGCGCGTGCTCACGTGCACAACGTGGACCGAAGGGGCCGGAGCAGGGAGGTACCCACCAAGTGCGCTGTCCCCATACCTGGGCTGCTTGTGTCACCAGTCAGTGGAGACAAGATCGAGTTGTTTGTTCAGACAATGGCAAAACTGCAGAAGTCAGGCTGGCAAGAAACCACGACCAAACTCGTCAGAAGATGCAGCACGATAATCGCTGCTGACTGGATGAAGGTGAAGGCAGCTTCTGCTACCCCACACTGTAAGGAATCCTTCCACACTCTGCAGGCTGGATTTTCCCCAGCTGCACTTAACAGCACCAGCTGGGCTTAAATGGAAAACCCTCAGAGGGCCTGGGGGGGAAATTTTCCACCCCCTCCTGTCTTCTGGTTGCTGTTATCTCTGTGACACATCAGCCAGGCTGCGCTAGGAGAGGTGGGAGACAGCGGTTCACGGGTGGCAAAGCACGAACTTTTAAGCTTTTTTATGTAAAATCTGACTGACTTCAACACTGGAATATACTTGACTTAAAATAAAGCCACGACTGAAAACATTTCACCTTGGAAGTATGACCCAGCTATATGTAAAAGGAAGTTAAACCAACACATAATAAAAGTCAGTTTTTGATCAAATCCGATGAAAATGCAGGTATCTGGCATATTTCTCCTTAAAGATTTTGGTTAATAAACACGCAAACTGGATAAAATGGGATAGTTCATCAATGGGGATAAAATTGCTGTCACAGAGGCTGGAATCTCTGAAAATGATACTGGATGTGCCAGTGCTGAGTCTCCCGGGTAAGGATGCTTCCTGTGGCAGCAGTAAATGACGCAGTTCACTGGATTTACGCCCCAAAGCACGTGAACCACAAGAATTTATGCCTGCCCTGCTGAAAGGATGCTCCCGCTCAGTGCTCTGAACAATTATCACAGTCAGACTTTTACTGCTAATTTCTTTTTAAAAATGCAAAATGAGAAAACAGTTAACATGCAGAATGAAAGAACGGGCCACAGTCAACCACAAAAACTCCCCATAAGGTTCACCATGTGGGAAACAGATAAGTAAACGCTGTGAAAGATGAACAATATTTAAGTATTAACACAAATGTTTTTTTTGGGAGGGTTTATCTGGCATCTCCACCGGTTTTCCTCTGAGCTCTAATACAAAAATAACTATGTCTGACTGTGACTGGGAAACATGGCAGCAGCTCAACATTGCTTCCTTTTCTCTTTGTACTCAGGAAAAAAAACCACCAGCTCACAACTTCAGGCAAACTGATTTTCAGGTGAAGTCAGAGGAGCGTATGTCAACTCAGAAGGTTCAGGAGGTGGTCTGAACCCATTAGGGAGTGAAATGAAGACAGATGTACTTAATGCGAGGTCAGGAGAAATAAGGAGAGCCTTTCTCCAAGATGTACATCTGGTCCCGCACAGTATCGTATGGAGTGAAGGAATTATATTTTAGCTCATGGAAATGCTGAACAAAACAACTGCACATCAAACTGTCAGGTAGAAGGTGCCCAGTTTTCAAGCTCCAGCAGTGACCACTTCATGTGAGAAGACAGGTGCTACAAAAAGCCGAAAGAGAGCTTGGTTTATTGAGCTTGGATTCCTCCAGGAACCCACCTCCCTTTCAGGTCACCAACCCCACCAAGCAGAGGCCAAATACTGCTTTTCCTTCTCCTGTGGAGGGAACCAGAAGCAAAACGGGCTGCAGCATGCAGAGTGGGCCACAAGCACCTCACACACCCCTGTGCTGATGAAGGCACGTCTCCATGCGCCTGTGGAAGACGTTAGATGGAGAACAGGACGATGTGGTGCCTCACATCAAGGGCCTGCCTCTTAGCTTCCCCATCTTCATGTTCACATCAAGCAGGGGAAAGTCGAAAGGAATTAAAATGTTTTGTGGGTTATTTTCGCTTGCCGTTACAAACAGAAAGGAGAAAGGCAGAATCATATGGGAAAGAGGTTCAAAAATACATTCCCTCTCGTGTGAACTCAAGTCTGTTTAACAAGAAAAGCCAGCAAGGCCATGCACAGTAATGCTGAGAAAAAGGAAATGGTATTTCATGTTCGCCAGAGTCATAAATCTTACCAGTGAGTCTCTAACGGCAAAACGATGAGCAGGGGAATTTTTATACCCAGATAATTGGTTGCAAGTTGATATCAGGTTTACTGTGCCACGCACATGGCACACGTAGCACCAGCGGTGCGCCACCTCCTCAGTGCCCAAAGCACCGCCTGAGGTTTTGGCTGCTGCTGGCTTTGCCAGGAGATGCAAAGCCAAAACTCCCAGCCATGTTAGAAAAAAAAAAAAAAAAAAAAGTTTCAGTGAAGGTGGGTATTTCTGCTCCACAGAAATTCTTTCGTGGGGGACACAGAAATGGGCTTTCAGCAGGGAAAATGAACTACACTTACAATGCTGGCTCCTCTGCCATGTAGGATGTGGATTAAGAGGATGCAGACAGAGGACCTCATCCCACCATTAACATCCTGGTCTCTGGGGTGGGCACGGTCATGGACACTGCAGAGCAGGCAGGTTGGTCAGGGTAAAGGTCAACCCACCACAGCAGAAAAAGCAGGCATGCATGAGGAAATTCATGAGCCAGAAGACGGTGCGGAAGGGCCTCACAAGGACCAAAGTCACCAGGGCCTTCGCGCCACCTCTGGTGGGGATGAGGCAACCTGTCGCACCCCTCTACCAGCTTTCGTTCCTCGACATCTTGTTTTGCTTCAGAGTGTAGCCAGGCACTTCCACTAATGGCAGACATGAGGGAAAACTCCACCGCTTCTCTGTCAGACCCTACTTCCAGTTGAAGAAGATCCTCTTTTCGGTTTCTAGATGAGAGGATATCCAGGGGCAGCTGTGCTGGCAGCTACTTGCCGGTGAGCACCCCAGGCACTCCTGACACTACCTCCAAAGGAACCAGCTTGGTCCAGAGGAGGTCTGGGAGCATTCATCCCCAAAAGACTTCCCTGTGGGGCCCATGTTAGAGAAGGGAACGGAGAGGACAGTGACTTGCTCCTCTAAGACTGGCTGTGAGAGACGTAGCAGAGCAGGGACAGCCCACCCCTTCTGCATCATGATCTCCTTCCTGCCCATCTTCTTCACTCATTTTTTCCCCCCAACCCTTTGCAGATACACCACACTGCTTGGTCACGCTCCTTTGCTGGTTCAGAAGAGCTGGAGACCGGTAAGGCTACGGGGCAGACCAGCTCCACCATGCCCACAAGCTTCACCTGCATGGGATTGAGCAACAGCTCTCCTGTGCAAGGCTTGGTTCTCTTGCTACCATATGTTAAACCGGCAGACCGGTCTGTATTTACTGCGTTAAACTACAATTATCTTTTTTTTTTTTTTTCTTTCAATCCCTCAGCCTAATGGTATGCAGCTGCCACAGTTTTCTTTCAACATATCACTGGCTCTCTTTGAGCTGATTATTTAGATAAGGAACCATAGCCAAAAGACATGAAAAGATGGGTCCAAATTTAAAACTCTCAGCTGAGCAAAGAATTTCATTCAAAGAACTGTACAAAGGGGGAAGGGGGAGGCTCACAACACAAACAAAGGTTTTGTTTACTACTGATATAAACGGCTGAAACACTCTCTGTCACTGGGTTTAAGGATCAACGCACAACGCACTCAAAGCACTGCTGATGGGTATTACAGCTGCCACACAAATCTGTGTGAATGCCAGTATTCGTGTCATTTTTTTTCCAGATGGGAATTGAGGAAAAATCTCCCAATGAATCTAACTTTACACTGAAACAACCTCCTTGTGATGTAGAATAGCTCCAAGACAACAGCCCCTTCAATTGAACTGCTGCTGCTCAGCAGGTTTCTTTGGATAACAGTGTGGTGTGTTTTTTTTCCTCAATTCAAGACAGTTGCATGTATTTGCTTTTATTTCTAGCATAATGTTTACTATTCTAATCAGAACATTCTGTAATCTCGTCTAAATGTTTTATTATTAATTGCTACACCCCCCACCCCACCCTAATAATTATCCTCTGGAGAGGTAAACAATTCAACACAAGTTACTTTAGCTGAAGCCATGAATATGCATTATTTATTTATTTAGGTAAACAGTAATTAAGAAAAATCACCCAGACTGTCTTCTCTTTGAAATGAACACTATTTCACCAGCCTTGCCATGGGAATTGCAAGTCCCTTAAACACATATATCACTTTGTCCTCCTCCGCTGTGATTTTCATTTGAGAGCCTCAGAACACGTAACAGCAGCCAGGGAAACAGCCCCTACGTTATCTAAGGCCACACAGTGCGTCCAGAGCATCCAGACTCGCTCTCAAGGACGAGCAGTAGGTGCCCAGATGCTGGCAGAGTAGAAAGAAGCAACATTTGAGATGCAGAATGAGAACCAGAATGCAAATACTGGCTCCGTACTTACAATGGTATAAGCACAGCTCTCCCTTCTTCATGCTCTCATGCTCTTGGGATATCCATAACCCAATACACTGATTTTTAATGTTTTTTTTTTTGTTTTTTTTTTTTTTCAGCAAGGCAACCTGTATTAACACCACAATGCTGACAGTGACCCCTCTGCGCTGTCTGTGGGGAGGTACAGAGGGGTATGTCCTGGAAAACTGAGGGGCTGGCAGCACCGCTGCCTCTCAGTGCTAATGGGGTGAGTATTCAGCACCAAAATGCAACCAGCTGTGCAGAAGACAGGGCAGCATTTGACTGATGGAAACATTTCGATTTATTCATGTTGGAGAAGGGAGATACCCCCGTATGCTGCATATATAACTTATGCATTAGGCAATAAGAAGCTGAGTTGCTCCATCCAATTCCACTAGTGTGGATTTCTTCCTTAATAACACATGGCCTCAAATATTCCAACATCCTGTCCTACCTAATACTTCTACCAACTTATACTGAATGCCGTGACAGAATCAGACAGCACTACAGGCAATGAAACCATTCACGGGGAACTCATAGTTTTAAACCAAAAAATAGACATGTCAGGCAGTCCTGACATGGTTGATCATACAGCCTAAGGATCCTGATGGCAGACACTACAAGAAAGGAATCAAAATGTCTCCCAAAGACAAAGGGATTTTCGCATATCTAAAATTAATAAGTAAATAGATAAAACTGCGGTCTGGGCTTTGTTTCAGTTTTCAGAGCTAATTTCCGGCCACCGTTCAGAGAAATGCTTTGCATTTCAATTTCTGAGTCACCCACTTTAACAAGTGCACTTGCTGGAATTACTAAGCACGGGATCTGATCAAAATATTTTGCTTTCTGAATCAAAGTTCTTTTCAATTTTATTGATGTGCACGGATCTATGAACGTAATGTGGTGACTGACAACCTGGCTGTGTGTGGCTACGGTCCTGGTGTACGATGCGATCGGTCAGGGAAGCCCTCTCCCAGCGGGCGACCGACATCCCAGCGAGGCACGGGGACGCGTCCTCCGCTCCGCACGAACACTCAGCACACGTTGACGCTGGTCTCTGGGATTGTGATCACAAAATGACACACGCTTCCAGAAACATGTTTGAACATCAGGTATGAATGAAAATCATTCCTGAAAAGAATCTGTTATGAAACCGAAAATCGGAGACCGCTGCAGTGTTGTGCCTAAGTTGAGTCATCAGTTCCCTTTATAGCCTAATAATTGACACTGCCTTGATCAGAATGACTGATCCGAATGTTGCTTTGTGTTTGTGTTTTTTTTGTTGTTGTTTTCTTTTTTTTTTTTTTTAATAGATTTCCTATGTAAACAAGCTGCCTGTCATCTTGCAGAAGTGTTTACGTTTGCCAGATCACGGGAAACATCTGTCAAAAACAGATTTCACTCTCTCCAGTCAACTCGGTACAGTCTGAAACAGACTGTACTACAAAGAAACCAAAAACAGGTCTTGTTACGGAAAGAATACGCTGCCAACTCTCAGTGGAAGCACCAATTTTACTGCATTTTCTTGGCATTAAATGCTGCGAAGATGATTAGAATAGTTCCTTCCTTTCCCTGTGGGATTTCTCCCCCAAAAGAAAGTCCTGGGAATTTAAGAGCTTCTCTTTTCCCCTCTCCCTGCACTTTTCTGAAATGTGGTATCTTATAGGAAGAGACAGATATGAGAAGAATCAAGGTGCAATGAAGTTTCAGACACGGGTACTTGGATAACAGGGTGATTCCCCTTCTGATGCTTCCAGCAAACAAACACTCTCGTGTGTCTGCATTCCTCAGATCACACCTCCCCAAAATAGTCCATTAATTATTATTTATTTTTGCATCTTCTAAACAGGCAAAGATCAAGTGAGACCGCAACTGCCTCTAGTGGTGTTTTCTAAAGAAAAGGTGACATAAAACTGGGTGGTTGCTTCTACCAGGATACGGATGATGCTAGACAGCCATACTGTGTGTCACTGCCATTTAATCTGCCCTGGAACAGCAAAATCATCAGAAACAACAACAACAAAAAACAACAAAGAAACCAACTGGAGAAACAGGCGTGAGATTTCAAAAAAACCAAACAAACTAACAAACAAAACAAAACACAGGATTAGGCTACACCATCAGCATGAAAATGGAGAAGAAACAACTGGGGCAGGAGCATGAGGCTCACTGGGTACCAATCAGGTGTTACGTCTGCAACTAAACACAGACCCCTGTTAAATGGACCAGTAATTTTAGATTATGGGGACTGCTTTATTTGAAAAAATTAACAGCAGACGCATGATCTTATTAGAAATATATCCTTGGATAGGTGATAAATGAATGGCCATGTCTATATTAGCCTCTGTAGACTGAAACCACCAGTTCTATGGAGCTGACATGATGCCCAATTTTTGTGCTTTGCCCCGCGGTAACTCCAGCCTGGTGCAGTAGACTGAGTGCCCAACAGCAGCTGGAACACATCAACAGCACTGCTAGAGCACAACTTTCCGCTTTTATCAGCTATAAAAGCTGATATGGGCCAGCCCAGTATCTCACGGATTACAGAGCATGCTACTGATTCTTAAAAACAAGGCATGGAAATGGGAGAACCTCAATATACTTTGGAGAAGATGGAGGGGGACCCACCTAAACAAAGAGTACTGAGAATAATACAATGGTGGATTTTAAAACAAGAAGATGGAAAAATGCAAAGTTGTGCTGGAGAAAAAATGATGAAACAAATTGGTAAAAAGGGAAAATAAAATGGTTGACTGGCTGGAGATGATGTTAGATTTTATTTCCCTAACTGTGGTATATAGTTGGACTTGAAACTAACAATATTTGCAAAATATTGTACTCTATCTCCTTTGAATGGGGCAGAAGTGTATTTAAATAGAAGTCTTGCTTTTCAATGACAAAATAATCTTAATGCAAGCAATTTACACAGCTCTTTTGAGCTAAGAAATTACTGCATAGCTACATTTATGAAACAAAACTATGAGAATACTAAACAAGACACAATATCAACTGTGATTTAGAAATGATGTCGATAAGCATATAGTTTTAGCCGTATTCAGTACAGAAATCAAGGAGTATCATCAACTTTGCAACATATTTGGAGAATCTCGTATTCTTCTGAACAACACTTTCACCTGCATCAGCTACTTCAGAAAGAAATAGAAACACACACTCCCAAAACGTGAGGAGACATACTATATTGGCAAGATTTGAGAAGACTGCACTTAGCTAGCACTGTTTTTATCTGTCTGACCTAGAATTACACAAGCTTTCAACCACAACTTTTATCAACTCTTTGAAGTTTTATCATTCCAAGGTACAAGGGTGGCAATACTCGGAGGAAGCAGTGAAAGACTGAATGGGAATTAAAAGCACTTTGCACTCTCAAGCAAGCCAGGGAAAGAATCTTATTTAGCTTCAGGAGAGCACTGCCAATACTAACAAAACATTCGTCGTCTGGCACTACATGCCAGTAGGTAGCGTACAAACCTGCACTAGTGTTTTGACACAAGCTAAATGGGCAAAGTTTGAAGCGTCACTTGTATCTGCCATGGTAGCTTTTCAGTTCATTTTGCACCATCTCCTGAATGTCAGGGTGAAAAAAAAAAAAAGGCAGGGGGAGACAAGGCAAAACAGAAGTCAAAGCTTCAAAAAGAAAGGTAACTAAATTAGCAAATACCGTATGTTAAATATCTGTCTAGTTCTCTCTATCAGCTTAACTCAAACAGAAAACTTGGACACTACATTTATTTTTTTCTCCAGTTTCATGCCCTCTGAAAACGAAAGCTTAGTATCAGTATATTCACCATCCCAGTTAAATCTTATCACTCCAAGAAGCAGTATGAACCAACATGCGCTAATCCAGAATCAAAGCCAATTCCATAACCACTACACAGAATAATTCTTTTTGCAAGCTCCAAGCTCCCTTCTCTGCTCTTCAACTCTGGCTATGTCTGCTCCAGGGATCTTGGGCATGAGCCACACTCACAGCTCATTCCTGTAATGAAAATGTTCTCTGCTCCCAGCAACTATAACTTAACTTTGCCATGTAAAAGAGCCTCTCTTTCCAATTCTCATGGCTTTGGGAGATTTTTTTTTCTGACTCATATCACAAAGCCTGCCCATTCTGCCTTGATTATCTTGTTTTATTACTATCTGTAGCCCTGGCATTTGTTTGAAATTTTGTTAAAAATAGGCAGTTGCATAAAGAATGACTAGTACAGCAAATGCTGCACCAAGCGATGTTATATATTTTATTGCATACAAAGTTGGTATGCCAGAACCAACAATATCAATTATTTGGGTCTGAAAGCATATTTTTCCTCTCCTGCTTGCAACAGTGTAATCTTGGCAGAAATAACTGAGAAAAGCAGCATGGTGGTAGGTAAGAACTCCTAATAACATAAGATCATGATTGGATCAAGTGCTGTGCTTTGGGACACATCTCCGGGAAGAGAGAATAACAATGCTTGCGTTCTCAGCGTGTGACAAGGATACTTGGCATACTATCTGCTCGGCCATCATCCCAAATTACTAATTACCTGTGCCAGTGTCCTTGTTGCACTGAAAAAGTCTGCTTTTCCCTGAAGATCTGCAAGAGAAAAATTAAATCAAATGCTTTCCCATTTGTTCAGAGTGGCTAATGAAAAATTCATTAATGAATACTTGGGCAAAAAGGCTCTCTCTGCAATTATAGCACACGGTCATAAAAGCCAATGCATGATGGCTGGTGAATATTTCTCTGCAGAAATTGACCCAACAAAGCTTCCTACTTGGTAGTGAGAGGAAGTTCTGAATAAATATTTGTTTTCCCGTATTTATTTCTACACTGGGCGAGACAAGACAAAAGGATGTTTACATGCTGAACTCATTTCAGGTTTTGCTCTTTGTGCACAATTTGGTCTGTAAGGTTACAGGGCTTTTAATCTCACATACATTGTGGATTGTATGATCATCACCATCATAATGAAACCAGACAGAATTTACTTCCCGTTCCCCCACCCCGACACCGGGACGGCACGCTGAAATGAGAGAGTTAGTCATGTAAAACTGAGCTAAGAACGCTATGCAACATGTCAGCCACTTGGCTCCATCCCCGCCTGAAACGGTGCCACTGGACGCTGCTCCTGCCAACGCGCCACCAGGCTGAGCGGGTCAAGCAGCAGTGTAACCCAAACCAGAAAGATCAGAAGATGTGCAATTTAGCTTGTCTGCAGGAAAGACGGACGACAGTCCCTAGGTGTTTCTACAAGTCCTTTTGCTCTAGGCACAATCAGATTTTATTGAACCGTAATCCTAGATAAGTATACTGAATCTTACAGCTGAAGTCAATTACAGGGTGTTAAATGGCAGGCTTCCTGATTTGCAGGAGGGAAATCACTTCTTCGGTATAAGACCATATTAGTTCAGCAACTAGTTACTTGCCGCTTGGGCATGGTGTTGAAACAGCAGTGGACAACTAAGCATTTTGCCTTACTTTCAGGCACCAGTCTTCCCGAACTGCGAGCAGACCAAATTCCTGGGCTTACCATCTGGAGCACGACAGGCAGAGAGGGGACATCCAGTGACAGCACCACCACGTCTCAAACAGGGCCATGTTCTCTTGGGGTTGGGGACTCTGAGCTAACCAGTCTCAGAAGAGACAAGACATCACTTTTCCTGTAATTGAAGATCCTCGCACTCAGAGGCTTAGGTTAGATGCAGCAGCCAACCCTGAGCTGGTTCTTTATTCATCTAAAATGGGAGTGTCTCAACCAAAATCAACAGGGTTGTTCATGGGTCTCTCCACAAGACAGGGAAAACTAGGTGCAGTGAAATGGTGAGGAAAACAAACAGGAAAGCAACTTGACGACAGCTGAAGACGATGCAACTTGCCCAAGACAAAGACTGACTGCCATTCCGGAGTAAGGAACAAGTGGAGAAGGGAGGACCTGGGAGATGGAGGAGGGAAGAGCACACCTTGTGCCACTTCTGCATCCTACCTGATGCAAGTCATGACAGGGAAGAAACTTCTCGTGAAAGGACCAGGATAGAGAAAACTGGTGGCAGAAAGACGTCTGGGTGAGTATGGGTCTGACAGGAAGGCAGGGGAGATGTTTCTGTGGCCACAGAAAGACTGAAATATAGCAGGGATGGGAGGACAACGCAGGTCCCAGTGAGGAGGAGGATCTCTTATTAGCCCTGGCCACTCGGAGAAAGGTGAGGATCAGGTCAAAGGAAGCTTTAAGAAAACAGGGCCAAATAAAAAAAAAATGGGAAGGCAGTAAGAGGGTGGGAGCACAGGAAACAGAAAGAGCTGTTGTAGCAGAAGTAAAGAGAAAACAAAAAGTGAACATGGTCTGAATGTGAACCTATGTGTACTTTCAAGATCTCATCAATGGCTGGAAAAGAGCATTAGTAAGTGGAGAAGAAAAACAGCGTACAGGGCTCCACGCCCTCTTCCCAGAGAAATAATTCCTGTAAATGCTGAGAAAAGTTTAACTATCAACCCACAAGAGATAAAAAGGACACATCAAAAGGCATGTGACTTGTCATTTCTGATTCCTTACTCAGAATTAGTATCGGCACCATGTGAGATTCATATCAAAATCTCTTAAATGAATATTGCCTATCAGGGGCTGAGTGGAGGAGCAGAGGGACTGAAGGCCAAACGTAGTGCTGGGCTCATGGGACACCCTCAGCAGGTACAACGTACACCTTGCAAGGTGGCCAAGAAGGTGATGGCCAGCTCCCTTGTACTGCCTTCATCAACTGAGTAGTGTCACCTCTGGTAACCTCCTGAACAGGCTCAAGTGTTCTCCAGTTTCTTTCTTACACACAACCATATTTAAATGTCAAGAGATCTCTGTGTAATTCAGGAGATGACAGAAGCTGCGTTTATGATCCAGTTGGGTTTGTGTGGGTCGTGTGTGTCAAGTAGATAGGAATGACTCAAACTATGAAGAGGCAGACCGTGAGGAGAAAGGCGAGAGACAGGGAATATTCCAACTGCCTGCCGCTGCACAGGGAGAGCCAAACTACATGAGAAACAGATCTGAAAGACCCAAAAAAGGGGAAAAAAAAGCAAACAACACCTTCCTAGATCTGGAAATCAATTTCTCTACTCCTAAACAAACGAAATGCAAAAAGCATGGGTAGTTCTTCTCTGTGAGGAAGCTCATCCCACTCACGCAAGTCCCCAGGCTGGCTCTCCCCATTGCAACATCCACGTCTTTCAGAAGCACCAGTAGGCTTCACCTTCCTGACACACCTCTGGAAGGGAGGAGGATGATCTCTGTTTTAAAAATGAGGAAGTTGGTCATGGGGCAGATGAAGGAGGTTGCCTGAGAACACACAGGAAACCTGTGACTGAGGCGGGGAACTGAACCCAGACCATGAGTTCCAGTTGGGTGCCCCGTCCAAGCTGGGTGGCCAACAGACCACCTTTTCTACCAGGGCTTTGAAATTTAAGTTTGGTGTGTTTTTTAATTAATGTGTTTTTTTCATTTGTCTAGCCACTACGTTTCATTTCACTCACACTTCTGCTTTGTGGAAGCTTTTTATTCTGCTTCTTTTTATTTTGGCTTTAAAAAACCCACAAGTGAACATTAAACAGAATTTAACCTTCACTATTTGGTTTTCTCCCCTACCAACATCGGCCTCTCTCTAGGTCTCAGCATTCAGTGTCCTTTGTTTGTGCACTCTGTGCTCATAATTATGGCTTGATCAAAATGTATCAGTGATTTTCAAAAGGAGGTTTCTTATTCACAGTTTCAAAGAATTACAGCAAATGCGTACTGGGAACAGCAGTGTTGTGAGGCAACAGCCCAGACCTGGTGGGAAAACCAGAGCAAGGAGATGCACAAAAAAGGTAAGTTCCCAAGTAAATGCTCCAATGCTGCTAGGAGTTACATCAAAATGAGCAATCAGCTGAAGAAAAGCTACCAGTAAGCCAACGCATGAGACTGCCTAGAATGTTTTAACTGTTAGGCTAATGAATCACTGTGTACATGTGAGCAGTGTACTTACAGTCAGGGTACTGCAGCTAACTAGTCTCTCTGATGGGTGAGAACAGTGTCTCTTCCATTGTCATCGTGACCTATTGTTTAATTGATATTTGAAAACCTCTAAAGATCTTCTAGTGAAAGGCACATAACATACATTTCTAAGACAAAATTCAGTGGTATTATAGTATTTGCAACAAGTCAAACCCTTATTTCATGAAATAATTCACACTGGGTGAAACACAAGAAGTTTCAAGATATGGAGAAGAAAAAAATATCAAATTTCCACTTGTGTGTAATAACCCACATAGTAAGAAAGAAAAAAAGACGACAGACATTTGTGAGAAAATGCTGCAAAACCATGAACTTTCAAAAGTGCCCAGAATGCTATTTTCACCTCATGTGGATGCAGCCCAAACTATCTACAACTAACCAAGGTGCATCAGAAGAATGTCATCATTCCACTTCCACCACAGAGTGTCATTACCTTTTGCCCATTATGCGCCCAAGGCTGACAAGCCCTACAAAATAACCTAAGACTTTTATGCTTAAAGCAGCTGAGCAGCTGCAAAAATAACCCTCTAAAAATATTTAATACTTAGTCCTACTCAGCAGCTGGAAAAACAATTACTGATTGAAAAATTCAGTGCTTGATATTACTTAATAGATGGGGAAAAACTATTTCTGAATCATAATTAACATTTTTTTAACTATTTAAAAGCATGCATCTGCTGTTTGAGGCTTCACAGAGAGACAATACATGGCCTTCTGGCACCATTAAACAGACTAAAGTGGTTGAATTTGAAGGACATGAGGCAGAAAGCCACAGTGGAGTAGGGAATCCTTCAGTGACCTGGTATAACTGAGACTGCACAACTACCTCAGTAGCATGCGCCCTGGGACACCAGGTCTGAACCCGGTCTATGAAGCAAGCAGCGACTACCTCAGGGTAAATTAAATAAACGCACAGCTTCAGCTCCTGGTGCCACAGGGATTCAAACACCGTGACACACGATGAAAGAAAATACAGTGATAACAGCAATAAAATGAGGCTACCCTCAAAATGGCCACGCCACTGACAGACAGCTCTAGGGCAGTGCCTCCCCAGGGCCTGGTCGCAGCGGGACTTCCTGCTGGGAAGTGCCGTGCCACCATGTCGGAGAAGACCAGAAGCTCTTGTGACACCCAGAGGTGCCACCCAGAGGTGACACCTGCCTCCCCTGCTGGAAACACCACCAGCTTGGGTTGGGGCTTACATTCCAGAAGCAGACAGACCACGTACAGGCAGAATGCCAGCCAAAACCAAACTTTCTGTCTTCTAAATTTCTACAGAATTTTCCCCAAGCAACTCCCTGACTAACTGTCCACTAGGCACAGTAGAGGTGTCCCACCACTAGCAGCAACCATGCCCTTTCTAACTCTTGTTCACGTCCACCCATGTTGAATCAAGCCAAGCAGTGGCCCGGTAGGAATTGATGATGAAATGGCAGTCAGGGTACCTGGCAGAACTGAGTCAAGGATTTTTGTCATGCACAACCTCACCTGGAGAGTGATCCAGGTGTGCCAGCTGACTACGGTGAACAGAAATCCAGAAACAAACCTATTCCAAAAAAAGCTCTCAATTGCTTTACCATTCGGTTTCAAGGACTCAATGTTGGAATTAGCACTTTTTTTTTTTTCATTTTAAACAGGTTTATGTAAAGCAAATGTAACCTGTAGGGAATATTTTCCAAGGTGCTAAGCAGTTTGAGCAACCTGTATAATGTCCTTAACTGTAAGTGACTTGAGCCCTGAATCATTAATGTTCCTGCCCTTTTTCTCTGAAGTGCCTGTACTATCAGAGGCCATTTCAAGGGAAGTACACCTAAGTCATAAATACCTCTCATATCATGATAACCTGCATCATCAGCAGCAGAAAAACAAAGGCAATATAAAAAGAAATAAAATAGGTGTAAAATTTCATGTCACAAACACACCTAAATGGATTATACTTTCAAAAGTAACTGTATAAAAGGGCACGATGAGGTTTTCTTGTGTACTTCTTGAAGTTTTCTAGGATGATGTTACTAACTTTAAGAGTAAATGTGTTCTCAATGACATGCAGATGCACTCAATGCAAACGGCTTTTAATCTGAAATTGGGTCTTTTCATTGACATATGGTCATCACTGAGACAGACAGATGACCAAATTCACTGCCATTCACAGTACACTGAGGTTCCCTACCCATACCCACAGCATGTTGGTAGACACAACCCAGTGCTCTTTTCAGATCAGTAAGGGCACCTATCCATGACGTATCTTGAATTCAGGTAGGCAGATCACAGTTTATGCCCCAAAGCTAAAATGCTGAAGCACACAAATGCGGGCAGGGTTGAACACTAAAAAAACCATGTATGCCACAGAGTGAAATACTGCACTGGCAAATGACAAAATAGATCAATATGTACTTTGCCAGATTTGTTTCTAGACTTACAAGTAGCTGTCTATTCTTGGAAATGTTTAGGTACTGTGCTGTGGAGTTTTAAAGCAAGTCACCAAAAAGCCTTTAAAGGATTTTCGATAAATGCTTCAGGCATGGCAGTCTGAAGCTCATGTTCTCATGGGCACTGCTACTGTCTAGTAGATATTAGTAAAATTATGAAATTATAAGCAACAGTCAAAACATCCAGAAAATGCCCCCAAAATAAAGAAACCATTCTATGCTGCTTTTGCAAAAATACTTACTTACAACACAGTTCTGGAAGTGATTTCCAAGCAAGCCAACTGCTGCTTTAGACAGTTTACTGGATGGTGTGGCTCAGCTCTTTCATACAAGAAGCACCTACAGTTATATCTGGAAAAGGAAATAAAACCAAAATTCTTTGTGAGCAAATACGCAAATAAAGTCGTTTTTCTTTCTAAAACCATAATCAGGTTAAAACCAGCTTTAGCAGGACTATATGAAATTCTCATGCCAAGCTTCAAGTGTGTTGTCCATTTACAGGAACAAGCACCAAAGCACAGTCAAAGCCGACCTAGGAGGCTGGAGCTGAGAGCAACCATGCTTTGAGAACAAAAACATGCTGAACGTATCAAAGCAGTGAACAACCTGGCGCAGCTGTTTTTCTCATCTAGTTCTACTTGAAGCATTCTCAGGAAACGCAAAATGAAATACTGGCGTTAGTGTCAAAAACCTAGGTGATTTCAGCAGGGCCAAGAACTCCAGGCACCAACTTCTTTTTCTCTCTTGAGTGGGTGTTCACTTGTAAGTTTTAGACATGTTAGCAATTCAATGACTGAACGAATTAATGTTCAACTTAACAGTCATTGTTAGGCTGGGAGGTTATTACTGCTTGTTCTGTTACAGTGACAGATTAAAATAGGTTTGTATCTGAAAAGTTGTTTTCCACAATACATATTCCCTGACTTTTCGTACCAAATCATTTTCTTCCATCACGTCAACTCCTATTGTGTGAACCATCACTGCGAACTCTGCCACAACGGCTGGGATGGGCAAGGAGAAACAGCACGGCGACAGCCAAGGAAGAGATGGAGCTCAGCCCCTGTTACTTCTCTTTGGGCTGCCATCTTTTTTCCAAGTATTTTATGTCGCTTATACGAGACTTCTTGGCAAAGGAGCACACTCACATTTTCAGGCCACGTTCTACTTTTAAAGCAAGCAAACAAAAGCAAAACCCAAAAGCAAAGAAAGGGCTTGACTTTATCCAGCCACCTAGAGAACAGAGAAACCTGTTCACTATCAGGCACTATTTCCATGCACAGGATGGAAAGCTGTGACTTCCCAGACCACAGACTGGAAGGCAGGTTCTTATCAGTGGAAAAAGCAAGCACCAAATTTCAACGTTGAGCTGACTGGTATGGAAGAAGAAAAAAATACCACTACATGTCTAATTTTTGCAGACTCAGATCCATTTTGTACTAGTAAATGAGTTTTCATCCTTCCCTCCTTCATTTTTTTTTTTCTTTCAGGGTAGATAGCAAGCTGCTGACAACTCACACTGTACTAAGAGCTGTTCACACCGCACAAAGTGTTTACCACTCACAACTGATGCTAAAAATTAATTTACAGCACCACTACAGAAAGCTTTGACAAATTGTCATGTGTTGACACAGTCATAAGTTGTTGGTTAAAAAAAGTAACACTTCCCTCTTCTGCCACCTCATGTTTGAGATCAGGGATGGGCACATTATGCAAAGTTTGAGGGTTTGTAAGCTTCACAAATGTTTGGGCTTCACAAAACAAGCTAGGTTGTGAAACTTTTTTCTCTTACAGTTAGGCGTGTGTTTATTGCTAAAAAGACTCTAGTAAGAAAAAAATATCCTTTCTCATCTACCAAGATCTGTGTGTTGTGCAAAACCAGGAGAAAAGGCTGTAAAATAAATAACCCTGCACGACAGTTGTTCTTCCCATGTGAACGATAAGATCAGACCCGTGACAAATACCCAGCTACTCAGAGCTGCAGACACCACCCACCTACTGTAGAAAGGAAAAAAAAATATAGCTGCAAGTAAGAGTTTTAATTGTTCTCAGCTGTCACACAATGTTATCTTAAGTGAACGCATTTATTTCTCAATTCTTCTGTATTGCTCTATAAGAAAAAAAAAAAGCAGTGGTGTTCATCAGACGAGGTCCAATTCGATTTCCGTGTACTCAAGATAGTAACCATTAGTCAGCACTTGTGCCCGCGGCAGCTCTTAAATTTAAACTCCTCCTTTTCTTGGTCAGGGCAGGCTAAATAATCTGTCTTGTTTACACAGTAGAATTGGTAATGGACACAAAGGCAGTTTTGGCTGAAAGGAGAAGTGTTTCAATAGTACCGTGCTAACTTAAAATGTTAGCCGCACCCTGGACTAAATCATGGCTCAGAAACAAGGCTAAGGCTGGGAAGAACCAAAGCAACAGGAGATGAGCCAGGCATCCACTTGGTCAAGGTAAAATGACCCGAAGTTATCTTCATCTTTCTTTTCTCCTAAAGTTTATCTTTAAGCTGCCCAGCACTTGTGCAGAGCCATCCATGTGAACTGGGGACTTTCGTCCAGCAGCCAAGCCAAGCCGATGTACTCCGACGTCAGTAATGAGCAGGACATGAAGACTGCCAGTGCAAGAGAGAAGAAAGGGAGATAAGCTGGGCCCCACATCAGGCAGGAGTTGGAACACTAGAAATAGTTCAGGGCAGCACGACAGCACAGAGAAAGAACCATTCTCAGCCAAGTGGGCTTCATGAGGAGCACTGAAGAGCCACTTTTTCCACTACCCATCCATCCTTCCAACACTGATAGCTCTCATTAAACTCCACCACCTTCTGGAGCACACACTGCACAAGAAGGCGAAGGAAATTCATTCAGGAAATTAACTTTGCAATACAAGGAATTCATTTTCTCTCCCCCCCTCCCCAACATTCATACAAAGAGGAGATGCTTTGAGTGGTTCCTGACACCCGAAGGGAGGCAACTTTACACCTTCGCAGAGGTGATCCACTCACCCTAGCCTGTGCCTGCAGCAGTGCAAGCAGATGCCTGTAATTTCTCTACAAAACCTGAGGTACGTAATCTCAACCAAAAGGAGCTCCTGCAAAACATTAAGCGGATGAAATTTCATACAGACTCCTCGCTTGCTCACACCTCACACACCTTCTCTGAACTTTTTTTTTCTGCTAAAACGTAGAAATCTCACACCGCACTATTCGACTGGCTTTATTGCCACTGAAACAGATACAGTGTGAACTTGCTTTTGAGACCTTGATTTCATGTTAGCAGTGGACTAACACAGAGATATTTGCACAACACGCATGTAGAAAACTGGTAGCTCCCCATAGACCTACTCGGGCTAGCAGAAGAGCAGCACATGTCCCGGTACAAAATTTCTGTATGACCTGAGATGTTACTCTGAAAAACGACACATTACTCTCTGGTACATCTAATGGAAGCAGAGACATTTACGTCATTACACTCAGGATGGACATTATCTTGTGCTGCTGATTGGAATGATATCATCCATGATTAATTAGCTTAGATTGATGTACATTTAGAAAAGCAATCAAGAGGCACCTCCTGTCCCCCATCGATAAAATCTTGCAAAATCTCATGCAGGAGTACATGCCTGTTCAAACCAAGGCAGGGCCAGTGCAAGAAAATCAAGAAGGGTTCAGCAACTGGGCAATGCAGACGGGGACACTCCTGTGGCCTCCCTAATCCACACCTCTGTGCTGCCCTTCAGGTTTTGGCACACGGAGGATGGATGGCAGTGTCTTGGCCAGTCTACAACCCACTGCTGTTTGCAAGGTGTTAGAAGAAAGCCACACGATTTCAAAAGTAGAAGGGAACATATGAATCTGTCCTGCTCTCTTGATGATTAACAGTTGGACTTGATGATCTTAGAGGTCTTTTCCAACCTAAATGATTCTATGACTTCTATGACTCTGTGATGCACAAATGTTGCCGAAGGGGTAAAGTACAATAAATAAACTGAGAAATTAGTTGTATTGGCACTGCCTGCATGTGATGCAGACTGCATGACACAACATCTCTGCCTAGAAAGAAAAAAAAAGGATAGGTGCAGCTGTGTTATTCCCTGGGCACCACTGTTCCAGCCAGCGAGGACAACGCTGGGGTTTAAGACAGCCCCTCCTCTCCCAAAGCAAGAGATGTCAGTGACTACGACGTGGGTAATTTTCCTGTCTCCGCTCTGCACCCGTCTGTACATCGCTGCAAAGGTCACCGCGTCATATCTGTTACACCGAGGTCTGCCGCCCACCAGCAGACAGGGAAGCAGCTTATCTGGGCAGCCTGGCAGGACCTCCTGCAAGCACTTGGGTGAAGGGGAAAAAACCGTGCAGCTTTCTACTGTGTGGGGGCTTCAAAAATAGCTCCAGTTCTTAAGAAGGGACTGAGATGCTCAAATTACCTCGAACTGAAAGGATCTCAACCTACACCAGCTCTGCTCAGCAAAGCCCAAAGACATCATTCCCTTTCTGACTCTCCCTCCCTGGCGCGGGAGAGCGAGCTCTGGGAAGTGATAGCTCTGTTAGCATGAAATGGTGGGGAAAAGGATCAGATCTTCATTCGTGCCTCTCTGGAGCACACCTTAAGCTTCCAGACCTCTCAAGCAGAAGGAACCTGGTGGCTCTGTGAAGAGTTTAATCACGGGAAAGCCAGCATCCACGTTTCCCCTTTTGTGGGCTCCATCAAAAAGGCAAGCACCCCTCAAAGGCAGTGGGAACTGTCTGCCCCCTGCACAGAAATGTACTCAGACACATGCACACGGGCCTCCCTCTGCTCTCCCTCTCATTTTAAGTCTTTTTCTAACTGCATACATTACTGTATTTTTTCACAACTTTCTTAGCATTACATCTGTTGTATGCTGCGTAACAATCAATGCCAGCATTATCTATAGCATTAGCAAAGAAGCAAAACATGTAATTCATTGAAATAGGACTCTCTTCTTCCCCAACTTCTCATAGCCATTTTTGGCTATGTTAAATAAATCCATCTGCTTTCTTGCTTGACTTGTATCTACTGTGATCAAACCTTTACCAAAGCTAGAAGCATTTTGTTTCTAACGAATATATTCCCATGGCTGCTCCCAAGTCAAGTCTCTACTTCTGGCTTAGACAATGTCATACAACTTTTATTGTAATTCAATGCTTACAAACAAATGAACTTTAAAATTCAGTTAAATGACAACACACAGCTGAGGGACTCTGGAGGCTTAGCTATCTCAGGAGCAAAAATCACTCTTTGTACTGCTTTTGTAGAACTGACAGTAGGATTCTCTGGATGTCTCTGAGCCACCTCATGCCAGGAAAATAACTAGATAACAAAGAAAATCTAGAGATACCAAGTTTTATGAGACCTTTAGCAAAAGTGTTTAAATCAGAGCATTCTGGTTAGCACATACTGAAATCCTCAGATCTACATCACGTGGTGCCGCCTTGCATGTGCAGCCAGGTTATGAGCCAAGAGAAAGAACCAACTCCAGAGATCAGAGATTGGTCTCACCTGCCAAAATACAGCACTGCAGCTGGAAGCTTTTCCTGACCTTTCCATCCCCAGTGACTTCCACAGGAGAAAACACTGCAGGAAAGGTACCAAAGAAGTTAACTAGTAGCATATGATTCATCTTCTATCCCTGCTGATAATGACAACTCAATGAAAAGAAGAACATAAGCCCCACGTCCTCTCAGGTGTGCTCAAGGAGCAAAGTGGTCGGATGCTGCAGGGAAAACCTTTGGCACTTACCCCCAAATTACAAAAGAATCCCAATTTCAGGAGTTGCTGGCCTGCAGTGAGGACATGTTCAACGCACTGTCCGACCAGCAACGCAGCCGCTCATGTTGGTGACACAAATGTTGAAGAGGCATGTGGGTATATGTGAAAGTTTCACTCAATCCTAAATTGGTCCAGTTCCTGTCTTCCCAATGGCTTCCCTCACCATTAGAAATGCTTTGGTTTGGATTTTAGTCAAGTCTGGTTCACAGTGCTCAAATTCAGCTGTTGAAAAAAAAACCCTGCTGGAACGCCTTACTCATTACGCAGCCTTGCAAAAATTATTAGCTATGTTACAAGGCATTTCCCTTTGGGGACCAGAAAGGGTGAAGAAAGGGGATGGAGAGTGACAGTCTGTGGTTTCTAATGCAGCAGCAAGAAAATAAATAAGTAAGAGGAATACAGGATATAATGTGTTTACATTTGTCAAAACAAGTTTCCTGGAGACAGTGAGGGTTCATGCTGCTGAGCTGTCACTTCTGCTAGAAACTGCTGCCTCATGCTATCGGGAGGTCAGTCACTGACCTACTTTCTGATAGAACTGAATTAATTTGCTACTTCTGTACACAAACCTTTTTTTTTTTTTTTTTAAAGGGATACTCAACAAATTCTTTAGAAGTTGCTTTTTAAACCAACTTGGAGCTTCACCTAATGGCGTGCAAGGACATTATGCTCCCTGGCATAGGGCCCACTATGCTCGGTCTGCTTATTCTTTTGGAAAAATCCATACAGAATATTTTTAATGAGTTGACACAACAAATAATGTCTGTCCTTTTTGAACTCTTACACTACACTAACACTCAAATACTTGCGATATAACCTATTACAGACAATAACGGAGGACAGCACTCAAATAAAAAAAAAAACCTCCAGGCTGCTCCTGAAATAGATGCCTCCTTCAACAGGATTAGCTCCCCAAATAGACAGATGGATGACATGGCATATTTATAGGATTAAAACACAAAGTTATTAATAGGAAACAAAATGAGTAGGCGAAACTTATAAACTAAATACCTGTTGATCCGATCATCCCCTGCACAGAGCCACACAACAAACATCTGCACTCACCGGGAGACAGTGGTCCGTCAGGAGCTCTTATGCTACAGCATTATACTCAGAAAGTGAAGTGGCAGAAGTAGGAGCAAAAGAGGTGGCATCTACCTGCACGTTTTGCTTAACGGCTACATGGACACAGATCTAATGGCATTACACTAACCCCGTCATTAAAATAAAACCACAGCTGAGCCAAATCCTTGGACTATCAAAACACCAGAAATCATCTCTTGAAATCATCCTTAGCCATGATATAATAGAAAACTTCACAGCTTGTGTGGACGTGTCTTTCTAGCTCTCACATGGGTAACAGCACTGCTGTTCAGAAAGAGAAAAGCAGTGTGTTGCTCAGTGAAGGCCGGGCCACTCTGCATTGAGGTTATTTGGAAGATGAGGCCCCATCCACTAACACCTGCATCAGGCCTCTCAGGCAACCTGTTCTCATACTTTGGCTCCATCTTCCACCTGCAATGTGACGATAAGGATCTCCTCCAAATGCTTGGCTTGGTTAGTGCTGAGACACTGGGGTAGAGACTTGCACTTTACATTTCCCCAGGGTCCAATATAACAATAAGGGAGGTAGTACTGACTACCAGACAATTGCTAGTATCAAAACAGATTTATGATCACTCAAGTTCTTGGACTTGATGAGGCTGATGTTGCCAAAGATAACTATGCTAAAACTAGCACTTCCAACTGCAAGTGCATTTCTGTCAACCTTTTTAGCTTTCATCTCTGCATATTTACAAGCCCCAAATCTGAAGTTCAAATAAATCCAATAATTCACTCAAACCCACCAGGATTTGAAAACATTAGGGAAGTGTCAAGATGTCATCGAGCTTGTTCTGCGGAAAAGAGTACTTTATAGTTTCAGAAAGAAATAGACAAGGGAGCTATTTAACGAGATGGTGGCATATTGAAACATGGATAGATAAGTAATTAATAGCTACCTTCTCTAAGTGAAAACTCTTCTGAGTGAAAAATCAGTTTATATGAAAAACTACAAGTCAATTGCTGCCATTTTGGGTGGATAAGAACTGTCACACGTTAGCATCTCCATTACCATGAAGAGTTTTACTCCTCTGAAGCAACTCACTAAGCTCTTCACATAAAACAGCAAGTGGGAAGGCAAGGAACTAACAGAAGGAGATACCAAAGAAATGTCGAAGTTCACAACTATAATTCTAAGGAAAAATGTTGTAAGAAATCCATGAAAGTGGAGGAGATTCTCCCACAACAAGTTAAAGCTAAGGCAACAGATTCATTTTAGTCCCTCGGTGAAAGAGCAATTGCATGACTGTATAGACACCATCACTGGGATTCAGAACATTGGCCAAATAACTTCTATAGGTTGGTACCTCAAAACATTTTCCTATTAAAAGGTCCAATATTTGACTAGGATGTCATTTGATTCACAACCCTCTTCATCTTCATGTGTGGGTTTCTTTACCAAATTTCTATACAGATTCCAGTTGAACGCATGGCACCATAAAATAAACAAAAGGGGAGAGAGGAAAAATAGTCATGCTCCAAGAAATAGGAAGTATAAATTCATTAATTAAGCATTTAATTCTTTTTTATCTCTCATGTCTGCCTCCACAGTTTAAAGTCTCTCTCGGCAATCAACCAATTTTGGGATTCACTGCTGTCATGCAAATCATGGCAGTACTTTAGCTAAAAAGGCACTGTCAAACATAATGAAGTTTTCCTTCAGATTGTACCTACACTGGTGCTGCACACAGCATACACACGACTTCGGAGAACTACCTGGTGAGGTGGGACATTGGGCTTTACCCACACGAGCTCACAAAGACTGCAACTTGTCTGAAGTGGCAAGGGCACAACCGTTTCATGTAGGTCGTTGGGACCACATGCCCTAGAAACCATCCTGTAGTGTCATTTATTATGTTACCATTTATTATGTTACCATTAGCACCCAGTCAGCTTTGAAACATATTTGAGAATTTTCAGTCATTTTCTTGCATTTTTTTTTCAAACTTGCAACCACAAGTCCATCTGCATACACTTCAAAGACATACTATAAATATGGAAAAATTTTCCAGCACTTCCCTACTACGGCTCAACCTACTTGCTGAACCAGGTACCCCATTCTCTGTCCCTCAACCAGGGCTGCTGTGCGCCAAGCCCAGGAAGGACAGGCCTGAGGGATGCCAAATTGGGCACATCTCTCTATCTGGTGTTTTAACACCTTGTTTTCACACTGGTCCTACTGCAATTGGTGTTGCAGTAGGCCAAGGATAAATGAAGTAGTCCAGTACACTCGAGGAGCATTTATTATAAGGCTTTGCAATATATATAATGATAGGAATCTGCTGACTCAGGTGAAGGTGGTGCTGATGTCCTCACTATAAACTCCATTTACAATGCACATTTGGCTGCTTCCCTTGACTTCATAGAATCACAGAATGGTTTGGGTTGGAAGGGACCTTACAGACCAACCAGTTCCAAGCCCCCTGCCACGGGCGGGGACACCTCCCACCAGACCAGGTTGCTCAGAGCCCCATCCAACCTGGCCTTGAGCACTTCCAGGGATGGGGCTGGAACTTCTTACTGCTTTACCCATCCCCAGAAAGCTGTGGCCCGGTGGCCAACACTCCTGCTGAGCGAAGGAGGCCGCAGGCTCTGTGGGCATTGGCTGTCGCCCCACGTTGAGGCAGCACGGCCCACTCGGCCTCTGGGCATCGCTGCAACACAAAGGGCGATAACCCAAATGGCAAAGGGCAAACACACAGTCCTGGAACAACGGCATGCTTTAGGCTGAACACCTGGTGGCCCACAGCTCGAAATAGAAATTTGTGTGACAAAAACTGCATGACATGAAAGTCTGAAGCAAAAAGAAACCCAGCAAGCTGTGCTGCTCAGAATCTCATTTTCCAACCCCGGTGAAGTCCAAGCAGCTCAAACAAGGATCTGTAACATCGCTCTATGAGTAAAAGCTATTTTAAACTGATTTTGACAGCTACCAAAAGCTGTAACCAGGATGCCTTCCCGCATTTTTCTGAAAGTGACTGCTGGCCAGCAGCATGTCGGGACAGCCGCCGGCTCTGCCAGCGAGGTGCCAACGCCTCCTCCACCACCCAGACAACGTGCATGGGGTTCCTGCGGCCCAGAGCCTGTCCACACAGCTCCTGGGACAGAGGAAGGGTATCACCTATAAAACCTAGACTCTTCCAAGTTTGAGAAGTTCCCCTTCCTTAAAACGAGTGTTAGACAGAGAATACCTACTAATGAGCTGTAAAGTCCTTTCTTATAGGCGCTTGCTTGAGGTGACCCCCCATAACTCATCCACTTTGTCACTTCAACTTTCCAAACTTACGGCGGTAAAAAAACTTTTACAACTGCATGTGATCATGACACTTCTTAAGTATAAAAACACCTTGTGTATTTTTCCATTTTTCAACAAAAACAAACATCCCAACCCAGGCATGTGGACGGTGATATCCATTTGCCGCCATTTTCTGATCCTGGCCACTTCTGCACCAGCCCCCAGAGACACGTGAGCTCGAGGCAGCTTCCACAAATGCCAGCACACCCTGAATTTCGCTGGAGCACAACTTGCCATTTAGAAGGCCCTGAGGCAACACAAAGCTCCCATCTCAGCTTCCTACCTGAGGATGTGTGATAGGAGGACAAGGTGAAGCCTCACACCACACAGCACAGGCTAGCATGCATTAAACTAAGTATTTCAGGAAAGGTCTCAATAAGCAATAACTAAATTCCATTTTTCCAATGCACACCACAGAACACGTGTATGATCAGAAAGGAGTGGTGTAGTGCATCTGTGTTGGATGGACGGAGGGAAGGAGGTCAAGTAACACAACTTGGAAAGAAAAAGCAGGAGAATTTTACGTGGAGATGGCACTGCAGGAGGAAGTGAGGGGGTTTTGTTTTGCACAACCACAGCAAGGCCTCCGGGGACAGCCACGTGCAGGGGGGCGAGGGGGACGAGCAGGGACATTGCTTACATGGCTTTGCTGGCAGAAGATGAGGTGGAGGTCACGTCCTTCCTGAAGAAAACTTCTGCCTGCACTATCACCCAGGGCAAGAGTGGCTGTCCTACAGAAAAAGAGCAACACACTCGCTTGGTCAGCCTACGCGACCCAGGACTCAGCTTATGGAAAACAACAAATGCCAGGAAGTGAGGCTGCTCCACACAAACCGGACACAGACAGACTGCAGCAGCTGAAATACATAACCAGAGTGACATAATGTTCGAAAATATTTCTGTGCTTACTAAGACAACAACAAACTGAACCCTGATGCTGTATTTTGGGCACAATAACTAAAGCTATCTTTAGACAGGGAAATGAGAAGTATGTGCATACAGATGTTCCAGCACGCATGAAAAGCAGAGAATTGGAAAAAGCGCCGACTTCCAAGGCTCATAAAAACACTTGCTGTAAATAAGGGTGGGAACAAATACACCAGGCAATGCTGAATCAAAACCTAAAAGAGCAGGCAAGAAGCCAGCAGTTGGTCACGGACCGGTCAGGTTTAATGGCTGAACACTTCCCTCAGCTTCTCTGCTTCTGATGGATTTTTGCAGGTATTATTCCTTTCTGTCGACCCTCCCTACGTTTTACTTCTTCTGCCAGCTTTTTCATGCAGCTTTCTGACTATCTCACTTTTGCAGATCCTCTCTTGGATGCGTGATTGAAGCTATAAATTCACATCTACACATCTGTAACAAAAATAGTTTTTCTAAAAGCTATTCTTCTTCCCTATCAATGGTGACACAAATGATATAGAGTCACCAGCAATTCGGGGGTCTTGCTGAAGCTTTAAACACCGACCAAGACAGAGAGTAATGCTCTGTCTCACAAGGAAAACAGCAATAATGGAACTTTTCGCTTTTTCTTTCTTTTTTTTTTTTTTTCTTAATATAAAGCTGTTATTCTTGGAATCATTTCTATTTCTGAAGAATTGAAAAATACAAGAAATAACCTCAAAGCTCTTGCCCCATGGAACAACTATTATTTCTTAAAGCAAAACATAATTATCACCTCTCTCCAGAAAAAAATCTTGGAGTCCATTAAGAGAGGGCAGATCTAATCTACCATGACCACTGCTCAGCTTGCAGTAGTAGAAAGAAGAGGGTAGCAACAAAGTACAATTTACACATCCCTTGAAAAAAAATTTCTCTAAGTAGGACACTAAAGATAAGGATGGATGCTTCCATATTTGCTTGTGACCAGGCCCTGCTTTTAGTAGAAAAGCAGCGTAGTGGTGGCAGGGTGACAGGCAGCCTCAGAAAGGAAAACAAAAATGCACCAACAAAGAAAGTTAGCAGGGAGTGATTAAAAAGAAAAAGCAAAAGAAAAAGCAAAAGCAAAAGGGGGGAAGTGTGGCAGACGGAGAGTGCTCGTAGAGGAAGCTCGCTCATACTACATAGTATTTGGAAATTTTAAAACCAAGTCCACCCCCAGTGAGCGCCTCTGTTAGCCTTCAGGAGAGCCCAGGAGCTTCTCTCAGCCCCACTCCTCTATTTGCACCCAGCAGAACAATGCTCTGCTTGCAGCAGGTGCACGGAGCCACCACGACCACAGCGTGACAGCCAACCCGTAAAAGGATGCCCATATTTCTACTGTTGTGGGGGTATTTGCCATGATCCTTGTTAAGATTTTCATACCTAGCAAAGCCACTACTGGTTTTAATGAAATTCACACACACACACGCACGCACGGTGCTTGGAGCGAGGGGGTAAAAAAGAACATGAAATAAAAGTTCAGCTTCTTTCAAATAAATTTGTTAGCAGGTTCATCATCATTTTCTGACAGAATAATCTTTCCATGGTGAATTATTTCCACTGGAAAAAAACAGGAGACCAACAAATTGCTGGATATAATTTGTGCCTTAAATAATAAAGCAATTAATGGCATTTTAGTAGGAACACATTCTTCTCTCCAGAAATAAAATCCGTATTTCATCTCATCTAAATTGCTTGGTCAGCTTCAAATGAGTGCAATATAAATCTCCTTCCCATACTGCTCCTGTTATCTATGATAAAGAAAAGAGACAGAAGGTAATCCTGTGTTCTGTATTCACTGACACATCATTTTCATGCTACGCTACACTGTAATTTATTTCTAATGGGATAAACCTCTTGTAGTCTTCCTGCATTGTTCCGACACACATACATCCCCAACTGGCACTGAGATGGCGGGACTGGCAGGTGCAGCACCCAGGGACCATGTTCTGTGGAATTATGATGTCTGCTGCACATTTCAGCAGTGCTACAGCTGTGAAAATAAACAGATAGACTGTATAATTAAGGTATGCTTTTATTCTTTCCCACCCACTGCCTCCTGAAAGCAACACAGTCAAAGAATTTGTCAGTTTCCAGTACTTCTTGTAATTGCAAACTAAACTTTTAATTTTGCATCTAATCACTTTGAGACAATCCAAAAAGACATTTGAAGAACGTGGAAGTCAAATGAAACCGAGAAGTGCTTACAGTCTTAGCCGTAACAGAGATACCACTTAATACGAACGAAAAAACCTTTAAGCTCTTTCTGCTGTCCTGACCAAGAAGAACACAAGAAATAAGCAAACCAATGTATGAAAATCACACCGGTGCTCTGAAATGCTGTAAAGGCTATATGTATTATTTTTGTTTAGAAACATTTTCCGCAAGACTTAAGAGAAGAAAAAGGAAATAAAACCCTTTGTTTAGGTTTATAAAAGTTGTCTTTAAATTTAAAAAGTCTGGACTTTGGGCCAAATGGAGGATACCAGTTATTGTTGATGCAATCCTGAAAGAGAGCTTGGTGCAAACAGAAAGCTACCGAAGCTGCAGAAATTAATGTATTTTTAGAAAACATACATGTTCATTTTTAAAACATTTTTCCTGTCAAAATGTGCAAGACTACCACAGAATACTTAATCCGCTGGTAGTTAATAAAATATATTATCAAGCACCACAACTTGAAGAGAAAAGACTCTCAGGATTACTATGCCTTTCACCCCATCTCTCTACTTCAGCTCATCAGTATATTCACATACCCAGTGCATTTTGCAGAGTAACCTAAAATATTAGATAATTAGCCATTCACTACTTATCTAGCTAATTCTGAGGCCCCGTCGCTCCAGCAGTTTCCAACAGGATTAATCTCATGTGATTCAGATGCGATGCAGTGACTTATGGCCAAGACAACCATCTCTCCAGATCTCCTTCACAGGCGATGCAAAGTGACAGTCCCTTCCAGGGCACACTTCACAGCCGTTTCAGGTGCCTGTCCTAAAGGAGGTGAACGAACCCCTTCCCTGCCTACAGAAAGGCTGAACTGCTCTGCTGTGGCTGCATGTACCTGGACAAATCCTGCTCTAGTGCTACAGCAGTTTGGGGTTAAGCTAGGGAAGGAGAGAGGAGAGTCGGATTCGGTCTCCTGAATCCTGGTGACCCACAACAGTGGTTCAGCAGCTTGGCCAACTCCAGCTGGAGAGGGTTCCTTGGTGCACCCCGAGCCCCAGGGTAGGACGGTGGCAGCAGCAGCAGGCCTGCAGAGGAAGGCCAGCAGAAATCTAACACTGCTTCACACCGCTTCTCGGTGCACATTATGAATCTGCCCTGCTAGCTCTGGTTTACCAATAGTTCATGCTTCAAAAATTTGACAAAACACCCCAAAGGCTAACTCCTGCTGAACTCAATCCCTGCTGCCACCATCGATTTACATTACGACTTCGTTCCAGGGACGTATCTGCAACTACTTATGCGAAGGGCCTGAGTGACGTGATTGAGCCGAGCAATGCCGGCAGAGCCGCTCGCCTCTGTGCTGGGTCACGGGGGAGAGCAGCGGTCTCGAGGCGGCTGGCTACCAGTTTAACAGGGCTTCCAGCTGGGATCCGGCAAGCTGAGCTCCCTGCAGAAGCCGCCTTGCCAGATGCTGCTGTGCCTCTGTGGAGCCGGGGAAGCCCCCAGGCATCTGGAGCAGCCCCCGAGCAAGCCCCCGGGTCTCGCAGTAGGCCTGTGCTCTATCCCTCCCTCCCTACCTGCAGGGTTCAGCACCAACCCCTGATCTGATGTCAGCTCCTGTGTTCATATAGGCTCTTCTCATCCCAAACTCCCTCCTAAATGCAATCCAGATGAGCTCCTTGGCATGGGTAACGTATGCAGTGGCTGCCCTGACTACCTGAAGGCTAGTTCAGCAGGCTAGTTTAAAGAGAGAGCAGAATCATTTTAGATAAGACTGCTCTTCACCGTGGTTGGAAAGGGACTCCCTCATCACACTCCCAAGCTCGTACTCTGGTTTCTGAACTCCCCTTGCAAGGGAAGGCAGCATAACTCACACCTATGACGACGCAGGAAAATGCTGTGCTTTTATTTAGCTGCTCGTGATGCTTATCGCTTCTTGCAGGGAAAATGCATAACCTTGAACTCAGAACTTGGCCGACAAAGAAAAGAGCATACTTTGTCACCCAGCAGCTCTATGCATGAAGGATGGCTACAGGTTAGGTGCGTGGGGCTGCTCTGCACAGACTAGGAGTCACAAGGCTACAGAGAAAAACCTCTGGAGGAAGAACAAGGAGGGCTACGCCTGGCCAGCTATAGTCATAGACCAGGTGTGAGCGGTCGTAAATGCCCTCGAGGCATGTGATATTAGACCAGCAGGATGAAATGCAGAGGAAGATGTTGGGATTCTTATTGGGAACAACTCCATGCCAGGGATGTCAGGTTTAGGCACTGAAGCCATCACTCCAGGCATGGGGCTGGGGTCGCCTCACCTCAACCCTGTAAAACCAGGCTGGGTGAAAAGGCTGGTGGGGAGAGCACAAGCAGAAAATTAAATAAACCTTCTCTGTCTTAAATTTCTGACCCGGAAAAATCTGCTCGTCATCCAACAGGCCAGCGACACTGCCAGTAGGAATGGCAATTATGGCTGCTTGTACACTAGCGTAGGTGTCAGAGGAGCAGCAGGGGTGAGCTTGCACAATTGGCCCGGAAAGAGGAGTGCAAACCACTTCGGTTGTGATACACCACAAGGTGCAGAGCTGCAGTGACAGAAGCACAGAGAGCAAACAGGGTCTGATAACTTTTCTATGAAAGCAGAGCTTACGTAAAAGTAACAGTTAGAAAGGTTGAACAGCTGGAGTGCTATTTGTACAAATGAAGAAAGTCTAAATAAAAGTGTTTTATTTTCATCCCCGCATTCTACAAAGTAATCTAAAACTCGCTAACCTAGACCGTGTTTTGTTACTGTAATAACTGCCATCACTTGAAACACCAAGTGAAAAACACAAAACTGCCTTGTCAAACACGCAAGCACCCCATAACTGAGGAAGATAAGGTTTAGCTTTCGCGTCTGAAGATGGTCTGTAGCTACAGCTATATCATCTAAGGTCACTTTTAAATAAAGCTGCAAGCAACTGCTTTGCTCCCACAGCAGCCTGTGTAGCATGTGCTTTTTTCCTATTTCCACAGCAACTTGCTTCACCTACTAGTCCCTGCAGACAGCTGTGAAACCAGAAGAAGTAGTGTGCTGTCCACTGTTCCTAATTAAAATCCCACAGTCTTGTGGTCAGAGAGGTCCAGAGAATCAGTGGGGTCATGTAATTTGCTCAAGGGCAGACGAAAAGCACAAGAGACCAGAGATGACGGATCTTCTGGCTGGTGTGTGCAATGCAGCACTTCGCCACTGTGGCCAGGAAAGCAGTCACTGGGAAGCTCCAGTAACATTAAACACTCTACATTTGCAAAGGAGAAACCACGTAAGTCCTGTCCGCCCAAGTGAACCAGGAGTAGCTTTTTTCCAAATCCTTCTTGCAGCTGCAGATGTTGCTCTGGAACCAAAGACAGCTCCTCCGCTTGTGCCTATCTTTAGCCAGTCCGCGGTTTTTCTGTATCACTGGCTGCCAGTAAGTTTTCACACTCCAAGGAATATCTGGTCTGACCATTTGTGTGTTCCTCCAGCTGCTCAAGAGCCCATCTGCTCGGACAGGCTTCCTGGCTTCGTGCTCAGCACATGACCCAAGTGTTTCCATCGCTTACCCTGGGGAGCTCGGGGAGCACACTGCTGCTAAACTGACAGATCTTCGCATCTGTGACAAATCCACTCTGTCTGCTACCAAGGATTTTGCCCAGGTATTTACTTCTGGAGGCATGAGGTGTCTGCCTTCCTCTGGTGAGTTTCCAACGCTCACATCCACACGTTAAAATGGAAATAACATCTGAGTGGAAGACTCATAGTTTGGTCTTTAAATTTATATTTTCAATGACTAATTTTGTTTAAGTTGGTAAACGCAGCTGTTGCCTTGCCAGTTGGTGACATTTCCTTTTGGACTTCCCCACTGGTTCGCGTGCTTCTGCCAAGTCATGTAAATCGACTCATTCCTTGTATTCTTTTGCCTTTTTATATATGCTTCAATTGGGATTTGCAGAAGTTCTCCTGAAATTTGTTTTTGTAAGTAATTACTAGTCCTGCAATGCTAGACAGTCTTTTGGTCTTTATTTACATGTTTTCTGAATTGCCACTTAAGCATGACATGCTCGGGATGCTGTATCTAAGTGACTTCACTATATTTTATCTAGCTGTATGTTTTTTCATGGTGACTTGGTCATGTCAACATCAAGTCAACAACAATCGTAAAGAGGTGACAATGTGTATCTGTTTTACACCAGTGTTATCCACAACGAACCATTCACTCAGCTCTCCAGTTATTTCAATGGTTACGTTTGTCAAGGCTTAGCAATTATTATAAATGCATACTTGAAAGGAGTAGACTAATCTGAAAAAGGTGATAAAAATACAGACACCACCACCACCCCTAAAAAAACACAAACAACTACATCATACTGGCAGATAATCTGCCACAAGCTAAGTAACTGGAGAAACCTGCCCATTCTTTTATCTCCAGAATTGAAATGGCTGAGCTGAACCTAAAAGAGAAAAAAGTAGATTTTTTTTTTCCACAACGGTACCACTGAAAGCAACAGAACTTCTCTTCAACCGTTGCAATTGCTTGTGTCTCCTTTCTTTTTTTAACTGGAATGCAATTTTACCATCTTTTTTTTTTTTTCCGTATTCCCACATTTCTTGAAGAATTCAGCAACCACTCCTTCAATTGTAAGTTGAGACCAGTAAGCTGGTCTCTACCTGCAGCTCCTCCAAATTTTGTATGTTTTTTCCTATCTGTCGGCACGCTGTGCGCATCTCTAATTCTGCATTTTCAGTTCCTTTAGCAGTCACAGGCGCTCCTTCTGTCATTGTCCCTTTTTTGCTGTCACTGAAGTGTTTCTCCTTGTTAACCTCAGACAGGCCCATTGGGTGGTGGCAACTTACCTGTTGAGCTCATGCAGACAACAGTGAAGGAGATAGCTTTTTCAGCAACTAGGTCAGCTTCTTGGGCAAGGCTATCTGTTTTATTTCTCTTGTGGCCCTCTATTCTTGTTCTGAAATTGACTTTCCTGCTGCTTTTGCTGGCTGTATTCAAACGCCTGCTGTTGGCTTTGACATTCCCACCCTTTGAAACACACTTGCTTATTCACTATTTGGGTTTGCTTAGCTGAAAACCAGTTACATTTTTAGCAACCTAAGCTTTGTTCACTTGGTAGTAACAACAAAAGAAAAGGATTTTTTTTTTCTTTTAGGTCCTGTCAAGAAAATAACAATCACTTCTACTGCATGCTTAGATCCGATGAAGATATGCGCCAAGTTTTCCTCTAATACATTCAAACCACAACAATTCCACCGATTGCTTTAGGGACATCTGTACATAGCAATGCCCACGCACCAAGAAGAGCCTTGATAGCAGGCAGAGTTCTGCCAGATCCCATTTTATTGCTTTAGAGACAGAAGATGATGCTTGGCCACCAATTCCTCCGTTCTATCATCATCCCTAACCCCGACGAGGAAGTCTCCCCATTAGTAAGCAGATGTCAGGCTGAGGAATTTGGTCCAAATCTGCTGACAGCTCTTATCTCATCATAGTAGTTGTCTGTTGGTAACACTGTATAATTGTCATTTCACGTACTGTGTTTGAAATCTAGTTCAGAGCAATTGACTGCTAATTGGTTCCCAGTCTATAAGCTATTTTTCTGCCTTGGAAGTCATAATTAATGCTACTCCCTCTGAGTTATAATCATCTTGCTTCATGAATATATTATAGCTTTGTTTTCATTCTTAGATTGCTCTTTATCAATTCCTGGTCACAGACATTTCACTTACTCAAAGGATTTTACTTAATATATTTGGCCATCTCTTTCACCTGCACCTCGTTTGTTGCTGCAGCTTTTGTTCTAGTGTTCCAGAAACCTACTTTCTTTCTTTTTTTTTTTTTTTTTTAAACTTTCCCTGAAGAACTTCTCAGATGCTTGCCTGGCTCACAGTTTTCACCAAAGCAGGTCGTTTCATTTCACCCGAGACAGAATCTGTTACTTCCCTGGCACATGCTTTCCTGGAACAGCTATCTTGCCATCTTCCTATAATTTGCCTGTTTTCCAACGACAGATTTTTGCCTGTAGCTGAACCCCAAACACAGAATGTCTATTATTGCTTTTCATCTCAACCATGTCATTCGGCCAGTTCGGTTTGGGTCATGAGGCTACACAACTTCACCCTACTGGGTTAGGTTGCAACCTTGGTTTAGGTAATACCCATGCACTTCCAACTGCTAAGGAAACACAGCAGTTTTCCTGTCACATACATGGCAGTTGATAAGAATGCTGAGAGATTAGAAGACTGCAGAGTACTCACATTTTACAGTAGTAACAGCAGCCATTTCAATACCTGGCTTAAAAAAGAAACCACATCTTATATCTCAAAACAGCTGCCTTCTGTTTCCAGAGCTGCTGTGTACTGTTTGTGTATTCTTCAGCACGACATTTTGCATGTGTCCCTCCCTTGTTCCTTCCACACTAACAAGTTAGTAGTTATTATCACTCAAATCTTATGCAGGTTCACATTAGGACTCCCTAAATAAAACGAAACACAGAAACTTAACACCTGCCAGAGCTGGGAGAAAAAATTAAGACTTTTTTTGGCTACTGAACTAGCTCATATTCTTCTATACTTATGGTGTTATTTGGTTCAGCAGATGGAGAATGAAAAGGAAGGTCCCTTTTGCCAAAAATTTATACTACCTCACGTGAAAGATGTTATCTATGCTTAGGTCCCATGTGACAAAGTTGTTCTGAACTTGACGGTGGATAAAATGTAAGAGAAGAGCAGACTTTGCATTGGATGGTCAAAACAGAGACCTGAAGTATCAACATTCAAATGTCAGTGTTCAAGTGTGAGCCCAAACGGACTAGCAGTGCTGAAAAGCATACTAGTTCCTCACTGCAAAAAGACCAGTCCTTTAGGGAGACAGACTCCGTAGAGGGGAGAAATTTAACCCAGATTACCAGTACCTGGAACTTTTTAACTTGCTTTTTTAGAATAAAATGGTGGAGGGTATAGATTGACCAAACGAGATTTAGAAGCTAGACCAAATCAGGATGGTAATGAACTGCTATGTAAACCTGCAGGATAGCCAACAGACTAGGTCACTAGTTGAAAAATCCAGTCCACGTGACAAGTGAAAATCTGGGGGCACAAACAAGCCATCCTTTTGGCCTCTACTCACAACATCTTTGTAGAGCAAAGAACTCCTGCAGCTCACTCCTTCTACTGTATTAGTCAGAGGAACTGAACTGGCACAGGCTGCACTGTCTGTCACAGTGTCCTTCTGGACAAAACGTCCAGCATACAGCTAGAGAAGTATGCGATGCAATGGGTGAACAGTTGGCTGGCGGATCAGGCTCAAAGGGTTACAGCAAATGGGGTTAACATCAGGCTGGTGACCAGTAACTAGTGGGGTTCTGCAAGGCTCCCTTTTAGGGCCAGTTCTCTTTAATGTTTTCATAAATTACCTGGATGCAGGACTTGAATGCACTCTAAGTAAATCTGCAGCAGATATCTAAACTGGGAGGAGCTGTTGACTCCCTTGAGGGCAGAGAGGCCTTGCAGAGAGATCTTGACAAATTAGAGAGCTGGGCAATCTCCAACTGCATGAAACTTAACAAGAGCAAATGCCAGATTCTGCACCTGAGAAAGGGCAACCCTGGCTATATGTACAGACTGGGGGACAAGAGGCTGGAGAGCAGCCCTGCAGAAAGGGACTTGGGGGATCTGGTCGATGTCAAGTGGAATATGAGCCAGCAGTGTGCCCTGGTAGCCGAAAGGGCCAACCGTACCCTGGCTGCATCAGGCACAGCATTGCTAGCTGGTCGGGGGAAGGATTGTCCTGCTGTGCTCTACACTGCTCCACCTCACCTTGAATACTGTGTGCAGTTTTGGGCACCACAGTATAAGGACATAAAACTATTAGAGAGTGTCCAAAGGAGGGCTACAAAGATGGTGAAGGGTCTAGAGGGCGAGATGTATGAGGAGCAGCTGAGGTCCCTTGGTTTGTTCAGCCCAGAGCAGAGCAGGCCGAGGGGAGGCCTCATGGCGGCCTGCAGCTCCCTCACGAGGGGAGTGGAGGGGCAGGCGCTGAGCTCTGCTCTCTGGGGACAGCGACAGGACCCGAGGGAACGGCATGGAGCTGGGACAGGGGAGGGTCAGGCTGGGTGTTAGGGAAAGGTTCTGCACCCAGAGGGTGGTCGGGCACTGGGACAGGCTCCCCAGGGCAGTGGGCACGGCACCGAGCCTGCCGGAGTTCAAGGAGCGTTTGGACAATGCTCTCACACAAATGGTCTGATTTTTAGGTGGTCCTGTGTGGAGCCAGGGATTGGACTTACTGAGGGTCCCTTCCAACTCAGGATCCTATGATTCTATGATTCCACTTCTATAGCCAAAGTGAGTGATAATAGGAACAAGGATTTGAAAACAAAAGCTGTGGCATTATCTACACGGGGGTTATCATCCTTGCCACCAGTCAGATTAGTGAACGGGGCAGGAGACAAGGTGGGAAGAGGGGAGAAGGAAAAATCAGAGTTCAGAGTTAAAAGAGTCTTCTAGTTAAAAAATGAGACACAAAGTCCTATTACCTGAGATATTCTGAAATCATTGTCAGCCTTTTAATCTAATCAAATCAATAAAGAAGATACAAACATGGAAGACAAAAAGGAGACATTCAGGAGAACACAAAAATAGAGATGACTGAATGATATTCACAGGTAGCCAGCTCTTTAGTAGCACAACTACAGACTGAGCAGGTGTAACCAAAGTATAGCTTGCCTTAAAAAAGCCAAACCATTCTCATTTCAACTCTTCTTGTTAACACACTGTAACAAACGAATATTCATGTAAAGACTAAAACAAACAACAAGAGACCTGGGTTGAGTTAAAATAGTTAATACCCACTTCTTGTATAACCCTGCACAACGTCTTCGTGCCTTAGCTTACACACATGTAGAAGTTGTGCATGTTGAAACACGTGTCTGTAAGATGAGCCTGACTAAAATTTGGTGGTCAAAGTATTGTACAGGTAAAACTCTGAGAAAACTTAT
Organism: Cygnus olor; assembly: GCF_009769625.2. NCBI lineage: Eukaryota > Metazoa > Chordata > Aves > Anseriformes > Anatidae > Cygnus > Cygnus olor. The sequence goes on from NC_049171.1 coordinate 39,534,966, forward strand.
GTAATTTTGCCGTTTGTGGTTATTGGATCTACCATTCCTCCCTAGAAAATACTGCTATGTACAAAGAGCATAAAATGTGCCCTCCGTTTCTGAAACTGAAACACACCGGTGAATCTACTGATTCATATCAAGACTTTAAAATGCCATAAGCAACCTCTTAGATTTTCTGAAACATGGATCATTGCTTTATGGAGTTACTCTCCATTGAGAAAGAGATTAGCAAGAGGATACACACTACAGCTGATACCTGTCTGTGCTAACTCCCTATGAAGACTCAATGAGAGAGCTTTCGATGTACTTTTTTTTCTGGCAAAGAGCAGGTGTCTGAGTAAATACAGGTGTCAAAAAAAATCTGTAGCTATTAAGTCTCAAATTAAGAAAAGAGGAAGTTTAAGGAAGACTGAAATGACTATTTTGGATTCACAAGAGAACATTTAGCTTCTCTTACTCAAAGTAATTACAATACTGCTTCATTTGCTTTGATTATGAATTTTAATTTTGTGATACCTACCTTTCTTAGCTTGGCCTCATAATGGCTAGACAACAAATCTGTACATAACTCTGCAGCAGTTTCGTTTTTACATCTTGACAACTAGCCCTCTTTGACAGAGAAATGTTTAATATTATCTGTATGTCCAGATAAGTTGGGATATCGCTGAAATGCTCCATAAAGATCAGGTTTGTTGTCACAGCTTATGATTTTATTGCTTGAGAAAAAGCATGCAGATACTGAAGGGCAAGAAGCATCTGTCCAAATAGGACTTGACCTCAAATCATGTTCACATAAGCAATCACTTGAGATACTTCAACTAGTCCGCTTTTGCAGCTTTGTCACCCTCCATTACAGCAAGTGCATCACCACCACAAAGGCACAAGTTTGCATCAGTATGTACAGAACTACCAACTATTCGTGAAGTGCCTCATACTCTATTAAAGAGATGCGCAGAGACTCAGTCCTGAGAAGAGCTGTGGAACTATGCAGACAGAACAAGAAAGACTTGGGGGATGAATGCCAAGTGAAGATTTGCTTGCAGAACATTTTCCTTTCATTCTTCATTACTGGGTGGGCGACAGCCATACATACTGATGTGGGTGAGCACATGCAGGTTTTGTGGAAGACAGAGCACCAATGTTCATTGCCAGGAGGCTCAGTCTCACTTATGGGACACCCACATTCACTCTGCAATCACAACTGCACCAGCAACAATCTTGTTGGAGCCTGTGCTGGCAGGATGCTGGTTAAATATATCCCAAATCCCAACTGCACCTCCCATCATCCCAAGTCCTCTGACTACAGAATCAAACACAGGATCCATCATGCTAATGGAGAGCTCTACCAACTGTTTTACCACTACTATCATCTGCTAAGGAAGTACTTTCATTACACCTTTTAAAATATGTATTAGTCTGATATTTTAGCCTAATTACTTTTTTCTTACCAACTTCATAAAACAACAGCACTAAGAAAACCAGAGATACTGGAGCTTTTGATGTCTGCAAGTTGCCTTCAGGACCCTAGTCTAAGAGACAGCATCAATGCATCAAGAAATGTCACATCAAGGTTTCCAGTAGCTTCAGCGTTTCCCATTTCATTAAATAAAAAAGTGGGTGGAGAAAGGAGGAAAGTTTATTTCTGCTCCACTTATTTGATGAATGCGAGAAACTGCACATATAAAAGATTATCTGACACAACCCCTCTCAATCTTGCTAAGACACACAAGCAAAGCAAGATCAACCCAGGTAGCTATGATTCGCTTCCACGTTTTAGGCAAACGGTTTAAAACCAAAACTTTCTGGATACCTTGGCAGAATGTTTTCAAATAATTAGCAGCTGCACGCAAGTACATTTGCCGATAAAGAGCAGGTTTTAGAATCTGACACACACCTATGTACAAAACTTAAGTCTTTCAGCAAATGAACTCCATATGCCAACTTAGTTACAAGTCTCAGACTGGAAACATCTCCCTCCCCCTTCACCGAAATCATAGTCATAAACGCTCTGAAGGAGATTAGGGAGACACAATTTTGCAAAGCACAAAGCATTGACCTAAATGTGATCCTGTTTAAGTAGGTGAAGGTTCTAAATTTGACTGAAAGGGTAACATTCAGGCCAATGCTTTGTGTTTCTAAGATCTGTGTAAGCTTTTAAAGCCTTGCCTTTCATTTAAAGCAGATTTCAGAACCTCTAGAAATGCTTTCTGCTCTTAGCATGTAGAAAAAAGAAAGGTTTTGTGCTTCACCTGTTAGCTGTATAATATCAACAGTTGCACACAATACATAATCCACTAGCTTGTGCTAGCATTTTGATAGCAGTGCTCCAACATACAGGAGGGAGGACTACTTCACCAAACAACATCTTCTGTAAGCTTTTACGATAGACAAGGAGACATCAAAATATAGGTCAGCTGCATTTCTTATTTTCATCCATATAAAACTGTTAAATCAATGGGATTTGCATGGATTAACTAACGACAAAATTAGCCTATTTTAGTAATGGTAAAATGACATTAAGATTATGACCCATCTCACACTCCCAACACTAATTACTTCCTAACTCAATGTATCAGAAGACTCCTTCTGCCTAACAGAGTCATGTCGGATGAAAATAAAATTGTTCTCTTTTTTTCCCCTTCTTTAGCAGACATGATATATTTTAAAACTGAAGGAATTAATCACCTCATCTTCTTTAAAAGAGTGAAAAAGGAGCAGAGGCTGCCATGCTGCTTGGATAGAAAAACAGGAATAGGAGAGATCTCCCGGCTCACTGAGCACTGAGCTATGCCATTGCGGCTGACCATGACATAATTCCTAGGAGATGAAGTCCCATTATAACCAGTGAGGTTGGTGGGTTTTTCTTCCACCTAACTGCTCCTGAGATTCTCACACATGAACAACAGCGTCTGTATTTTTAACGCTGTATGGGAACACTCAGATAAAATGTCACTGAGGTTTTGAAATGATAATGAAAAAACACACTGTGGTATTAGTTCTGCTAAACATTATAAAAACTTGAATTTTAGTTTTACATTAGGCTCTGTAATGCTGAATTTCCCAGAATGAAGTAATGTGAATAAAAGCAGTTTTGTTATCCTCGTGCTAAAGCTCTGCATCCCCCCACACTGAGACACTTATGAAATGGCTGATCTGAGAGCAACTCACACGTGGGTTTGGTTTTAAGGGACACAAATACAAAGTGGGCTGAAGGATACCGAGGACGATGCAGGGACAGACGCTTTGCATGTGTCAGCACACAGCCCTGCTGCAGTCGTGTAACACGCTGCTCTGGGTGCACAGCCACTGCAGGTCAGCTCAGCTCAGCTCAGCCTAGCCTGCAGCTAAAGCAGGGCCGTTTGCTTCTAATGCATATTACTGAGGACAACAAGCTACTATCACAGAGCCCAAAGACACTCATTCAATGGCCACCTCCCCAAAGACGAGGCCTCAAGTGCAGGTAGGGACCGTAGGGACCCCAGCTGCAGCAAAGCACTGGGCAGCTCGGGCTGGGGGCGCACGATGAACAACCACACGTGGCTTAATGATGCTAAGGTGGGCAACTCCTAATGCATCATGAGTTGAACCCCAGCCTGAGCTTTGGCTCCTGGTAATGCAAAATGTGTCGCTATTTGCCATCATGCTGAAAGGAGAGTCCTGATACAGATTTCTTGAAGATGTCCACGTTTCCATGGGATGTCAGCAGAGCCCTGGCTGCCAGACGTTAAGGCTGAGGATGTTCACAGCATTTTTCCTCCGGAAGGCAGTTTGTTCTGGCCTCTTTGTTTCAGGCTGCTTGCATCCATCGTTCCAGGCTGCTTGCATCCATCATTCCTCACACCCTCAGTAAATGCTACGCTGGTTTTACAGCCTCCGTCCAAGGGACTGCACCTCAGTGGTACTGCACACATGCACTGCACTTTTAGTACTTTAAGACTGCTCAGAGAGAAATGCATAAAATGCTAATGTATTACTAGACTCCTACAATATTTTTAAATAGCATCTCTGGTATATGAAACTATTTTACAAGCAAGTCAGTGTTCTGTGACACCAAAGATTTTTATTTTATCTTTTAAAGTTTAAATATCACAGAAAAGTGGGTGTTGATAGGATCTGCCAGCAGCACAAACAAAATGTAGGAATCCAGACTAGAAGTGAAACGATCTCTCCACAATAGTGAAATTAAAGCAAAACAACAGGAAAAAAAATGATGTGCAACAGCTTAAAACTCTTGAATAAGAAAGTGGAACAAAGATTTCAAAGCATATTTGGGCATTCCCTTCTTTAGGCAGCACGTCAAAAGCACTGTTTCTCCCCTTCCCCTTGACAGACTGTCAGATTGGGCCCAAAGCCACACAACCAAGCTGTGATGCTGGCAAAGCCCATAAGGTAAATAAGGTTGGGCACAAAGCGCAACTGGATGGGAGGCATGTGAACGCTGAAGGATGAGATGTTGGCAATTCAGCAGGCAGCACAAACTGCTCTCAAACAATGCTCCAGCATGATGCCAAGAGTACTCCGGAGGTAAATGCTACATAGCCAGAGCTGTATCTACCTCCAGTTGAGGCCCTCATGTTAAAAAGGTTAAACACTTCCAGTTTCCTGGGCAAATTCCAATTCTGCTGTTTTTCCCTCAAGCCACTTAAAAAAAAAAAAAATTAAACTCAATTATTCAGTTAACATTTAGTGACTTCTGTTTTCATCCATGCTGCTAGCGAGGCATGAAGATGTAAGAGAGTGCTTCCATGCTCTTTTGCAAGACAGGACACACTTTATCGGTAGCAAAACACCTATATATGTGTGCTTTGTAAGAGCAGCTGATGCCCTCACAGATGAAAAAACACCAAGGAGATGCCAAGGCATATTATTTGGGCATTTCTTTTTGTTTTAGCACTTGTAGCGGAACCATCTGCACAAAACCCAATCGATAATCAAAACGAGCCCCAGCCAGATGACAAATCTCTCTGCTTCTGTAGGTTTAAATGTCAAATTACCAGTGCCATTAGAATCCTGGTTTGCTTTTAACTTCAGATCAAAGCTAACAGAGCTGGGAAGACAATGCTTTCTTCCCTCCACCTTCCCCCCTTCTCGCTGCTCTGAAATCATCTGTCTTCAAGCCAGAAGTCTAAATGGAGTGTACAGTGAGTTCAAAACAGAGAAGGTTGATGGGAGTCTACTGCCAATTCCACTCTGCAGTCACAGCTTGCTCCCAGAGCTCCATTAGCTGCCTGCAATCAAGGGCGGCTGACTCAGTCCTGCTTGCTGTCCAGGTTTAATAGGTTCAGCTAGTTAATGAGCAATGGCTAGATTGCATTCCAAGACTTCACATCATTCACAAAGCAATTAAGTGTACACTTCTTGGTCTCCTCCAGCAGCCTGAGAGAGTGCCTCTTTCTACTGAAAGGATAAATGCAATCCACAATTTTCGAAACTGAATAGCGCAACACAGTGGGAAACTGTCAGAATATTCACCTTCTGTAAGTATCAAGACGAATGCATCATTACTCTTCTGTAAGCCTTTGAAGAGCTCCCTTACCTGTACACTTCTGGATTACAGATTGCTCTCACCAGATGAAACCAAGAGCTGTAAACCACTGGGAAGCATCTCAGCGAGCTGCTGACAAAGCAGGCTAGGGAGCCTTCGTATTAACGAAACAAAATATATTTAACTTGAAAGCCACTGCAAAGGCAGTGGTACTTTTTACAAGGATGCTTTTTACATGTTCCCAGTAGAGGTCTGCTAGGCACCCTGCAAACAGTGAAACAACTGCCTCCAAATTTGCAAAGCACAGAAACTAAGTGACTTGAGCACTCAGGAATCCCTCACAAAACCAGGGCCACGTCCCTAGAGAATGAGGCTACCTCGAAGGACAGACCTGGGGGAAAAGCAAGCATTTTCTTTCTCACTGGCACACACCCATTCAAACTGCCCATCACCCCCCTACACTCCTAAACTTACATATTGCTGTAAATCTATGTACCATAACAGCTGCAATGCACCTTCTAAGTGTGTCTTTTTTCAAGTTCTCTCTTTCCAGGCAAAGATCCTACTGTTATGGGGTGGCAGCTTTTCTGCTGGTGCAAGAGATACAGAGCCTCAAGTGGCTGATTCACAAACGGACCAAAGCTGGGTTCCCTCCAGATGCTCTGAAGGACAACTCCTTACATGTGTGGACTGCCTTTTCCATGCTGTGCAGCTGAACCTGGTGGAGAATGGCATTCTGCTGGCAAGGAAAGGTCTTTTCTCTCTGTGAAGGGACTGAAAAGATGCACCGCTTCTATCTGACACCAAAAGGACCACGATCACTGAGCTAGTGAGTAGATGGCAGCCCCATCGAGAGAACAAGGAAAGATATGCTAGTTGCACCTTCTTCTCTCCTCCTCTCACATATAGCCATCATGTATGAGACTTACAAAACCTGAATTCTTAATGGCTTATTACATCATCATTTTAAAAAGAACAACAACAAAAAATCCCAAACACTCAAACTCCCTTCAACAGATATTTCTGTAGAACCAGGAATCAAATAAATCTATCTTGGACTAAGAGATCTTTTGAATTTTGATGAATCAGTTTACCCAATCACTAAACCCACATCAATTCTGTTTCTCTGAGTAACGATATCCACTACTTAAACTGAAGAAGAGTTTAAAAAAATACTCCTTCACTCATGTGCCAAAAACCTCATTGCTAAACTTTAAAGAACGACTAGCACAGTGACACAGACTGGTCTTTTTACTTTAAATGCAAGACTTTCATATGGAAAGGAAGCACAGCTGAAGGGTTATACATTTTTTTTCTTCTATTATTCTCTATTTCCTTAGTGCATGCCAGTCAAAACTATAAAATACTTGTGGGAGAAACGTACAAGGCACGGTTTCGCATTCCAGCAGATCTATTTCCATGTGCTGCGTAAAAGCCAGGCGACCACCCAGGAAAGTAAGGCAAACACGACTTGGCCCACCAGTGTTGCAATCGCCTCTAGCAGCCCTTCTCCATCAACACTTCTCACTGCACTTTCTATGAGATGTAACCCTACGGCTGGCCCAGGCTGCAGCCGGATCACCTCCAAACCTGCCAGTGGGCTGCACGGGCTCTGAAACAACGTGAACAAGCAGCACTGCGTTTTCTTCCTGACAAAGTGATCCCAAGCACGGGTACAGTGCTAAAATAGAATGAATAACCCCTCCATGAGAGAAAAAGAAAGTGGGCAAGCTTAACACAGGAATATTCTGCAATATGAGCAGCTCTTTACTTCTCAGACCCTTTCATCCCCTGTCCCTTTGCCCTCTATCACAATACTTTCGCCTCTGCTTTACTGAGGAGAGCAAAGTTGGGTAATCCCTAGTCTTGGGAAAGGCTACGACCTGCTATTTCCTCCCCTTAGAGCCCACATCCATGTTATTTTTTTTCATAGGTTGATCACAGAAAGTTTTGGTAACTGTTTTGGAATTAATAAAAGGGAATTGGCCCCTTGGAGGCCAAGCTGGTTGAGAAACGTTGCTGGCTGGAGCAACAGAAGTAGGCATGACTTGTCTTTAACAAAGTAGAAGGCATTTGTTTCTAGTTAACTGGGTAAAGGGCAAGAAAACTCAGCCAAGTATTTATCTATTGGACTGAACTGCCTGTAGCGAGAGGAGGGGGAGATGTGCGTAAAGTTACTGTAATCCCAACCTTGGAAGAGAGGCAAGTGGAAGCAAACTTTGGTTTAATAGTTGGGCTAAGCGCACAAAGTCTGTAGTATGTGATGTGGAATCGCTGATTTATAAAAAGGATGTTCTGGGGGGTGTGAGGGCAGAAAAGGAGAAAAAACGTCTTCACAGCTTTTCCAAGACAATACCTTTTCTACATCTGCTCGCCGTTACTTTCTGCCAGTTCAAGACGACTGAGCGCACAAGGAGGTAACAAAGTGCTAGCGAGGTTTCGGCTCGGCAAGAACGACTCTGATCGCAGCAGCGAGGAACGCTGCCTGTACGGGGCTGTCGCTGAAGCGGCCCCCAGACCTCTCCGCTCCAGCAAACATTTCCATCCTCCCAGTCACGGCAGGGCAAAGACACGGCAAGGTCTTCTGCCAGTGACAGCAATGGCACCACCTGGGGAGGGGTCGCAGGCTTGCCGGATGTGTGGCGGGGAGCAAGAAACACCAATAAAAAAGAAAAGCTGGATGACCTTGCACTGCCCAGCCTGAGCTGCCAGGCAACAGTTAACGTTGAGGAATCTTGTGATTCTGTTTATATTCTTTCACCGCAAGCAGGTGTTGGGAAGCCCAGGCTGGGAGGGGCATGTAGATAAAAAAAGAAAGAGGAACCACATTTTTTTTTTTACGTGTGTGATCTGTTCAGATGAATCTTTCTTACCGACAGCCCCTTTTCCTGGAATCAGCGCTGATGCCCTGGTGTCACCCTCCAGCCCTACCATCAGCCGGCCGCGCACCTCACACATTTGGGTTACATTACCTGGTTTTGGTGATGGATGACACGATTTCAGTGGCAGTTCTGGGGAAACCAAGTCACTTTTAACAGAGATATAATTAAAATCTCTGTGCGTTTTTCAAATTTAGATTCATTTTGTGTTTTATGATTATTATTTTGATACTATTACAGTCATGTGCTGCTGTTTACCATCTGAAAAGTGAGGAATAAAGGGAAGATCTCTATTGAAATCCAACTCTTTTTTTTTTTCCCTTGGTCACCTTGCATGCACCGGTGTCTATGATTTTTTACACCTCCACCTTTGATTTTGCACGGAGGAATGCTCTGAGCCACAGCTTTCCCCCTACCCGCTGCTCTTCCTCGACCAGCGCCCCGTCTGCCCTGCGCTCGCCGCTCCCCTGCAGCTCTTTGTTGCTGAACGTCGGGGTCAGCGGTGTCAGCGGCTGACATGATTAGTGCCGCCGACATTGCACCACTGCTCTGAAGGAAGCAGGCAGAGGGCAGGGGACAAAAAACAACAACAACAGAACCTGCAGCCATTTTAGGCAGAAGGAATCGGGCTCAAAGAGACATTTGCAACCTCACTCTTCCCAATTAAAAAGAAGGTCCTCGCACCACAACAGGCGTACCCGGTGTTTAAATGCGCTGCCCTGCTCGTAAAATCAGGACACCTCTCCTGCCCCGACACACATCCTTGTGGTGTGCTCCAGTTCTCTCAGATCGAAGGCAAAGATTAGGGAGGAGAACAAAACAAAAACGATTTTTTTAAAAAAAGTATCGCACAAGAGATAACGCCTAACCTGTGATTCAGCAGATTCAAATGCTCAGAGGTACAGCAATCTGCGCATTATTGAAAGACAGCAGCAGTCCATTACATGTATTGATTTGCAGCACTTTGTCAGCACTAATGATGTTACCTCATTAAAAGAGATAAATGCCCTACTGTTCTACCAAAAGCATCTGCTCCTTCCTCTTTCTCGCCTGTTCTCCAGCAGGGCCCTCTGCAGAAGCATATTGAAATCAAATCCAAATCCAATGCAAAATTTGCTTAGAGCGGCTTGCTAGCATTGCTTTTTTGTTGTTGTTGTTGTTATTGTTTTCTTTATTTATTATCGCTTTAAAAAAGAAATGGGTTGCTCCCTGTTTCGTACCAGGTATTTATTTCTTCTTACCACACTGAACGGACACATCAAAGGAAAACAAAGCCAAGCGCTGGTTCTAGTTAGGGAAGCGTGATCGAGCAACAGCTGCGCCCCGTGTTAACAACGTTCCCGCGGACAAAGAATTCCTCAAAAATAAACCGGTATCTGTGTCCGCAAATGCGTTTATTGCTGGGTAAAATAACAAGGGTTGAACTTTAATCAAAGCGGGTGAAGTGATAGGCAAGGTGGTGATAACTCTGTTAACACCCAACAACATGTTGCCACACAGAATGCGCTGGTTTTGTTTCAACAGATTCCTACTTACAGAAAAAGGTAGCAGTTTACCATAATGAATGTTTTATGCATAATTCCTTTGTGTATAGGGTCTCCAAAGTACACATTACTAAAGTCTATTAAACTCTCTATTTAGCAGAATTACCAACGTGCCTTTTGGGAAATTATTACAATGAAGCTGTACCGGTATTTAAATTCCAGTTGTTTAACAATCTTTTCCTAATCACCAGTCCAGGTATCTACTTTAAAGTGCAGTCAGACGCTGTTCTTCGAGACATCATAAGCCTTTCTACAAGCTCCTTATGGAAATTCACTACAAAATGACTATTTCGACCCGTTTTTCATAATTAGCATCAGACAGGTACTGCTTTTACACAATGGGAGCTCTTCCCAATCTTCTTCACCAAGCACAGCACTCCACAGTTAAACCTAGTTACAAAAACAACTATTTGCAGCCATACAATTCATTTCCATGTGTTAGTATCTGAAAGATAACAGACTTTTAAAGACAAATTATGTCCCATTCTTTATAAATGGCTTTTCTATGAGGAAAGACCTGTCCTTGGGTGAGACAATATGGCTTCATGGATGGAGTGACCTCAAAGCTGCTCAAAGTCAGCACACACCTGGGTCTCTACTCTGTTCCAGCTACTAGACTCTCTGAACTGTACGTAAAGCAACAACAGAACAGCTACTAACTTTTTGTTTTGAGCCCCTCAGACCACTTCCCCTTGAAATACCACAAACTACGGCTACAGCTACTCTCTAAATGTGCCAGTTTTCACGGCAAGGAGCCTTAAACTTGATTCCAAACTTTTAAAACTGCTCCTGCTTCTCCTGTAATAAGAACAGATATCATTCCAATTGGAAGAGTCTCGTGTTTCTCAGGGGAGAGGAAGCAAACTTCATCATACTAAAAATTACAGGATTAAGTTCCTGGGGCGGGATGGTGGAGACCTTGATCCCAACCTTTCGGATTTCCTCCATGACCTTCAATAAATCACCGTGTCCCTGCCTCCATTTCTCACCAGTATGAGGGTGATATTTCATCCTCTTTTAAATGCCCAGAAGCACTCAGGATCTATCTATGGGACAGTCAGGCTCTTCAGCAAAGACAACCAAGCAAGCACCTAAACAGATGTCTTGTCCTTGCCACTACATCATACCGACAGTTTTATAACTCCAATTCAATTCTCAGTTAACTTCAACTGCAAAAACAACACTAATATATCTGAAAAATGCAGACAATTTTTTGAAACCAATGGGCTCAAAACCAGAAAATAAGTAATAAAGAGGCATTGCTCAACAGCACTACTCATCAAATGAATATGTAGAATTTAGGCCATCGTATGACTGACTTGTTTTGCTTTGCCAGAATTCAAAGTTCATGTGCAAATACAGATAAATGGAGGACAAATATCATCACTGTTAACTGGTTCACACAGTATGAGACCCTCTGACAAGTATGAAACAAATATTGCCCATTTTTTGGCTCTAAGGTAAATTCAGTGCCCTCTGGCAGGCCTACACAACAAAGCAGCTTCCATCATGAGCAAAAGTCCTCCAGAGAACAATCCTTGAGAAAAAAAAAAAAAAAAGAGCAAATGGGTGGACCTATTTTAGCCACACACTAATTCCCTATAAATCAATGGACAAAAGTGTTTCCTTTCTCCAGTTACAAACCCTGGGCCAAATTACCTTTGCTGTAACAACCTCATTGACTCTGCTAAAGTTACACATGCACCACATTTTGTCCTTGTTTGCAATGAGGCCAAATCTCCCATAAATAAGAAAGGAAACAATCTGGTCACCTTAAGTGAAATGAGAGGAAGAGCAACCCTTTCACCTTTAAAAAGGAGATAGAAGGAAGAACACTACTAATTTCACTTCTTCAGTTTGCCTCTATGTTAGGAAAGACTCCTGTATGCTTTTAGAAAGGACATGTTTTTCAGGTTTTAAAGGTTATTTTATCCAAGTGCAGATCAAAAGTCCAAGAATATCCGATGTTGGAATAGAAGAGTATCCAGCACTCATTTTACTATCCATTAAAGAAGTACCTCTTCCATCCTGTTTGACGAGGTGGTAAGCCAAGGGGTCAGATCTACTACAACCTGAAGCCATCAAGGCCTTGCTCTTATCTCTTGCTCCTGCATGAGGCAAGATGGCCCTACTGAGCTGCCCCCAAACCATCCATGTCTTTAGTTCAGTCAGCTGTTGGCTGGATTCACCCCATTGGACATCTCATAACATGGCCTCATAAGACTCAATGCTTGTGCAAGAAGGACGGGGGGAAGTCTGGGCAAAGGACACAGTGGACAAACAAAGCGGACAAGTGGCCGCAGCTGTACCTGGGACTGCCTTAGGCTGCCCTTTAGTCCCTGATGTCTACCAGAAGACCCTGTGGAAATACAAGACACTGTGTGCAGTGCTGCACTTAACACGGGCATTACAATACATGTGTCTAATGTTCCCATCTTATGTCTCTGTGTCTATCATACCAGGTGACAGACATCACCTGGCAATACAACTTCACTCTTTATTTTCAGCGTATTGGGTATAGACATGGTGTGGCCTTCATTAATTATTGCGGCATTCATTAAGGCTACCTCAGCCAAGCTGTCACTTTGTCTCTCCTGCCACCTACTGTACTGAAAACCAAAATATGTGTCACCAACTCGCGTTGTGTCCCCACTTCTGTTTGGAAATACCAACCTTAGTTCTTCTAGAAGTACCACTGTCTGCCTGTTGGGAAGCCCCTGTTGAAGCAACTGCTGCAGTGATGCTATCCAGTACTTCTTGATGAAAGCTAAATGCAGTGTTTTGAACGATACCTAACTCATTGATGCTTCATGGTTAAAATTAGTGTTAATAACTAAAATTTCTCCACAGTTTAGGTTATGAACTATTTTCCTCTTTAACCCACAAAGTATTAATCACAGATTTATTTTAAACAGTCAATGGTGAACAATACCCCATAAACCTCTGGCCCTTTACTTGCAGTTATTTCCAATGACAACACTCAGAAGGTGCAAAACCCAGCAGAAAAACAACTTCCCATTAGGTGTGTGACTGGCAGCTCGTGGTTAGGGTTGAAACTCTTGGTTACGCACTTTAGCTGCAGAACCAAACTAGTGTCACCCAAGAACAGACCCATCAGGTGCAAGAGTCTGCTTCAGACCATGGTTTATGGTGGTCTTTTAGCACCTCACTCTCTAAAAGCCCTTCTGAGCAAGCCCGGCTGTGCCATGCCTACCTGCTGCAGCACCACGCTACCCGTGTGAGATGTCCTCTACACGGTCCCTCTGGCTCTGATGCTGTGGACTACAGAAGGGGCTTCAAAATCACACCGCTGCTTGCACCCAAGTGGTACATCCAAAGGAAAAAAGGCTACTTGATCATAACCATCTGGGTTCTGACATCAATCCAAACTTTGAAGCAAGTAATCAAAGTAGGCAACATAGAGAAGGGCAGCAACAAGTTCGAGCTGGTCCAGCACAGTCCAAGCACTCTGCAGGAGCTTCAAACCCATCCACAGTATGATGTGGAAACCAATAAGTAATCAACCCCAAAATGACTAAACAGATAGCCCTTGTTAATTATTTATGCCATCCTCCCAGAAGGCGATGGCATGACAATTTCACTTTTTAGCACTTCATTATTTATTTCGAGAAAGTATTCAAAAAGAAAACAACAAGCTGCAATTCATAAAATATTCTCATTATTTTTGAGCAAGAAGAAAACGTGCAAGTGCGGGTTTATTTTCCATATATGATGTTCCCTTTTACTTAATCAACAAGCAACGTCTTTGGAGCTATGTGACAGCAGCTATCTTTGATGAAAGGAATATTTTGATGAAGGAGAAAGACATTCAACATTAGCATGATCAAGTAAGCTATCAAATTCATTTATTTATGCTGTGACCATAGTAATCAAGAAGTAGTTAATGTGGAACTGAGCACCAGTTAAAATGCATTTTAAACCTCATTTTACACTGGTTTGCAAAAGGAGATCTTTTACTAGCAGGATGCTTTAAGGTCTTTTCAGGCTGCAATGAGAGAAGCAGATACAGAAGATAAATTGGTCTGCTCCTGCAAACAGTCTTGCTTTTACAAGAGGAGTACTAACGTAATAGTGGGCCTTTCATCTCAGCACTTAGAATTTGATCAACTGAGAAAAAAACATTAATATAATTTCACTCACTCACAGATAAACATCTTTGAAAAATGAGGCCATTTCTGTTCCTAAAACAAATCTGACAAGGCTACAACTGAAAGTATTTCTGTAGCACACACACTTTAGTATGGACACAGGAAAACTATCAAAATGAGTAACCAGAGGGTATAATACCAGCTATTTAGCCACCAAAATGCCTCAAGAGCAGTGATACATCCACTTAATGCCAAATATGGCCCACAAATATCTATTATACATGAATAAATGTATCAGTTCCCGTTAATTACACAAAGGCTACAAACAAGTGAGAGGCCTGCAACGTAGGTAAAAAGGGATCTTTTTACAGTGCATGATCAGAAACAGCATTTGCTGACACCAATTTAATTTATAATGGGATCAAGGCAAAAAAAAAAAAAAAAGCTCCTGTTAGCAGTGCTACAGGAACTGTAAGCTAAGATCTAGTGGACTGAACAGAGCCTTAAAACAACTTAGTCCTTTTAACGCAAACTTGAGAAACCTGCTACTACAGTGGCAGTATCAGGGGGTGATTCTATCCTCACTAGAAACTCCTAATAAATTTTAAAGTATCTCCAAGGATGCTACAAGGGAATAAGTAAGCCAATTTTATACATCCTGTGCTGCCTGTTGGGATTGATGTCTCACTAAACCAACAGGCAAAGTTTAATCTCTGGAAGGACTTCTACCTCTGCTGTGCTCAACCAAATGGAAGGGAAAGAAATTTAAGCTTGTTTGGTCTACAGCGGACTGTGGCTTTCTAGCAGAAGTTGGTTGAAGTTTGCTGATGAGTGGGTGATAAGCTGCTCCCAGAGTTTTGCTTGCTTTGGGAGGAGTGAAGTGGTTGGGAGATTTTCAGAGCAGATTCTCCAAGCAAGCTGTTCAGAGAAGCCACTATCCAGAAGGCTCAACAGGAGGAAGAGGAAGCAGGGAAATCACAGTTAATGGGATCTGGCCACAACCAGAAACAGCTAAGTTTCAGAATACATTATGAACACTCTTGCACTTCCCCACTGCACTAGCTCATTGCTGCATGAGAAAAATCTGTGTATATTTAATGCCTTAAAAAGCTCCATGGAAATTTAGATTAATGCATGATTAGAAAAATCTTGCCTCATCTCTGGTTTGCCCTGTAGATGCACACATCAAATAGAGGAACATCACAGAATCATTAAGGCTGGAAAAGACCTCCAAGATCATCTGGTCCAACCATCACCCTACCACCAATGTCACCCACTGAACCATGTCCCTAAGCACCAGGTCCAACCTTTCCTTGAACACCCCCAGGGATGGTGACGCCACCACCTCCCTGGGCAACCCGTTCCAATGCCTGACTACTCTTCCTGAGAAGAAATGTCACCTAATTTCCAACCTGAACTTGCCACCACTACAACATAGTTTCCATGATTTTCTGTAGGGAGAACCTGTCAGTCTAGAGATTTATTTAAGGTACATGCATGCTTGTAAATGCTGTAAACGAACACTGAGATATGAGGAGGTCACTGCCCCACTCATCTTAGAAATCACCTCTCAGCCCACTGATCCCTCCACAGAGGATTATAAAGTTTGCTCAAGTTTTCTGTGGGAGGGAATTGCTATTTGATCCTTTCTAGGGGTATAATTGGAGCTCAAAGTACAGGGTTACCTTGCTCACAGGGAGAGCAGCTCTCCTTGGCACAACTTCAGATTGAGGAAGGTTATACAATTACGGCATAGAATAAGGTCTTTGGAAGGAAATGAAGTTCTCTCAAGCCTGAAGGAAAGAAAGAAAAACTGCCTCTCTTCTGAAATAACAAGTGCTTTGGTGTGCCTTGGCAGTGTAAATTCCAGGAACCAGCTACAAGTTGTGCCACTTTGTAAAGAGCAACTAGGTCAAACCTCAGAGCAGGACCCACATCCCTTGCTGCTCTGGGTAGTGAGGCACCAAGGATCTCCTGCTCATCCTCTGACCTGGATGGATGTGGTGGCAGCCCCCGCTTTGGAGCTGGGAAACAAGTCTGTCTCTCACAGTTAAGAGAGCAGTTGCAGCTCTCAGCTTTGAAGGCTTTCTGTATTCAGCTGCTGTCGGAAAAGACAGCAATAAAGAAAATAACATAGAATCCCTGTGTGGAAATAACATGAGAAACAGAAGAGACAATCTAATGCAAGTGGCTGTAGGTGGGAGGCGAACAGTGCTCCCTGTGCGGGCAGAAAATAACTTACAGAGAGGTTGCCGCAACACCCGATTCTCTAAGACCCAACACACACCTGCCAAGGAATTTACCTTCTGAAGTGCTAGCTAGCACTGTCAGCTCAACTCTGAGAAGAGAGCTGGTTGCAATGAAAGAAAAATTACTTGAGATGCCCTCTACCTGATGCAGTCTGTGCAAACTGAAGCCAAGTGCAGGACATGACATAACATGTAAGCACTCCAAATGAATTCTTCCTTGGATCCCAAAGGAGGCAGCGCCACAGTACGTGCAACAAGGGAAGATGCCAGCAGCAGAGAAATTCCCGGTCTAATCGTGAGATAGAGGAAGCAACAGTATGACCAGAAGAATGGAAGCGATATGAGAAGCGAGATAAAAGAATTATGGAGCTGATAGCATCTTACAGACAACACGATTTTTAGAAGAAAGAGGGGAAGTTGAGCAGCTGCGAAAGAGAGGGAAGGAAGAGTAAGTCTGATTTTCCTGATAGTCAGGTCATGAACAGTTCCCAGAACCTGTCTAGTCTGGCTGGATGTCCGATATCAGAAGCAAAAAACATGTGGCAACCTCAGCGCATAGACAGGAGATATTGAGGAACAAGTTGTCTAAGTGCAATAAATTGAGATGAAGCTACAGACCTTTCAACGAACAATGAATCTGAAAAGTCAACAATCTCTGCATAATTTCCTCTGTTAATTCAGACAAAATCTTAAAAACAAAATAAAAAAAAACCTTTTGGCTTTTCACAACCTTCATTTCTGTTGGAAGTCTTACTGTAACCGATGGGAGTTTGACTTTATTAAGTGGGAATTTAACAGGAATTGCAGCTCCGTGTAAGCTATGGGAAACGTTGCTCACAGCAAGAGAAGATGTAGGATAATGAAGTATTTTGGGAAGGGAGGAAAAAAAACGTTACAGTAACTATGCAAACAGAATAACTAACAATGCCGTGCTTCTCTGGGACCTTCTGGAGGATCTCAGCTCAATCTACAGCCATTCCTCATTATGTGGCCATGGCTTATCACACAGCCTGGGTCTCCAATCTGACCGCACATCTATGCCTTACACTCTTATCCCCTTGCTGCTTCTCATCCCAGACCTCAGCTGTGAGCCGAGGGGCAAGGACCCTGTTGTGGGTTTGTGCAACAGCCAATGTGGGACCCAGACGGGACTCAGGGTGCTGCCAAGTGCTCCTTCTCCGTAATTAACAAGGGACACTGATAAAGAAACAAAAGACAAAGGGTTTCCTCCAAGCGAGAAAACTCTTAAGCAGAAAGCCAGTCTAGCCGAGAAGGCTTTCCCCATGCCAAACATGCTCAATAGCACATCGCGGCACAGGGAGCAGGCTGTGAAATCCAGTGTTCTTTCAGATAAAAGTTGGGGGGAAAAAAAGAAGAAAAAAAAAAGAAAAAAAAGAAGTGGGAGGAGAAAAAGGGAAGAAAAGGTCAAGCAGACCAGGGCAGGCTGCAAGCAAACAATCCCCTCCCGAAAGGAAAGCACCTTGACGGACACCACAGTGTAGCCTGCAGAAGATGCTGCTCTGTGGGAGAGAGGGTCAAGTTAAAATACAAAACCACACACTTGCACAGTCCTACGAATTTCTTCACTGCAGCTAAGAATTTAAGAAAATACTTTGTGTTAAAAGTTGCTTTTTGCAAGTTATTGCATATTATTGCCTATTTGCTCTACCAATTTCCAATTGCAGTTTCTGCTCCCAGTAGAAGTCATCATCAGAACAATACACTGGCATTTAGATATTGCCTTGTTAAGAAATCTAGAGTAACTGGAAGTCGTATTAATATTTAAATGCAGTACATGCCTATTTAAAGTTTGAATACATATCATTAGAAAACGGCATAAATTAACCCAACCTAATTCTCTGGGATGCACGAAGATCTAAACAACCCTAAGTCTGATGTTCTCCCCTACCACCCACTTGAATAAACAAAACAAACCCAAACACGCTGGGGTTAGTTTAGGTTGCAAACGGCAACAACATCAGCATTCAGTCCCTGGGCCTAAAAGCAGTTTACTCCCTGATGCAACGCAGATCGTGCCACAGCCCCCCGCTGCGGCCATGCACCATGCCAAGAGGCAGCCTGCCCGCCGTGTCCACCGCCCCAGCACCACAAAATGTCCCTGGGCAGGCTAGGGGACACACACCGGTGCTGCCACTGGGTCCCCTGTCAGGGCCAGTGCCTGCAGTAGCAGGGGACAAACTGCTTTTCCAGCAACCCCCCCACTGGGAGCCCCCCGATTCTGCAACCCAGCGCTGTCAACAGCGTGCCCTTTGTTGCGTGGGCGCACGGCTTGCTGGTTGTTTTGGGTCTTGGTTGTTTTATTTCAAGGAGAATTCGAGTTTTAAATGAGTAATCTGTTTTCGAGTGATTTCTCCACGCTGGCTCCACCCTGCACTGTAAACTAGACATTACCTTATACAAGAATGAATCTGCTGCATTCCTCCGTCTCGCTGCCGTGCAGCACATTTCCTACCCTCGCAGCCCAACCAACAGCAGCACACACTCCCCCACCCCTTCCCCCTCCGTTTTCTTTTTCTTTCCTTTTTTTTTTTTTCTTCACCGCCTCACTGTGTTTTTGTGTAAATGATCTCACATGACTCAACAAATCCATCTGCCTGGAGCAGGCCGAGTTTGGAGCCTTCCCAGGAGGGAGGAGAAGAATTGCTTTGTGGAAAGGACCTGGAGCTTTGCCCTTTCTCTGGCTCAAATTACCCGCCTGTCAGGCCTGACGGATTTGGCTAAAAATAAAAGGAAGCGGGCCGTGAAAAGGAGATGAATGAGCTCAGCAGTTCCTTAGATAACATGGGCCCGGTGTTGCCCAAAGCTCCCGGCGCAGGAACTTCAAATGCTGGGCATGTAAGTGCAGGGCCGCAGCCGAGGTGAACTTGGCCGCTGCGGGGAGAAAAGCAAAACCCAACCGTACGCCGCTGGAAATAACTGGATTAAAGGCACGCACGCAGAACAGGAAAGCTGCCTGCTGTAGGTTTTAGGCTTGTAAAATGCCAGATTTACGGCGTTTCCACGGCAAGCGGGGTCTGGGGGCTGTGGCGGGGGGACGCGGCGGAGCCACGTATGATGTCAGCCTGCCGGCCGTGCCAGCGCCGCGCGGAAAGTCATCTGCGCGAATGCGTGCCCAGCACCCACAGTGGGTATTAAGCACTTAGTTTGGCAATGTAATGACACACTGTAACAATCTGTAATGCGAGGCAGTCAGCAAAGCCCTGGCTCTGCGAGCTATTCCTCCTAACCATTAACCATATGTTTGGCTCCGCCGCCACCCGAGCGAGCGGGTGTTCCAGCACACCATCTGGTTTCTATCCACACAGGCAACTGCAAAGCACACAGCATTTCCCCCTGGAGCCGCATGTTCCTCCCGGCTGCCCCTCTCCCGCCTCCCTCCCCGCCCGGCCCCCCGCTCCCCATCTTCCTCCTTCGCCCATCTCAGCATCAGCCTCTCCTCCCACCATGCCACCCTGGCCCTGGTGCTCGAAACCACACGTGGCCCCACCAAAAACGCATCCGAAGAGTGGGGACACCGTGGTGTGCAGCCCCCCGTGCGCCCCGAAAACACACACTGGGATGGCATCGCCCAGCATCGATGCCTGATGCGCCATGTTACAAAACGGGCGCTCTCCTGGCCCACCTCGGAGCTGTCACGCCGCTCATCGCATCTCGCACGCACACACCGCTCAGTTTGGGTGACATCGACCCCAACCCAAAACCGCAGGTGGACATCGAGAACAAGCCCGTCAAGTGGAGGACATTAGCAACCTATCTCTTGTCCCCAGTAGGGCTTTCTATAAGCCCATCTGGTTTTGGTCACCCAGCCCACCAAATCGAGAAAAAAAAGAAAAAAGGAAGAAAGAAAGAGGAATGGAATGAGAAAGAACTGAAGAAAAAGGAATGAAAATATTTATTTTCCCTGTGGTAACTAAACAAGCTTTTTCTCTAACTATAAAAAAGCTTTCAAGTGTTGTGTTTTAGAGGACCTTGTACCATATGTTTGCTTCATGATTCTATGAATTCTAACTACTATTTATGTTTTTAAAGCACTTCCATCCTTCTGTTTATTTCTGAAGTCACCTATGGGAGATCAGCAGTAATTTTCCTCCCAGGTTGGCCAATTTAAGATTAATCATGACCTAATGCAAGTATTCAGGGATGCAAGCAATAGGATATTCAGCAAATCCCACACTTGCTCCTTTAAAATAAGTTTATACTCTGCAATGAGTCACACATACAGTGTTTATGCAAGTAACCAGTGCTACAAGAGAAAAAAAGTCCATTACATTTGCGAACACATACGCATCGCAGCTGTAAGCACACAACTGCTTACACTAGGACTCATTTCTATGACTGGATATTGATTTTTCAATAATGTGTCATTATACTGATGTTGATACAGCAACTATCTTCCTGGAGTATGCAATTTAATATTAAAAAGAAGCTGGCTCGAGGAAATATCAAATCCACACCCATTCACATACTATTTAAATGTCTTTCTTGGTCACAAATACAGCAACGCAAAGCCGCAATTGCATTTTTTCCCACCTAGCACCTAACAAGGAAAAAGGAATCATCAGTTAAAAACAGTTCAATATAAGGCAACCACCTCTGCTGATCTGCTCCTTGATAAAATAGTGCAGCACTTCTTCAGTTTGTGCTGAAAACTAAAAGCCTACATCGACAAAGATGCATGCTTTTCCATCTCCTCATACCTGTGAAAAATCAGCGTATGAAAGAGCCACTGTAAACCCTTATCCTGGAATCAAATACACATGGGAAAAACCCTTCTGCTTGTGAAAAGCCTGATGACTTCAACAGGACTGGCTAAGAAGTGTGAGAGTAGGATCCGCCTGGATGCTTTCCTGCTCAGCCTACTGTAGGAAACCTGCTTTTAGCAGGGGTTTGGACTTGGTCTCCAGAGGTCCCTTCCAACCCCTATGATTCTGCAATTTTCTGATCTGGCCACACTCACAAACTCCATCGCAATTAGCACTGTAAATGCCCCCTTCTCCAGCTTCCCCTGTCCCTCAGGAAAATAATTAAATGATTAAAAACATAAGATGCATTTTAGCTAGCAACTTACATTTTTTATAAAACCAGGTCTGAACATATCAGTAGCATTATTTAAACATCACACATTGGGATTCCTACAATTCTTCAACAAGAAATAGTCTCCATTCACACAAAACAAACAGTGGTAGTCCTCTACAGCAATGATCTAGGCATGGGTCTTTTAGCAGATAACTATCTGCTCTGATCCAGAAATCTTTTAAAATAGGGAATTCAAATGAGATAGTCATAGATTCAACATTTTACAGTCTGAAGGGCCAGATAATCATTTGACCCTTCTTCCATAAAAACAGGCCTGGAGCTTCCCTTCTACTTCTGTGCAGTTGTAAGTGGTTGAATAAGAGCCTCTCTCTCAGGGTAAAAAACAAAACAAAACAAAACACTAACACAGAAAACTAAAAAGAACAAGCTCAGTTTTAACAGCCTGACATAACAAAGGAAGATGTCCCAGCAACACTGTCCTATTCACCAATCACCCTTGCTGCCAGAACACTTACACCCGCTTGCCTGGTCGGAATTAATTTAGCAGCAGGCCACTGGGTCTCGCTATACCTTGTCACCTTCCTGTACCGTTCAGTCTCTGACAAAGGGCCACTGTCAACCTGAAATCTAGCCAGTTTTTAAAGCATAATAAAAAGTGGTGTCACATTATTACCTGAATCCACCGAGTCCTCCAGCCAACAATGATGTTTCTGCAATCACATTTTCCTGTTTTTAAAAACTTCTCTCTTGCCTCATCGCTCTGTGTGAAAACCAACACAAAAGAGAAAATTGATTAACTGCAGAAGATTATCTATTATTTGTATTACAGCTGTTAGACTTCCCAGCAGACATTTAGGTCTTTTTTTTTTTTTTTTCCCTGCTGAGTGTCATGAAGATATGAACCAAGAAAAAGTCCTTTCTCCAAAATTCCTTGTTGACCAACCATCAGCAGATTGCAGCTTGGAGGGGGCAGCCTAGAAAGGACAGCAGATCGCTTGTGGAGCTGTGCAAGGGAACTCAGCTCCCTGAGCCCAAATCCTGCGTCCCAGGATGAAAGCCCAGCAGATACTCAGTGCCACCAAAAGCAGACATATGGGGGAAGAGGGAGCTGCTTCTACATTTCTTTCAGTTTCAGCAGTAAATACGTGCCACTAATAACCACAGCAGCAATGTAAAAATAGTACTTGCAAAATTACATCAACAGTAAATTACTTAACTGTACAGTTTCCCTGAACTGTGCACCTACAACATTATCTAGGTAGCGACTTGGCTTAAAATTCTTAAAAGGGTCTTTTTGTGTCTGTACTTACTCCCTGCTTCACAGATTACTGGCTTTATGTTTCAGCGTCAAACCCTCCCACCAATACACCGATGAACCATAATGGACACTTAAGAAATTTCCATACTTAAACAAGGGAGAAAAAAAGCCATATGGTAGAAACCCAAATCAAGATACAGCCTCATAAAAAAACTACCAGCCTCTCTGAGTTGCCTGAAGACACATCATACGTGAAGAAAAAATGCGACTGGATTTTCGGTACTGGAAATGCCATTAACGTCAATATTTCACTGCTTTCTCTGAAAGCAAACAAAACAAATACCTTCACTTCAGGAAATGCAACTCAACCATCTGTACTTGATCCCTTGCCTACCTTCACAAGGACAAATGAGGTAGACACAGTCACGCAGCACAGGTGGGATACGGTTGTTATACCCCTCCTGCCGTATCAGGGGCTCGAGTGTTTGGCATACTCTGTCCATGGGCGACATGGATGTCTGCCAGAGAGAGCTTTGTTGCAAGGTTTTGGTCACAGCGGTCTGATTGAGCCATTTCAGGAAAAAAAAAAAAAAAAAAAGAAAAAAGAAAAACCAGTGTCTGGAAAAACTCAACACGTTCTGGCAACCGCTGCAACAGAGATTTTAACCCTGGGACTAGCACTGAGGAACTGGGCTTTTCCATGGAAAGTGAACTTTAGTGTCCACGACAAAAATCTGCCTGAATCTGGCCAATCTGCAAGCTTTCCAAAAAACAAAACAAAGCAAACAAACAAAAAAAGGAACAACCGCAAGTGTGAAAAGATTTGCAACTTCCCGAGCGAGGTCAGGGCTGACCCCTGTGCTTGCTCCAGGCGACCTCCCTGCCACGGCCCCGGCAGCGTGGAGCCACTGAAGCTACAGGCAAAGCAGCCAAAAGCTGGGCCAGGGGAAGGAGGAGAAAAATACACCAGAACGAGAAACTTCACTGGACAGGGATGGGAAAATGGAGGTTGGATGGGGAGAGAGCGACGAGCTGGTTAGACGCAGAGGGCTGCAGGTGGTCATGCGGTGGCTAGGAATCCTGTTTGCATTGATACAATGCCAGCTGATGCCATTTGCCATTGTTGTTTGCTTCTTGTGTTTTTTCTTTGGTGCAGCAAAGGTAGCTTGTAAGAAAGAGCATTGACGGGTGGAAGCATTGAAAAGAAGTGTTATGGGTTGCTGCTGCCTGCAGCATCTCCCTTCGTGCTTCCCCTGCCATGCTCAGTGCACTGGACACACCTGAGCCGTGCATCAGTGCTGTGGTATAAAAGCACAGGAAAATACTGGTGTTTGCTGGCAACGAAGGCAGCAGCCACCCCCTGGCTCCCTGCTATCCCTCTGGCCGCTCGGGCAGACGAGCTGTGCCCCAGAGAGCTGCCACGTGGCCGCAGCGCAGGGCACTCGAGTCATCTCAACCCAGCATCTCCCAAGTGACCGCTAACGGCGAGTTCCTAACCAACCTGAAACCCTGGCTTCTCTCAAGTAAAACTAATGAACACTCACAGCAAAAGCAAAAGTGAAGTGTATTTCCAGTATGTGAAATATTATGTGACACTGAGACGTCTCCGTGGCCAGGCTGTGAGATCCTCAAGATCCTTTGTCCTCTATTTTAGCTCTTCCCGTAAAAAAAGCAGCAACGCTTCCCAAACCATTCGTCAAACCCTTGAGCGTGACAGCGATAAACGGGAAAGTTGGTGAGGAAATTACTAACTCCTTCAGTAGGATTTGAGTGGTGTGCAATAAATAAAGCCAGGGGCCAAAGGCGGAACAGCAGGAAGAAGCCACGATGCTGAAGAGCTCGCTCGCTGCGCGCCGAGAGCTCTGCGTTCAGCGCCGAGAGAGGGACGTGATCACAAAGTCACAGGCTGACCGTGCGTTCCCGAGGCTTGCACCAGGGCTGCGCAAATCATTTTTATATCTGGGTGATTCACAACGTGACCTTACTTGTAACATTTCCATGTGTTTGTGTATGAAAATAAAATTAACAGCAGATAGCTGAAGTGGCCCTAGGTATTATGCCGGCTTAGGCATTCACAGCCTATAACACTGTGTAGCTCTACAGTCAACCCAATGCACAATGCAAGAAGACGGTTCTTAAAGGTAAATAATTCAGGGCTTGAATTCTTCAAGGTAAATAATTTAGGGCTCTAATGAACTTGCCGACTGCAAACAGGGAGCTGCACTGCTCGGAGCCCTCCAAACTGCCCTACATGCGATCCTCGGGAGTGCAGAGCAGAAACCGTCAGCAAACACATGCCTCAAATATTCCTGGCTGTAGCAACAAGGGCTCGCTCGCTCTCAAACAAAAGGAATCTCGGCTGGGAAAAGGCAGCTACGCAGATCAGTTCCCGTGCTCTGTAGCGTGTCCGCAAGCTGGTGAAAAGGAGGTGCGATTTAAGAACCATCGCTCAGGCAAGCAGTGAGGAGGTCTGTGAAGCCAGGTAGTTGACTCATGCTAGTATCCCAATGAGGCACCAAAAAAAGCCCTTCAAGGATAGCCAACATAGCAGTTTGGTCCAGAGGTGCTAAAAACACAGGTGACTATGGGTGAGGCTGTAAGCTCATAGCTAAATACGATATTCAGTAGGTTAAAGACACCAGACAAACAACCAACTCCTCCTCACTTCACAGCCTCTCTTCCTCATCCTCATACAAAATTGGCTGTCATCAACTGCTTTTGTCAACACCTGGGAATTTCTGTGCATCCATACACCAAAACACACTTCAGATGGGCAAACTCCATCAACAAACTACGGGACCAGTCCTCACCAACTCTTAAATTACCAGCCTTCATCCTCTACTACAAGGACTCATTCACCAACAGCAACAATTCTTGAGAGAAACCCTATTAAAATGGGGAAACGGCGAATTGTCAGTTACGCAGTAACTGCTGTTGCTACAAAAACTTTTGGGGATTTTTTTTTCACACGTGCAGAAAATAGCACGTAAAGAAGACCCTACAGTTCCCTCACAACCTCTGATGAGAACGGCATGAAACAAAACGTGGAGCAAGACCCCTGCGGGCCGCCTCGCTGCCAAGACAGGAGCACAGCAGGGCAACCTGCCCACAGACCAGCCATCGGGGCCGCCGCCGCTGTTCTCACTCCGTACCCAAAGGAGATGCGATCTCGGCGCCAGCAGAGATCTAGGTCACCCCACCGTAGACGAGGAAGCTGGAGTTATCCCAGCGCGATCTTCGAGGTAACGTTCCCAAAAGGGGAAGCAAATCTGTGGCGAGGTTGCCTCCGACGAGATCCTGGGTGTGAAACGAAAACAACCCCTGGCGGTTTCTTTGCTCCCTGGCGATACCATCCGACTGAAAAACCCACTGCACGATGTAAACTACTTTGCAAGAAGAGTTTGTTGTAAATACTCAGGTTTCAGCATCTCAAGAGCTGGGAAGTGCAGCTCAGCTGCCAAAGTCTACCTCCTGAATGCCAGCCTGGAAAGTACTTGTTGGCCTCTCCCCTGCTTCAACAATGAAAACCCAGACATGGAACAAGAAAGAAAGCATGAATGACAATGAGTTATTAGTTTTTAAGCCTATGTTATTTGTGAACAATAGCTGTGCTGAGCCTCTATGCAATCTGGTAGTTGATACCTATCCAGGAACAGAACTGAAAACCAAAAACAGCCTTCAAATCTCTGCTAACTGAAGTTTCTGTAATCTGTAATCTTTACGCCGTTTCCTTGTTTATGTCTCATGATACCGGAGTTCAGCTTTTGGAGCAACACAACTGAAGAACCTAGAAAGTGAAATGTGATCTTATTTACGAAATCAGAGAGCACGCCGCTAGCAAAAATTCGTACACACACACACGTCCAAATCCTGCTCCTCAGTCAAACACCCACTCTTGAAATCCTGTACCAACCAGATCAGCAAATGTGCACATGCTTGCACTCTTGCAGAAACAATAGTCTCTTTCAGTCCATACAATCTTCTAAAGAAACAGGCTAAAACGTCATGGGAAAAGTTAGGAAATATCTGCAGAAAACAGTTCACAAGATGAAAGGCAGAACGAGGCTTTTAAATTGTATGAAGTACATGACATGGAGGAGAAATTCAGCTTCGCCACCTATCCACCCTTCCAAGAGGCTTTCTTTTGTAATTTTTGCAAAATGTTCAGGATGGAAAAGGGGCCTGACAGCACTTTAGAAAATAACACACTCCAGAGGTGGGATGGCTCCCTTGTAACAGGAGCGCTTCAGGCAGCACTCACCTCGCAGAGCCATGTAGATCTTGCTGCCAATACCCGCTCCCCTCACATCTCCCACTGACATCAGGAGTTTTCAGCCCTTTTTGCAGGCAGGATGAGAGGCAGGATGAGTCCTCCTGCCCCAAGCACACAGCTCTCCTCCCATCACTCCCACCCTGCGCTGCTCTGATGCTGCGGAGGGCACAGCTCTGCTTTTTAATTAATCCGGCACAAGTTTTGAGCTGCCGTGGGGCTAAGCAACACGACGGTATGTCTTCTGTCTTGAAATGCCACAGCAGGAGAGCCTACAGAGGGGAGAGGAAAACTCCCTGCCATAAGGGTGGGGAATTGAGGACTGACAAGAAGCTGCAGCGATGCCACTCCTGACCCCTCCAAATTTTGCCTCCAGAAGACTCAAATATGAGAAAGTGAATCAGCGGGGAACTGGGGCACAGCAGCTGGCTGTCAGTAACTATGGTTGGGAACATCCCTCACAAGTCACTGTGGAGTCGTACCATCCAGCCTGTACTCCACACCGCAGGTCTCCAAAAAAGCCACCAGAACAAAACTTCCCCCACTGCCAGAAGCAGCACTCACAGATTTAAAACGAATCCAGCTCTACAAATCCTTGTTTCTCCTCTGAAAAGGAAGTGATCGCTCCCATATCGCAGCCCGTTTTCTATGCGTGCACTCACACTGCCCATTATATTTTAATCATCTGGTATGCATCTTTCTACGGGATTGCTCACGTTAAGGAAAACACCGACTCCTGTTCTGCAAAAACACCGCGAAGGGTAATAGCAGCGACTGTGGCTTGAACCTTTGCCTTGTGCGGAGCAGACAGTGTAACTGCTGCCTTTCCCAGCTCTCACACCCATCCCCTAAACTTGCTCTCACTCTCTGCAGGATTTAAGCAATTAATCTAGAACCGACTGTACATATTTTTCAAGCCGTAGGAGTAAATCAAAGTATTATTTGATGCATCTGATTATACAGACACCATATGAGAATGTGAGAGCTGATCAGACAAGCATACAAGTTGCTTTTTCATTTCACAGCTCCTAGAGTCAAAGAGGGTGTGCAGGACCCTGATATATACCAGATGTTTTAAAGTAAGGTGGAAAAACTGGTGCGGACACATTTGTCCATGGTGAAAGCTTCCTGACAGCTACCAACTGGCTGTGCCTTAGCGTGCAGCCTAGCTTTGCCTATGAAAGATTAAAAGCCTAATGGAATGGGAATAGTCACAGCTTTTATGCAGACATATAATCCTGCTCTCAATCCTGCTCGGTTTTCCTGAAAATAAATTTGACAGGTCTGTCCGTATGATGCGAGAAATCCTCAAAACAGACCTGATTTCATTAACTATATTCTTGGGACTATTGAAGACAAATGGATTATTTTAAAGAAGCAAGTTTGGGCTGAAGCTCATCTGTGGTTTTACCAAGTTCCACACTGAACCAAGGAAATGAAAGCATTTTTTCACTTGTTTTTGTAGCAAGTCTTGAGTCAGTTTCATTCAGATTATTTTTTTTTTCAGAATTTGTGTTTGGATTAAGAAAAAAGCAGCTTTCACCTCAGCTCACAGAGCCCTCAGTCACTGCCTTCCCTGCCTTCCCTGCAGTACAAGTACATGTGACGACTTCAAATCTCTGTCCTGAAAAGCCAATTTCCATCTTGTCATTACAATACTGGAGACTGGAGAATGTTTGCTTTTCTTAAAGAAAAAAAAAAGAAAGCCAAAGTTATCATAAAGAAAAAAAAAAGAAAAAACTCAAAAACAGTGCTGTTTCTCAGGAACAGGAGTACGCATGTATCTGTTACCGTGGCCCCTTGCGTGAAGCTCAACACGGAGCGCTGAAGTCTTTCCATGGCCTCTGGATGAACTCTGGAGAGTTCAAAATACTGCAAAAGGTGGACACTGATGTCCTTGACATCGAGCCGTGTGGGTGCACGAAGGGAGGACACCTGCATGAGCCACACAGCCCCATCCAGCGGCACACACCCGCGGGAGCTTTCAGACCCTGCAATGATAGGAACCACGTAAGGAGGAGCAAGACTTTGGTACCTTTCTTGTTCAAGACACTTCAGCTCCTATTTCCATAAGCCGTGCTGGTTCAAAGAACACCACGGGATGTGCGTGAAAGGAAAAGGAGCATCCTGGGCCAGGGACAAGTACATTCATACTCTGGAGGTGCAAGCTGAGAGCTCGCGTCTCGCACGTCTCCCACATCCGACCTGAAGCAAGTTCTTCACTGAGCGTTGACTCACTTCTTTTTCTACATAGTGTTTTCAATCATAAAAGGAAATTTTGGAGATTTAACTGGGGCATGAAAGGTGACAGGACACGTAGCTCACAATCCGGTTTAACAGTATTTATATCTTTTTATTTTAAGCATTTACTTGTGCACACCCTTCTTTCAGACAGTCTCAAGATCTGCACCAACATTAGTCACTCCTGCATGGTACTGTGAAAAATAACCCTTTGCAATTAAGCATACACTTTCTTCCTTACTGCTCTGGGAGGACACCAACCCATGGACCTCACTTCTTCCAAGTACCACCTTCTGCCTCCACCGAGTCCTTCAGTCACTGGTTCCAGCTGCATCTCCTTTCCCTTTGAGCCATCAGTTAAGACTGCTGGGTCTGATCTCCAAGTCCCCAGCTATCAGTGTCTTCAAGGACAAATGTTAGGATGCTATTAGCCCTATGAGAAAACATGCATTTAGTCCATACGCAAGGGCTCCTGAAACACAGCTGTTAGACACAAATCTCAGTTTCTGAAATTTTCCTTTTGTTGCCTCATTATCTTCACTACATCCATGTAGAAACCGGAGTCCCCACAGGTGTAGTCTTCTTGCTTCCAGCTGCATCTAATGCTGGCTAGTCAACCAGATGCAAGATGTTGCATCGACCTGATGTTTCACTTCAAAGTCTCAACAATTTTCTCTTACTTCTAGGACTAGGTGCTTGTGGTTTGAATTACCACTGGGGAAGTATAAACTCACAGCCAACACTTGAGATTGCTTCCCAACTCTGCTGGGCTGCCCTCAAAAGAAAAACAACCAGAAGAAGACAGACAAGAAATGGCTTAAATCGGACACCTAGAAAATACTCTGTACTAAGCAAAGAATTAAGTGAAATTAATTGAAATAAAGGCTGTTCCCCCCCACCCCAAGTCATCTTTTTAATCTTACGAGCAGGCTCTCTAAGAAATAGCTCTGACCGAGAACTCCTGGCCACTGAATTTAATCATGCAGGCACTGATTTCATGCCATTGTTATCTTCCAGTCAGCCCGTTCCAGCTAAGAAGTCTTTAATATTTCCAGCAGAATCCATAGACTGAAACTCCATTTTTTAAGTATAGTCATGCAAGGAAAAAAAACCAACAACTCACCAATGAAGAACAAAAATACCAGATCAATGTGCACACAGTCCTAGAAATACAACTCTAATCTGTCACTTGTGAAGAAATCTCAAAGAAATGTTTATGTTAAAATTTAAAGTTATGTTCAACATTAATCTTAGGGAATTTTACAACAGAACATACCAATTTAAAGAGGATTCTATAGTTTTAATGAATTCCTAGAACCCATAGACAGGAATTAAATGGGGGTGGGGGGGACCCACAGTGTTGGCTAGACATATTTCAATATTTGTTACCATAGAAACAAGCCAGCAGATTTAGGTTTTGGAGTTATCCTTGCTATAAAATATTAAACTTCTTACAGTTTTTGCATATGTATATTATGGCAAGAACACTGTCAATCCTGATAAAACCCAAAGCATCTTAATTATTTAACAGGGTTTTAGTGTGTGGTTTTTTTTTTTTTTAAGAATATCTTTTTTTTTTTTTCCTTAATAGACTGTATTTTAAAATCTTCCAGCACTTCCAGAATACCAGAGACACTTCTGGCTGACAGAATAATATACAGGAGATGCACAGGGAATAAGGACTTATTTTGCCATGATGCTGTGGAGAAGTTGTAGATAAAAGGAACAAAATCATATTCTAATAAAGAAGATTCAACAATAATGATAAAAATTATACCAATTAGCAACTCCGATAATTTTACTAGCTAAAAATACATTAAATGTTATATTACATTTGAAAAACAGTTCATACTTCAAGTTTTTTTCATTTATTTTTAAGCCCTACCAATAGAGAAATGCTAACATGCGGAATTTAAGTGATCGAGATAACATCTTGACACTTCAACGGTATCAAGCACTTCTGGCAGATGCCTGAGAAACGAAACAAATGCATTGTCCTTTCATGCCTCAAAAGAGTATCAACAGTTTTATTCATTTCAGTGTCCCCAACACGCGAAAGATCAGCAAATTCAAACCAAAAGGGGGACAGATGTTTGCTCGAGCACGCTCCTTCAAAGGGGAAGGAGAAAACCCGTGTTCAGACAACTCAGGTGGTGCTGCGGACTGACAGCTCAGCCTGCCGCCCCGATGACTCCTGACTGCCACGAGTTTGGCCGTGAGCTCAGAAGACCAACACTCGTGCAAGCCCGAGCTCAGAGCCACTGGGACTGGATGTGCATGGGTGACACTGACCCTGATTTTGCAGCCAGAAGCGGTTCTGTGTTGCAGCTCTCACTTTCGGTTTGGATTCAAGAAAATCTGTTTATTGGAGGCTCGACACGAGGCTTCCACATGAGGAAAAAAATGAAAAACTGGAGAGTAAAAGCCATAAACCACACAGTTGTTTCAATACTATATTCCTGCACGGAAGGGAACCAGGAAAAACACCAACAGAAGCAAAGCAAACCAGAACAAAGAAGAAAGCTGAGCGAGACTGAAACACCCTCTTCTTCCAAGAATTAAACAATGGTTTTTATGAAGTGTAAAGACAAGCAGTGGGACTACCATTTCCCAATACTTCTGAGGTCAGTCATCTCGCACAGGTTCTCAAATAGCTAATTAAATGTGTGCAGTGCTCATTAAGCTTTTCTACTCAAGTGCACACCAACACCTTAAAAAAGCCCAATAGCTTAAGCCTCTTAAAAAAATGGAAAAACTTATTCTTGAAGGGTTGCAAGACAACCCCTTTAACTAATGGAAAATCTTCAACACTTAGAGGAAAATGGTAAAACATCTTAATTTCAAATGAGTAAGAATTTAAATGTCACTTCCTGCATGTTACATTGATTTGAAGAACCTTGCATTTTTGTTTTCTTTGGTGTGGTTAACGGTGGAATCTTTTTAGAATACATTTCTATGGTATTTACTGTTGCATGTTTATGTTCTGCAACTGTTTTGCATAATTCTGAATACAAGAAAAGCAGAAAGAGATTTTTCTTCTGTGAAGAAAGAGAGAGATCTAGAAAGAAGCAGACGACTGGAGCTTTCAAAGAAAGAAAGACTGGGAAAAAACTATCCCAACACTCAAGGGAAAAACGCGCAATTTCCTTTCACTGACAGCTGCAGCGAGGTACAATGAATTTATTTTATCTGAGCAGTTACGTACACATGTTAAATGCAGAGCGGCATTCTGTACTATAGAGAATTTACCAACACGGGTCCACAAAGGGCACCACTATCAACGTGCAGTTGAGAGGTGGGAAGTTCTTCAGATGTCTGAGCAAGTCCTGGAATGACAGAAGATGCATGCAGCAGATGTTGTCAACGAGATGGCATGTAATACATCCATTCAAATGCAGACCTGTGGACCCCCTGGATGTCTCCTCTTATAGGCTCCCTGGGCCAGCTTTGTCACTTAGTGAACAGTACCACAAGACTCATTTTCCATTGCTATCGCAGGTATCAACAATACACATCCCCCCTCAGCATTCTCACCAAGTGTTTTTAACTCAGGGTTTGGTCTGAAGAATCACTTAAGAAACACAATGCAGCTTTTATAAAGTTTTCTGTAGAATTAATATATAAAAGTAAAATAAAGCAGCAACGATTATACATATGCATTGTAGGTATATCTTGGAACAAAGGAGCTATCATTCAATCAGATCACTCATCTGATAGATACCTCTCCAGTGCTTTGTCAAAAAACAAGAAACACATGCACAGAGTGATGGCTTTTAAATCATTTGACAAGAGCCTCGCTGACTTGAGTGACAGCTTGCACCACTGTTGCAGATGGCTTTGGTTGCCCTCCTGTGA
Organism: Cygnus olor; assembly: GCF_009769625.2. Taxonomy (NCBI): domain Eukaryota; kingdom Metazoa; phylum Chordata; class Aves; order Anseriformes; family Anatidae; genus Cygnus; species Cygnus olor. Next base: position 39,567,905 of record NC_049171.1, read on the forward strand.
TTGCAGGCTAGCTCCTAACCAGCTCCAACTCCAGGTCCCAAAAATGAGGGGCAGGCAGCAAACCCCTCGCATCAGTGCTCCTGAGCATGAGGATGGTGCACTCCAGTTTTGGGTAACACCTGAGCATGTGTGTGCCTCTCAAATTCTCAGGGCTCTGGTTGGTCTCCTTAAAATGTATGCTTTAGGAAATACATGGGGAAGATAAAACAGGCGGTTCTGTTTCTCTGTCCCGTGACACAGGCAGAAGATTAATCTAAACCAAATAAAAATTTAATGTGCATAAAAGAAAATACTTTCTACACAACATGCAAATTACCCACTAGTAACACATCCCACTTTCTATCACGGAGGCCAAGAGTTCGGTTGGCTTCAAAAAGGGCCTGGACGAGAATTTCCTACCTCAGCAAAATTTTGAAAACGAACATAAAACATCTCATGCTTTACCCAATAATTAAGGGAGAAAGCCGAGACCATCACAGACTGTAAGGATGATGTATTCGCCCTTCAAGGTGGGGCAGGATACTGCTCTTTCCTCTGGAGCATCTCGTTGCTGGTCACCAAAATAAAGACACGAAATTGGGGTATGTGGGCAGGAATCTGAACGGCATAGCAATACGTACAACTTTTCTATTATTGGAAGATTAAAATGCAAGAGAGTTGATGAATGGGAAGAATTAAATATAGAAGGAAAAAATAAGCAAAATGATTAATTGCTAGGAAATGGAACTGCTGATTTATGGAAGAGAAAATTAGAAAGATTTAGGAAACGGGAGAGAATAAGCAGTGTCTGAGCTGCAGGGCTGGACCATCTGGAGTGCAGGAGGCACGGCAGAGCAGCATGCGCGCCCCGAAGCTTGGCTCTCTGCTTCCCCTCCTCGCGGCCCCTGTGTGTGCAGAGGCTGGAAATCACTGGCTTTAAAACAACAAGCTGCGACCAGTTGTAAATAATATCCTATAATCTAAAACAAAGGAAACTGGTCTCTTCGCTCAGCTGAACACTTCTTTGTGGTCTTTCAGTAGCCTGCTAGCAGTGTCATGCTCATATCCTGGAATTGCAGAGTTTTCAAGAAATTTCTAAAAAAGTTGGCTGTTTTCATTTATTTTAAGAAGTGATAAACAGGAAGGGGAATTGGAAACTTTTTTAGGATATTTATATTCAATTTTAGGACACAGTATTTCAACAGTACCCCATGCTTCTGGTCCTACGCGTCTTTGCTCTGCAGTCACAAAGATAATCAAACTCTTTTGCTGTTGACTTACCACCAACAGCCACCTCAAAGCAGCACAAACCCAAGCAATAATGCAGCACCTGAAACTCTATTATGATCAGCCGTTTGCTTGGTGTCTTCAATCCATTTGCTATTGTGGAGAATGATAATACATAGGAAAAAAAAAAAAGCAGATATGCTGTGAAGCTGTGAAAGCACTTCACGTTTTAGCATAACACCTGCTTGATTTTTTTTTTTAAATTGATGCCATTTTTAAATCACTTACAAAAATACTTTTTTCAGTTAAAAAAAAAAAAAAGATACAACCGACTACATCCTCTTTGGGTTACGCTCATGAATGAGCTATTGTCTGAATTAGAAACAAGCACCTGGATCAATTCATGGGTATCCAGCGAAGCCTGTTCATTTCCTTTCAAAACAATGATTTACAAGAGACCCCATCTGATCCCTGGTGTTAAACAAAATCTCCAGGGCCACGCACAAGATGCACACCCAGGGGTACGGGTGGCTGGAAGTGGCCAGAGGAGTTGACTTCTGCTGGAGCCCAAGTCCCCAACATGACACAGGGCAGGAGCCCGCTCCCTCCCCAGAGAAGGTGGTAAGACACCCAGGCAAATACTTTCATACTTTTCCGAAGGTCTGAAATACTGCACCGAAGACTCCTTAAAAGCAACTTTGTGCTATCTTTGACAGATCTGACGTTTCCTCACATGAGGCTTTATATAGGATCATCCCCACGATGGCCAAGTACTGTCTGTGGAGGGTAAACAGCAGGATCTGGATTCTCAAAGAAAGCAAATTAGGGAACAAGTAGTCTGAGGCTGTGTGGAAGCATCCGTACGCTTCTATTTGAGCACAAACTTCTTATTCAAAAACAAAACAAGCCAACAATTCAGCAGGGACACCTCCCACCTCTTCTTTCACCTCCTCTTGCTCCCACGCCTCCTAGGCAGAATTTTCCAACCCTCTGCTTCCTGAAGGACGAGCCCAGAAGAGCAGTCACGGTGTCACTCACACAGCCCGGGGAGGGTTCAAGCTCTTTGAGAAGGCTTAGACCCAATGCACCGCCATCCATGCGGCCTCCTCGTGCCTGTCATTCCAACTTCCCAGGACCTCAAACCTTCTAAATTTTCATGGTTCACTCCCCTTCTGTATTCTAGAAGGAGCCTTCTTTTAAACACAAGGACAGCCAGCACTGTGTTTCAGAGGGACTTCAGCAGCTCCTCCTGCTCCACTGAAAGAAGGTCTGCATAAACTTTAGGGTCTGGGTTTAAGCAATACATCACTTCGATACGTTTTTCTTGCTGAGCTCCACGTTTACTCACTAGCCTTCTGAAGGGCACCTTCTCATTCGTCTTGAGTAAACAGAGGATTTTTTTCCCCTCTGCAAAGGCTAAGATCTAGGGGAATGGGACAGGTCATCCGCTGTGAGAAAATGCCGCATGAAGAGCAATAATATCTTTTGAGAATCTAATATATATAATAAACAACAAGAAATGAACCATGCTCAGTGTAATGCTGTGGGCTACAACACAGTATGTTTTCCACTGCATAGTGCCATACAGTCTTCCTATAAGCTAAATGAACTCCTGTATTTGATTTAATGGGAATCTGTTGTTCTAAGCAAAATACATACGGCTAGGTTTACTTAAGCTACCAAGCATTTAACTGAAACTGAGAAGAAAAATCAGAACAGGCATAACACATTTCAGAAAAGGGCAGCTATAACAATAATTAAGCTAAAGTGGCCAAGAGAAAACTGGAATCACTTAACATATAATATTAAAAAAAAAATAATTAAGTCCATACTGAAAATTCAACACAGCGTTCACACAAAAGGATGTGGTGATGAAAAGCTGGTATTTTGCATGATCAGCAACAAGATATTTCAAACTCAGACATCCAAGCACAGGAGGCTGGAAATGCCATATTGCAAGGAGCTGCTTGCAGAACGGCAGCACTGGTGGTGTAGACGGGGGGGGACAGGGCACAGGTGCCCGTGCATCACCTGCACCACCAGGGGAGGAGGTAACATCTACACACAGGCCTTGAACACCACCCAGGAGGCAAGAACGTCTGCTTGCTGCCATCCTGATGGGTATGTACGGCCTTGGTACTAACAGGCTTATTTCAGACACATCCATCCCCCTAAAGAAACACGTGTTGGTAAAAGCAGGAGGGCCACAATCTGCACGACCAGCAGAACCCCAGTGCCTCACCAGTGCTCACCGGGAAACCCTGGTTGTGCTGGGGAGTCAACTTCACCCCTTTAGGCTTGGTTTGTCCCAAGTAGGCACCAACGCTAGCCTCTGTCCTGGCACCCTGAGGTCACCCTCCCTGCTGGCACAATTCAAAATGGGGCATCACGGTCCAGTTCCCCTCTGTCCCCATACCAGTGCCATCCTCCCAGGCTCCCAGTGGGCTTAGGCACACGCTCAGCCAGAATTCAGCCCTAATTCCAGGTCTACCAGTTTACTTCTTCCAGGGCACACAGGAACAAATCAGATGTATGGATGGGTTTTACGTGGGCTCTAGAAACCAACCTTTACTTGGGCAAGTACCAGACATGCGTATAGCCAGAAAAAACAGCAGTTGCCTACATACTCTGTCCTTTCTTTCACCTGATGCAGAGCAGGATACAGTAGGTACTCTTGGACACTAGCAGTCCACAAAAACTGGGCTTATCTTCTACACTGGGGATTGCTGCCTGACCTTCACACCCTACCTCTTACTGCAACAAGCCCCTGGGCCCAAAGGAGCCTGTTTGCTACAGAAGCACACCCACAGTTCCTCTCTGGATTGACCCAATTGCTGACACGTGCTCCCAGACTATCTCCAAATTGGAGCTTAAAAGGTGTAACATCTGCCCTGATTCATCTGAAGGAAACAGCATTACTCCCTGTAGACACATACAGCCACCCTGGCTTCCAACGCTCTTTCCCCAAAAGGGCTTCCAGTTGAAAAATTCCCTTCCATCAGCAAGGACCCTGCTACGACACCCTTGGACATAGCAGCCCCATGGTAACAAACAGTTGTCTACCTAGCTGTAAGGCATCAACCTCCTTTCAGCAGAGCTGTGCCCTGGCCTGAACCCTGCCTCTTCACAGACAGTGAGAGGAAATTCTCAGTTTGTGTTAAAAGGGGAAGAAGTAAGGAGTTTGCCAAGCACATTCAAAGGAGACAGTAAGAAGCCTGATGATAACGAAATGCCAGGATTTTGCGTCTCAACTTTAGGTGCAGCTTCAAGGTGACAAAGATATCATCCGCTCCATCAGAGATGTAGATGCTGAGAGAGCCTATTCCTTTGTTTTTCTCCTATATTAATATTTTAAGAGGACGATTTTTGTTTTTAAAATGAATTATCATGGGCTTTGAAGTACCACCACACTTAGTGCGGAGACCTGGCAAACTCCAGTGAAAATGGTTGATGAATTCCACATTTTTCTTTCGTTGTTCTTGTGTTTGATGTTCACACTTTGAGACCTGAAAATGTTGGAATGTGACTGCTGTTCTTGCATGATAAAGGCTTTTTCTATTGCAGCCCTGAAATACCGCACGGGTTATACACAACATGCACAGCTCTATTATTTTATTACATCTAGCCCACAAAGTTGTTACTTGTAGAAAATCAATTCCCACATGCTAGTTATTACAGAACATTATTTTAATTTGCACAAAGGAAAAGTGTATTCTCCCTGGACTTACAAAATTATATTTTAATATTACAGCCTTTCGTCTTCTTTGGAGGGATAAGGAATGTCAAAAAAATAAAAAAATAAGCAGGCGACCGGGACTAACAGGAAGGTAACTAAGCCCTTGAGGAAAGAAACGTGCTCAGCAAAGTGGAAAGAGGCAGGGGAGCATTTACACTACTAATTCTGCAAAGTGATAATAGTCTGTCCCGAACAAGGTTTTGAATTCACCCAGAAGCAGGCACTAACGAATTTTGGGCTGATCACAATAAGCAGCGAGGCTTTCCCTTCCTGGCAGGCTTTTTAGAAGATGCCCGGGCCACCGGGGCATCGAAGGAAGGACACGAAGCCGTGTGTATACCTACACCAGTGCTCGCCTTGCAAGCCTGACGTGCAGATCGCAGATGCAGTTCGTTTCTTGTAAGCTGATTAAAGCCCACAGGTTAGTGCCCATATTTACTGAGACGCCCTGGGTACCTCACCTCCGCCTGTTTGGCTCTGTTTGCTTTTAGGAGCAGGCTGCGACCACCTCAAAAGAGCCAGCCAGGCCTCCCCAGCTCCAGTGCCCCTGTGGCTGCTGCTGGGCTTCCCTCCACCTCCACAGCCCCACGCAGGCCCTCCTGGCCCTTCCCTCGCTGGGTGTGAGGCTTTCTCTCTCCAGAAGTACTGAAGTGCCTCCTCCCTTCCCACCTTCACCATAGCAGTTGCACATCACACCGCCCTGTACATTGCCTCTCCTCTCCGAGGCTATCTGCAGGAGCAACTAACTAAGCCTTTCTAAGCCCCGGGAAGGCCTGTAGCCTCAATTCACACGTACAGAAGGGGTAAAGAAGTTCAGCCCGTTTCTTTCAGGAGATCCCAAAAGATTGCGCCCAGTGTTGGTGTGCATTTTGCATATGCTCTTGGGCAATACGGGGTAACCCATCAAATAAACATTCAGTGCCTGCTTGTTAGGTTTATGATGTGTTTGTTTATGTGACACACAAAAAATGTACTCTGGGCAATATCTCTTGGTATGTTCATTGCTCAGCATGCTTGTGTGTGCACGCTTGTGGCTGTATTCTCTAATCTTAAAATTCATTTCAAAGAACTGACTGGAGGCAAGAGAAGCAATACATGCAGCCTTGTTAAGCTTCCTTTAGAAATGTTTGCGTGGACTGTATGGAGCCACACTTCACAGCCTCTCAGCCTTACTGCTACACAAAAAACAGAAGAGAAGAGAAGCTTGAGAACACCATTTGTGGCCAAGAGGAGGCAGCTGGCTGCAGAGCCCTACTGCCTGGCCCAGACCTCTCCTGGGCACGAGCTGCCTAGTCCATCGCCAGCGTCACCGCTGGACATCCCATGGATTACTCGCCCTTGGGGCTTTTAACGCGCATGGTCATTATGTAAGCTCATATGATCCAACACGTGTATTCCTAGAAATGATGGGCTCCCTGGACTTAATCCAGAGGATCAGCGAGAGCTTTGACTGAATGCTGCTGCTCGTTTGGCCGTATCCTGTTTGGGTGCTTAGCAGGGATGACCCTGCTCTTCTAGGAGGCCCGAGAGCTCAATGGAATCGATTAATTAACACAGTCATTGCTGACTACACCTGCATTGCTGTTGCGGGAGAATAATCTCCATTACCAACACTGGTAGATATTATCCAGATGGAATATAAAAAGTTACTTTAAAAAGACACAAACCTTTTAAAACTACTTCATAATGTTAAGATTCTAAAGTGACTGAAATAAATGCTATCTGCTAACAACAACACCGAAAGTGGGTGGCAATCCTGGTTCTAGCACACTTAAGCTTCGCATCAGAACAAAACTATCATAAATTGGTTAAAAACCACAGCGATATGCAGTTGACACCCACGTATGCTATCCCGGTGCCCAAGAACAAACGATATGTGTATAATATATCTCAGTATGCACAATAAATTATCCCTGTTAAGAATAATGCAAAATACTTAAAATCTAAAAAAAAAAAAAAGTCTAATGCATTTGAAAAAAAAAAGCTGTAAGCCTCTGTTGGACACATACTCATTCCTCTACATTCTTTATAAAATTGGTATTGTTTAATAAAACATTCTTTGGATATATAGCAAAAGATCAACAAGAGATCATCAAATGAGAATATAAATGAAAGCATATTTATAACTATGATGTCCTCCAGTTCTTTTCCCTGTATTCTTATTGCAATACATATGCTGAAAAAGGAAACAAACATTACTTATAAATACGATACATGGACACACAAATACCACCTGAAACACAAACTATTAAGCTGCCATATATGGACTCCGAGTAACAGTGATTCCTCTGGGTATTCCCAGTAACTGCAGTAACAGGAAGCTAACCAAACAATCACCTTGTTCGGTAGCAACTATGCTCAAAGGCAATAAATAATACTACAATGAAAGAGTGGCACTTTATAGAAATTTTCCCTCTTGTTTTTGGCAAAGAACGAAGTGCCATCTGACTCCTTCACTGTAGCTTCAGAATACACTTATTCTATCTGACAAACTAATCTGATTTCCAATCTGAAGTTTGCTTTACCATGGTCTGCAGAACTGTGCAGATGCGTCTCCCGTGAAAAATGAAATCCATCTCGCTGTTGACAGTTAGCTAGTAATCCCAAAAGCGAGAACTGCAGACCCTCTGCAGTTTAGAAAATTATGCTTTCCTGCTAAAACCCAAATATCAAGTCTGACAAAGCCCTACATGAAAACATACACCTTTCCTTCAGAACGAAAGCTCTGCAGGCTCTACCCAGCACACACACCAGAGCAGCCTCCCACCTGCTGAGAAAGGGAATCTGCTCTCACCTGTACCACGGATTTGCAGTGCATCAGTTCCTTCCATTAGTAGTGATGAAGGACCCTTCAGCAGAAGGTGCAAACAAACTAACAGCCCGCCCTCCTTCATTATCTGCTTTACTTCTGTAAAACATACTCTAGCAGGTGATGCTGCCACTAAATTTCTCAGCATTTTAACAACCTGGAAACACACCAGCATAATAAATGGAGGTGAAATGCCATTTCAAAATGTCAGTTTCCCTGGGGTTATTTCTGCCACAGAGGAAAACTTCACTACGTAAAAAATAATACTCCACTTCAGTGTTTGGAACTAAACACTTGGACTAAACAGTGGAAATAAACTTGGACAGGAAAAAACGAATCTTCCAGTGTATGAAGGGAATTGATTATTGGCTTGTGTACTCCCAAATTCTCCTCTGGTTAAACAAGGCATTCGAGACAGAACATAGACAAAAAACAGACACATACTGGGACAAAGAAGCAAAAGAAATAAAAAGGAAGCTTTTAAAGAGACTGTATTAAATGCACATACAAACCCTTTTCTCAAAGCCTAACTACTATGGTATGATATTTCCTAGAAAATGCCATACAATGTATTTTTTACAGATAGCTCGAAAGTTGCTAATATACTTGCAAATCCATTTGCCTGCATTAATTTTCTCACATTTAGCAGATAATTTCCATAACATCCTTGAAAAGACAAGAATTCTAGACATTATTAACGATCACATAATATATTTCCTACCTATAATCATCTGAGGCTGAACTTCCCATAGTAAACACTGCATTCTGCAGGCTGACAAGCCAGCTTTCAGATAAACATGCTTGCTTAAATATCAAGTATTAACACCCTATGGCAATCCGAGTCCATGAACAGTGACTCAACGCAATTATTCTGAGTGTAACAATAAGTGGGCAGTCATGCAGATCTGTAAGTTATTGGTTTAAGCATGAAATTAAACAAGCAAGAAAAATTAATCAAAACTATTCAATTTTAGACCAGACTGGGCACAAAATATGAGTAAGTATTATAAACATAAGATAATCTCATTTAAAGAGACTGTGTAACACATAGGTTTTACAAATATTTACAGACATTAATCTTGTTAAGTTGATTTCCAGAGTTTTATTCAGTAACACGATTGATTGGCTGGAGAAACAGAGGCTCCTACAAAAAAATAGCTGAAAGCTCTATTTTTGTCACAATGATGGATTCTTTTCTTAAGTAACTTGTTTTGTTGCCTTTTGTTCCAAGACTATAAACATTATTAGCAGTTCTCCAACTGGCAAGACAGGCTGAGATGTTTCACGTTCACCATTCTGGATTGCTTTTTGTTTTCTAACACAATCCAAGAGTCAGAGAAAAGGCAACAGCTTCAATTTCCCTTCTATGTATTCTGTCCTAGACTCTCTTTCTTTTGCCCACGTTGGATGTGGCCTCTGAAACAATGCATACACATCTGCTCCGTGGGCTCATGCTTACTCTGGTAAGGAATGAGTCGTGGATCCCAAGCAGCAGAACTACTACAATCCACATGAGTTTACGCATCTGACACAACCAACATTAACTTCTTGTTCCCTGTTGTTTATTTGCTTCTCATCATCGCTGACTTCCAACAGCCGAGCCTCCGTACGGCTTTCATGTGGCCACAGTTATTTCTGGTTGCACTGAGAGGTCATTTCGTACACTGCATGTATAAGGGATAGGGCTTTCTTCTGTGACTTCAGGCAGCTTTTAGGAAACACAGATTTCCTGCCCCCTTTCCAACTAAAGGCAAAGGTCAGCGAGTCTAACAATGAAGCACAGTGTTTGCAGCTCAATATTTTAGCGCTAGAAAATTTACCCACAAATGCAGAGAAGACAATTGCAATGTAAAATTCCATGCACAGTGCCCAACACATGTCCTGTCCAAAACACGTGCTTGTAACCCAAGTAGGGATTTGTGCCCACTAAAACAATCCTAGTAGGCACAGGTTTTCCCCTAAAGATAAGAGGGTCCGAAACAAAGGTGCTAAACAAAGGTCCAGTGCATTAAAAATAGTACATCTTTTTTGTAAGAAATGAAAAGTAGGGTATGTATATAAACAACACACATCTAAACAACACAGGGTATATTCCTTGCTGTATTCAACAGCTAATGGTCACCTTCACACTTTACTTCCATCTTATGATCTGCCCCCACCTCTCTGCCTTCCCCTTGACCTATAAAAAGCATTACACCGAATGGCTGATTTTTCTACATCGACATCGCTAGCCCCATTATCTCTTCCTTTTCACCAACAGTGTTACATCTGAGGTGCTATTCTACCTGTTATTTCTCATATTCAGGATCCACTCCTAGAACAGCTTTGCCTTAAGTTTTTCAGAGCAGTACAACGCTGTTCAGAGCACCAAGACCTCACTACATACTTATGAGCAACTGTTTTTTAAACAGCGCTGTTCCCATGCAAGGAGAATAATTATGAAAAAATGCATTGAAAATTGTTTCGTAAGTTGGTTCAGAGTTTGAGAGCATGGTCCTAGCTTTCCCATATGTTAGCTTTTGTGCTAATGTTTACTGTAGCTCTTCTAATCCATTTGGAGGAGATGGGGCTTCAAATCTGCAGAGGTCAATGCAGTGTATCCATGACCACCTCAATGGCAAGCCCCTTTTTGATTTCACTTCATGCAGCCTAGTGGCCTGCTAGTTGTAATATCCCACCTTTAGTTTTGCTAATTTTGATTTCTATAGAAGATAAGCGCTCCCCACAAAGTGGTACTTTGATTTACACGCTTTTCTATATCACTTCCAAATATATCATCCACAGGAAAAACTGGCAACTTTTAATTGCAACTGCATGATGGTGGTTTTTTCTGTACACAAGAAAATGCCTTTCCAGATTACACTTGCAGTTCACCCCATCATCAGCTTCAGGCAGCAGAGCTATACAGAGGCTTCAGGGCAAGGCGCAAAATATCTAACGCTGTTCAAACACAGGAAAACTTACCCCATCCTGTCTTTTCTGTTCCCCTTACTGCTGGAAAGCAACTTTTTAGGAGGTCGCTTATGCCCGACAGGGCTGTCATTGACCTTCTCCAATAACGTTGGTTCCAGAAGGCCCCACTCCTTTGGGTTACTAGCCAAGGCTCCTGCAAACCTTTGAGGCTTTTTCCATAAAAATTAAGCTGAGCCACTATCTCTGCCCCATGTTTGGGCACGCTTCATTCTGCAGACTCCATGATGAGCACCTAGCCACTCACGCACGTGACAAACTCGCCACGTCAGGTGCTCATCACAGCGCTCCATAAACCAGTCAAGCGTGGGGTGGAATAAGGACGTATGCAGAACAGAAATCCAGCTGCTTTTCCTGAATGGCTTTAGTGAAATTAAAACCCTCCATCTACTCAGTGACTTCCTCCATTGAAGCACAATTAGTTAAATGACATGCATCACTGTAGAAAACAGGTGTGTTGTAACCAGGGGTCAGAGAAAGACAAAAAAATATTTACTATAGAGATAGGCTGCCTGCACATGAGGAAAACAGACTGGTATAGACTGAACTTGCTCGGGCATCAAAAGACAAAAAGGACGAGTTAGGAATGAATGGGGAAACTTTTACGGTTGCCTCTTCAGCAAGGAAAAAGAATGAAGAAGGGCCTGCAGCAGGTGGATCGGACGACTTCTGTTTTTCTCTCTGACTGTCCTCCAAATAAGAAGAGAGGCAGGCAAGGAGGCATAAGCCCTACTGCCAAAAGCATGCCCTATTCACGCTCCAGTTCCCGGCTAGCTGTGCCCATCTGCAGCACACCGCTGTTTTTCAGTTGTTCCCAATCCCCCTGTTGGTGGCAGAGACATCGGGTCATGCTCCAACTCTCTGTCCCCGTGTTTCTTCCCCAGCCGTTTCGCAGCCTGTTCGAAGCGGCAGAGGACACAACACAGCTGGTTGTGTAGCGACGTGAATAGAGTCATAAAGTGTCTAAAACTTCTACATTAGGACTTGCCAACTGGGAGTCCGTCCCTCTTTCAGCTCAGGTGGGTGACCGCAGAGTCGTGGAACAGGTCTCCACCGTCCCTGAAGTGCCAGCGGGCCTGCCAAGCTAAGCCTCTGCTCTAATATGGCCCAAGGGAAATATTTTCCCCCACACCGATTCACTGATTCGCAGCTGGTTAACTACTCCCCTCTGCCCGCTCGGTGAGCGCACACACAGGAGCACATGGTCTGCAGCTGCAGGGAGAAACCCCAAGGGAGGCAGATCTATTGATGTGCCATACAGGGCCTGCCACCAGTTGAGACAGCTCCCATCTGAGGGGATAAAACGCTTATCTTCAGTATCAGATGTTCTTCTCCTTGTTCTGGATGAAGGATCGGTCCCATGTCCTAAGCCAAACCCCGCCCTATCCATAAAAATCACTCCGATCCATAAAACCAGTTCAAAAGGAGAAAAAAAACCCTCTGATTGCAATGCTGGGATCCCCTGGGTTCCCTACAGCACTCTTCCCCCCCCTTGCTGCCTTCCACATACATGTGGTGCATGCCAGGAACCATTTGTTCTAATCCTGGGTTTCTTTTTTTTTTTTGAGAACAAAGAAAGAAAGCTGAGGAGCACTTCCTATGGCCCTTATTTCGCCTTTGGCTTCATCTACACTGCTCTCAGGGCAGCCTCGGTGGCCAGGACCACCGGAGAGCCCAGCACGGGGGCCAGCAGGGGTTGCAAACCTGACTCGCACCAAGCTACAGGCACAGTAGCTCAACTCCTACCGTACCCAAAATAACCTGTTTTCAGTTAGGCTGGCGATTTCAGGGTAACACTGCTCCCCATCTTCAGCTGGTCCTATTTTCGAGCGAGGATGACAGTTTTATGTGTTGTAGGAGCTCTTCTGCGCCAAAGCAGAGGACAAAAAGATCTGACGGTGGAAACAGGACAGAAACACTAACCTACTTGGCTGGCGGAGTCAAAGGGACAGAAACCAGCTCTCACCCTCACGGCCGAGATCTTCTGGTTGAGGATGGGTTCCTGCATCTCAGGAGACAACTAATGAGAATGCCAACGAGAGAAAAATGAAATAAAAAGCTAGGTCACTGAGACTACTAAATGCCAAGAGGCATGAAAAACATATGCAGAAAGGCTCATTAATCATAAAATACCCTCGCTGCTCCCTCCAGCTCCTTGCATTGGGGATCCAAGATAAACACCGGAGTTTTAATCTATTTTCAAGAAATTAAACCAAACGACATGAATTCTTGATTTCTCCATGTTTGGGTTTCCAGGCAATAAGACTTTATTATAACTCTATCCTATGCCAGGTACTGGTTTTAAAATGGAAGTCAGACCTCAACATCTGATGGTGGGAGGTCTGAGAGCCATGTACATTACCAAATAAGTCTATTTCTCTGAAGACGCTGTGGGATTCCCCCCCCCCCCAACTTATATGAGAAGCGGCTGCTTCTTGTTGTTGTTGTTGGTTGTGTTTTTAATGTAAATGCATTTCCCCTTCTCCAGAAAATGTTCCCAGGGTATCGCAGCACCCTGAGAGTAAGCCTTGCATGAATGGAAAAAAAAAATTCCTAAAGAGAACTGAGGAGGAGGAGAATCTACTGCCAGGGTCCCAGAGAAGACCAGCAACATGCTCCAGGGGGAGCACAGAGCCTAGGAGCTCAGGACCAACCTCAGGATTTTCAGCCCTCCTACCTTATAAAAACTTCTGTGCAAGTACAATAAAGATCTGCAAGTATGAGATATAAAAATAAAGTCCATTCAGTTAAATGCTAAAGCTGTGATAAAAATCTAAAAAGGAGGCCCTAACTACCTAAGGTTTTTGGCTGACTGCTCAAAGCGGGCAGTTCCTTACCTAAGGCCTAACTTTAAGGTACAACCATCAAAAGAGGACATCAGAACATTTTCTCTCTTGCTTTTGTCCTTAATGGAGACTCCGTGTAGAAGACCATTTTCATCAGTCACTGTGGACTAGAAAGAGAAAACAACACCTAAGGGTACAGGCCCTACTGGATCTACCTGCAGCAACACCACTTCAAATCATCTCCATTTTCCCTTGCTTGATCCCATTTATCCTCTACCACAATTTACTGCCCCCTTAGTTTTTCCACTTGAAATTTCTGTTGGCTTTCTTAGGAGCAACACAGTGAAATGACAGTCTGAAACAAGTTTAAAAGAAGGTTCTTTTTTTTAAACCTGTTTTCTTGATAGGGGTTTCATTAATAGCTATTCTGGTGCAAGTCAATGCATAGTAAATGGTTGCAGAGAGGAGAGGATGAAACAAGAGCCTGGAAATGGAAAACATCTCAGTCTACTGCAGAAGTCCCACACCAACCCACACTCTCAGCTTAAGTTACCAGATACAGGTAACTGCAGAGCCATTAGATGTTGGTTTATCCAGCACAAATACGACTGCCCTGCCCATGGCAGCAGCAAGTTCAATGAAGACCCACCAATACAAGGTATATCAAGGTGCCACCAGAAGAGCAGGGTGTGTGATGCTCGTACCCCTGGCTGCTGCCCACGGTAAGGCTGGGACCAGCTTCTCCTGACCAAAGAGGCAAAGATCCTGAGCTGCCAGGAGAGCTCAGACCCCGCAATCCAGCAAGCATCACCACCCAACAGCCATCTGGTGAAAAGTTATGTGGAAACTCTGCTCGCCCACTGAAGATGTCTGAGGGGTTACACTTCTGGCTCTGGGTGCCCTGTGTCAGACAGGGCAAAGGGGTTAACTATTATTTCAGTGACTACCTTGATTATTGATACATGTATGTTCTCCATATCATGAGACCTCTGTGTTCGCTGAGCCCAACTGGGAGGGGAAGAAGTAAAGGGAGGAAGATATTCTGCATTTATGTTTCCATTAATTCATCAAGAGAAATAGATCAAACATTCATTTATTCTGTGTTCCAGGACACTTCTCCTAGATACTATATATAGTTTCTCAGATACCAGTGTCTCCCTCACCTACATATTCACACTAATCCATATAAAACTATGAGTCATTACATAAAGTTCCATCCAGAAGAGTAAGCCATTCATCCTTTGGGGGAGGAGGAGGAGAGGGGAAATTAAAAGCTGTTTCCAATTTAATTGGCAGACTTTACATTTTTGTTCTGCTTCCACTGGAAAGTGTGGTGCTAATTTTTCTGCCACAGCTTGCAACCACGGTGAGATCTCGATCTGCTTAATTTATGTCTACAAGTAGGGTCTCTAAAATACAAAATAAATTAGAAGCGTATTTGCCATGTGCCTCTGACCCAAATGCAAGTTCTATGTGCTGGACTAAATACGTGGACTGCTTTGGGGATTTACATGTTTTACAATTTCCTACCACCATTAGGTCCCTTTTTTTGCTTTCTTTTAAACAAATGGATGGCAAAATGGCAGAGTTTAAATGGCATGCTGTAGCTGTCATACCAACTACCCAAGCCTCACTGTCGTACCTTGAGAGCATAATACCTTCTGAATCCATTTCAAAAAGAGAAGTAACATATTCACTTACGATCCCCTGCGGCATCCCCTCTCCTTTTGCTTTCATACAATAAAGGACACATATGCCCCACCCTGTCTTTTTACTGTATGTTCTAGTCAAAAACATAGTTTCCTGTATGCAAGCAGCTCTTTTTTTAGGTAGAGTTAATTTTGAAATGAGGCTGCAGAGAAAGCAGCAACTTGGAGCAGGTATGTGTTTTAATTCTTACATCACCTACTTCGACACGGGAGTTTTAATTACATGTTCCCCCTTTCCAATGTCACAGAGGACAGGGCTTTGATTTTCTTCCCATCTTTTTGCTCTTTGTGTAATTTCTGATTATTTTTTTTCAGCTACTTCTTGGCTTTGCACCACCTTCTCCCTCTTTTTCCCATCCAACGACTCAAATTTGGCAGCTGCACACAACATTTACGGTTATTTCAGCTACCCCCCCATCTTTTTCTTTTTTTTTTTTCCCCCTCCAAACAGTCATTAAACCAGAGGGTGGCCAGTCTTTGTTTCCTGAGCAATTCACAGCAGTTCCCATAGACAGCCTCATGAGAGAGGCTCGATCTGTCCCTGGGCTCTTGTGACACTCAAGGAGGAGCACCTGGAAGATCAAACCTAGAGGAGGATTTTGGAGAGCAGGCTGCAGGGACTGGCCACCTCAGGTCAAGAGCAAATGATGCACGAGAAAGAAAAGCAAGGCAGTCTTTCTGCAAATGAACTTGAGCCAAAGAGCTACAAGACTGTCAACACCATTTCCCCAATTAAATTACTTTAATTCCATATTACTCTGCTAATGATTAGCATATCTTGCTACATCTTCGTGGGGCATTAGACTTCCCTGCAGTTATTCCTTTTTGAAGCGTGTATCATGCTTTAACAATTCCACAATAGTCGCGTGTCATTGTTTTCAAGTGCCAAATACACTATCCAGAAGGACCGGTGGGCCCTTTTCTTGAAGTCCCGATTAACAGCAAGACAAAGGTGGTACAAGTATCAGAGAGAACGCTCTACACCTCTGCTCGGTGCTCAATAACTATGTTTGACAGCTCAACTTGCATGGGACCCCCTGAAGCAGAGCATTTGGAACTGGTGTCCACCATGAGCTGACGCCAGGTATTCAAGGCTCCTTCGTGGTGGAAATGCCCTCTTCTTTCCTAGGAAGAGGAGCAGGCCAATTCTAGCCCATTCTGCGGCAGAACAAGACATGAACTGAAGAAAACGTCACCAATAGGAACCAAAGCTGTACAATCTGCTACAAAGGAAGGGCATTACAACAATCAGATCTACGTGTAGCCATACGTCCATTCCCTTCCCTCCCACCTCCTCCCCAAGCTGGCAAGTGTAAGTTTTTCTTCAACATTAATACGAAGGCAGCATGGTCCACAAGGCTGTAATGTTTCATCTAAAATATACCTGAACATAAGCACACGTGCAGTACACCCAACAAATATCCAAGACATTAAACAGCACGGGAAGAGTTAAGACAAATTACAGGCCCTCAAGTAAAGGCTGAAAAATTGCAAGGAAACAAATCTGTACTTGCAAACGCTAACACGAAGCTTCTTGGGGTACAGCTGCAGAAGAAAGGCATCTCACCTGAAAAAAAAAAAAAAAAATACAGGCTCTCCACAACGCCTAGGTATTTAAGCTTTCTTTTTATTTCGCTTCAAGGTTCACCAACACTTTGCATTGGATATTTAAACCTTAAGGGCTGTTATTTAATCTCAAACTCTCTCAGAGGCAAAGAATTCATAATTGTAGCTGACCAGTAAAGACCAGGGAAAACGTTTTCTTTCTTTTTAAATAATGTTATACTTCTAGGCTTCTAAAAGCCGCGGAAATTTCTAAAAGGTAGAAAAGGCAATGGCAAAAAAAAAAAGGGAAGAAATGCAACACTAGATAATTTTAAAACACTTTGCAACACCTAAAAAGGGCATATTAAACCACAACCTTAGTCATAAACCTTGCAGCAGCAAATCAGCGAGGGCCGGGGCGAGCCGCCGCCAGCAAGGCCTGCGGCCACGCGCACGCCGCCGCCGCCAGCAGCGGGTCCCAGCACCGTGCGATATATCCGCCCGAGGAAGTGGGCGTCCTACCTCGCCCCCTGCCTCTCCTCCTCCGTCCCCCTCCCGCATCTGACCACCTGTGGATGTCTCAGAGGAAGCCGACGGGCTCCCACATACTTTCCAGCTACCCCGCGCCCGCGGCGCGTGTGTAAAAACACATACGTGCGCGTGGAGTACCGGCGTCGAGACTTTTGGCAATGATTAACCTACTTTGAAGCTCGCTGGTCTTTCTTTTTCTCTCCTTTTCAATTTAAAGAGAGAACAAACACCTCTGTCCTGTCCTTTCCCCTGCCCTTTCCCTTTCTCCCCCACGTACGCCCCTACCCGCGCCCACGCGGCGCTGGAAAAAGCCCGTAAGCAGGGTATCACCGCTGCGGCGTCCTGGGCGCCGGGAGCTGTGGTTTTGAGATTGAACACACAGCAAAAGAAGTTTTGCCCTTTCGACCAGAATTTTCCATTAGTGATTGAACACGAGTTAGGGGGGAAAAAAAAAATAAATAAAGAGAGAAATGTCTGTGTTTCCTCTCATGCTCAGATGCCACAGTACGGCTGAGATAACTTCTCTGCGATAAACTAAACCCCGGGGAAAAGGGCATACGTCGACTGTCAGACAGGAGGTGCCCATCGGGGGGGGCTGCCAGCAGCTGGACCTGGTACAGGTGCTCTCCTCAGACATCAGGAGGACACCTTGCCTCTGCAGCCTTTGGATACGTCACTGTCTGCCTCAGCCCTTAAAAAACAGAGTAACCCCCCAAAAACAGCAGCCACACACAAAAAAATTGGGATAAGTCTCAAAATTTAAAAAAAAAAAAAGGAATTAAGGGGAACGCGCGTTTGCTGGAACTCAGGCAAGGGATCATCACTGTTGCGCTGCAAGCAATTTTCTGAGGGTCCTCTGGAAACTATTTGCCCGATTTGCATCTTCTGCAACAACGATTTTCCCCTCCCTGAGCTGCTTCAAGGGGGAGGGGCCTGTGGGTGGGGAAAGAGTTAAAAATAAAAACAAACACTGAAAAGCTATTTGTAAACTGCCTCGCTTCAACTCGTGGTTTCTTCAACCGAACAGGGAGTGCACCTGCAGAGCAAACCAGTGAGGGAGACACCTGCTCTATAAATACAGGGGAGAGCCCTCGCAAGGCTGCCCGTGCTCGCTCGCCTCGGGAGGAGGATGCTGATGTACTCATCCTCACGGGAATGTCCCAAACTTCAGGGTGTGGGAGCAAATGGAAAGCAGGGGGTGGAGGGAATGTATTTTTTTCCTCAAGGAGAACGTGCTGAGTATGATTTCAGCTTTACAACAGCCGCCGCTCAGTCACTGCCCTTACCTGGGTATTTGCACAGTTTCAATAAATGCAAGGTCTTAGGCACTTGGTCACCACCAGCTTACCCCACGGCCTCTTGACCAAGCACATACCCGTGCTGTAAGCCACGCAGCCACCCTGCCACCTCTGGGTAACCTGAAAGCAGCAGTGCTGGAGACAGAAATAAAGCAATCCCCAAAGCAGCACATGCTCCCGCAAAAGGTGTCTCACGCCCCCATCTCTATTCCCTAACCCAGCGCTAACCACCGAGGCTCAGGAGGAAAGGACTGGAAACAAACGTGTTCCTCGCAGTTTTATTGTGCTCTGGTTCATAATCCAATGAAATGACACAAACTTCTCAAAATTACAAATTACTGCCTTAATGAGAAGAAAAAAAGCTAAATTATGGTGGTGAATCAACCATTACCTGAGTCACACACAGAGCATGCTGAATCAAACTGATAGCTGCAGCACAGACATCAGCCTTTGTTCATGTCCCCCACCCCAAAATAGCAAGGACAAGTTTCTGAGTAATGCCCTGAAGGTTTAAATCAGAAACCTAAAAGCAAGGCTGGTGTGGGATTTGGCAACAGAGCGCCCACTGCACCTCCCTTCCCTCCCTGCTCCGCCCTCTGCACGGCCTGAAGCACAGCTGCCAGCAATTTCATTAATTTCTCATCCTACAGGGATTCTTGGGCAGTTCTGGTACAGCTTTTGGGTCCCTCCATACGCAATCCTATCCCGTTCCATTTTTTTGTCTGAAATAAGGCACCTGTGCAGGTTGGCTCCTGTATGCCTTTCCGACAAATGCAGGTCGGAGGTGAGCAGGCACAGTCAAGAAAGGTCCAAATTCTAGCCCAGCATCAGTCCTGAAAAGTAAAGCTCAAGAGCTGAAAACAAGCCTGACCCAGAAACGAATTGCTTCTGAAACAAGACAGTTGCAATCAGTCTAGAGAGGCAAGTGCAATAACTACCACCACTGCTGCCTGAAAACATGCAGGTAATCGGGATGGGCAGGGTCTCCACGGCTGGTGTTCAAATAAGCATCCCCAAAATGGCTGTTTGCCCAAAGCTTAACTGACCTATTCAAACTCGCTGGTGCGCAACATCAGATGGAAAGGAAACCTTTCAAAAACTGTAATCCTTCACGCTGCAAGTAAAGGTGGATATCCAGATGTTTCAGGTGTTTACACAGGCTGGAATTTGAGTCTAGAAATGAGGAAATGGATCTTTCCCTACCCTTCCCTCAAGACCAAATCCGTTTTTTGCTTACTGCAGCAGCAACAGAACGCAACGTATTTCTGCTGTGACACCACCATCCCGAGACAGAAGGCGGCAAGGGCTCACCAGAGCCTGCAAAGAAAGGCTGCTCCTTACCACCTGCCTGCTTCTGCATCCTCTCCTTACAGGACTGCATTGTCAAAAAGCGGGGACATCACACAAAAGGGCTGCACCACCTGGTGATTATTGAGGGGTATGAAGATGTCACATAGAGGGATGATGACATCACTGCCAGAAATGAAGTTGGGTGGGGAATAAATAGATGCCTGCAAAGGAAGGAACAAAGGAAGCATCTGGCCAGGCGAAGCACCTCTGGTATCAGTGTTTACCACCCCCAGCTCACGCCGCCCCCCGCGGGATGAAAGTCTCCTTCGCTTTGAATTCCTCTGCTGCTGAGCACTGCAGCCAGACCTTTCATGTTATTTTAGAGCAGACTGTAAAGACTTCGTTCCTATAAAGTTCTCCTGTGACGTTACTGACCTTGTTACTCTTTACACTACTCCAGTTTCCATGAGAAAGAGAAAAAAAAAAGTTAAATTCTGCAAGTGATTCAAACAAGTACTGTGTTCATCTTCAGAAATGACTGGCATCACCTTGAGATCAAAATATCTACCCGATCTCTATAGGAAGGCTTTATAGCTTCAAGTTCTGTATAGTTAACATTTCAACAGTACCGTCATTTTTCTCCACAAAAAAAAGGAAGATGAAAAAGCAACAGAAATATTTGCAGCAGCCAGCTAATACCAATCCCAGTCTTCCTTGCAAGACCAAGCTACTGTCACTAAATTAGCCTTGATAGCATCACAGTTTGTTGAGGTAGGCAACAACATAAATTAAGAGAGTCGGAGCAGTCAGTGGAGGAGGGAAATAAGGAGGCATTATTTATCTGTTGAACGTAGGAGCTGCGAAGAAAAACAAGAAGAAAAACACTGATTAAGAAACACAAGTCATACACAGGCTGGTGTACAACAGAACTGGCCCACTACATTTGCAACCGTCAGTTTTACTTTAACAAGCAGGGCTAGACACAACAATTAGGCACCACACAGCACGCCAGGTCTTCCTTGCTTTGATCTTACAGAATGGTAAAAAAAAATAAAAATTTTAAAGAGAAAGTTTGGAGATGATTTGAATGATGTTCACAGCTTTTTAAGCTTGGAATTTGGTGGTTAGTGCATTAAGCATTACTCACTTTATGAACAAAGTGGAAAGTTAACACAAATTGGCAGATGACTAACTGTCCAAGAAACAGATTACTGAATGAATCACCCACTCTACTTTTAGCCTAATAATAAGACAAATGAAGAGGAACAAGAAGGGGAAAAAGACAAACAAAAAATTTCCTTGCCGAGTGCTTATATTTGCACTGCCTGTGAACTTCCAGCTATGACAAACTGCGTAACAATTTTATCATTTACCACCCGTTTTACATTCAGGTGAGCTCACTGACTTCTCCCACCACCGCTTCTTGCTGTCAGCTCACCAGGGTTTCCACACGAGGCACTGAGCACCACGTCTCCCACAGCACACGTGGAGGAACAGCTGTGGGAATCAACGAGGGGCTTGGAAGTGAAGTTGAACCCCTGAGTGGAGCCAGAAGCGCTTGGTGGGTTATGGGCTCAATGTGCACCAGTACCTCGGGCACAGCAGATGCCTGCAGTTGAGCTGACACAGAATTTAGGTTTCGCAGTTCGAGAGCAGAACCTGACCCAATGTCTGCACGCACTTGCAGTTTCACTAGTGAAGTTCTTGGAGTACGTTTACCTAATACTCATGGGCAGCATCCAGCTTTTCAAACAGCCACCACTGCTTTTGTTCAAGGACACACGGATGGCAGCTGACCGGTGGCCAGGCCACGTGCGATGGTTTGAGCAGAGCCAGGCTGATCACTGCTCTCCGAAGGCCACGGCCCTGCTCCCCGGGCCTTACCCAGCTGGTGACTGCACCCTCTCGCCATGAAGGACAGGGTTTGACTCCCTCCTTCACCTGAGGAAACACAAACCAACCAGGGCTGCTCTGATCATCTGCTGGATCCCCTCCTCAATGCCTCCAAGGGCACATGCTTGCCATCGTGCCCACGGTGGTAGAAGTGTGCTAGGAAGACCTGAGGGAGCTGGGTTCAGGGTGGGCTGCAGCCACTTGGTCCAACAAGCTCTCTCCACAGCCACCAGGCCCCCTCTCACCTCCTGAGTTTAAAATCTAAATTCCCAAGAGCTTGTCACAGACAGGTGACATGGCCAGGTCACATCAGGCCAGGAGGGACCAGAATCAGGGGGGCAGTAACAAGTCATGTGTGTATTTGTGAAAGGTGGTACACTTTTGCAATTTGTTAACGTAGTAGGGAAAGGAAGGCTTGCTTGATTGAGTTCTGTTTTCGTCTAACGTTTCTTGCAATTGTCTGTTGCAAAGCCAAAATTAAACAGCCCAAGTCTGAACCCAAGCCTCTCATGCCTTGGCAGCAAGCCCTTACCACCAAGCTGCAGGGTAGATGGGGAACAGGCGGCTCACGGTTTCCTGCAGTACCGCCACACTGCAAAAACACGACAGCAGTGACCTTCAGGAGACAGGACATGACACTGCGATACTCGTTGCACTTTGCTGCAGCCCTAGGACTGCTGAACAAATTTGGATTTCCTTTGGAACCGTCCCACTCTCTCTCTTACCCAGGTACCTGCCAGACCCTGCAGTAAACTCAACCAGCAGAAAACTAATTCTACACACAAAATGAATAATCGTCTGCCGATTTAGCTCTCAGAGTTAGCCCACTGTGGGATGAGATGGGTGCCAGGGCGAGCACAAGGAAAGGAGAGGAGATGATGCAGAGCACAATCACAGCCTCAAAATCCAGGCAGTGGTAGTGTCTGCTCCCCTTTGCAGATCCAGCCATCGATGATTTCAGATGCAAGTCCCATTTCCAAGTCAGCCAAGTAGAGAACATGGATGAGATTTAGAAGGGCTATTCATTCACCACAACCCTACCCTCACGACACTTCTGATGGCACGGTTTTGTAAAGATATTCTGAAAGCAGCTCACCAAATCGACGTCCTTTTGAACTCTGAATAACCACCGATGCCATATTTTGCACTCCTTACAGAATATTATTCTGGGAACTTCAGTAAGAACTGTCCATAAATAAACTCCTTAAGTTGGAAGTTGGCCTTTTCTTCTATACTGATCTGAAAATAGTAAAATCTCTCTCTTATTGTTGCCATGTAACAAACAAATGGATTTTCACATGTTTCAAAGTTATATTTCCACAGGCTTCTGCACCTCTATTTTTAGCGTGCTTTTCCCAGTAAGAAGCAACCAAAGATTCTCCATCTCAGCCTGGTTATACAAGAAACCAACAACCATACCCAAGGCATTTCAGCAAAATCCAGGTTAAGTATATACATGTATTTAAACATTAAGTAGTAAAAGCTGCCCACCAACGCTGAGGGAGCTGGGGTAGCTCTAGATTTCCTGAGGATCTGCCCCAGAATGGATTTTTTTTAAAAAGCGCGCCCTGCTTTTCAAATACAGTGAGAAACAAAAGAACCATCCCATCCTTTTAAGGAATAACTTACTAGTATAAATATTGCACCAGAAGACAAAGTAAACATAGAGGTTTCACAAACGCAGGAATTCTCACTAACATGGAAGAAGAGGTGAGCTCTCCCTCACTTACAGTCTTCAAATCTTGCAACAACGCAGACGACTTGAAAGCAGGCAGCATCACTATAAATTAATGCAGCAGGTCAGAACACAGTGACTGGACGACAACTAAATGTAGAATACCTTGCATAAAAGAATTAAAATTTAATATAGTGTAGCAGCAGGGAGGGCACGCTCTACTTGTATGAGAACGAACTGACCTGCCATTCTACAAGCTCCAATTTCAAACAAAGTGCAATGTGCAGCAGGGGGTTGCTTTGTTGCACTGGACAGACAGCATAAAAGATTTCAGCCTTCCAGGTAAACAGCTAAAAGGATGCCAGCACATTTGAAAGCTATCACTTGAGGGGAAAAAAAAAAGAATTTAATAGATCACTTTCTGATTCGCCTTTTTTTCAGTATCACTTTCAGTACTGGAAGACGTGCGTTTCCTCCTAGATAATGACACACGCGCATCCTGCAGGTTACTGTTGATCCTCCCAAGCCTTACTTTCTATTTACCTTCCCCTCCGGATGCTGTGACCCCAGTTCAACCAGCAATGCGGGTCGCCCAGCAATATTACCATCCTCTCTTCATCGGGGTGGGATAGAGGTGGAGACCAACAGCTCGGCAGGATGAGGTAATGTGCCAAGCCTACCCCCCTCTCAACATAAACAGATCATATTCTCCAGATGCACATCTCAGACATCGAGGCTAAATGTCAGCAGCGCCGACCGCAGTGGAAGGCAGAGCACTGAGACAGGAGAGGGGAAGATTTTCGCATCGTAATCAGTGGTACGATTAGTTTTTTGGTTTTTGTTTTTTTTCAGAGGGTATGAGATCTTTTGCTGTGGTGCAGCAAATCATTAAAGCTTCCATAATTAAAAAAAAAAAAAAAAAGAGCTTGAAGTAATATTTTCCAACCTTTCACTAAGAGCAGGGGCCAAAACCACACGTTTTAAAGGTCTTCCACAGTTTTATTATTAGAAGTAGAAACCCTACTGATTCTGATGAGTCATTTGTATTGGCGGAAACCAAGAACACCCATTTTCTTCATGTGATACAAAGCTCTCAATGCGGTTTTCTATTCATTACTGGTCAAAGCAGTTGACTAAAAACAAAACAAGCGACAAGAACTCACCTTTTTGTTATTAAAGCCTGCTTTATACCAGCTGATTTTGTTTATCACACTTTTAGAGTCACTTATATTTTGCCCTGTTTAAAAAAAAAAAAAAAAAGAAAAGAAAAACACAAAAGATGACTGAGGATTTAAACTCAGTAAATCCAGAACTGCAGGAGGATAATTCGCTCCGCTTCTGTAAGGGCTTTTGTGATAAGACTGAGAAAGGAAAAGAAAGGAGGAAAGAAAAAAAAAAAAGCACAACAAAAAGATCAGTTAAAAATCCTCAGTCAGCAGAAGCTATCGTTTTAGGATCCTTATGAGTAATCGGAACAGAGTCTGTAAATAAAGAAACAGTTGTACAAGAGTGCAAGTTTTCATCTCCATGCAAATGAAGGAATCCTTTCATGCTCGTGGCCAGGGTTACTGCTGCACGGGGTACGCGCTAGACTCTAAGACATGGCAAAATTCTGAAAATTAAAGACAGCTAAAATCAGGTTTCTAAAGTCTAATCAGAATTCTGTGCTGGCTTTAAAGAAGATTTCTGCCACAAAAAGGGGTGGAGGGTAGGAGACTACACGGCTAGTAATTCCCAAGGGAGAATATTACTTGCGTGCAGGACTCACTGTATCCAAACTGGGAACAATGTTCCAGGGGATTTTTTATTTTTGGTAAATCAGATGTCCCGTTCCCCCAAAAAAAGAAAAAGCCCAGAGGTTCGGTCCTGCTGAACACACGTAGCACCCAGACGTGCTTCAAGCGCAACCTCTGCAGAGGCGCAACGCGTTCCCACCCCGCGGCGTGCACCCAGCGAAACAGCAGCCTGTCCGACTGACGGCGTGTTTTGGTGTTACGGGGGAAGAAACCACAGCAAAAGCAGTGACCAGAGAACTGAAAATAACCTCCGAACAACGGATCGGCGCTGACATCCTGCATGCCCGCGCCTCCTATTGTGGATAGTTTACAGCGAGGGGAGCGCCAAGCTGCACCAGACACGTGAGTCAGCAAGAGCAGCTCGTAGGAAACTGCTGACATGTTGAATTGCTCTCACATACACTGAGCACACCTACCCACTAAATAAAAAACAGGCTGCATGCAAATCGGGGTAAAGGAACACCTCCACACTTACAGTTCCTGTTTTCCTAGTCCAGGCTTAAATTTTGAAGCGATCACTAATGAAGGAGGGGAAAAAAAAAAAACAACAACCCGCAATGGTATCAGCTATAATAAGTAGCAGTGATGAAGTCTCAGGGGTCATTTTGTTTTAGCTACTTTTATTTAAATAGACATAACTGCTTTGTCTCTTTTCGGAAAGGAAAATTGCTGCTCTACAGCCTGGACGAAGTGCACGGTGACAGGCAGCAAACAGCTCCTGTTCTTCTGAGAGGGGAGACTCCTGAACCCATGCACCAAAACCCATCCGCCCATCCCAGCCTGCCTGCATGTTTCCAAACCTCAGGACCAAAAAGCAAGCTTCCAGCTTCTGTTCTAACTCCCACTAGGGCCAAACGGGCAAATTCCCAAGTTTTTCTGTCCCTGACAGCTCCTCAAGCATCTTTTCTGTTGACGTAACAGCAGGGAAGGTTATCATTCAAGCTTTAGGCTAATTCTGGAAGCAAACCTCAGAGGAGCTGACCCTTTCCTTGTGAAAGGTGACCAAGAAAAGCACTCCTGGGGTCCTGGTGACTCTTGCCATCACCTCCCTCCCCATCCCCTTAACACCATCAGCTGAGACCCCAGGACAGCACAGCCGGTCTTCTTCAGGCTGCCTCTCTGGCTCTCCCCGCACGACGATCAATGCGAACAGCTTCCAAGCCCGATTTTTGCCGGGCGGAAGTTCTGTCATGCATGTAAACTCACAGCATAAAGAGGTTTTCCAGAACTTATTCCCTTGATCCTTTTTATTTACCTGTTCTGGACACGCGGTTGTTCTTTGATCAATATTATTACTTCTGGTAACTCGGGAGCTTCGAGTCCATCAGCGGCCACAAAGAAATTTGTATGCATTCCACTGCCTGCCTGCTTTAAAATTATAATTCATAGCCCAGCAGAGGCACAGTAAGTAGCACTCTTTTCAGTACACTACAAAGATGTTTCTGCCTAACTATAAAGCAAAATGAACACATTGCAACTCAGCTGGCTGTATTCATACATTTTACATCTTCTTGATGCGAGCTTCAAATGAATGCGTAATATTCAGGCAGCTGCCAAGGTTAATGTCTTTTGGCTGAATTTAAAGAAACGATGACCATTTTTTTTGTAAAGAGCCGAGTAAGCATTTTGAGCGCTATTCTGGAAAACCTTTGGAAATTAT
The DNA here is from genome assembly GCF_009769625.2 of Cygnus olor. Classification (NCBI taxonomy): domain Eukaryota; kingdom Metazoa; phylum Chordata; class Aves; order Anseriformes; family Anatidae; genus Cygnus; species Cygnus olor. Next base: position 39,594,809 of record NC_049171.1, read on the forward strand.
CGGGGGTGGAAATCTACTGTCCATTCAGCCGCTACAACAAAACCATTTAGGAGCCTCTTCAAACGTCAGTAAAGAACGACGATGACAGACACTACAAAGGCTCTGCTCCACGTTCCCTTAAAGAGTTTGTAGTCAGGAGGAGCCCTGAAAGCAGCAGGAGTAACCTGGACTGACAGCTGATATTTCAGCTTGAATTCGAATTTCCTTCAACACATTAATGGAACGACTGGTGTGTTTCTCCCAACGTGCTTCCACCCAGAAACCACTAATATACAGCCATCACACCCCAAACGAGCAGAGATGGAAATTCAGACCCAGAGGTGAAAGATGGGAAGCGTGCATGCCTTCAAACCCAAGTCAGGCTTGCTGAACACTGCAGGTATGTTCATGCCACTTGTAAACTAAGCAGCCATTCAGCGAGCATTCCTTTGAGTGAAAAGGCACATAGGTTTTGATATGAATATAGATCCTGTGCTCATGCTACCAAAACTGAAATTGCAAGGGACTGTTCACAAGTCACGCAATAAATGCTACTCAGCTTACACCAATAGCCTGTTACACAAAAATGTCATTAGCACCCAAATTATTACTTTGCATATATTGGTCACACATCTCATTTTCAGCTTAGTGCCACAGACATACACTAGCTACACTCTAAGAGGTCTCTTATTTAATCTAAGCGTGTGTGAAGTCCTATCCAAGAAGGACATCGAGGCGCACAATGAGAAACCAGCTTTCAAGAATTCCCATGAAAAAGCTGCGATTGTTGATTTTTATTTTTTCCCCCCATGGCTGGCAATTATTTTTAGAGAATACCTCCAGGAAAACAACAGGAGATCAAACTGCAGCCTTGCTAAGAAAGGCTGCTTCTGCACTTCAGAACAGAAAAATCACACAATGAAAGTTTTAAAATACGCCAGAGCGAGCAACCTGTCACATACTCCGCAATACACATCATCTATACGGAGTTTTATTTTCAGCTCTCCTTGTTGCTAACTGCACACGCACAGAAAGTAATACGCAAGATTGCTAGACGGTATGGGAATTTTGTTAAATTCATCAGTTCCGATGAGTCTCCGATGCCTTCTTTGATGCCAAAGACTTACCAGAACTTCCTCACGCAGGGAGCCTGCAGTCAGCGCCTATTTCTTGGCGCTGGGGCCGTCACTCCGAGCTGGCCACCCGTGTGCTATCGCTAGCCCCGCTTCGTGCCCAGCTCAGGAGGGAGAGCTGCCGATCCTCATCCTGCAAAACAACCTCCCGAAAGCAAAGCAGGGAGGAGAGGAGGGCGTCCCACCCACATCGCCAGCGCATCATCCTGCAAGCCTGCATGGCATTAACACCAACAGATGTTCCAGATGTGCCTCCGGGTCAGGAAAGGACTACCAATACCTGTCCCGGCACTCCCGTCCTGACGTGAGGTACCTGATGATGGACCCGTCGGGATCCGTCAGCACGCGTGCATCGCTCGTGCATCTGCTGCCGGCACCTCTGCCATCCGACCCTCCCTACCGTGAAAGTTTCCACGAAAGGCGGCTGTCTGAGCACCAGCTGCACAGCAGAGCTGCCCAGCATCGCCCTCCGGGAGTGCAGCCTTTCTGCCTAGCAGCTCCGACCATCCACCCCGACGACTGCCCTCTCTTTGAGAATGCCTGCTCTGGCATCACGGAGCCAGCTAGCAGGAAAACCAAACCCGCGATCCCGATTTTCAGTCCTCCCAGCTGGTCCTCCCGCAGCTTTCCTTCCACCTCTCGCCTCGCAGCGCCTTCCCAACAGCCTCTGGAGCCTGACAGCCAAACATGAGGGGGCTCGGCACCGGTCCCCTTCCCCACTCCAGCACCCGGACCCCCAGGCGGGTGCATGAGGGTGCCAGAGGGGGAATTTTATTTCTGCCTGTCAGACGTCAAGGCTCGTACCGCAACGGTTTAAGGCTGTTGCCACGACGGCCCTGCGGACAGCAGCTGAACACACAACCTTATCATTTCACTCTAGCCACCACAACCATCTCCAGTCCCGGCACTCACGTACCTGGAGCAGTCCCCGTCCCCGAGCACCACCACCCTCTCCCAGCTGCAGAGCACGCCACCGCGATGGCAGAACCTCAGTCAGCTCCCAGCCCCCCAAAAAATTCCTCGCTCGAGGCTTCGAACGCCGGATTAAAACACGCACAAGTTCAGCGGCAGTCCCAAAGTCTCAGAAAAAAACGGGATTTCGCTGCGAAAACACCGACACATCTTCAACTAGAGCGAACGGCAACGCTGCAATTTCGCAATCCTCCCGACATCCCGAAGCGCAGTTCTAATAAGCTGTCACTCCTGCCTCACGTTTGTTATCGCCACCTCAGAGGAGGAGAGACGCGGCTTTACCCCGGAGCTGCCGGGGCTCCGGCAGCAAGGGCAGAGCGATCCGGAGGCACCTCCGGCGCCTGAAGCCCGGCACCCGCCGCCTTACAAAAATAGCCTGCTCCACAAAAGGCGAGGCATGATTTCACACTTAGCCTCGCTCACGACAGCCAGCGTCTTCGCAGCTCGCCGCCTTGCCTACACGCTACGTTTTAATGATCCAAGAAACTGCTAGCGGAGTTAACATCTCTCTCTCCGAACCTATAAAAAATAAAATAAAATAAAAGCTGGGGGGGGGGGGGGGGAAAGGGAGGGGGGGGGCCACGCTCCCAGCTCCGCGTGTGCCCCGTGCTGCAGGTGGAGGGAGCGACGGGGCTGGGTGTCCCACACGCATAATATATACCCATGGGTACCCACACGTATATACACATACCCACACATATCTATACGTCCACAGGCACATATATACCTACAGATCGTACACACGCACACTTGCGCACCGCCCGTTACGCAACGCGCGCTCCCCTCTTCCAAACCCCAGCGCCCCCCCACCGCAGCCCCCCAAGAGCAGGGGGGAGGAAGAGCAAAGGGGGACACACACACACAGGCCCCCCCGCTCCCCCTTTTTGCGGCCTCCCCCCAAATTTACCCCCTCCTCCCGTCTCCCCCCCCCCACCCCCCCAGGCGGGGACGGGCGCACTCACCTCGCCTCCGCGCAACTTTCGGGGGTCCCCGCTCGCTGCAGCCGGGTTTTTAATTATTTTTTTTTTTTTTTTTTTGGGGGGGGGGGGTGGATTTTGGGGGCGGGGGGGGATTTTAGGGGCGGGGGGGCTGTTGTGGCTGGGGGGGGGGGGGGTTGTTGCAGCTGCTGTTGTTGTCGTTTCGGGGATTCTCGTTAATACTGCCGTGCGCTCACCGACCTACAGCCTCCGGCCGCCCCCCCCCCTCCCTCCCCCCCCAAAAAAATAATAAAATAAAGGAGGGGGGAAGCAAAAAAAAAAAAAAAAAAAAAAAAAAAATCCCCGAGCCAGGCGCTCATCACATGGCGATTGCTTTGAACCAGCTGCTCGCGGAGCCCGAGCCGTGCGGAGAAAAATAAAGGGGGGAAGGGAAGGAGGGAGGGAAGGAGAGGGAGGGAAGGGAAGGAGGGAAGGAGAAGGGGAGGGGGGGAGGCAGAAGGGACCGGGGGGGGGGGGGAGCGGCGGCGGCGGCGGCCGCGGCTGCCGGAGCGGCACCGGGGGCCGGCGGCAGCGCGGAGGCGGAGGCTGTCGGTGAGGAGGAGGAAGAGGAGGAAGAAGAGGAGGAGGAGGAGGAGGAGGAGGAGGAGGAGGAGGAAGGCGGCGCTGCTGCTGCTGCTGCTGCTGCCGCGGCCGCTGCCGCCCCGCTCTGCCCGCGCCCCGCCGCCGCCGCCGCCGCCGCCGCCGCCGCCGCCGCGCGCTCCCCGTCCCGGCGCCGCCCCCGCCCCGGCCCCGGCCCCTCTCAATCGCCGCATTGTTGACATTCGCGGGCTGACGTCACCGCCGCCCCGCCCCGGCTCTCCCATTCACAACAACGCTTACGCCAGCGGCGCAGCGCCCGCCCCGCCCCGCCCCGCTCCTTTCCCCACCGCTACGCACCGCGGGCTGCGCGCGGACGCTCCGCGAATAGCGGCCGGCCGGGACGCCCCGCCTCAACCCTCCCCCCTCCCCTCCTGGCGGAGGCGCATGCGCGGTGCGCCCTGCCCACCCCCCCCCCCATCGCCTTTCAGTGTGGGTGTGTGTGTGTGTCTGCCGCCGGACCCCGCGCTGGGGGCTGCCGCGGGGGGCTCTGGGAGTTGTAGTCCGCCGCGGGGCCCCGCCGGCCGCCATGGCGGCGCGGCCCCCTCCCCACCCGGCCCGAGGGGCGCTGCCGTGGTGGAAAACAAACCCAAAGGGGCACGAAACCCACCCCGGCCGGCGGGAGGTGCCCCCTGCAGCCCCCTCCCATCGCCAGGGCCCGCAGATCCCCTCAGGGCAGGACCCCCAGTGGGAAATGAGCGCGGACACCCCGAGCTTGAGGTGGCCGGGCAGCCCGGAGGGCTGCTGGTAAACACGGGGGTTTAAAAAAATAAGTGGTTTGCAACAGAGGTCACCTCTGGAGACATCTCTCGTTAAAGGGCGTTGGGTAACGAAAGAGTTACATTAGCCTGGGTCTTGAAGAAGAAGCTGCAGTTGCAGCCAGTGAAGGATGATGGTGACCTGCTCAGGAATTAACATGTGCATGCCTTATTTTTTCCTGTGTTTATGTCAGCTCTCACCGTACATTTTCATCCCGTTTCCCCCTTTCATACACAGACAGATGACACGTAATGTTTTCTGTATCTTCTCTGAGGGAGGAGCAGTTCCTGTGGCGTTTGTTGCGCTGATGCCTCCAGAAATTGCAGCTACCTGCCCGAGACTACCTGTGTTCTTCAAAGTCTACCTAATTACAGAAAAGTATGCAAAGACTGCGTCAACACAAAATCAACTCTTCATATGTCCCGTCAAATGCGTTGTAGCATCAAATACTTTTCAAAAGTATTTTCTTCAGCTTTTCAAAAGCATAGATCTCCCCCGGCTTGCATTTTACACGGCTGTCCACTTGTGTAAAGTGAAAAGCGTTCTAGTTTGGTAGCGTTTTACCCCTACTTTTCCTAGCTACACAGGGCTGCAGAACAGCACCCTGCTGCAGACTTTGGCTCATAAACTTAAATGTCCTTTTCCAAGTGACGTTCGTATAAAGCATTGCTCGCAAGAGCCAATTAGGTTCTGGTTCTGCAGACGTATGTAGTGTTTAGACACGTGAAAAGCCCCACAGTGTACTTGTCGTGTGTTTAAGCGCTAGCAAGGCTGAGTCTCCTTGTTGCCTTGTTTTTCCTAGAGACACAAAAATAGCTTTGTATTGGCATGAGAGATAAAAATACTATATTCAGAAAGGCTCAGATAAAAATAAGTCATGCAGCATTTGTAATGCTTTAGCTAGTGCTTTACATGCCCATTATGTCACCGCATTCAAAGTGCACACGCTCTGGTATTTACAACACACTACACGGGGTCCAGCTCCAGGTAAGTCAAAGCTGGTCAAACAGAAAACTCAGCAAAAAAAAAAAAAAAGCATAAACCTCTGCCCATAGCACACATTCCTGAAAAACACAATAATCGCCATTTATCTTCCTGGCTGTCATTTTGAAATGAATGTTACTGTTTGACTTAAAATGAGCTTAAAGTGGAAACTTGTCCCTTTTAGATCTTACAGTTCTTTTTACTCTGTGATATAATTTCCAGTTTTTTCAGTGTGAACCAGATCAGGCTTCTGCAGGACGGAAATCGGCATAGAGGAAACAAAGCAAGAGCCAAATAGGAATTGGGCAAATCAGCATTTTGAAATCTCACCAAGCACCTGTATATAGCTTTTGATACATAAGCACTGTTAATAATTTTGTGACCGTTTCTTAATGGAAGACACCATTCAGATTCCTGCGCATCATTCAGAGCGTGATTTTATTATACAGTCTGTTGGGTCTGTAGGTCTTATACTAGAGAACTGAGGAAGAACTGACAGTTGATTTTCAAAGATAAAAGGAACTTTACACTAACTGAACAAGACCTACCATTTAAAAATGCTATTCTTATATCCTGCGTGTTAAGATTTCATGCATTTGCTTCCTAATACACCCCCAAACTGCTTATATTCCAGTAACACATCCAGTCTGATCGTGTTTCAGTTGCAATCAGCTACCTTCGCACCTCAATTTTTGTATATGTAACTATTTCTGGACCATTTTTCTTGAAGAACAGCCAAACATATTCCAGACAAAGATGAGTTTTTTGAAGAGATGTCTTATATGATCTCTCAAAATGATCACCAATTTGTTGAGCAACAATGACAAAATGAGGTGAGAGTAAATGTAGAGAAGTGCAACATAGAAGTTATCCCATGAAGACTTCGGGGAAAATTCACCCAGAATGCCGCAATGCCATCCTCAAGAGAAGGCTGCCTTGATACATTTTACAACCGGCTTCAGCTCAACTTTATGGATGTAGTTCCTTACTATGTATTACCTTTACCAATGTCTTAATTAGGCGGTTTCCCCACAGCTCCATGACCTCATCCCTTTAGAGAGGACTGCCTGGCTGAGCTTGTGGCACTTGACCTACTTTTCAGTATTTTCTTTGTGGATAACACTACACTTTCCAGAATATTTAAATTATGAATGCCTATTTCAGTCATATTTCATATGTCTATTTAAAAGATTTTAAATGAATACAATATTGTAAAACATGTCCCAACATCCCTTTCTGAGATCTCATTTGCATATCAGTCTTGTAACTTGAGTAGTCTTAATAGTGCCACTTGTTGGAGAGCTCTGTGTATTGCAAGATATTTCAATCACGTATTTTTAAAACGAATTGCTTTTTCCTGGTAACAAGTAATTCTTAATTTAAAGTGCTACAGGAAGAGATGAAAATGCTGCGCAGAACAACTTTTGTTGCAGTCTCATCTTCAACCACAGTGACCTGAAGACTCTATGAATGAGCAACACATTAGTAGGCTCAAAATCTTATGCAACTCCATCTTTATAGTGGTAATGAAAGAGTGAAAAAGGAAAATAAGGACGGATTTTGTGGTTTTTAATTGAGGAAACTGTCATTTCCTTCCACGGTATTATCACCCTGCAGCAGTTGGGTGAAAAGGATGAGCTTTCCTGGATAAGCCCTGGTCCTGCACACAGATCTAAGTCATTATTCATAATTATGCACATATTCTCCTGGGTTATGCAGGTAGAATTCATGAAATTGCATCATTCTCTTTGCAGTGATTAAGAAATTCACAGTTGATTACTGATTATGCTACAGGCACCATATGTCTTTTCGCAACCAGATTCTAACACACCCCAGGTAGATTGCATTTCCAGGAGCACTGACAGTACGAACAGCACACACTGAGTCAGTGACTGCGACAGCTAAGAAGGAGACATTGTCATGGTGCATGATATCAAAGATTCACAATGTAATGTCTCCACAGCATGGCTTGACATAACATCAAAAGCTCCACAAAAGAACATTTGCCATGCACAGAGCATCAGATCTCTGGTATGATATTTTGAGGAGCCAGTGAGATATCATATTTGAAATATATTGAAGTATTAACAAAGCATTGTTGCCAAGACTAAAATTTCAGTGTCAGGAGGCAAGGCAGGAAAAAAAGACAGGCGCTGACCTTTAAAAAATAGATGTGGATAACATAATATAAAGGGACTTTTAAGGAGCTGGTGACTTCGCATGTCAAGAAATTGAGGGTCAAGAATCATTGGGGTTTATACGTTATGTCCAAAACCCTTTGTATGGTCACTAAGTCAAATGTTAGGCTCTTCTCTTGTGTTTTCCTTATTCAAAAAAGATCAGTAAACAACTCAGATCGCCTTCTTGCTATGGTTGCCAGACTTTGGTTTAGCATACAGTAATTTGGGAAAAGTAATTGCAACACCTATGTTAGACAAATGGGATGAACGGCTTAAAGATTATTCTTTTGATTGTTTCAAAGGGAGATCTGAATTTGTTGGCCGCAGAGCAGCACAATGCTAACAGCCTTCTGTTGTCTTGGAGTGAAATGCTGTGACCGGCAGTCCAAATACAGCCCACAGTGAGTCCTGGAGATAGCCAGTGGGGTTAAGGCTTAACCTTTTCCATTTTATCTTTGAATCAGTGCTGCCTTCCAAGATTTTTATGAGATCTAACATTGCTTTCATTTTTTTTACTTAGTTTGTTCTTTGTGATATTTCAGAATCTACCTTTATGATTGTATTTTAAAATACAAAACTGCATTGTATTTTAGCATTCCAGAGGTCCAGCCTTTTAAATCCCCTGATTCTGCAGGCTTGGATGATCCCAGAGCCTACTTCCAAGAACAGGGGCATCTATAATGACATATTTAAACTTCAGTTCATTTAAACTTAAGAACTGACACAGGTGAATCAGCTTCAAAAGCCATTTGAGAGCAATTGTGGACAAAGCTCAACCTTGTTTTAGCTGAACTTGCTCAAAAGGCCTGCAAACATCCTCCCCCCACCCACCCCCCCTTTTTTTTTTTCCCCAACAACCTTTCCTCTTTCTTAATAATTATCCAGAAAAGAAAATATCTGCAGCAAACCTTGAGAGCACAGACCATGGAAGTCTATCGTACTGCAAATGAAGAAATGAATAAACAAGAGGTTGGGAGGAAGGTCCTCTCTGTTGAGCACTGCTCAGAGAGGGAAAACTTTTAGGACTGGAGAACAAGGAAGGCATGCAGAGATTAATCCAGATGTGATGGATGGGCATTTGTGCTCTGGACACCAAATATTAGGCAGGAGACTTTTTTTGTTCAAAGCCTCATTCAAGAGCACAAAGATATTTCTGAGCAATCTCAGTGCCAACTCTGACATGTCACAAGACACCAGTAGTCTGGCAAGACTTAATTCAAAGTCACAATTTTGGGAAGGAACAGAAAATGGGTAAGAAAAAAAAATCCCTGGTGAGAAATTACAATTTTTAAGGAGTTTTTTACTTTACATAGTCTTGAACATCAATGAGAGTTTATGCACATGCACCAGCGGCTGAGAAGACCTGAATCCATTAATTAGAGTAAAAGCCTTGAGGTAGTTGTTGCTCACAAACAAAAACATGGGACTAGTAACAGCTCTGAATCCTTAGCATGTGTAGTTCTGCTTTCACTGGATAACTGTAACAGAGGCTCCGTGTAAATAAATTCCTTTCCTTTCAGGCTGGACTGCGCAGCCACAATGCAGGACATGTTGCCATCATCGTCGGGATGTCGCAAGGACTTTCTTCGGAACTGGAAAGGGCATTGAAACACCTGACTAGGTGCCCAGCTGCCCCTCGCAATTCCTCCTGCAGTCCTTAGCACCTCTGGGGCAGCTGTATGCTCCCCGTGCTGCTGAAGGAGATGTTTGTTCTCTGCTGAGCAAGCCATCGCCTCGGCATGAGGAGGGGTCCCTGTTGTGCCCTGGTGATGAGTCACGCAGGATGGAGCAGCCGGCAGAAAATGCCAAGCCACGAAGATGCTGAAATACGAGCAGGACTGACGGAGGGGATGGGAGCGCTCATGGTGGGCTGTGGTGGACCAGGGAAGCAGGGGCACATCAATCGCTTTTGCCTGTTTTCAAAAAAAGGGTGTGGGATATCCTTGCACTTTAAGCACAGGACTGAGACAGAAAATATATTTCTGAAAGGGTGGAGATGGCTTTTTACATGCAGAAGGATTTATAAGCTGTACTCATATGTTTTTTGATTAATGGACAGTGTTGCTGAAGTGTTAGCACTTAAGGCAGGGGTCAAGTCCCGGTTATTTTTCTGTCTTGGAGGTGAATGCAGACTGCGTCGGCTTGCAGTGTATCTGCGATTTTTTTTGTAGCCAAGGAAAATAATTGCGACCCCTGATTATGTGAGTGATTTAAAACTGCTGTTTGCTGTATTAACTTGAAGTTGTGAACTCTAAAGGTCTGCTGTGAATAGCCTGTGAATAGAAAAGGGACTCTGCTGGAACTCTCCATTATGTTTAAGTTTGTAGAAACCAGAGATTGAAAAGACCCACAAGTTCACTGAATTCGCTGCACAGACAAGTCTGAAACTACTTGCACAGTGATACCCTTCCTACATGTCTCAAAAAAAAAAATAGAAAAGAAGAAAAAAAAAACATTGAGATGTTTCTGGAGAAAATGCTTTGACACAATGCAGTCCATTAGGATGTCTACATTTTGACCCGGTCTTCCATCAGGGTAATTTCTGAATCAAATTTTCAGTGTCAGTTGCAGAATGACTAAAACATTAAACCCTCATGGAGAACAAAGATGATTTATTATATATTTCTCATTCTTACACTGCAAGGAAATATTATAGTCCACAGCTGTTGAAGTTCTGGTGTTCTGTTCTTTGAAGAATTATCAGCTTAGTCTAAATTTAAATGTTGTGAAAATACATCAAAGGTTGATAAGATATATTTTTTTACTTTAAAAAAAAAAAAGATGGCAACCTGCAATGTCTGAAATTCAGACAATGATTTGAGTAAAAGCTTGAAGGCAGTCTGTACAGAAACAAACAAACAAAATTGTGATATTTGGTGATTATCCCAAGAGAAAAGAAAAAAAGCAAACAAATGTTGCAAACAGTGATAAGCAAATTCCAGGAGAAAAAATTTCAATTGTCTAATAGTTGAACTCAATTTGATTTAACTAGATGCACAGGCCAAGAAACCTTTTTTCTTTTTTTTATGGACTTTCATGGGAAGTTGACGGAGCTCCTCAAAGGAATAGACTTGCTAGCTGCAATTTATGTGTGGTACAGCCTATTTTTGTCTTTAGCTTATGAAATTTGGTCTAGTTTGTCATGACTACTTTCTTTGTTAAAAGGTAAAATGCACATTGGGCAAATGTTCTATGGCAATTTGCATAAAAAGTGATGACAAAGAGCAATTAATTCCTCATTATTATGCAGTGAAATGCTACTTTGCTCCTAAGTGACTGTAGAGTAGGGTTTTTTCTCTGTGTGTAAATCTGTTGCAGCATTATTCTAAAAATAGTACTTAAGAGCCCTCTGCACTCTTTATAAATCAGGGTCTCTGACACTCCATTCGATTCTCCATGGAGAGATTTTTCTCACACGTTCTTAACACTACAAGTATCACCCAAAATGTTCAGCACAATAATAAGCATCAGAATTTTGTTAGATAAAGCAAGATAGAGGAATTTAATATTTTGTCAAATTAGATCTCTATCCTTTTTATCTTGAGATCAGTATTCAAAGTACACTCAGATCACACACAAATAGAAACATATTCCTACCACACACAGCTAGTCTGTACAGAACAAAGAGTCAAGATATCGTTTTCTGTGAAGGCTTGATTCTGAGTACAGATTTCATTACTGGCTCACCATAGGATAATGAAATTCCTTCAGGGCGAAGATGAGGTACATCAAAGAAGCAGCGTGGAGAGGCAGACTTTGTTAGTGCATGCTCTGTCACCTGCATTACTGGTCCTTGCCTGCCTTTAATTTGTAAGGAAATGCTAGTAATTCAAAACCTTTTATTGGACCAACTTATATTTATATATATACATTCATATATATGTGTATACACACACACGCACGTAGTAATATATATTTTTCAAAATACAAAACCTTCTGGAAGTTGTGTGATTTCTCTGCAACTGAAGTGGAATACGGAGAATAATTAGTTTCTTACTAGCAAAAATGACCCATGCAGATGCTAAAAGCATCTTAACATTTAGTAAATAAATGCCGTCTGCACCATGTAGATAATAAATAACACTTCGTGCAACTTTCCCTTTTTACTTCTGTAGCGATTCAGAGTGACTTTGGTGCTTATGGAAATGAGAGGCAAATGTTCAGCAAGACCAGGAGCTGCGGAAGGTATGAATCACTAAGGCTTTCCCACAAAGCTTTGCCAATATGGGAACAAAAGGGCTGCCCTACAGAAACACATCATGGCTCTATCTAGTCCAGCATCCCGCCTCTGGCAGCGTCCAGTAACTGATGCTTCAGAGCAAATCAAAACCACAGCAAGCACCTAGCTAATTATGAGATGCTATGCGTAGAGGAAAAAAGGTTGATCCTGACTCACAAGAGAGCAGTTTATGCCCTGAAGCGTGAGGTTTGATTTCCCTTGTATCCGTTTGCTTAACTCACACAGTTGCAAATACGATTTATGCTTAAAAGAGTTTCTAATCCTCTCTTGGATCCTAATCAACAATCTGCCGCCATAACCTGAGTTACCAGGAAGTTCTTCGGGCTGAGCACACTGAGCATGGAAGCCTTTTGCTTTGCTACTTTAGGGAAAGTTTTCCAGCCTTGGCCTAACACCCAGAGCCCCGAGGATCAGCCCTAATTGTCTCGATGAAAATACCCGAGCTACCACTCCCTTCCCCTTGAGTCCTCCGTAACTGAATCAGTTCATTCTTCCCCAGCCCCCACCTGCAATGCTGTGCCTTTGGGTGGGTTTCCTTCACCGGCACGGGGAAGCGGCTCCCACTTTCTGTCCCAGGGGCTTTGGGCAGGTTGTGCATCCCCCCTCGGTGCAGGAGAGGTCTGCCTGGGGGCAGAGGCTGAGGCCTGGCCCTGCTGCCTCCCCTGGCTGGGACAGGCCGAGGAGCCAGGCCTTGAAGCTCAGGGGAGGCAGCAGCAATGCCAGCCCCTTGCTTCTGCTCCTCTAATGTTTTCTCACGAAGTAGCCACAGCTCCACTTGGGCTGCTCTGTGGAGGCACTCAGTTGCCGTAAGGCTACCTCTCCTTTGCAGCCAGCTCTGCATTTTCTGCTGTCCCAGGGAAGAATGCAGGCGGCGTTTCCAACTCTGCCCTTTGAAGACCTTGAATAACCTTGAGCTTGGCACTGCCAGCTGATCCTGGCTCATTGCAGCAGAGTGGTAATCTTCTCTGTGCTCTCCCCACCGAGCATGGGTTTTTCCTGTGTACGTCTCAAAATGGTTATTTAGGTCCAGCACAGGGCCTCACCAGCAGTACCAGAAGGGTGGATCCAAAAAAAAGGTTTAAATACTCCCCGTGGGCCTTAAGTGCTTAAGCCTAAAGATGTGACCCTGGACTCCTAAACAGAGTTGCCTCCGAAACAAAGAGGTGCCCAAACTCAACAGGACTGAGAGATTTTCATCTCAAAGCTTCTCCTTTGTGGCCAGATGTTGTCATTGGCATGCATGTGTAGACCAGCCTCAGTTTTGGTGGTGCTGAGCAGACTGGTGCCTAAGGGTGTGCTTCCAAGACAGCTCAAAACAGCCCTCATCAGTCCCGCTGCAATCCTGTTCTCACCTCTGGCTGTGTTTTCCTGCCTCTCCCCCCTTGGGCAGGCACTGGTGTTTGTTTGACCTTGCAGTAAGCTGTTTCAGGAGCTAAAGTGGCTGCACATTTCTTTGTAGGATTAGTTTTCTGCCAGCTTAACTTCCTGAACCAGTTGACCCTGGAGTTCAGAGGAGACGAGGGCTGGTGCTGAGGAAGGAGTGGGAACAAAAGGCTGGGGACAGGGCAGGACAACCGGGACTTGCAGGGACCCACAGCCTCAAGAGTCCAGCCAGGAGGCACTCCTCAGCCTGATAACCCCACAACAAGGTGCTCTTCACGCTTGATGTTCCTCAGAGCAGAGGTTCACCAGCATCAGGTGAGAGGCAGAGAGCCAGCAGCATCACTGTGTTTTAGCAGGAGGCAGGCTTCAAGTCCAGGGAAGAACTGCAGGTGGGTGGAGTGGAGAAGGGAGGATGCAGGGAAAGGGGTCTGTGTGCCACACTCGGACTTGGAAGAAGAAATGATGAGTCTGGTGGTTCACCACGGGAAGCTCTTGAGACCCGTGAGCCCCTTGTGTGCAAGGCGGAGGCACCAAGTGAGCTGTGAGCACAGTGAGGGCCGGGACCAAGCAGCCTGTACGAGAAATGAGGATGGACATATACGCAGGTTTTACTGGAACCAGCCTGTTTCCTTTCATGCTTTCACCGTACCTAATGTCACCCATCCCTCTATTTCCATTAGCTTTCCCAGGATCTCTTCAGCTGTAGCCCTAGCTATGTCAAGCAACAGAGCAAAAAACCAAACGAGAGGCATTGTTTCTCAGTGACCTCCGCACAGAGGACAGAGCCCGTCAAATACAAAGCTCTGAGACAGAGAGTGGTGTGTCCATCCGATTATCTAGAGTGGCTCGTGTTATTTTATTTGCTTAAGTGTCAGTCACTGGGATAGTGAGAGGGATGTCTTCAATGAATTTTACTTCAATGAAAATGATGAATTTTCTTGGAACAACTACGTGAAGAGAATGCCAATTTCATACAAAGAAACACTGATTTTGCCTACACACACGTGGTATGTTGTACTCTTCAGACTACATTTTACATGCCTGGGGTGTATGCGTGTGATCTACTCAAATCACTTGCCATCTTCCATAATTTATGCTGCCCTTCAGTCTTAGCAGCGTGCATAAACTTCAGCAGTGCATTGTCACTCCTCTCTAAATCACTGTGAAAGATCACCCAAAGAGCAGTTCTGGACCTGGGGTGTTCTGTGTCTCACCTGCTCTGCTGCTGAGAGAGCAGGCTCTGAGGTGGCAGGATGACATGGCAGAAGAGAAATCACAGTCGGCAAGGTGTGAAGTACCATCCTTCACAGTAAGAAATTAGAATAGGTAACGTGCTGGCAGTTGGCACAGCTGTTCAACCCCGTGGTAGCGTCCTGGGGGTAGTGGCGTCAAGGAGAACCCAGCTTTCCTGGAGGCAAACGTTCCCCCTTTTGTTCAGGCAGCTTTTTGTTTCAGAGCCACACTGTGAGCAAACAGATATAATGGCAATGGGAAGGCATGAGGGTTAACCTTTAATTCGCCAGGGGTTTAGCATTTACTCTTGTCATGTAGCCCTGTACTGAGATTATTTGTTTCCTATTGCTTAATCCACTTATAACACAGGATACTAATCCACAATTTGTAATTTGACCTATTGCTCTGCTACCAGGAGCTTTCTCAAAAGCACTTTTGAAAACCCACTGACACTTACCACTTCCTTAATTTGCTGGGACTTTTTGCAGGTTTGAGGGGAAAGAGCTGCAGCACAGCTGCAGAGCCCTGTTGGCTTGATTCTGCACAGCAAAATTAACTTGTCCTTGGTTGCACACAGTGTGTATCCTCAGCCCTGAGGTCTGCATTACCTGCGTTCATTTCTGACTCCTATTTTGGAACAGGGAAGTTCTCTTGTCTTGGGAAACACCCTTGTTTTTTACAGTTGTGTTGCATGCTTTTGCCAGTAGGTCTGTTCTGAAGTTCAGCTTCTTCTGAACACCCCTGGGATTCTTTTAACTTCATGAACTCAGTTTTCTCAACTTGCTCCAATACCTCTTCTTCAGAAATGTTTATCTTTATAATATTACACTCATAATTTCCATAAACTTCCAAATCCCCCACTACAGTGAAGACAAATGCAAATAATAAATTCAGCTTCTTGAAAATGTCTTAATCCTTGTTAATTGCCTCCTTAATTCCTTAGTGACCTGGAGGGCCTACAGAGACATACACGCAGCTTTATTTATGTTTAGTCTATTTGAATAATTATGGATTGTTTATCTTAATATCTTTGGCTATTTGCTCTCTCTCCTCCCTCTGAATTACTATATATTTACGGTTTACTCGCATCTTGTGCGGAGCTGGTTTGGGCAGAATTTCTAACATGTCTGTGTGAAAGCTCCTCTGGTGTTGTCCTGGAGGCAACGTCTCTGAAGTTCACAGCACTGCGCTCTTCTTTCAGTACAGAAACTCCTGCCTTGCAAGATCCTTTAAGGCTCTGGAATTTCATACAAAGGCTCCTCTTGCTTCGGTCCAACGTAATAATACACCTTCCAATTCACGGAGGCATGTGATTTTTTAAATATTAACAAAGATATTAGCCAGGAGAGCAGCTTAAACTTAGGGTTGTTAGATACCATGCCCAGTTTTAGCCATTGCAGATGGTTTCTTTTATGAGCTGTGTCAAGCTCATCTATTAAAATTGGTTTTATTTTATTTATTTATTTATTTATTTAAGAAGGGCAGTGGGGGATTTAGGATATTGTCTGGAAGGTGAGGAGGAGGTGAGAGCCTTCGTCAGTGAAGAGCCTGCAGGAAACCCTGAGCCTGCTGACCCAAGGACTAGAGCCCAAACGAGGCACCCACTCCCAGCAGCCTCTCTCAGCTGCCCATTCTGGGGACTTGTAGCATGCCCTCATGCAGCTTGTGATTTGTACAGTTAATGAGGATCAGAACGAGACCACAGGATCAATTTATATGTGTGATGTGAACTAGAACTGAGCCAAGCTCGTAAAGGTTCAAGGCTGGTTCGCTATCTTACCCAGCCTCTGATTCCAAGCAATTTTAATTTTAACTTGTCATAGAGGAAGTCACGAGAGAAAAACCTTTTGACGAGGTTATCTTTGTCTTCTTTTTATTGCTTTGGTACAAAATGCATTAATTAGAAAGGAGAGAAAAGTAATCTTTTCTCTCATCGTAAGAACCACATGTGCTGTGTAAAATAGAGAGAAAAAGAAGTAAGTGCTGTAAGTACTGGATTATTTTACGTACTTCATGGGAAAATATTAGCCACCTCATTTCAAAGCAAACTATGCCTACAGTACTTTAAAGGGAAGTAGGAGGAAATAATAATAATTATATCTGAATTGGCTTAGGGCTAAATTCTGTAAATGAATGTGGGCGTGACTGGACAAAATGTTGTCTCGATGTTAACCAGAAGGAAAAACGAACCCATCGAAATCAGACTTAATTGCAGAAAATGTTGTGTGTGTTACTGTAAATCCACGTGAGGATATTCGATTCTTCATTTGCTTAGCTGAGTATGCAAATTAGCCTACTCCTTACTAGCCTTTACTGGAGCATATTCATATGAAAAATTATGACAATTTAATTTCAGTATTTCTGTTTTCAAGATCCAAAATAGCCAATGGAAATGTTAGCAGAGAAAAAAAATATATTGATGGGTGTTTGTGGGTTTTGCTCTAAAGTAGATAGGTGAGTAACGAAGGGCCAAGGGAAGGAATGAATAGTAAATTTATATTTAACTATGCAGGTAGTGATATCTTTGGGGCAGAAAAGATTATATTATTGATTAATGCCAGTAGCTGGGGTCATAAAAAGTGATAAATAACAAATTTATTAAAGGGAGCTTATCATAGGAAAACTTAGATAAGTGGGTCATTATAGACATATCTAGGAAAGACTAAAAGGTAAAGAAAATACAGCCCTGTGTAGTGGAAGAGAGCTCTGCCCTAGCCATCTCTGCTCTGTTTGCCTGAATTGCTGTCCAAAATGACCAAAGATACTGAGTTGTCCTGGACAAAGCGTCTCCCTGCCTGTCTCTGTCTCCAAGAAAATCTCTCTGGGGAGGTAGGCTCTGTTGTGAGACATCACCGAGACTTTGCATTGGGGATTTCCTCTTCTAGACCATCCCGCTGGATGGAAACCATGTGGGTTTACCTTGCCACCCTGTGTCCCATGCCGATTGTCTCTCTCAGTGTAGTGTCCTCCAGGCTGTCAGGAAGGTGCCCACAGCCCTGGGGTGTCCCATCACGCCCACCACCTCCTGCCCCTGTCTCCAGCAGGGCCAGTTGCACTCTTGTCCCTCCTGGTGGGCAGAAGCAGGGCAAGGACTGCCCTGCTCAAGAGATGGCTTGTGTGGTTACAGACTTCTCCTAATGAAAAGGGGTTTTTCTAGTAAAGAGAAAGTAGCCTGAGCTTTCTCAGGGCCATGAAGCAGTGCGGTCCCAGCAGCAGAGCTCTTCACCTCCATTGATCAGCCATGCAGAAAGAAAAGTGAGATCTTGCAAAGGCACTGAATAAAAAATAAAATAAAACTAAAAAAAAAAAAAAAAGGCAAGAATATGCTTCATGATCTGGTGACACGCAGAAGTAATTTTTTCAGCATCCAGAAATGTATGAGTTAAAAATTCTTTCTCAACTGACAAGAGCTCAGCTAAACAGATCAAAAAGAAAAAGGAAACCAAAACAACAAGCTCAGAAGTTGCCTTTGCCTTGTACTGGGAGTCAGAAAGTGTCAAAAGATGTGTCATACCTTACAAGGCTAAATGAAAAGTTATAGTTCCTTAGTACACGAAGAAAGAAAAGCTTTATTGAAATAGTTTCTTTGTCACATTCTATAAAAATATTATGAGGACAGCATGTATAAAACAGAAAAGCAGAGGTTACTGGAAATTCATGTAAAGGCGAGTATCTCTGTTTTATAGCATAATGAGGAAGAACAATCGCTCCCAATGCTAGAGTTTCTAATTATGTGGGATTTTTATTTTTTTTGGTTATTGTTTCTAGACTTTTCTTCTAAAATACTAAAGCACTTCCTGAAAACAGACTTCACCAGAGTATTTGGGCAACTGTCCAATCTTTCCTAACTCAGACTGACAAATGAGCAAATTCATTTTCTCTGGAAACAAGGAAATTAATATTCTCTGGAAATACATTCTCCAAAGTCAAGGACCGTGTTTTCTCATGGAGGTTTTGACAGAGCATCCAAGAGAGGTGGCTTGCCAGCCTGGCTGCTCCTCCAGAGGCACTGTGCGTGCAAGCACCATCCCATGCCCTGTGATGTGGTTGTGGCTGCCGAGCTGCAGGGGTGCTCATCTTTGCTGTGGCTGCCACTGTTGGTCCTGGACCCAGTTTTCTGTCATGCCAGACCTTGAAAAAGGCTGGAGAAAATGTGTTTGCTCCAGGATTTTCTGGCATTTGGAGGTCCTTGAGACTCCTTCTGCCAGGTGCAAAAGGCTGAAATTTCAGTAGTTCCAGCAGTTTGTCTTTCTGTCCCACTCCCTGTGCTGATTTCTGCTGGATGCCAGGTCTGGATGAAAATGGTTGACAGAGCTGGCAAGTAATCTCTTCTGTAAATCCTGGAGATTTTCTTACTCTACTCCTTGCCCTGAAGCCTGCTGGAAGTACGCGAGTAAGGCTGAAGGAGCTGAATGAAACTGCCTTCAGTGCCTTTTTGGTGGCAGGCACTGAAATATCCTCTGCTGAGACACAAGTTACAGGCGTAGGCTAGAACATCAACAGCAAAAAAGTTACCTTTGGATGATTTGAAACTTAATGAAACTTGGCATGTGCAGTAAATCTAGGCAAGGTAAGAGAGAACCATTTCATCCTAAATATCCCAGATGAGTCCATACCTTATTTCAATGGGGTTCTGGAGGCTATTGGTGGTGGCACATGTTGCTGAAGAGCCATGGTATTTGCCCTGAACGTCATGGTGAAATATAAACTACCCAAAGTGAAGGGGTGCACTTGTGAACTTCACAAAGTGAAGGTCCTCTTCTGAGCCTGCTCAGGGCTGTACCAGCCCTGGTAAGGAGAACGTCCTTGATCTTTGTGCACAGTGCAGCAGCCTCTCCCTCTGCCAGGAGCCTCTGCAGCAAAGCTGTGTCTCAGAGCTGGGTGCGTGAGAAGACGCACGGTGTGTCTTAGGAAGGCCCCAAGACTGCTATTAGAAGGGTACGCAGAACTTGTAAGCTTCATCAACCTAAATTCAGATTGAATACAAGCATGGTAAGGATTCTAGGGAGGTAGGGCATGGTCACCTTCAAGAATGCCAGGACTGACCAGCTCAGATAGAGGACAGATCATTTTCCTGACCTATGGCTACGCTACCAGGTTGACTCCGTTCAGTTAGGGAGAAATACTGCCTTCAGATGGATAAGATTAACTTTCTTGGGGTGAATTCTTCGTGGCTTTTCACATGGTTTACTCACAGATACCAGTGCAAATTGGGCGTAAGTCACTTCTGAAATGCGAATGATTTGTCCCAGCCATGTACCAGGGAAATGCCTTTACTTGGAGCAGCCCACTGGAGACCCTGCTCCATCCCTTTCACTTGGGAGTTATATGACTGCAACTGAGACTTACTGACTCCAGACAGGCTGAGGGACACCACCCATTTACCCCACTGGCTACTATGCTTTATTGCTTTTTGTAGGGAGAGTAAAAAATGGGATAGGTGTCTATAAAGCTGTATCCAAAATACGGTGTTTCTCCTCCTTGTCTAAGCACCACAAGCTCTCATTCTCTTCTTCTTCCCAGCCAAGGAAATACTTCCAGAATGCAAAACTGAAACCAGGTATTTCTGCTATTTTTATTCTACAGATAGGTACTCAGGGAATAATTGCTACGTCCTTGTCCCAGTTGAAAACCAAGTAGAAGAAAACCTTAACCATAATACTTGTAAATAACTAGCTATGATTTCTGTTATCAAAGCTTTTTGCACACACAGTGGAGAAGCAGCAGACTGGGAGTGTTGTTAGCAATATATTGTATTCTCACTATTGTTATAGTGGCACATCATCTCCTCATTTTATTTCTTCCATCTGTTTCCTGTGGGGTTTGCTGTAATGCTACTTTGAGAATACTGCGATCATTTGTTTGTATTGATATCAGAAACAAATTTAAAATGTTTCTGAAGGCACCATAAGGATGGAGAGTTTGATGGGATTATGGTAAAAGCAAGCAAGCTGTGAGCAGAGACAGAGACTGCTGCAAGACACAGAATCCAGGGAAGAAATGAGTTAGAGGTTATTAAGGCAGAAGGAGAAAAAAGATGTTCTTGTGGCTAAGGCACTGGTCTGATACTAAAGAGATCTGGCCTTTATTCCTGGGTGCACTATTGGATTCCTTTGCAACCTGTGACAAGTCACTTAATCTCTCATTGCCTCAGTTCTTCACCAGTAAAATGGAAGTAAATAAAATTTCTTTACTTCACTGATCTACTTCAGAGATAAATCCATTCAGAAGTTATGAAATGCTCAGTTGTTAGAGTGATGAGCACAGGGGAAAATGAGTAAATCAATGAATTCTAACTCTCTGCCTGCAATGAGTTTAGCGAGTCATTTCTCTGGCCAGTGAACCTAGTATGAAGACAAATACTGGCTTTCTCCTAGTCAGAGAAACATGACCAGTGTTTTGTGGGGAGCTGTAATGAGGTCTGAGATACTTTTAATGATAATATGTCTATAAAAAAAAAGGAAAAAGAAAAAAAAAGAAAAAGATGGGAAAGCCTTTTTTTCTTATTACATCAAGGAAGAAAAGACCCAAGAGAGGGAATGATAGATGTCCTAACTGCAGAAAATGAAAGCCTGGATAGAGGAAATGTACAGCTTTTCTATCACTGGGAAACTTTTAAAGATTAAAACATGTATGAGCTTGACTTTTTACTGCCATGTACCTTGCACAGTAAATTGCATCCATGAACAGTGAGAATAAAATGCTTCACATTTAGCTGGTTGCACTTTGTAGTCCCCTTGCACCTGTATAAACAACCACACAAGGCAGTAGGCATGGAGAGTCCTTTTCCCATACATTTCCAGCATATCCCAACCTGAGGATGTTGCTTTATTCTTTGGTACAATGTTCGTCACCAAAGCTACAGAGATATGATGTAAATCAGTGAATCACACCCAGAAAGCTTCCTAATCCTAGATAACTCCTGTGAGATGCTGTATGTGTTTGGAACTGATAAGGAAATCTTTTAAATTTTCTATTATCTTTGATTAGATATGGGTTTTGATTTTGATTTAGTGTTAGGCACCTACTGTGAGCAACAAAGGAGGTGTCACGGAGAGCAGGGAGATAATTGTTTTAAAAAATGAAATCCCTTAGAGAATAAAAAGCAGGTTGTTGAATTTCATCTCATTTTATTGATTATCCTTTCATTACGATTATCCATCTGTAGGAACATATGCTTTCAAAAAAAGTTAATCTTATCCGCGAGATGACTAGCATGCATCTAAATTTTCCACTGTCGCGTATTAGTGACATGTCTTTAAAACAGGCCTTTCTCCAGAATGTGTCAAACACTAGTGACACTCTTCCTTTAGGATGAGGACAAGCAGTTTCCTTTGAATCATTGTGTTCTTCCTTCATGGCTCACATGTGGTTGAAAATTATTTGCAGGCAGATGCTGACAATTTCCTGAAGAAACTTCATGGTTCATTACCTCCCTTTATGATAGCAGCAAAATAAATTGCTGTAAAGGCAGTTAATGTGATAGAAAATGTTCAAATTTCCAATAATAATAATAATAAAATCTCAATCCTGCTTTCTAAACTCTTCCAAAGTGCTTTCCCAATCGCCTCCCCTTCTGCATTTACACACAGAGACTGCATATTACTTTCTGCTAAGTAGAACAAAGGTTGCCTCCGCAATGCAAATACTGCTGTTTTATGGAAGCTGCTTAGAGAGATTCTTCAGGAAAAACATAATGTGTGAAAGTCAGTGCAGCTGTTACATGAGCAGGGAGAAACAACGAATGGGGCTTGTTGCTTCTGTTGTGCATTGCTTGCTAGGTCCCTCACGTGTAAGCATTACAGTACACCACAGAATATTGGTTAAACGTGCTCACATATTTCCCTAGAGAGGGGTGGACATATATGATAAGTATCATGTCACTACCATGTATATTCTAGCGATCATAAAATGAGTAAAGGCAGCGCAGTAAGCAAGGAAGAGCAGACAATCAGGAATTTCCAAAGTCTGGTGTCTTTGCTGTGCTTGATATTAGCCGCGTGCAGAAATAGCCGTGCTGTTTCAGATTTTGCTGAATGGCCTGGCGACCAGGTTTTCAAAGAGGCTTTAACTGAGCTGGCTCTCGTGTCCCCTGGGAAATGACAACATGGGTGCTTTGGGGCTCTCTCCTGCCAATCAGCAGGGAGATTTTCTCTGCGACTAAGCTGGGATTCTGGGACCATGTTGGCACAGCCCCTGGGTATTACCACGGCACACGGCTCTCCAAAGGGTGAGATGCAACAAGGTGAACAAAAATAGGAAGCTGCGAGTGGGGGGCTAATTAAAGTGGATTCTCTTGATCCGCGCAGGAGATGCTCTGCAAATAAAAGGGAGAAGGTGGTGTCGCCAAACGCGTCCTGCCCAGAGACAGGAAAAGTGCTTTTGAATACCCGTGCTAAAGGACTTGCTTGGGAGTCAAACAAATGATATCCCTTTGTTTCAAATGATAAAGCAGCAGATTCCATAAGTAACAGTGCCTGCGCCCAGGGTGAAGGGGTGGTTAAAACCTCGGTAATGTATGTGTGCGTCGATAAAGCATGCAGGTAGCAAATGATAATCTCATAGCAAGCAAATCATTCTAAAGAAGAGATTTGCATCTTAAAAGCGTGCCCTAAGCCAGAAGATCTTCCAAAGCCTGTATTTACCACATGTAGCACATGTTTAACTCTGGGTGATGTGATTTCTCTTACAGTTGAAGCTAATGCCACAGCTCAAACTTCAGGGGTATGCAGGGATGAGCTGTGTTCAAAAGTGTGCGGCACTGGGCAGACTAACCATTTCCAATGGAAGAATGAAATAGGGTTTCCAGGGACTGGGTGAAACCAGGGGTTGGGCTGTATCCTGTTTCTTATTTTCCCATTAAGCCTGAACAGTCAGTAAAGGAACAGAATCGAAATGCAGACCTGTAAGTTCATCGCTGAGATGAAAGAAGACACTCAGCATGAAGGCACAAAGCCACAAGGAAGAAAGGCAGGGAAGTAAAAGAGGGAGCAAAAGGGAAAACTTCAGTAGAAAAATCCAAAGCATCGGAATGGCTGATTTCATCTTCAGAGAGTCGCCCTGAGCATACATTAAACTGGGTTCAGCTGCTCTATGTACCATCAAATATTTCATATTAATAATTAACAAGTCACTGGCTGTCAGAGCAAGATTCAAATGGATGGAAGGGGAGTTTGGGTCACCTTTCCTAGGATTGAGAGTCTTAATGAAGCGATAGCTTTACTGCACTGTTGAGGAATGATGATATACTACACAGAAGGATTAAGGGATATACATCTTGAAGGCTCCCTCCATGCTCACTCCCCCATAGGAGAGTATTTCATTTCCTCTTTTTATTCTTCTCCTTGATACACTGCCGTGATGTACACATGAAGGGCTTGATCTTGCCTGCCTCTGTGCGATGCACCCCAGTGTACATCCCTGCAAAATTAGCTAGTGCATATGCAAACTCAGCTGCAAAGGTGCTATGTATCAGGGACATGACTTCATCCAATGACTGCTATAAATCAGAGTGCTCGGTGTGTCTTTGCTGGACACATTCTCATTTATCAAGGTGATTTTTAAACCTGTGCCTAATTCCCATTTGTGAGAAATGGGAATTCACTGAAATCTCTTGCAATGGCTCATTCTGGCTTTAGATTTTCTTCCTAACACTCCTGTTCACCTTCAAACTTACTTGACCGTAAACCTAAATGCTATATGGTATGGCACTGGGTTTACTGCATTCCCGTTGACCACTGATGGGCTGTTTCAGCTCATGCCATTATGTGAAGAGCTCAAAATGGCACAGTCAGACCCCAAGCTTTACTTGCTACTCCCATGAAGTGAAGGACTAAAACAGTAGGAGTTTGAGGAGGTACCAGAAGGCCTGAGCAGACTTGGCTGTGGGACCACTGGTCACTGAAGCTAAAAAGAATAGCCCTACAGAAAGTGGTGAGCAAGCAGGATTTAAGACAGAAAATGAGGAAAAAACAGTCCCTCCAAGATCAACTGGAAATGTTTATGAAGTCAAGCTGCCATTTGAGTCTCTGGATTGGGATGAAAAGCAAGCATAAAAGCTGTGCAGAATTGCATTTGTTCTAGTCACACAGAAGGACAGACAGACACACTGACAAACTCTGAAAGCCCAGAGAAAAAAGTGGCACATTACAAAGAGCTAATTACAATTTCTTTCCCTTGGAGATTAATCCACTGAGTGTAATTAAGCTCCTTCTATTTTTTGAGATCTTGGCAAGATCTAAGAAAAGAGTGAGCAAGCGAGACTGCCCTTGCTAGCCAAGCAGATTTTTTACTAAGCTCTATCAGCCCTAATTAATAGACCTTTGTGTAAGACCAACAAGAAATCAGATTTCCAATGGCGCTGAATCAAATGGCCTTGGCTACCTCTGCACACATGCTTGTTTGGAGCCAGGCCACAGCCAGGATTTACACTTGCTGAGGATGAAAGGGAGGCACCGGGGGGGGGGTGGGCAGGATGAACAAGCTTTCCTCCCCTAACTCCTGCTTCTCCTTTTCTACTGCTTTGTTCTGTCTGTAATCCTACCAGATGGCTGAGGCAGCCTAGAGAAGAGATTGCCTGAAACAGGCAGGTGATGAGGCCAGCAGCAGGGACTCTGGCAGCGATTGAAGAAACTGATACAGCTCTCTAGCCCTTGCTGCTAGCAAAGTGCTTTGTTATTCTTCTTTTGCTTGTGGCTACCTTGCATTTTGTGCTTTTCTGATGGCCAAGAAGGATGCCATAAGCCAGATCCTCGGCAGGCACAAGTGAGGATAGTGTTGCTAGCATCTCTAGTGTTGCTGATCTGCACTAGCTGTGGATTCAGTCCTTCATTTCTGCACACCCCAGCTCTGCTCTCCTCCTTATGGCTTCTCCTATGAGCATGTGGGCATGCTCTGCTCAGAGCAGGGAGGACCTAGCCCTTTCCCACAGCTGTACCTGGCAGACAGCATGTTTTTCTTTCCACCCACATCGGGGTAATGCTAGGGGCAAACAATGGTGCAACAGAGACAAATTCAGGTCACAGAGAGGGTTCAGAGATCCCCAGAAATCTCTAGAGAGAATAAATATCAACTATGCCAACATCACCCTCAAGAGCAGACTTGACTGCTTTCCATACTGCAAGTAAGTGCAGCCCCTGCCTCTCTGCAACAGCAGCTGCAGGGACCACGCTTGCCTGAGCTTGCTCCGTAGGTTAGGATGCTCCCAGGTGCATGCAAACAGGCCAAGGGCAAGCTATTTGCCAGGCAGCTGTATGGTCTGAAAGTGGGTGGGATGTGGGGCAAGAAACGCTCATGGCCACTCTGGGGCTAGTTTTCAAGCCACAAGGTCCGTTCATGTTCAGTGGTCCTTGGTAATCCAGATCAGAAAGGTGGAACTGCCAGGAAGGGTTGAAGAAGCTCATCCTCTGCTTCATTGCAGCTCCCAGCAAGTCCGTGTGAACTTAGCCCTTTAAGAAAAAAAAAATCTGTCAGGTATTTAATTCCACGCAATATATAATATGACCCTTCTCTCATAAAAGTCAATAACAAAAGTCCTGTTGAATTGAATGGGAGCAGAGCTGGGTCTTATTACTGCACTGATGAAACTGTAATGGTAGAACAATGCTCACAACAGTTTCTAATTATTGTACAGTATGATGCTCCTGACAAAGACCCAGCTTTGTCAATTCGCTAATAATATCTTAGTTTGTGTATTGTAACAACATAAATTAAAGTATATTTTAAGTCCTAGCATTCACCCACAATCATCTAAACAACAATAGAAAGCTTGTCTTTGTAGTTAAAAAAATAAACTGAAAGCTGCAGAACAAAAGATGAAATACCATGAAAATAAGGTAGGCATATTTTTCGTAGCTAAGCTTATATGCAGTATAAATATCTTTTGTCAGATTTCTTTTTCTTTTTCTTTTTTTTTTTTTTCCTGGAGAGTTAAGCACTGAATAAAAACATAGAAAGAAAAAATATTCCAGTATTTTTTCCCTTAATCCTTATTATAATTATCTGCTGATTATAATTTAATCCTTTTAAAAACTTTTTTGGACTAGGACCTTAACATTATCAATTTCTCACTGTATCCATATCATTGTCAAACACTGTTAAGACATTTTGTATATCTTTCAAATTTGAAAGCACTTGTACTAGAAAAGTAGAACTCTTTAGTTAGTTTTATTTGAATTGATAACTCTTGAAAAAGGATAAAGTTTGCACACAGACATCTCATGTAGGAGATTTTTTTTTTCTGGAAGTTTGAGAGCTCTCATCTAGAAATGCAGCAATTGGGGCGGGAAGAGCCTTACCAGTTACCTTGACCTGTACCACATGCCGTATTTGCTTCTTAGCTGAACGAAGGTGCAGAGGGTCTCCATGAGGCGGGAGCACCAGAATTCCTACCAAAGGAGGTCAAACGTCTTAAGCAAAAGCTGACTGTCTTCTAAAACGCCACAAATAAGAAAGCTTTTCTGAAAGATTTCCTTAATTTGCCAGCATTATGGCCGATCTTTTGAGCTTTGGCAGTGGAGTTAAGTTGGTGAGGGAACATGAGAAACAAAGAAAGAGGCTGGCAATTTGTCATGACCAGAAGCAGAAGAACCGGAGTGTTATCTTCACATCTGGAGGTATCAAATCACCACCAGGTGCTGAATCAGACATCTGAAGTGAGGAACCTGCAAGAACCAACTGGAAGAGAAGACACACAGGTGGCGGAGTAGGAAAGTGAGAAATGCAGCTCGTCTCAAACCAGGCAAACCTCAAAAAAGCCCATAAGGGCCTCCCAGCTGGTCCTAATCAAGACAGACGATGCAGAAGGTCCTCTCTGCAATGCCAACCAGGAGGGGCCTGCAATGCATCTGGCTCTTGGAGGCACAGGTGGATCCCATGGCAGTTCTCTGCTTTCCAGAAGCAGGGCTGAAGGGCATCGTCACAAACGAAGGACACTCATGTGCAGGAGCCCAGACTGGTGCATTTGGTGGAGATCTATGCTGATGACATCAGTTTCACCCAAGGCACTGTACATTAAGGGCATTGCTACTTTCTAGGCAGTTATAGATCATTACCAGGCTCTCTGAAAGGTCATAGGTTACACTTTCAAGTGGTGAGTTAAAGAGGTGTTGGTGTTGGCGAGCATTCGTTAAAGTGCATCTCACCTTACTTGCCCTTAATCTTCCTATACAATGTGCTGTAAAACTGTATTATCATGTACACCTTTCTCTTGGGATGCACTGGCTAGACTTCTCTGGCCAATGGCAACATTTCCTGAGTTTCCAGAAATGACGGATGATTTCTTAATGCAGAAGTGCCGTGGCTTTACTGCAGTCACAAAAGCAGATTAAATTAGTATTGACCTCCATGCTGCAGTAGCTGTGTGGGTATCAGTAGAACATATGACAACTCCGCATACTGGTTCGCATTCTGCTTGTCAAAGATGAGATCATCACTGACCTAAAAATTGGCAGCTGCCCCTACACCAGGGAAATCAGCCTAGTTTCACTGACCTTGTGAAGAAAGTACCAACATCTATCGTGTGCATTTGGAACTTCAAAAGGGAGAATTTTCCAAAACCTCAATCTTTTTGCTGACATAACTGATTTGTAATGTGGGAAGCATTACATCAAACTGAGAACTGTTCAATGCTATCCTACCGGTGTGCTTCAGCCTTGCTTCTGCAGTCACATGGAAAAGTTGAGCTGCTGGAAAAATTTCCAGGCTAAAAGAATGGAAGGACAGTGAAGCTAACAACTGTAAATAAAGTACAGGGATGTGGAGAGCTAAAGAGAAATCATTCACACAGCTTTGGATTTAACAGCTAAAGGCAGCAAGAAGATATTTTTATCATACCAGAAATCAAAAAGTCCTTGGTCAAGTAAGG
The DNA here is from genome assembly GCF_009769625.2 of Cygnus olor. Taxonomy (NCBI): domain Eukaryota; kingdom Metazoa; phylum Chordata; class Aves; order Anseriformes; family Anatidae; genus Cygnus; species Cygnus olor. The sequence goes on from NC_049171.1 coordinate 39,623,110, forward strand.
GCCCACTGCTGCTTTCAACAGGTAAATGTGTAAATAGGATCTAGAAAAGGCAGCCATTTTCAGGGATTTCTGTGCTGTAGGTGGAGTGGAGCAGAAGAATACAGCTAGCTTAGATGAAATTATAACCAGAAGCAGAAACCTCTCCTGTACAGAAAAATGTGCACGATGCAGCATCTGCAAAAGATCAGAAATTTCAAATGAACCTATTCAGATTACTCATAGCCAAGAGACTGAAAGGAGCGAGTCAGGGTGCTCAGATCTTTAAAAATCTTGGATACTTAGTCAAAGAGTGAGTGGTGTAATTCAGGGAAGTATAAGACCCTGGTAGAGATCTTGGTCAACAATAGAACAGTGAATTCAGGACTCAATGAAGACTAAACTAAGCTCTAGCTACAGCTAAAATTATAAGAAATGTCAGTCAGCATGGTTTCAGGGATGGTATGTCCCATCACACAACCCTGTTGCCTTTTTTTGACAGGATTACTTGCTCACAGATCTGCAGCAATACATACACTTACACTTCTCAAAGCCATTTGACTTAATACCACGTTACCTTTTGATTGAAAAACTTGCACAGAATGAGGAACACTCTTCGAAAGTGGTACTGAACAGAAGGACACAGGGGTCATTGCAAATAATTACCCAACCACAAGCACTTAATGCAATGCTGTGGGAAAAACTGGCCGATGCAACACATAGAAGAATAATAAGGGAATATGAAGTAAAAGAAGGAAAGTGATTTTGAATTAATGACTGCTATTATGATACTTTGTCCACTTCTCACTTTCATGCTTCAAGAAAGATGTGAAATACTGCAGAGAACTCAAAGGAGAGCTACAAAAATGCCCCAAGGGCTGGAAAGCAAACCCCAAAGAGAAGGCTTACGCAGGCTGAGAGGTGACTTGATCTGTGTTTATAGATATTTACCCAGAAGAAGGATATCTGGGGCAATGTTTTAATGTCATGTAAAAGAATGTAACAAGATCTAATATCTATTAGCTGAAGTTAAATGAATTCAGCCTTGAAAGAAAACCAGTTTCCTAGCAGTGGTGGTAAATGAGTATTCAAATAGTTTACCTTGTGCTGGTGGGCTTGACGTTGCTTCATGTCTTTAGGATTAAACCAGTTGCCTTTCTGAGTGATATGCCTTTATCCCACTACTGTCAGAAAGCCTACGGAGATATGGCCACTTCTGGCTTTAGGAACAAGGAGCCTGAAGCCCACCATTCACAAAGCCCTTCATAGACCAGCAGCAGAAATGCAGAACTGACCACCTTGACCTTAGGTGCTTACATACTTGCAGGTCCCTGAAATAGCTAAATTATCGACGCCAAATTTTAGAAAAGAAAAGGCAAATATTAGAAACTTGAATTACTGCATACAAGCATCATAGAATCATAGAATCATTCAGGTTGGAAAAGACCTCTAAGATCATCTAGTCCAACCTTTAACCTAATACTAAGGTCAACCACTAAACCATGCTACTAAAGTTCCAAATCTACACATTTCTTGAAGGCTTCCAGGGATGGTGACTCAACCACTTTCCTGGACAGCCTATTCCAAGGCCACACAGCCCTTTCAGTAAAGAAATTTCTCCTAATATCCAACCTAAACCTCCCCTGACGCAACCTGAGGCCATTTCCCCTTGTCTTATCACTGGGTGCTTAGGAGAAGAGCTGAATCCCCACCCCGCTACAACCTCCTTTAAGGTAATTGTAGAGTGGGGTAATGTCTCCCCTGAGCCTCCTTTTCTCCAGGCTAAACAACCCCAGTTCCCTCAGCCGCTCCTTGTAAGACTTTTCTAGACACTTCATCATGGTATAATAATTCAAAAAGCATTAAAATAGACATTAAAATTAACAATAACACTCTTTTTGCTCAGTAACCAACTTCAGAATTGGTCACCTCTGAACAATTCATATAAAACATTTTTTTCCTCTGTTCAAAGTGTGTGTGTGTTTTGATCATAGGTGCGCATATAGATTAGGTCAAGAGAGGACCTAATATTGCTATCAGCTATATACGCTATTAGACATATCCACAGTTGGATCTGCTTTGTTTGTCAGCAGTACCTATATACATAAATGCACAAAGACATTTTTTTCGATTGGGATCATAAATTTATATTAGAGTACTTTTATTATAGTCTATTTTTCTTGGCTTGAAAATATCAGAGTATAATTTAACCCTCCCCACTTGCTACCTCTCTTTTTCTGTTCTTCCCCTGAAGAAAAAGAGTTTGCAGTAGGTGGTGGGCAGAAGATGCCTCAAGGAAAACACAATCCCCCATAAATAGGAAATGAAACAGAAAGCTGCAATCATGAAAGAAGGGGCTATGAAAGACTTTAATAACATTCTTCAAAAGGTGTCTTGTGAGCGTTCACCACCATTTAATCCTCAAACGATTAAGTGTTCCTGAAACATACATATTCTAAAGGGAAAAAAATATCATTCTTCTTCAGTGTTTCTAAGCCCCATCATTTTTCAGCAGTACATTGTCTTGTACAACAAGTGTATGAAAAAGGGAAAGCAGTCCAATCGCCTTGCTAAAGCAGGTACAGCTGGGTATGGCTGGGTTTTGGTGCGGTTTGCCACTGTCCCGTGCTGCTGGCGGGTGGTTGCTGCTAGTGCTGCCTTTCTGGAGGCGGCCAACACAGCCCTTGGGCACCAGCTGCTCCTCTCCGAAGGGCTGGCTGGGAGACTTCTTTCCCTTCAGCTGCTGTTACATGGCAAATGTTGCAGGTCTGGCTGTTTTACAACTTGCTGGTAAAGCTGCACATCCGCACTTTGCCTCCAGATATGACCGGACTTGCTGAGTAAAGGCTTGCTGTCTGAAAAATTACCTTCTAACCCTGAGCTTGGTGCTTCCTCAAGGACAGCACACACTGGCTTTGAGCTGAGGGAGGGCAGTGGACCTTTCCCAGCCCCAAAACAACCATGGTTTTGCATTGGGAATCACCTTGAGATATGGACACTGCAGCTCTGCTACTCTGGACACTGCAGGACAGAAAAACGCTGCAGGGGAGGCGTACAGTGAAATATCTGACTGCAGAAAGCCACTCTGAAGTGCAGGAAGCAAGCATGTACTGGTCAAGGAATTAGATTACTTAAGGCGGTGACTCACCCAATAACTATTCAGCGTTTGCGGTTAAAAGAGAAACCTTTGCCAGAGAATGACTAAAATCCATTGGCACGGGCTTTAAAGGAATCATGACTGGGCCTAAACGGCTGTATACGCAAATGAATTATTTTTCCGCCCCTTTCCACCGAAGTGATGATAAAGAAAATACACCGTCCCTGTGTGCGTAGGTTATTGCTGGGCTGGAGCAGCCCCGGGGCCTTTCCTGCAGCTGCTCTCCACGGGGCCAGGCCCAGGCCTACATTTCCCTGTCGAGGCCAGGCTGTGACTTTGTGCTGTTTTAAAGGCTCGCGCTGGCAGTGTGCAGCTAGCTCCAGGGCACTCATTCCTGCTTGGTTGAAGGGTGGGTAGGAGGAGAAAGAGTGAATTCCAGGATCTGGCAATTTGTCCCCAGAAATGAAGCAAAAAGAGTGACTTTGGCTTGTGCGTGTTGCGCTGGGGTAACCTGGGCTGGATGTTGGCTCCTTCACTGCTGGGTCTGGCAGTGGCTGTCACTCAGCAGCTGGCAGGATCACAGGACCACAAAATCATCTAGGCTGGAAAAGACCTTCAGGATCACCAAGTCCAACCATCAGCCTGACCTACAGAGTCCCATCACTAAACCAAGCCCCTTAAGTGCCACGTCCACACATCTCTTAAATACCTCCAGGGATGGAGACTCCACCACTGTCCCGAGCAGCCCGTTACAATGCTTGACCACCCTCTCTGTAAGAAATTCCTCCTAATATCCAGTGTGGCACAACTTGAGACCATTTCCTTGTGTATCCGATCACTTGCAACTTGAGAAAACGACACCCAGCTAGTGGTAGAGAGCAATAAGGTCTCCCCCTCAGCTTCCTCTCCTCCAGACTAAGCAACCCCAGTTCCCTCAGTCGCTCCACATAAGTCTTGCTTTCTTCACCAAAGTCTCTTCACCAAAGTCATCTCGAGTAACTCAGAGAAAGTGCTACTAATGTATGCAAAAAGCAGGAAGGACGCAGCGTCATTGTTAGACAAACAAGATGCTTGGTTTTGTTCCCACTGGCCTCCCAAGTTGTTTTTACACGACCATTTGCTTTACTTTACTTTTACTTGCTTAATTCTGATATCTTCAGTGCCCCGTTTTTGTTTTGTTTTTGTTTGTTTGTTTTGTTTCCTAGCAAGCCACCCTTACTGACTTTGTCGAAGGTCAGTGAAATATTCCAGTGGTACAGGCTGCCAGCAAAAATGCTCAGAAGATCTTGAGAATATTTAGTTACCTTTGTCAGGTTTCTGTGGCTGGAAGGGAGCTATGCAGTAAGGCAATAGCCTGGCATGCACAGATGTGTATTTCCCTCCAGTAAAGGTTAAAGCACAGCCCTGGCATCATTCAGAAAAGCCTTCCCACACCTGCTTTTCATTTCCTCTTGCTATTTCTGGTAATGAAAATTGGAACTGTTGCTATAGATTTGAGGCGTAGAAGGCCTTATACACATTTTCTTTTTTCTTAAAAGCAAGCCTGGGATTATATGAATGTCTAAGACCCAAAAAGATGAAACCAGAGAATTTCTGGAAGGAGGAGAAGAAAAGGAAAAAGCTTGCTCTTGGTTATTATTTTTTTTTTTACTACCTATCCAGCTGGGAAGCTCAAGTTGCCTTTCGTCCTTTTCAAACCACTGTTTCTGCACCAGAGGATCTGCTGCTTGCTGGAGCAGCCCCTTTTTAGGACTTAACATGGAAACAGCAGAATCTCAGTCTGTTTTACGGCAAGCCACTGAGCTTCCTGTAGAAATAAATTCCTTTCCAGCACTTTCTTCCCCTTCTTGCCAGTCAGCCTTTTGTTCTCTGCCTTTGCAAAGCTTGGCTGTGCTCAAGGAAAGGTGTTTTTGTAGCCAAATGCAATTTTATTTTGGTTTTCCCTCCACCCAAGTACTACTGAGACACCACCAGAGTCCAGCTCCCCCAGCAGATGCTGGCAGCAATTGGTGTGCTCCAAATCCTCCGGGATATCCTTGTTCATGTCTTATCCTCCATTTTCATTATTTGGCTTCACTGTGACCTTTGGGTGTATTCTTTTTCTGGATGGGGTTTCTCAAGCCCCCTAAGGAAGCTGCAGTACCAAATTCCCACCAGCCCTGGCAAAAGAAACTGCTACCTTAATATCTCTGTAAACAGTACAGACAAAACTCTTGGAGCAGCACTGTAAATTCATATGCCACCAAGTTCAGAGTATTTCCCCATGGCACACACAGCCCAGGCTTTACTATTGCTGCTTCACTTGGAGAAATCACTTTGAGTGCTTGCCTCCCTCAGACTCCTCTCCCTGTGGGCCACAACAGCTGGAATATCCCTAATGGAAGAGATTAAGAGAGGCTCATCCAAGGTGGTCATAGTTTGGCAGTGAGGACAGCCTCTGTACATAGTGGGAGTCCTTGATGCATAAGCTGCTCCCATCAGATCTGCGGGGCTGTGAGCACAGCTGCTCTCCCCAGCTGGTGCGCTGTTTACATGCTAATGGGTGTACAAAGCTCGGATGGAGCAGGAAAACTCTTTGCCTCATGTAAGAAATGCCTGGGCAAGTTTTGGCAGCCAGCTCCAGGCAAGAAGCCCAAAGGACTTAGCTATCTTGGAGGGGCTTTGCCTCGTATGCTCTCAGCTCTAATGGTAACCTGCTTTCACATGGCCGGTAGCTCGCTCGCCTCTCACTTTGCCAGCTTTTCAAAACACCACTGTTCGGCTTCTGATCCTCTGCAGGCAGCATGTGGAGAATGTGGGTTTCTGCCCTGGGGCTATGTTTCCTACTGGTCTGAACCCCTAAGTCATGGAGCAACTGAGTCACCGTGGAGATTTAGCCCTGGGTGCTCCAACCCCCTTAGGCATGTTTGCACATCTCACCCTATGACTGCAACCTCTTCTTTTCCTGACAATGCTCCTTCAGGAGGTTTGGTCAAATGATAAGGATGTTGTTAGGTTGTTAGTGCCTGTTAGGGCCATTTTGAGTATATGGGAATGTGCAGATTCAAGTGTTTCATTTTGAGATATGGACGAGACTATCTCCACAGGTCCCTACCTCAGTGACTGTGGGATTCGGTGTGTGTGATCTTGTACACAGAACAACATTCCTGCCCTTCCCACTCTCCCAAATTTCAAATCCCCTTTGGAGCCTCTCCCTGCTTTTGCATTCCATTAAGGTAATTAGCAGATACTTAGGAAGAGTATAGTTTGGCCTACCCACTCTGAAAGCATCTCATCTAAGTGGGAGCTTTATAGGCAAGTTTCAAACCCTGCAGGTCAGTTGAGTGTTTTCCGTACATTGTACATTCCCTTTTAGCGTTCATCAAGTAGACCGACTCCATCACTTTATCGCAATGCTCAGGAAGGGAATCATTCTGCTTGCTGATATCCACATTTTAGCACACAGGACAGAATCCCAATTGCAATATACAAAGAATCAAACTGAAGATGATGGACCTTGAAAAAATGAGCAGGATCTGCATCTGAGTGAAGTGCAGCACTGTTCTTATCTCCAGGGAAAACAGGAAGGATGCAAAAGAGCAATCTCCAGTAAGGCATTCCTTTACTATATGTTTTGTATCTCATCGTTATTCTCTATCAGAGTTTTCTCCATGTTCTTTAAACCACAGTGGATCAAGTGTGCCCCTTAGAAAAAAAGATGCAATTGTTATTTGGTGCACACTATGCATAAAGTAATGTAATAGCTGAAGCTTTTCACTTTGGCAGTATCAAATTTTGCTGATTTACCTATCGTCTCTATTTTTATTTTTATTTTTTATTAATACATGCTGAAAGTGCTCCAACATCCCCCATCACCTTAAAGATTCCTACTTAAAACAACGATCTTATCCTTTCTGTCCTTGTCATTATTTGCTGATTAACCATCTCCTGCCAGCAAAGTCCTGGTGAAGAAATGAGTGTGTGGCCACAGGGGTCACTGAGCAGGCAGTGTTTGGCAATACCAAAACACGGAAATACCAGAAACAACATCCCTGGAAAGACCAGCATCCCACCCTGTGTACCACAGGCCGAGCAGAAGCACCTGAACTACACATGCTGCAAATGAGCTCTCATGAGCATCACCACCACAGTCAGCCTCGGCCGGGCTTTGCAGATGAAACATTTTCCTCACTGTGGGGTGCCCTATGCGATTAGTCTTGCTTTCGTTTAAATCTCCTCACGTATTACAAGGGTATCACATCGGCTTCTGTATTCTGCCTTTCAAATAAAAAACATTTGCAGGAAATAATTGCTATGAATAAAAATGATGTGCTATCTGCCTTAAATTTTTAGGAAGAGAGACGAGTGAACAATCAGGAAGGGCTACTTGGTCAAGAGCACTCATTTGTGTAAACAAAGCAGCAGAAGTGCCATGTTTGAAAGAGAGCTGACCTTCTGCAACACAGTGTTACTGCTCATTTGCTTCAGGTGCTTGTTGGTTTTCATCTGCCGTGGAGCTCTTAACTCATTATTTTCTACAAGGAAATAGCTGCCATTCAACATAGTGGTGCTGGTCTAGACATAATAACAGCAAAAAATCCATCACATCGGAATAATACGTTGCATAAAGACTATCAGAAGAGACCCTAAAAATCAGATTAAACTTACTCTTTTTTTTTCTTTTTTTTTTTTCTGATTATGTACCATGCACTCAACTTCTAAGTGGGGTTCTTTGAATGCAGATATGAGGCAGGGGCTTATGCGTTGGCCCACGAGCATGAAGGAGGGATGCTGGTCCCCCTGAAGGGCCTGGCTCTGTGCCCCTTTGGCAGCGTGCAGAGGATACCAGCTCCTCGTCACTCTGGGCAGGCAATGACTTCTTTTTTTTTTTGCCCCGCTTGCACAGTAAGAACATGGGTAGGGCTTGGTGTGGTGGATTCCCCCTGATGCCTGTTGCCCTTCCTGCTGCAGGGTTATGTAGGATTCAGACAGCCCATTTAAACATCCGTATTTCAAGACCCAAAGCCCTAAGCCACTTCCCGTGTGAGGCTCACCATGGATGCAGCTGGCTTTGGACTGAACTGTAGGAGCAATGCCAGGATGTGCTGAAAAGTCATGTAACAAACTGAGACAGGGAAGGGACACCTGCCCCCACCTGAAAGCAGAGTTCCTACTGAGGGAACTCTAGGAAAAGAGTCTTTGTGCTTGGAAATCTGACTGGGGCACAGCATTTAAACCACCTACCGTAAGGGTATCTGGTGCCATTCTTTTAGTTCCTGGTTAACTCTTAGCAAAATGTTCCATTTGGATCTCTAACTGAACCTCCCCTCTGCTCCCCAAAACATGAAAACAGGAAGCATAACAAACCAGCAAAACAAAACCAACCTGAACAGGTGGAGGAACAGCAAAAGAAATCTCCATGAAGCTGTTAGCTAGAGACGGATCCCCAGAACACACGATGTGATGGCAAAAACTCAATGCACGCCCTGGATCTGCAGAAGCAGACTCACAAATTTTAAACAATCCTCCAGTGTCCTCAGTGCTTCTACCTGAGATTGGTGCTTTATTTCACAATCTGGTTAAAAGCTGTGTTTCTAGGCACGGCTGGGTGATATTACAGAAGCCAAGCAATGGAGACAGCTCCTACATTGCTATACACAATAGTTATTACCATTAAGGGATAAAGGGACACAACAATTACCCTTAATTTAGAAACAAATAGCAGAGGGATGCCTGGCAGCTGCGGGAGTCGTACATGCACGTGCTGTAACAGAGAGTCTATACCGCGGGAGCAAGAGGATGTATTTTCAAGATGACATGGAAAGAGCCCACTTTGAAGTTCCCAGGCTGAGTAAAATCAATATCTAAACGCTTCAGTGAAATGTGTTTGATGTTGTCTACATGTAGAAACCCAATAGAAGCCACTTATTATTGAATAGTACTAGACTGAGCAAAGTAGGTCATATTACAGCTTTGTTTGGGAAGCAGCATTGTACCTGCCAGAACAGCATCCCTAACGCATGGTATATGGCACTGGAAAAAAGGTAGATATGCACCCGAACCACCTGCAGGAGTGAGTACACAGACAAACAGATCTCATCGATGATTATTCTCTGAAATGATCATTGGTTAAATTGCCAAGTTCTGTCAAGTGGCTACTTGAACCCGTCTCGCATGCCAGGCATTTTGCAAAGGCTATTTATAGAGTAACTGTGACTGCGGTGGTGCTGAAGGCCTGTCAGCATTTCCATTACAGGCTCCTGCAACTTGGCAGTGTGGTATCAGGCTAGACCCTGATGTGAAGGGAAGATTTTGTTTTAAAACAAACAATATGTCTCCTTGCTTTTGGGTTCCTTCCCCTAAAAGCATTAAAAAAGGCAGGTACTTAATACTTTTTTTGAGTTCCTGTTGCATTAAAAAAGGCAGGTACTTAATACTTTTTTTGAGTTCCTGTTGCTTTAAAAAAAAGTATTAATTGTCATGAGTTTTTCAAACTTTTTTTTTTTTTTTTATGGCTAAAGATCAAGCTATATTTTGCTGTAGGAAAAACAAAGATATCTAGAGAATTGGAAATGGCAAGTAGCTGCTCCTGTGTATTATTAACAATATTGTTGGCCAATGGCTGTATGTGATTTTAGCCACAGGGTTGTTGTGCTCCTGGGGAACGCGTGTAACACACTCCTCTAGCCACGAAGAGGTCCCTCAGGTGTTCCTCACAAGACAGGGAGAGCTGCTGTGCTTGACACCATCTGACCCCATCACATGTCTCCAGACACAGCTGCTCACACACACGTGGCTCAGCCCACACCTGCTGCTGGGCACCACCCGCGTGCACGTGGACACCAGTGTTTCTGGGGTCAAGGAAAGAGCTTGCCATTGCTCCTATCATGGCTTAAGGCCCTTTTGGATCCCAACGAGCAGAGCCTGGGAAGAAGACGACCCAGCTTGCTCGGTGGCTTTGCGCTTGGACGGCTCCACCCACGCGCTGCCCAAATTGTGCATGACCCCAGCTGTGGCTTGGGCGCTGTACTCATGAGCAGGGTGGAAACATCCTACGCCCACACATTTGGCAGCTGCTCTGCGCGTGTTTCTGTAGGTGACGCGTAGTAAAGGCACCTTCTTTGCAACTGGGGCTCCCTGCAATGGGAGCTCATCTCCAACGGGAGGTGGGCTTGCAGGGCAGAGGGTGTGCAATGCCCGCGGCACTGCCGTCCTCCACCATTGCCTGTGGGCACGGGAGGAGCAATTTCTTCAATGTGCCCTTCCTCGCCCTCCTCCTCACTCCCATCCTGCTCTCACAGTGTGGTCCAGGAGGAATCGCAGTGCCTGGCAGGCTCAGCTCCTCACCCACTCTAATACAGAGTCTGGACGTGCATTGATTTTTCGGTTTTTCTCAGACGGCAATCATCTGTCATTTTATATTACTGGAGATACCATTAGCAATAAAATAAAGGATGAAAGGTACAGAACCCATTAGAGTGCTTACTTCATGTGTATGAGAGAGTGAGTGAAACAATTAAAAGCACATCAGCTTATAAACATGCTGATACAGTTATTAGCACAGTGAATAACATTCAGAGTATGATACCAAGGGATAGAGATGAAATCTCCCCTTTCCTTTCTCCTTCTCTTCCCAGGAAGCAGAGTGAGGGATATGATATTTCATAATAGTGCTGAATGTATGTAGCCATAGATATTGTACATGAGGAAGATGAAAAGAAGATTAAATAATAAAATCAAGGAACGTTGCACAACAGACATTCTGCAGTTGGCTTATAAGTGGGTGAATTTCAGCCCCACAATGGTAAAACCAGAGTGACTGGAAGGTTAAATATAAAAGGAGAGCAGTGCAGTCCTGGAACTAGTTTATAGTAAGCTGGGAAAAAACAGAATCACTTCAGCGCAGGAAAAGAACAAGTCTGATTATTCCCATCCATACAATGATTTAGCCAAAATCCTTCTGATAACTTGATACCCTGTGAGAATGAAGTGAATACGAATAAAATAAGTATAAATATTAGATGATAAGCAGACACTCATCCACCTTCCTGAACACTCCAGTGTCTTTTGCAAAGAAAAATATCTGCTGTGTGTGTTTTGCAGCTTTTGTTTTTATTGTTTGCCTTTTTCCCTCAGCAAACTCAGCTGATGTGCCTGGCATGTGGAGCCCCAGGTAACTTCACCCCATCAGTAGGCATGAGCATACCTTGCTGGTGACATTAGGTCTCCTCCTGCAGATTTTAGACCCACTTACTCCAAAAGTTAGTGCGTTTGGTGCTCTGTGAGCTACTGGTTCCCACTGCAGATGGCCCTCTGGCTTTTGCAGGCAGTGTCCCAGGAGAAGAGCTCCTCCTGCTCTACTGGCTAGCCCCAGGCAGTCACCTCATCTTCTATCAGAGAAAAAAATAGTGACAGGTCTCTGGGGATGCTAAAGCCCAGCACTTGGGTATTGGATGAAGAGGCCATGGCAGGATGGAGGTGGCTCTAGTTTATCTCCCTCTGGCAGGTGAAGGAATCGTGAGGGGCTGTGTTTCGCAGGAGCTGCATTCCCTAGTGAAGTACTTTGCTCACAGGAAGGCAGAGGGAAACGAAGAGAAAGAGGATGAAAGAAGTGATCTCCTCATAAGCACAGGCAGTTCTCCTATGCCATGCAATTAATCTAGAACTTAGAATAATTTACATCTGTTTAAGAGAGGCTCAGACTACACGTAACAGCAAGGGTGGTGTACCTTGCCCTTGGACATCTTTGCCCTTATGGGACTCTTCTGTCTTCCCCGGTATCAGAAAATCACTGTCATGATACACGACTCCTGACAGAGGAAGATAACGTCCCAAAGTGGGGTGGGTGAGTCAGACATGATGAGGATGCAGAGGTGACAGAGGTAGCCCAGCTGACAGCACTACATGGTGGGTGAACCACGCTGCAGCTTCACCCTGGGCTTGCATGGTTTCCCTGCCACGAGGCCTGCTCGCCTTGGTCACCACATGGTCCTTGGTCCTGTCGGTCACTGTTGCTACATGCTTGTGGCCGAGGGCTCAGGAGACCCAGTCGTCCAGCTGAACCCAGTGAAGTGCAACCCAACAGTGTCCATGAAGTGCTCGCTGGGGCAGCCACGCTCCTTCTTTCTAGAAAATGGTTCCTATCAATGCAGATCTTAACTCTGTGGAAAGGCTGTTGCTAGAGGTCAGCTGCACTGTGCAAGAAGTTAGGGAGTTTGTCCACACCCACACCTCCACTAGTTTAATTGTATCAGGGCAGATCTCCGGGCTGATTTAGGATGTGGCTACCTACACACACTGACCTTGCTGTACCTGTAGGAGCTTAAGTCCTCTAAATAATACTCACATACAAAAAAATCTACCCCAGGTTCAGTGACCAAACGTATTCACCCTGATCAAAATCTGCTTGATATCTTACCTATAAGCTAAATGAAAACAACAGCGTGGCTTACATCAGGCTTAATAGTTCCCTATGGAGCAAAGCTGTGGTGCTGTGATGCATGAGTTCAGTCATGTTTGTGCTTGACAAGGATACAGATGTCTGAAGCTGAAGGTGAAATAAAAGAGAACAAAGAATGCCCTCAAACAAAATTATTAGTTTGGTAAAAAGGGATCAGCGTGGGGAAAAAAAAAAAAAAGAGGAAATGGAAGTGATCTTATTACTTTTTTTTTTTTTTTTCCTGTGTAGTGTTTTAATCTTGCTTTGAACAACAAACACTGCAGTACTTGAGCCTCTGATTCAACACCGGGTTTAGAGCTGAGGTAAGAAAAGGCGAGATTGGATCCTGCGAGCCCGAGCACGTTGCGAGGAGACGAACAGTGTCAGGACATTTCCATGGCTGGGGGGCAGATGGCAGGGCTGCAGCACACGTAGGCACAGGTGGTGTGAAGAAGGCTTTCTCCTTCCCTCCTTCCCTGGTGGGCAGGAGGTAAGTGTGCACGGGGAGGGCTGAGCGCAGCGCTGTCACACACACCTCGGTTCCTGTCGTGGGATCAGGAAGGAAATGCTGACTAACAGAAGAGCTCTCAACCGTTTTGTTGTTGTTGTTGTTGTTAGTTTTCTTTTTTCTCTTTTTTTTTTTTTTTTTTTTGCCACTGATCCCCTAGCATTAAGCAACAGTGACTTTGCATTGACTCATTTCAGATACCCAAACTATGGAAAAATAACTGAAAGATCCCAAACCTGTCACAAACCTTGTTTTGATTTGGGTATTTATTTGCCTACCCAAATGTTTAACTAGATCACGTCGGAACAGTCACATACCCCTTTCTGATGCCTCAGCTTGTGTTGTGAGGGAAACTGCCAGATGAGATTACGATTTCTCTTTCTTCTGTAAAGCACCCGTGCCCAAACTTTTTAGGTCGATGGGCTACTTGACTCACTGTAGGAGCGGGCAAAGCTGTGCCATGCGATGCCTCTGGCCTAGTGCAGCCCAGGAGAGCTCCTGGAGGCTTCTGGTGGCCCAGGGAGCAGCATCTCATGTAGCTGGACTTGCACCTTCCCCAGGGGAGCACCCAGGCAGTGGGGCAAGCTGGATGATTTCAGGGGGAAAATGCCTGTCTTGTTCTGGGGAGGTTTGACCCATGGGAGAAGTGGGTATCAGGAGCTGGCTGCTGTTGTTGCTGCTGGATTCGGACCACCCCTTTGGGTTTCTGGAAAGAGAGTGGCTAGGCTATGGGATGCATGATGAGACTGTGGCCTGTCACCTGCTGCCAAGTGGACTGGGCAGTGAGCAACCCACAGGTCTGGTTAAAGTGAATTCTCAGGCAGAGATCCTCAGAGGGGATTTTTGTGGTGCCTAACTCCTAAGGTTGGAAGACCTTTTTTAACTGGGAAGATCCTTTATTTACATTATTTTCTTCTTCTTCAACACAAATAAGATTGTTGGAAATAGAAAACTTACAAAGAAAAGTCTTTCTGAGTGTGAAAATACAGAATAAGAAACAACTAGAAGAGAAGTATGATAATAAACCAAAGCCACTCAGCTCCTTGCTTTGCCACAACTATTTCCTGACCTGTTTATTGCAGTAAGTGCCTATTAATGGATTGACTTGAGCTCTCAGATATGTGAGCTCCTACCCCGATAGCTATGTCATGGTAAAAAACAAAACACTAACAACAACAACCCCAAGCCCTCCACAACCAGTTCTTGGCATTGAAAGTGTTAGCAAGAGCTAATGTAGTAATTAAATGTACCCAGTGCTTTCTGACTTCACAGATGACAGTCTGTGGTTTGCCTGCCCACCCAAAATGTGTGGGAGGGCAAACCCAAGTCTTAGAGCTCTAGCTGCACCGAGTGTCTCATCACTTTCCTTATCAAGATTTTCACAGTCACTGGGAAAGGGTTGCACCCATCAGCATGAGACATTCCAACGCAGGAGATGAGATGACTTTCCTACAATTCAAGTTGCACAGGATTCCTGCATAATCGTACTCCGTATCTCATCTCCCTCTGCTGTGCACCTTTTCCCTTCTGTGAAATTTTGCGTCTCTTCTTCATCTGAATATGAACGAAACTCACAGGAGAAAGCAGGAGCTTAAAGCAAAAACAAATAAACAAACAAACAAATGAGAAAACAAAACAAAACATTGCCATTCCCCAGAGGTCTTAGAGGCATGGCCAAGGTTATTCTGCAGTGACCCAGGCAATTCTGAGCACCTGGCCTTTCAGGAAGCCTTTGACAAAATACCTGACAAAAATCCCCGACAAAAAGCTAATAGAGCAAATAGCCACAGGAAGAGAAGGGAGACGCATCTGAGGGCTGAGAAACAAGGGCAGCAGTAGGCTGGCAGTTCTCAGCATCGTTAAGTGCTAACAAGGAGCAACTCCAAGCACCTTATCTAGAGCAAGTGTTTGAAATATGTCAGGCTGGAAAGGAGGGGAAACCACTGCGGCCACAAAGCCGTACACAACCCGTAATTGGTTCATGAGTCAAGAGAGGACTGTGAAGAGCAACAAAGAGACCTAACAAGATGGAGTGAGCTGGCAGGAGGGAAACTGCTGTTGTCAAGGGTGGTGCAACACTTGGAGGCTTGGGTCTGCTGCCCTTGTGAGGTGTTTGCTTGACATCTACACGGGGAGGTGAACCTTCCTTCTGTGTGCCCTTAGCTTTTAGGGGTCAGATGGTTAAACAGTATTTCTGGCTTTGGAGTTACAGGCATTCACTCTCGCCAATGTTTAGGTACCTACATTTTGAAACAGATGCCCCATCACAAAACTTTTCCTTTCTTTTTCCCAGAAGTCCTCTGTTGGGTTGGTGCTTCTGATAGATACCATCACATTCCTCTTCTCCCCTCTCCTTCCTCCTCTTGCTCTTGTTACTGACCAGGACCCTCACCCTCTCTCTGGCCCCCACTACATTGCTTGTGTGGCCAACGGTGGACTTGATCCAGCTGCCTGATCTGTCAGAAAATGTCCTGTTCTCCTGAGGTCCATTTTCCACTGGTTTCATGAGCTGCATCAGCTCAGTGAGATATCTATGAAGCACTGGTGCTGGAGAATGAGAATCAGCACAGCCACATGGCCAGAGGGGCAGAGGGCTGCCTTCCAGCAGCAGGCTGGGAATGAGGTTCAGGTTGCCAAGTGCTGTACAACTCTAGCTCAAACTGGGATTTTCCAGAAGAACTGGAAGGATTTGTGAGTGTCTTTGTAAATGGCAAGCATCAATGTACTACGCAACACACCACAGCTATTAGAAAATAAGCAAGATGTTTTGGACAAAGAAATAATGAGCAGGAGGATGGTATTTACATCTGCAGAGGCATTGTAAGGTAATACGTCATGTTCACTTCAGTAGTATGCCACTCTAAAGAGGATACAGAAACCTGATGGTAAAACAGCTAAAGTGATGGGGGGTTTCTCAGTTGGAAGTCAGGAAAAAGACTGGGCTTGCTCATTTAGATAAGAGGCGAATAAAAGGGGACACAGAAGAGCATCCTATGGCACACAAACAACGAATATAGCACTGTTTGGGTGAAAAATGAAGTGAAACTGAAAGGTAACTATTTCCAGTAAATGGTAAATACTTTTTCAACAATCTGACAAATTCATTTCCACAAGATATGAAAAAAAGTCAAGGCAATGATAGGCTTTTAGACATTTAAATCAATAAAATAATATTGTTGTTATCCTATGTGGGATAACCAGAACATCTAAGGGGTAAATACTTACATCACAGGTGGTAAACCGGTTTCTTTTTCTGGTGCAGGTAAACTGGAAGCTGTTTTGGAGATCACACTCCTCCACAATTACTTAACAAGATCTTGGCACCTTTTTCAGAAACATCTAGAGTTGGCCAGCCTCAGGCAGGACACAAAATGCTTTATCCTTCTATGGAAATCCTCTTACGCTTAGCACAATAAAGAAATCCCATGTGAACATAAGTGCAGTGGATGTCGGGAGCTCATTTTTTTCTGACACTAAGAATCAGGAATGTTTGAAGGAATGGGTAATGGTGTGACCCCATGTGCCCATCTCTGTCTCCAAAAATGGCTATTGCAGGGTGCAGCGGCAGCCACTGAACAGCCATATAAAGGCGTCCAGGGCAGAGAGCAAGACCCATCCCTTCCTTTTTTCAGTTTTGACCCAAGAAATATTGAGCAAATTGTGTAACCCAGCACTGTGACAGATTGTCTCAGCAAATGGCACCACAGGCCTGTGTGAAGAGAGGATCTTCTGGAGTGTATTGCCATGGAGGATAAGAGAAGAACAGCACCTACCCATGAACAGCGTGAGCCACAAAATTGGAATTAAGCAGCCTGTTTCATGTTAGATTAACAGACCCTAATGGCTTTTTGATCTGTCATTCTGTATGAATTCATAGGAAAGAAACTGACTTGTTTTGTATCCATAAGTAATTATAAAGAAATGTTGGACCAGATAATCTTGCTCCTCCACATAGAGGAGGATTTTGCAAACTGTTCAGAAACATCACGTCTTGTTGCATTTGGGTACAGAAATTAAAGTTGCCTTGAGGCAGCTTTAACTTGTGTGACCGACACTTACAAAGCGAATCACAGTAGGTTTTACTGACCTTGGCAAAATCAGAGGTCATATTTTCACAGATATAAGCCCTTTTAGACATATTCCCCTGATGTATTCGCTGCAAAAAGGTTTCTTTCTGTACCTCTACAGAATGTAATGCATGTCCTCACCTTCATTCTTCTCTCTTCAAAGTATTACTGAGGCTATCGAGAAGGAAATTAAGTTCCTCTTAGAACATTTCAGTACAATTATTCAGGGCAGGATTTTCTGCCATGCTCCTGGGTATTTTTATATTTATGAGTTCTCTTTAAGGCTTTAATGGGGCAGCAGCTGGAGCAAGATGAACCAAACAGAACTCTTTAAGAGAGACTTGGTACATTAGGGGCAGATTCTTGGTCTCATTAGCCTTATAATTTTTAATCCTTGAGGCAGCTGCAGTGATTACACTGTGACTAGTGTTTGAGTGAGGTACAATGCAGGGTGAATCCAGTTGTCAGAGCATGACCCTTCCTTATTCCAGTAGAAAAGCTCCAACCAAATGGCAGTCCTTTCCTACTGAAGAACAGCTGATGGATGGGGAAGGTTATAAAATCAGCATATCTTCATTTTCCCAGTAAAGGAAGTACCACAGATGACATTTCAGGCAAAATAAAGGAAAAGAATAAGGTCCAGAGGGTTTGCAAAAGCCTCGGACCAAGTATTCTGCTTCTCTTCATGCATTCTGTGAGTCGTCTCTTCTATTTCAAAGCAAAAGAGCATGGAGTGCCAGGGAGGGATGGAGTGGCACCGTAGCTGTGTGGGGGCTATTATAAATTTATGGGAGATCTGAAGCAGCTGATGTAGATTAGCTTTCAGTGAAAAACATACCTCACATGTAGCACAGCCTGAGATCAGTTCTTGTGGCTCAAATGATGCGGTATGAGAGGATGCTGACCACCCAGACCAAAGGCCCAGCTACCTCAGTACCCTGTCTCTAACAGTGACCAACAGCAGATAGGAAACAGCAGCAGGATGACGGTGCTGCAGGTATATTCACAGATCCTGGCAATCTCTTATCTAGAAACTTCCTGAGCCAGAGGTGGTATCTTTGTGCATAACAGCTCATGACGATATTTTCCTATGACTTTGTCTTATCATGTTTTGGAACCCACGTAAACTTTTGGGGCTTACAGCATCCTGTGGCAACTGCTCAGTGTAATCTTTGCTTTGCAAAAAAAAAAAAAAAAAAATGACACCATTGTTATGAAGCTACCTTCTGGTAGGTTCAGAATTTGATGCTGTGTACTTCCTGGAGTGTAGGAAGAGTGAATAATCATTCCTTCTCCAACTCCTCCATGGTCTTCAAGGTTTCCTAGATGCCTGTCAACTCACTCTTCAGTCATCTCTCTCTAGGAGAAAGACTTGTTGTCTGAAAGGTTGTTTATGTGCTTCCTGAGTCTTTTTTCCAGACTTGTAAGCACTGATTTTGAATGCTTTTGTCATTCCCTGTAATTGTAGTGCTTTATTTATTTATTTTAAAGATGGGAGTACTGGAGCTCCACAGAGGATTCAGGGCATGGGGACAACAAGTATTATTATTTTTCTGAGGGGTAAGAGATATGTCAAAGCCCACCCCTGTGTCTCTGAAGTTAGCCTTCCCCTGCATGCACAAATATTGTGTCAGATTGAATTTTGTCTGAGATCTTTTTGCTCTCTTTCTTTGTACTATAGCACTGCTTTCTGATTCTGCACAGACATCATTCATTTTTACAACTTCAATAGCTTAATATCATCAATAAACCTCATCAGCTTATTCTCCATTGCCTTTTCTAGGTGGTTAATGAATACGCTTAACAACAGAGAAGCAGAACAGACCTCCATGGGACCTTAAGATTTATTTCTCTCCTTTGTTTCCTTTAACTTTAATCCATGAGAGAACTTTTCCCCTAGTTTAGCATTTTTAAGAGCCCTTGGTAAGGGATATTGTGAAAGCCTGTTGAATATCCACTCCTACTTTATCAACCAAATGAACTACATCTGCATGCTCATTGTCTCCTCTAGAAAACTGGTCAATTTGTGATACAGCTTCCCTGTCCGACAGCTATTACGAGTCTTATCCATTAAATCATTTTTTCCCCGTGTGTTTACTTGTCTTATGCTTTTAAAAAAAGTTTCTATTGGTTTGTCCAGTACGGCTGTCAGCCTTACAGGCAGGGCAGCTGCCTGTTTTCCCTGTCCTGACCTCATGAAGCCACATGCCAACCGGCGGTGTCCAACCTGCAGGAAGAGAAGCCTGCGAGGCAGAGCATTTCTGAAATGTCCAAGGGATGCAACGACTGCTACACAGACATTTTCAGGCCTCCTTCCTGGAACTGCCATCTGCTAGCAGATATGTGAGCATCAGTTGCTATGGCAGCACACAGAATACTTTGTCCAAACCCTGGAAACACGGAGTATAGGTCTGGAGCTGGGCTATGGACCAAGAATCTCGGCAAGGACTGGAGGATGAGAGTTTTATCCCCTTCCTGGCCCATGCAAAGAAATCTTTCTACAATTTCTGTTGTACAGACTCAGGGCTGACTCGGCTTCAATGGCAGACGGACCTCCTGTTTGGGTGTGACAATGTGCGGAGCTTCTTGCAGAACAAGCCTTACCTTTGTCTTACAAATCTCCCAGTGGAGAGGCCCGTGTTGAGCTGCACTGAGACCTTGGGCGACTGTTCCCCAGTGAACTCATGCAGCATCCATTGTGCTTGTGCAGCCTGTTGCAAAAAAATGGATGCCACCCCCCGAATGTCGGCTGAATGTTGATTTTGTGAATGGGGGTGGGGGGAAAGGGAAAGAAATAAAAGGCCATTGTAGCCGGTATTGCATATAAATAGCTGGGAGGTTAATTTATGTGATTTATGGAAATCTGGAATACTGGGAATGCTCTAATGCTTATTCCGGCTAGACTATTAGTGTTGTTCAAGTTCTTATATGCATGCATCACCATGTTATCTGAATGTCTCTAAGCCCTCTTTAGAAGCAGTCAGGCAAGCCTTTAAAGAGACTAGAAAGGGGATTGTAAAAGAAAGTATCATTTCTGTAACTATTTATAATCCTAAAGGATGCATGCAGCATGAGTGAATGTAAGAAATGTTTTTATTTACGAAACACTAGAGAAGAGCTACAATAAAAGGAGAAAAAAAAAAGAACCATTCCCCAAAAGAACAACATTTCAGGGTGATTTAAAAACAAAACAAATGAAAAAAAAAACGTATTTATATATAGTTCTTTCCTTTTTTGTTCCTTCCAGGATACACACATGACTAACAGAATCTCTCTTAACCAGAGAAAACACTTCGGGACAATTTACGTTCAGCATGAATTTACCTTATGACCTCATACAAAACACACACTCATCATCCACTTGAGAATGTGGACTAGCACGAAATAAGAAAAGAAAAAGAACACACACCGGTGCACGTCTCATCTTTTACAGGGATGGCAGCCGCAACACTTTTACGAGGGGCACCGTGATTTGCTCCCAAGCCTTCTGTTTTAATGGCTTGGGAGAAAGGTGTGACAAGGAGATCCAACGGCAAAAGGGCTGCGTTACACCAGCTAAAAATACTCCTGTGGTCAAAGCACAGAGCGGATGAGAGTGTGCCAGAGGTAGGGAGGGAGGCGAGCCTGCGGCGTGTACAAACAAATGCCCCAGCGACAGCGGGAATGTACACACAGCCATTGTCTGAGATTTCCTACACCTTCAGGGGCTCATTCTTCTGCTGAGATGCACAAACATAGATGCTTTTTTTTTTTTTTTTTTTTTTTTGACAGTGTATCTCAAGGAGTGTAAAAGCAAAAGCCACCGCTAAATATAGCAGGCTGTCACATGCTGCGTTTAGTCACATTGCGATTCATTGTAAACTGCAGCATGCATCGCACCACAGCTCCCTCAGCCTTGCCTGTGTGTTTTGAGGCTTTTTTTTTTTTTTTTTTTTGCTTGTGAACGTCCCGCTCCCCTCCCTCCAATTCAGAAGCGCAAATGCAGCTGAGCAGTCAACAAGCAGGCAGTTTTGATGGTCCTGCTGAGCTCTAAAATGTACAGGCATGTCTGAAACAACATGGAAAGTGCTGGTGAGAGGGGGGTGAGCGGATGAGTCACTTTTAAAGCAAAGCAGGCAAACTGAAAAAAAAAAAAAAAAAGAGAGAGGGAGAGATCTGTGTCTTGACTCAGTTCCCAAAATCTTCAGCTGATGCTTCACTGCAGACTCTGAAGTTCAGCTTATTTTTCCTCTCATTTGTTCTCTTATTTTTATGTCTTACATAATGGAGCTTTGATTCATAGAAATCTATTTATATAGTCTAGGATTTGGGCCAAACTCTGAAGTCCTAACTCTGCCTTTACTCAGGCAAGACGGCCATTGTTGTTAGCGATATGAATGAGGTTTGCTGACCCTGTTTGTTCGGGGCTGGATTCCTGGGGGCTACGCTGGATAACACTGCAATTTCTTATATCCTTGACAGGGGAGTGATTTAGTGCAAGGAAACCTAGCCTGGGCTGCAGCTGCAGGACAAAATACACCCTTTGCTCGGGGTGGCTGGGTGTAAGCGGGGCACCACGCACGCCAGGTCCGTCTAAGGAGCTGGTGGAGCCAGCTGACCTTTTATCTGCCGAGCTGGCAGAGAGGGGACGGCTGCCAGAGAGAGAGCTCCCCGCTGACATCAGAGTTATTCCTGGGGCTAGCTGGAAAACAGCACGAGAGAATGCTCTTTGCTGCAGCGCTGAGGCTGACTGCAAATGCTTCCCATGAAAAGAGCAGCCCAAGCCCAGCTAAGTAGGTTAGAGGGGCAGAACTGAGGGAGGCTGCTTGCCTGTGCACTGGGACCAGAGGCTGGGGGGTGTGCTCCCTGATAAGGGGGGAACCCCAAAGGAAGCCCCTCTGGGGGCTGGACGTGCCCAGGTCTATTCTTGGCAGTCTGCTAATGCCTCAGCTCACCAGCCCGTGTTTATTTCAGTGAAAATGCTCTTATAATCCTGTTTTTCATGGCTGCTTGTGAGAATGTGGCATCTTTGATTCTGCTGCCTCTTGGTCATGTTCGATGACACCATGGTCATATTTTTAGCCGGGCTAAAAGGGATTGCTGTAATGATTCAGGGAGAACCAGGGAAAATGCTTTCAGTTTATACTAAAACATGTGCACACACACATATCTATCTATCTGTCTGTCTGTCTATCTATCTGTCTATCTATCCATCTATCTATATTTGTCTCCTTGCTAATTTCTCACAGTTAAGAACGCAAGCACTGTAGATAAGGTGCTCCAGTTTTTGGCAATACCAGAGTAATGAAATAGCCAAACAAGCACTCCTTCGCCCTTCCCTCCCTCAGCTATTATTCCGTGAATGTCGGAGATAAATGTCATTTGTAAATCCCACTCATTGCTAACATTAGTGCTATGCATATGTACTTCCTTTGACAAGTAACCCTACCAGTGAAATCTGTAAGGCAGCAAACTTTAAGCAGTTTTCTTTTAAGCATGGATAATCAGTAATTGGGGGCATCTGTCTCTGCTGAACACCCACACTCGCTCTTCTTTAAGGTGTTCCAGGTTGGTGACTTACAGTCAAGGTAAAAGAGCCTTGAAACGTTTGATATCCTTTCTCCTAATTACAAACTCCATTATCAACCTTCTCCCTGCTGGAGTGGCTTTTCCTTTCTCTCTCTTTCTCCTTCATTTTCCAGAGCTAACCTGTGCATAACACAGGCTGCAGCCAAGCATGCACTCTGCCAAGTGCATTAACTCCTGTGATGAGGGGCTGCCACACCATCCCTACAGCTGGAGAGCTACACACTCAGCTTCTGCTCCTTTTCACATGCACCCCAGCAATGTGGGGAAACAGAGCTGGCCCCCAGGGGAAGGGACAGCCCTGAAGGATGTCAGTCCTGAGGCTCAGCCCTCCTGCAGCCACTGCTTGTCTCCCACCAGCTCCCCAGGAGCACTGGCAGAGCAGAGCACTGGCATGAGGCAGAGAGCAGTGCTGCTCTTGTAATGGTGCTGCCCTGTACCAGGAAATCTGAGGACCTCACTTATGGGACAAAACGTCCCCTTTTTATGGGAAATATGCTGTTCCTTGGCAGCCTGTTTCATCCAGGTTCAGATCTGTGTCTGGTTGTGGTGCCACAGGAGGCATCATGATGGGTACAGCCTGTGGAAACAGGTCACCCAGCCTGGTGGGCAGAGCTACTCTTTCCCCCAGTGCGGGGAGGAGAGCATTTTCTCCCACTGCTTCTCTCCCAGGCTATTAACAAGAGGGAGGGTGATGTCATTAAAATTAGAAAGCTGGTGCCCCTTGGCTCCTGTTGTGCTGGAGAGCAAGGGCTCCAGGAGGCTCTCCAGAGCTGAAGCCTGTTAAGGTCCCACCTTCTGGAGGTGCCTCTTTCTCCTTGGACTCCAGGCGGGCCCTAGGGAAACTTGGGTCCAAAGTCAGACCTGGGAGGTGGTAAAACTTTCCTTCCATCTCATCCAGGTATCTTGAAACCTCGAAGCCACTGAGAGTGAAAAAAGGACCGAACAGAAATCCTAAAAGATAAAAACAAAACAAAACAAAACCCTCTTTGCTTAAAATAAGCCATTTTGTGAAGTTATTTTTCAAAGTATGATGATGATGATGATACTAAACCTCTGGATTTAGGAAATTAATATGCTTCCAGGCTGAGATATCTGCAAGCCAACCTTAAAACCCTTGCAAATACTGCCATGATTGCGCAGCTATAAACTTCTAAGACCAGAAGTTAATAACAGAGGCACTGTCGCTAATAGACATTTAACTGCAACAACACTGGTAGGTGATACAGCAATAATGAAAATAATGGTCCCATGCAAATAAAGGACGGGTAATGTCTTTCCATGATAGCCCTGCACCACGCTGAGCACGCGGCGCAGTCACGGCTCCTGCACGTTCCCGTGGTTTTACGAGGAGCAGGCTGCAACCCACTGCCTCTCCCCATTGCGCATGGCTTTCTGTGTGGAGGTTGCAAGGGATTCAGGTGCACCTAAACTGAGGTAACCCGGGAGAAAACTGGGCTTCCTTGAGTTGCCTCTTGCTGTAATAATTTTTCTTCTTAACAAGCATTCGGCTATGTGAGAAATGGGGCATGCACGTAACAGCCCAGCACCAGGGACTGGCGCCTTGGCCAGGGGGTTCCCCCCCCCTTGCCCCAGACACTGAACTCCCCACAGCCCTGTCAGCCTCCACGGTGGGGAACACAGGGTCACTGCAGTGCTTCACATGGGACCCCCCTTGTCCCAAGAGCCTTGCATGCCCCACAACGGCCCCTACTGGGCTCTTTCCAAAGCTCTTTGCAAGCATTGCAGCACCAGCACAGCCCATCCCTGCAGCTGATTCCTCCCTCCCAGTCCTCTGGCAGAAAGAGTTTATCTCATCCTAAAAATGGATGGAAGGAGAGAAATCTCCAAGAAAATGGAGTTTCCAGAGTTAAGCCAGGAGGAGAGAGCAGGTAAGCTGCAGCGGGCTCCCCTCTGCTGCTGCATCCTGTGAGAGCACGCCTGGCCCCAACAGTGACCCACATGCACAGTGAATGCATACTCGCAAGGTGGATATGATTAAAACAAATAAATAGAAAATTATTTTCTCCCTTTCAGACCTGCCACTTCAGTGCTTGAGTAAAATTGCCTCTTAATCTGTAATTTGCCGATTATTTGCATCCTTCAGACTTGGTGGGACCTGCAAGCAACAACATATGTCTGCCGTGGCTGCCTCCTTCACCCCAAAGCGTGGCAGTTGTTACAGGCAATTTTACTTTTGCTGTTAGCTAATGAGTTTGGTCCGATGGGGTGCTGCGACTGGATGCTTCTTTAAGAGCTCTTAGTGGGAGCACAAGCTTGGGAAAAAAACAATATTCCTGAAATGGAGATTTCCTTGTGAAGTGGTGACCTAAGTTTTCTTTCGGTATGCTTGGACGATATTGTTAAAATGTGGCCACACAGCTTGGTGGAAGGCGAAACCAACAGGAATGTAAATACGGCTTACAGCTATCTGTTCTAAAATGTATACCTAATAACCACAGATCACTTTGCAACTTTCTCCTCTAGTCCTAAATAAATGCTCACGGACATCAGCAGAGCGAGTTCAGGCCTCATAAAACCCTACAGCCATGTACGTACTTAGCTGTGCCTTCCCCTTTATCCTCCATTGCTGTTGTATTTTTGTTTTACCCTATAGCAGTCACCACAATCTCATCTGTGGTCCTAGTATATGTATTTTTTTCCTAACAGGGAGGAGTCTGTTGGTGCTTCCAGGAGGAGAGTGAGTGTTATGTAGCTTTTGGGGATGGTAGGGGAATCCCTGCTGGGTATTTAACCTACATTTGTTTTCAGTTTACAGGAGTGTTCAGTTCTAAGTCTGCTGTTAAAGATGAAAAGGAAGGAACTCAAGTAATTCAATAGGATTTATCTGAATTGCTGAAAGAGCTACAGGAATAATCTTTGTAGTGTCTTTTCACTGAAACCACAAAGTCTTGAAACGGGGAGGAGATTACTGGACAAGTTAAATTCCCTTAGAGCTGACAGCCTTACCTTTCCCCAGTTAGCAACTCATTTTAATTGTAAAAGAAGATGTTCTCTGTCCTAAGCTCAGCATTTGACTGACAAATTCAACACCATGAGGGCAACACTAGCCCCTGGCAGCCCTCAGCAGGTTGACGAGAGAAGCAAATTCTGCGAAAGAGGGAAACAAAGGCGAGCAGCAAGCCACACAATGCATTTTTGTCTGCACGTATGTGAAGTTCATTGTCAGAAGCCATCCTTTCCTCCAACCGCTGCAGAAGGCTGTGATTGTGGATATTGCCAGCAATGGTTTTGAAGTAAGGGGGGCTCTGGCACATCTAGGCAGCTGTGCTGGATGTTCAAAGGACAAAAGGGAAGGCCCCCTGAAGCCCAAGAAACTGGAGCAAGGCGGGGGAAGGGGAAATGCACATTTCTCTTTATAACAGCAGCTACTGTGTGGCTGTGCTTTCCCTTGTAAAAACTCTGCTGTGAGATCTGCTGCATCCTAAATTCAATATTCAGTGCTGCATCTCAGGACAAGGAATTGGTTAAGCACTGGGCAGCATTTTACAATCCTGCTGAAGTGTTTTTTTTCCCCCAGAAATTGTCTGCTTAGGAGCATTTTTGCATGTTACAGTCCTGTCTGTGCTTTCAGCGTGTCTGCAGTTTCACATACAGAACATCTGTAGGGCGTGTGTAAGCAGTGAAGCTGGCAGTGGGCAAAGTAATTGCTTTGGTGAATCAGGTAACTGCTGGGCAAGTCACCCCAAAGAAAAGCCGACCTCTTTCTCTCGACAAAAGCAAAGCAGTCCTTGTGGCATAAGGATTTTCAGATGTTAATGCAAGGATTTTTTTTTTTTTTTCTGGTGACCGAACTAGTCGGTATTTTCTCTTTAAGTAAACATGCCCACTTTATGCCTTGCAGATCTCTTGTTTGTACTGCATTGACGTGTAACCTTTCCAGGCTGCCTGCATAGCTTCTTAGCGCCCAGCAGCTTAACGTTTTTATTGCAGCAGGAGATTTGCTGCAATGGTCATTTCCTTCTCCCATCGCTTGGATTACTCCATCATCACTTTTTTCGCTGCCAGCTCCTTTCTCTCTTTGTTGATCACATCCCTGTGCTGGCTCTCGCCTCTGTGATATCAGGCAGAAATAATTTCTCTTCACTTGCAAGCTCTATTAGAGCCTATCCCCACCCTGCCCATAAACCTTCATTCACTGTCAGGAGGTTGACTTCCACCTTCATCAGCCATAAGCAAGCACCTCTGCTATTTTCTCCCCAGGCTTGGGAGGAACTCCTCATTAAAAAAATTGCAATGCTCTCTCTCTTTCTTCCAGCCCTTGTTTTAAGAAAGACTTTCTTTTGTGCAGGGCAGGCCCAAATCTTGCCATTGTTTTGCTTGACCTGCTGCCCACCAGGATGGCTAAAATTGCCCTGTGCTCTCTCATGCGCTCTGTTTCTGGGTCCAGTTTTTCACATTTGGGTGGAAAGCAAGGACTGTGTTTTCATGCGCTGAGCAATACAATGGGGATCCCAAGCCTGTGACAACCACCCGTGACTCATTGTATTGGAGCGTGCTTGGGCAGAAGGAGAGGAAGGGAGGGGAAGGTACATAGAGTTTTTAAGAAGCTCCTTTCCCTCCCTTTAAACACTTTCTTTGATACACCTCAGCACCGTCCCTCCAGGGGAACGCAGTGTAAACCTCCCGGACCTTTGCCTCAACCTCCAGCTGCCAT
The DNA here is from genome assembly GCF_009769625.2 of Cygnus olor. NCBI lineage: Eukaryota > Metazoa > Chordata > Aves > Anseriformes > Anatidae > Cygnus > Cygnus olor. The sequence continues at coordinate 39,650,419 of NC_049171.1, forward strand.
TTGAAGGGGTGTGCTCCAGCCTGGCTTTCTCCAGGAATGCAGGGAACTACACAAGATGCTTTCATATATTGCATTACAGTCTAAAACCGAGGGAGTGCTTTTGAGTGGAAAACCCAAGTCAGCCTCAAAGAATTGGGAATTTGGTTGATATCCAGCTCCTTCTGTGCAGCTCTGCTTTTCACATTGTCCTGCCGTCTCTTTTCCTCTAGGCTGAGTTGTGGGGAAAGTTTGGTTCTTGCTTTCTCCAAGAGCTTTACTATTCTGAACAGCGCCGTGTTTTGCTGTTGGATGTGTCCTCCCTTCTTTATGTGATTATCCATAGGCGGAGAAGCGTCACACGCAGGAGAGAAAAGAGTGCTGTAAAGGACAGCTTATAAATGACTTCAGTGAGGCAGAGTGATGTGTCATTCTGGCAGAGAGCCCATTAAAGAGGAAGCATTGCTCTTGAATACATTCAGCTGGGGTTTCTGAGAACTCCTTTATACCCACTCATTATCCATTTCACATTCTGGAAGTGGATGGTTATGTTTGCCTATGTGACGCAGATCTTAATAGTTTTCTGCAGTACTACATCATTTAGCTCTCAGCTAATCCAAAACCAAGCTAGTAATTAACATTAAATGCTGAGAAATGGATCTGATGTGATGAACACTCAGCACATAATGAGAACACAGAGATTTCTTACTTGGAAGCTGTAGTGGTCTTACAACATAACCAGTGGTTACGGATACCCAAACAGAGCTGGGATTACCAATAGGAGATGGTAACACTTGCAAACCTAATTGTTGCTGGTCTGGTAGAAGTGGCACTCTTGGGCTCCACTTCGATGGATAACAGCTCTGGCATCTTTTGTCATTTCATAATGGTGTAATGCTATTTATCCCACAGAAATCCCAGCTGAGCCATGAATCACACGCAGATCAGGCACACCACTGAAAATGCAGCTGTGTCTGGGGACGAAGCTTGCAAGCAACTGCTCTGCAAGGCCAACTCGTACACTATGGAGCGGGACAATGCAAGTCAACCAAAATAATTAATAATAACAAAATGATTTGTTAGGACAGTGATTAAGGGGCCACGAGAACTGGAAGCTGAGTGTGCCAGACCCTGCAAAACCAGCAGCTGGGTCCTGCTGGACAAAGAGACAGACATACACAAAGAAATGTTTAGGAAAGGAGGATAGTGTGGTGGTTCCTGTCGACAAAATGTCTTCACCTAGCTCTGGACTTGGGCACAATGGGATGCAATGCTCAAGTACAGAAGAAAATGGGATGGCAGCAAATACAAGACATGCATGTTTCTTTGTGTGATTTATGTTTTGATTTGTGTGTTTTTTTGGGGGGGGGTGAGGGTGTCTTTTGTAGGGTTGTATCTCCAGTTAGGAAGACACAATTCAAGTGGAAATAAAAGACGAGCAGGAGGATGAGGTAAGGAATGAGAATAGGGGAGAAATAGGCGAGGAGAAAAGCACAGAGCGAAACCAAGGTGAAGAGATCACAAATGATTTACATAGATTTGAAACAAAGCCGATCGACCCAGGGCAGAGAAAATGCAGCCTGTACTGTGGAAAAATTTGAGTGCACCGTATCCGACTTTAGCCTCTCTCTGGCAAAAAAGTTCCACATCCATATCAGGCAGATAATAACAAAAGTTCCTATAAAAGTTCACGCACAGTAGCAGCTTGGAAAATACAGTGCTATGAATCCTAAAAGTATATATAAAAAAAAAGATAGAGCACTGTCTGGTATTGACTAGATTTACCTTGGAAAAATTAAGCGTTATGCAGATTCTACTAAAATTTGAACTCGTCTCAGACCTGAAGGTTGGATCACAAATGTGCATCCCTGGCACGTGCACAGCTCTTCCTTGCAAATGGTCATTAACCTGTGGCTTGCCATGAGATATTTTATTTCGCCTTTTCTGATAGAAGTATGTTTTTAAAACTACCATTAATAGAGCTGAACAGAAATTTTTCTACTAAAACAGGATGTTCAGCATTGGGCTTATTACTTCATGTCCATCTCCCTTGGGCTTATGCCTTTTCTTTGTGTATTTTTAAGATCTTATGTTGCTTAGAATAGCCTGCAGTTGAAACAGCAGGCATTATCGACAGTCACCTCCTTGACTAAATTACTCCCAAATGACACAAAGAGAGGGGCTCAAGGGGGAATTCTTCATGTAACTTTCAGCAAGTCCTTCTTTTTCCTCTGCTTTTATTTATTTATTTTAGTGTAAAAATGTCACAGTAATGATCTGTCTTGTTTGCGTGCTGGTAATTTCATTTCCCAGCTTTGTTCAGTTCACCCTAAGTGCTTGGATCCAAAATTCACAAAGGGAAAACAAAAATATTTGAGTCTAGTTGGGTAGGATCAGCTTTGGGCCTAGAGTAGGAATGAGGAAAGGTAATCTCTGGGAATGTGTCTTCATGCACATTCTGCAATGGCATACATTAATTTTTAATCTATTAATTTTCTAAATTATTCATGTCAGAGAAGTAGAATAGAGAGGAAAAGGAATGGCAGTTGGTACCTAAAAATGGTGTTCCTGCGCATCTAATGGTCTTTTTCCTCATTTTGTGTGCTCTAATTCTTTTTCTCTCCACCCTGGTTCTCTTGCAGGCACAGCTGTTAATGTGTGTGAGTTACCTGGCAGCATCAGAGAGGCCCACAGTGATGCTCCTGAGGCTGAGCTTCGCCGACATCCCAGTGCTGGTGTCAGTGCCAGCTTCAGGAGTCTCTGCTGGTCTTTCCTCCAGGTAGGACTTCTTCCCTGAGAGCACTGATTGTGGCTCCACACTGAAAATTGGATCAGGCATCTCTTCTGTCTGCAAAAAAAGAAGAAGTAAATTTGGGGGTTTCAAAGGTCCAGAAGAAGACTTGGTCCACAAGCATTTGTGCTGACAGATGTGAGGAGAGGGCATGCTGTGGCTTGAAGGTGGCAATAAAATCAATTTTATTCTTCACTGTTAGCTTCATTGCTATTGAAGCCTCTGCACTGTGGCATCATGGCCTGAGTCCACCCCATCATGAAAGGTACAAAGCACCTGGGCTCGGGGGGGGAAGCAGGCTTCAAGAGGGGCAGCTTTCCTACATACTCTGCAGTAGCTGGCTTATGGCTCAGATGAAACAGTCACAGTGACCACAGGACATGTTACATGTATATATGTGCAAAGAGTGGACTGAGGATTTTGAGAATCAGTTCGGACACCAGCCACAATTCAGCTGGAAGTACTCCAGAATGGACACAACGCATGAACAAGTGTATGATTTGGTGAATCAGATCAAGTTTTTATTTGACAGCCCCTTGTTTTACTAGTGTCAGTACTGCACATGCCTGCAGGTAACACCAGGCAGACCTGGTCTCTGGCTTCTTCAGCCTCTGCTCTGACTGTCACGTGAAAACTGCTGTTACCTCAGGACGCTACACAAATCAAAAGCAGCTCGTTAAATATGCCTGCAGATTTTCAGACCTGTATCTCTCTGTGTATTTGGGTGACACACAGCACAACTGACGCTGATCTTGATTGCACCTTTTTTGCATTACCGTCAAACAAACAATGAAAGAGCTCTAAGCAGCATCCTCTAAGGTATTGCTGTCTGCATGCTGTCTCCCCGCTTGATTTCCTCAGGTCGGTAAGTCTGTAGGAGCAATCCTCTGCAGTAGCTTTTGTTTTAAATTAAAGATGCTACAAGACTATTATGTCACGAGGCATCAGGAAAAATACTCTTTCAGGAGATCAGATTGACACTTCGACCCTGTAAGTGCACAGTGCAGCAGCTACACATATTGCTGATGTTTGTGTAGGCACTGCATGAGGTCCTGGAGGGCAAGCAGGGACGCACCGCTTTGTTCTCTCACCTGCACTGAGTAAAGGCTGTTGTTATCGGTGCTCCGATAAATCCTGCCACAGAGTCTTGTTACGCTTGGAAGGAAGATAATACGATGTGTTACAAAGCTTGGTAGCTGATAAGGAAAGAAAAAAGGTTGCTTCCTTTGTTTTAAATAGGGGTTGTTTTGTGCACAGGCATCTGTGTAAGGGGATGCAACAGCAGTGAGGTTGGTCTGGTGGGGAGTTTAAAACCATGGCATTTAGAGGCCTGAATTCCAATGCCCTGCTCTTCCACTTCAATGTAGTCTTTATATAAACACCACCGAACTAATAGCACATTGCTGGCAAGTTCAAGGCCACTCTTCTTCATTGCCCAGGAGCCCAGCTGTCAAAGCAAGATCCAGCAAGCACTTCAGCTGGTATCTCTGGGGCTGAGACTTATAAGCAACCTGTCCTTATGTTAGCTTCCACAGCATCTACTCTTGGAAAGATGGACAGTGCTCTGCAACACCTTATTCTGAATTTGCTATGAGTTTTGCTCCCACACACAGTCATGAAGCCATGAGGAAACTATGTGACGAGACTGATCACAGCCTCACGCACTGTCTTGTAGTTTGCCTCCACAAAACCACTGAGGCATGGACAGAAGGTATATCCATATGACCTGGCTGGAGTCCTGTGTTCTCCTTTCCGTACTGAAAGAAGTGTCAGATCACTGCTTTGGAAAAGCCACCTGCAACAGCCACTGATGTAGGGAGATTGCTGCTGAATGGGAAATGGGGTTAAGGGCATGCCACAACCGGTGCCACAGGAAAAGGGAAAAGCTGAGGACAGCTTACTCCCAGGCTGGAGATGGGAACAGCCACGGGAATGAGGTGATGACGTGGGGAGGTAACTCTGCCTCAGGTGTGAGGTGCTCCAGACAGCAGCAAGGCCTGGGAGGGGTGAGTGGCACAGCTGGCTCTTCTGCAGGGTTGTAGCCCTTCTCCTGACACAGCCACACCACCACCCCAGGCAGTGACCTCCACCAGACAGAGCCAAGCCTCTACCTTGTCTAGGCTGCCTATTTGTCAAGAACAAGATGCCTTCTGACTATTTTTCAAAGGTCAGGTGCTCTGCACAGAGTAAAAAACATCCTGGCTGTTGCTGAAAGGAGTTTCATTTGGAAGAGATCTCCTGAAAGTCAAACATTTTAGCAATGGGCTGCGTCTGGACCATTAATGTGCTCAGGAGGACCCTGAGGAACAGCAGCCTAGGCAGTCCTGAGGACTCTCAGGAGACAGATCCTGACTGCCAGACCTTAGCTCTGCACTTCCCTGTGCAAAACCATGTGTGCATAGCCACAGTTGGTCCCCTACCTCCTCAGCATGTCAGAGAGGGGTTATACAGGCTGGTCGCCTCTTTACGTAGAAAATGGATGGATAGTTCATAATCTGGATTTGAGGCCTGACACTCTAAGTCAGAAAGGCCTGGTGGCTCTAATTTTTTATTTGTTGCACTTTTGCAGACCCCAAGTAACTACTAACAGGACAGACTGTACTTCTTGCTTATCTTTAAGGTTTTGGCCACATTGTGCTTTTATGCTTTCTGTTTTTCTGTAGTAATATATTCCAGCCATAAACCTGCAATGGTCAGGGCACATTTAATCTAAGGGGATTCCAGATGGCTCTAGCAATAGAGTGACCAGCCTTTCAGTGTGTGGTCTGTGCTTAATTTGGGCCACTGTGAGCTGGCCTAAATAAGGAAGCAATATGAAAATACCTCTATATCTGTGGATTCTTCAGTGAGGAAGTCTGGAACTTTTGTAAATGTTTTGCTTTATTTTTAGTCATTAATGTCACAGAGCTATTAAATGTGGTCTGGCTTTCAGGTTTACCCTTTGCCAGTAGCCTTTCTGCAGGAAACCATTACAATTTTCTTGTGTAGGAGACCAGAAAAAGTCCTTGCATTTGGCAATTGCAAAATATTTTTGCACTTTACAACATCTGTTTGTTATTTTGGTTTAGGGCCTTGGGCAAATTCTTAGTTCACTGTCTGTCTTCCATCTCATATGTGCAAAAAGCAAGTAAAGTTCATGATAGGTGCCCTGAACTTAACAGGTCTGAGCTTGATGGAAGCAGCCTCTGGAGATTTTCAGAGCTTTAGGTACAGAGGAGAGCAGTCTGCCTATGGCTGTAAGCTAACCATAGCACTAACCATAGCAGGCTCTCTGGGATGAACCAGGTGTGTCTGATCACAACACAGGTGGTGTTATCACCATTTTTTTTTTCCTGAAAGATCCCTTTCTGCTTACACTTATCAGCCTACCACAGAATGAAGATGAAGGGGAAATCGAAGGCTGCAGGGGTTGGACTCCTGACTTGTCTGCATTGCTTACATCCTCCAATCTCCCTCAATAAAGGGCTTGGGACCAGAGGGTATAAGCAGTGCAGACAAGCCAGATATGGGGCAAGTGTGGGAAGCACCCTTTGAGGTGGGTTGTTTGGTCAGCCATACCCCTGGGCTGATGGCAGCTGGCATGTCCGAGGGGCTTGCATTGTGGTGGTGACCTTCAGGAGTGATCTCACCAAACTGTGCACGCTGTTTTTATCTCCTGGGGCCCAGTACTCTGAGCACAATGGAACAATGCTTTTGTGTTTGTAAGGTTTTCTACAATGGCAGATATGTAATTATCTAAGTAAGGGAAACTAAGTACCTGAAATAAGTAGATGAATTTTCTCATTTGCTTTGCCTCATCTCTAGCTGGACTGACTCCAATCTCCAATCGCAATTCCCCTTCTCCTTAAAAAATCAATACTCCACTAAATCATTGTCTTTTTCAACTCCAAACATGAACATTTTATTGCACAATGACATCTATCTCAGATCCAGGCAATCATTCACCCTGAATGCCCATGAATTTTAGGGGCCAATTTTTGATGATGTAGAAAAAAGCATAAATGAGTTACCTTAGATATTTTGGTGTACAGGTTCTGAAAAACACCGATAAACTTGAACAAAATATTTTGTCATATACAGCAGGGAGTATACACTGACATGACATAAACACACCATCTACTCTCACTGGAAATTCAACATGACAATTACTAGTCTAGCATAAGATCTCTTCATATAACCGGTCAGTCTGCACCATATGGGAGTCACCTGCCTGTATCTTAATTACATCTTATAGTCTGGCACCAAGGCCACCCTCAGCGTGCGTCAGTAAGCAACCCATTTTCTAGTGTTGTCAGACCTTATCTATAGAAAGGAGAGGAAGTGGTGGAAAGCACATGTTATGTTCTGGCAAAAAATGCCAGAAAGCAGCGATGGGGACTTGTGGGATTGTTGCTGGCAGGCTTGCAGGCTCAAGGTGAACATGCCTAGTTAAGCTCCAAACATGCCACAGGTTGGGGCAGGGTGAGCAACCAGGTCACTGGTGTGAGAATCAGAACTTCACTGAGACTTGCAAGCTTGAATTGGATTGTCAGCCTCCCCTGTGTGAGCACCATGGCTAGTGCAGAGTGATCTGGGAGTCTCTTAGGGGCCACTCATGACTAAAGGCTTCAACTTAGACTAGTTATTTGGACTGCCCTGATTGCTGCCAGCTTTGGCCCAATGGCCCGGTTACATTCTGAATCAAGTGTCTTTGCCATAAGCTATGTGACATGTCAGGACAATGCTTGTTTGCATTTTAATCAGTTTCTTTACTCAAAGATGAAAAGTTTATTGAGTCAAACTGTGAAGCTTTTGTTCAGAGTAGTGTCTCCACTTGACTTGAGGGGAGCTTTGCTGGAATAGATCCTGAATGAAAAAGGAGGAAGGGCTTCAGGTTTTGACAGTGTCTTTTTCCTGACTTTTTAAGTTGAAGCACATTTGCGAGAGAACTATGACTGAAGGAAAGTTTTTGTGGTAAACATTGCAATTTGAGATTCAAACGAAATTGTAGAATTGTTGCCACGTGTGCTGGATTCTATCCCCTGGTGGAAGCCTTTAGCTAGACTTTGAATAGTAGAGTTGGTGAAATTAGTAATGATTTGAGTAATATATATAATTGAAATATTTTTGTGGAGTTTCTGCACTTCCTACAGATGTCTCAGTTGGACTTTTAGCAGTGGTGTCTTGCAATTTTGAACACATGATTGTAAGTGCATAAACTTAAAACAAGCATGTAATACTTTTTCATGCTCTTCACCCATTACTAGGCATCCAGAATAATAAAAGCTGATCAGGGCACAAAGGCCTTCTTTCATAAGTTCTCCTGTGCAAATATCTTATGAAAATAAAGGCATAATGAAGGTACTATTATTTTCTCCTCACACCATTTACACATGCTACAGAGACAGAAAGGATGAAAATTTACCAAATAAGGAGGAATAGGAAAGTTTTTAAGTAGGTCTCAAGTGGGCTTCTTTTCCAAATGGAGCTTATTTGTCAGTGCATTAACGCAGAAAGAGAGAGCAAAGGTGGGACACGGGGCAGCCTCTGGGCACATCTCCAGTTAGAACTGCCACATTGCATCTTCGTTGCTATGTGTGCAGTGGCAGGGGTGGAGGACGTGGCACCTGCAAAGGCTCATCCTGAAAAGATGAGGAGAAAGCTCAATGCAATGCCCACGGATGGCCCACTCTGCAGCATCACTTCTGTGCTCTGGGACTCCTGCTTGTTGTGCTGCTCACAGAAACTGTCACAACCTCATGCATGTGTTGTATTCACCTCCTATTTCCCATTAGATGCTTACGATCTTTGAAAGAGGGTTGTTTTTTATCTCTGTTACACGGGTGTAGTGTCTCATCATGTTATGCTGCGGTTCTCACTACTCCTTACAAATCCAATTGCAGTATGAGTAAATCTTCCTGCTGCTGTAACATAAAAGCTCCAGCAGTGAATCTAGGGTCAAAAAGGTAAAGGCTAGATGTGGGCCACTTAAACAACATCTCAGACATCAGGAAAGATCTAGAGGAATGAAGCCTCCTGCATCCCTGTGAGAAAGCCCTTGTCCCTTCCCGTCCTCCCCGTGTCCTGGAGAGGAGGGGAACCTGACAAGACCACAAGAAAGAGCTCAGTGAAAGTGAAACATCATTAAAATTATCCAATGGACCTCAGTAAAAATGTACTGAGCTGTCCTGGCTGAGAGAGACATTTTTCACACTGTAATGGCCACACAGCTCCCTAAGTGGAAGAAGGAAGGTCATTTACTTCACAGGAAAAAAAGAGTCTATGAGATCATTTATAACATTACTCACAACCATTATCTATCCCAAATCATTCTTATGCCTTGTCTGTGATATTGGCTGCCTTGCAGTGCTTTGAGTCTCTCTTAACATAAAATCCTTTCTTATTCCTTAATGGCATACCAGCTGAAATATTTAAAGCATTTGCAGACAAATGTACCTAATTGTAGCCTAGATGCACGAAGGCCCCAGGGAACACTAACTGCTGCCACAGTCACATTTATCTGCCCTCGGGGAGTCTGTTGTTTCAGTAAAACCCTGTCAAATACAGGTTGGTTAATAAGAAAATGCTTTTCCACAAATAGAGCATATTTGGGCTCACATCCTGCACTGACTCATTCTTCCACCTGATAAAAGCTTCCTGACCTCTCCCACAAACTGCGAGCTTGCTACACCCCAATTAAAGGGCTGCGCTGGCTGGAGGGCTGGCAGGGCCTGGCTGTCCCACACCTGCAGCCGTGGTCCTCATTTGCCTGAAGAAAGGCCCTGTTTTCACCTTCACAACCGGCCCCAAGCATGTGGTTACATTCAGGTGCAGAAAGGCAGACCTAAAGTCGGTCAGGAAGGTTAGGCAAGGAAAGAAGAACACATTCTCATTGGCCTTGAGCCATGCAGTGTCTTGTTTGAGTTAGCCTGAAGGCCCATATCCCAGCCCCAAGTGTGTGGCAATGGCTTTTCATGCGTGACCCTCACAGAAATCACCAGGTTCCAGCTTGCCATGATCTAGTGAACATCTTGACTAGTTTCTTCTCTGCATATGGTTTTCAGTGGTTTGACTAACAACTGCAGTGTGATGCCCAGTCCACCGCATGAGGGGCTGGTAAGGATCATTCAGGTTCTCCTGAATATTTGTTTTACTCACAGCCTTTATGCAAATGGGAGTCCTACCCTGCACTTTCTGAAAACATTTGTTTTTGCTTCTGAGTTCGTGCTGCAGAGCATGACTGATGCATTGCAGAGCCCTGTGGAAGCATTTGGGGCCTCCTGCAGGATCATCATCGTGTTTTGTTTACTTCAAGGATCTGGCGCAGTTGTTTCCTCCGACTGGGGCTAGCGAGTGGGTCCTGTTTACTCTTGCCAGAAATGCAAGAAAAGATGATGTGCTTTTGTGGGCTAGGGTGTCCAAGAAGAAAAAACACTCCTTCGTGTGTCCCACCACTGAAGAAACTACAGCTATTGCTCAGGATCTCTGCAAGCAGCCTGTGAGCCCTGCTTGTTCCTTAGCATATTCAAAATGACCACTGTGTTAGCAAGACATTATTTGAATAGCAGACAACTGTGGAAACATTTGGCAAGAAAACATGTGAGAGATAACAAAGCAATTGCAATCTTTGGCTGCCACAAAGTGGATTGTTTGAAAATCCTGCCCAGAAAGTTCTGAGGGGAAAATGTTACGTGTGGTGCCCCAGATTATTTTATACGAGACATTAACATTTTTGCTGGTTATGACTATCACTTTTCCCATGCTACTGACAGTGCCCTGAACCGATACAAGGGCAAAAATAAATTGTTTTGCCCAGACCTTATAACTGTGAAAAAGCACACCCTATTCCCTGAAGCAAAAGCAGTTGAACGATCTACTCTAAGAAACATGACTCCAAGTATTTAGTGGCAGCCATCTCAGATCACTGTTGTGCAGCCTCAATAAAAATTTGAGAGGTGGGTGGAGAGCAGCTGAGAGCACTATGAATGAGAATGGTTAGTCCTAGACCTGTGTTAAGGCTAACAGCCAAAGAATAAAGGAGCTGGTGAGGGGGAACATGTTGTTCTCATTATCTGCCAGTGGTTGCACATCTGCACTAAAAGACAACAAAAGGGCATTTTTTGTACAATTGTACATTGTGTAATAAGATAAGAATAAAACTAATTCACATTTATCTAGAATTTCTCAGAATGGTTGTAGTCCCTGTAGACATAGCTGACTATAAAATGTGAAAGTCTGAGTCACACCAGCAGATTGTACGTGGCAGAGAAACTAATCTGATGTAATAGAAATGTTTACAAGCTCAGTGACCCTTCTCCCTCCACCCTCCTCCACTTTAAAAAGCCACGTAAGGCCATGGATCAAAGCAATGAAGTGGCAGCATGCTGAACACTGAAACAATAACAGCCCTGACTTCCTCAGACATCAATAGTGCAAGTTACTGGAGGATTTTTGCATTCACTGAAGAAGGTAATATAATCATATGCATCAAAGACTGAAAGTGGAGCTGTAATGCCACCAACTCTTATCACTAAAATATTGCTAAACATGATTAAACATGGTTCAGTGGAAATATCAGAAGCTGACTACCCAGTGGGATCAAAAAAACAGCAAACAGTTCAGAAATGTGTACTCAGTTAATGCTTACCAGATGCAATCAATTTAGAGTAATAGTCAGTTCCAGTCTTTAATTCATATCTTTATGAAATGAGTACAGATACACTCCTCTTATGTCTAACAGATTTCCTGCCTCTGTTTTTTTTTTTTTGGTCTTTTCCAAGCAACACACCACCTTCTGCTACTTGAACTCTTTGTCCCTCCCTAAGAAAGCTGGAGGTCCCTTACAGATAACAAAGCTGCTATTGCTTCCTGAGCAGATCTCAAGTTTGGTAAGGGTAAATGTGATGACACTATGCATTTAGGGTTTTGTAAGACACGTGACTTCACTGCGCATGACACTGTGAAAATAAATGATAAATGCAAAGTCAAAAGAGCTCATAATGAACAGATTAAATGTTGCTTGTAAATGAGATTTTATCACCCTGGGGGATGTTCCTTGCAGTGTCCCACAGGATTCCTTTCTGGTCTTTGTGGAAAGTCTGCAGAAAAACAGAAAAAAATGTTGAAGAAGTGTGAGGGATAGGTTAGCTAGAAAAAATGATCTGGATTACTTGTTAAAGGAAGGTCAGTTAAATAGTATTCATTTTGACAGCCAAATGAAAATCCGTGAAGCTAGGGACAAATAAAAGCAGCTTTCCTACAGGAATGGGGGCTCTGTTTCAGAAAGTGGTGGTTTAGCAAAGGATTTAGGTGAATTGGCTAGTAATCAATCCTATAGGCACTCTCAGGATATCTCATAGCATAAAGGCCAATTTGGATCTCAAAGAAGAGCAGTGATATATTTAGCTGCCCTACTCAAGTGCTGGAGAAAGCTCAGACGAAAGCAACAAGACTGATCGGAAGTTTAGAAAATGTCAAGTTGGGGGGAAAAACTGAACCATGAGAATGTGTCTAGTCTGAAAAAGACAAGACAACAACTTTCAAACACATAAAAGGTAGTGGCAACAGAGACTGTAACAAAGTCTTGTCCATACCTTCTGGTGATAATACAAGAAGTACCGAGCTTAAATTGCACCAAGGAAGATTTATGCTATCCTTCAGGAACATTTTCTAATGACAGACAACTGAGCACTGGAACATATTGCAGGTTACCATAGGATTAAGAACTGTTTGGGCCAGTGGTTTCCAATCTTTCTTTTGTACCTAATCTCAACTCAGAAAACCAGCAGTGTTCTGCCTCCCATTGTTAAGTGGTAAAATTGTTTTGTCTTAAAACAAAGAGCCTTAAAGGCTTTGGCGTACTGGAAATAATAGTGATGATGATGATGACACACACAAAAGACATTGCATGGGGAATTCACCAGCATGATTAAAAACAAATGGAAAGTTATCTTGGGATGTAGCCACATTTCAGAATGGCCTTTAAGAGCAGGAAAATACTCGAAAGCTGGCTGGGGTGTACAGGAGCAGACGTGGTGGTAGAGACTGTGGGGCTGTGCAAGAGGAGTCATTGCAGACAGCTGCAATGAATCAGTCTTAAAGTAAGCAAGACATAACTGGGTTTGGGGATGAGTGGAAATGAAAGGAAACTGAGGACTCGGGGGGGTGCCCATGGGGTTACTGGCAGGCCACAGGGCTGGGAATGGAGAGGGCCAAGGTGAGGGACACAAGATAAGAATAAGGCAGAGGGCACAGACTGGGGCATGACTGACCCAGCTTTAGGTACTCCAGCAGATCTTTTTATGACTGCAAATACCTACTGAGCAATCTTTGTCAGATATACTGCACTTGCCAGCCAAAAAGTGATGCAGAGCTGCTGACAAAAAAAAAGGGGGACACCTTTCTCTTTTCTGTTTGTGTTGCTTAAACTGTCTGAAGCCTAAGAAAATGTACACTGAAGTAGATACGCTCATGAAATCAGGGAGACCCTGCTCAGCTGACCAGCGAGGGGTTGTGTGGATGGTGCCCTCAGGTATTCATTTCTCAGGAGCCGAAGGATGTGCCCTCAGGCTGTGTCACTCATACCACCCCATCTGGAATCCCTCATTTCTCATGTTTGGGAGCTAGAGTCACGATCTCAAATGTTGTCGCATTAGCTGGGTAGAGAACTGCCAGGCCTCCCACTATGTATGTGTGGGCAGCCCTTTTTATTCGATTAGTTCAGAATACTTTCCAACTGAAGTTAACCTTCACGACATGCTCGGCGTTATCCTCTATGTTACTGCTTGAGCCTGGAAAAAAGTGTGTTATTTCTTTCTCCCCCAATATGTTGCTCTAACCATTAAAACACACTGCTAGGTATAGGGAAGAAGCCAATCGGAAATACAGTTCCTAAACAGTCTCTGTACATTTTAGAAGGCCTTACTGATACCATAAGTCCTGCCTGGATGGATCCCTACATCCTCTCTCACAGTTCCTGGACTGGCGGGGACTTGAAATGAATGTCTGGCTGAAGTCACAAGCACTGCTCCAGCGCTGTATATACCAAAACTCCTCTTGGAGGGAGTCCCAGCCCACGCTCAGCACTCTGAGATTAAGAAATGTACAGAACTGTAAAAACACAAATCACAAACAAGCTCGGTGAATTTTGAAGAGCAGTTTTTGAACACCCCAGTGTGGACGGTAAACCACAACAACAGTAACAGGAAAAGCAGCACCACAAACGAAAACCCAGTACTCCATTTGAAACTAAATTCATTTAATAAACTAGAAGAAATTGCTCAGCAATGAAAAACTCCAGCACCACCACCCTGACCACATAAGATACATGAGAATAAACAGACTTGTGGGCACACCTCAAGCAAGCTTAAAACAGAAGCCTGCTCCAAAACAGTCTCCACACTAGCAAGGTGATCTCACTGTCTGGTAGAAATAACGCTCATCGGCCAACTGTAATCAATCAATTTCACAGGACTGCTTACTATATATAAAAATTGAGGTTGGTAAAAATGTACAGGACGTTTGTTCCAGACCACTGTCTTCTGACCTCGATGAGCAAACAAACTGAAAATATTTCTCACGGAAACTGGTTTTGGGTTACAGGTCAGGTAATCACTTGGGAACTTCAGCAAAGGACAAACAGCAGCTCAGCAAAGCCTTCAGAGGACATTTGCGGTGATGCTTTTGATTTGCAAGTGAAACCCCACTTGGGATCTGGTTTTCCAGAGGGGTCCAGGAAATGAGTTTTATTCTTGCTGATGCCTGGGCAAAACAACTTTGGAAGCTGAGTGACTCGTGCTGGAGAGGCAGGTTGTGGAGGGAGTGAAGGAAGGACAGCTTGCTGCAGTGGATAGCAGGTAACCAAGAGCTTCCTGATGCTCGGGCACAGGACTGGTTGATTGAGCAGGGAAAAAATCTGACTTCTCCATCACAAACAAGACCGTATGTATAGACAAACACATATTCTGTGTCAGCAAATGGTATATTACAACTTTTCTTATTCCCAATGTGAAAGCTCATTTTTCCATGATTTGTGTCAAACAACTGTTGGGTGGATGTGGAAAGTCAATTAAAAGTATACAAATCATATCTTTTATCACAATTTTCTAATAATAATAATAACAATAATAATAATAACCACCTGTTTCAAATATGTTCAGTGTTTTGTGGGGAAGGTTGGATAGAAGATACATCAAAACAGGTTTTGTACTTACATCTAACGGACATATTAAATAAGGGAAGTAGCAAATGTAGTTAATGAGCGGACAGGATGCTTCTGGTCACTGTGAACTCTATATTCAAAGAAATAAAGTCTCATAAAGATAGAGAAAAGTGCTCTGTGGTGTTTCCCATAGCATCGCCCTGCTACTTGCTATGGAAATCGGTGAGTCGTGCGAAGTGGGAACGGTACCTGCTTGAGCGGTTTGGAAAATCTCACCCCACTTCCTTCACATTTCTAAAATGAGTGTATCTTGACCTTGCCCACCTGTTTCTATTCACAGGCTGGAAGAGGAAATGAGCTTTGATGCTTCTTCCACTCCCGACTGATTTTTTTAACTGTGAATGAACTTAGTCCAAATGAAGAAAGTGCGCTCTTCACATCCATTAGCTAAACTGAAACCAAAAGTCAGTACTTGAAACACTTTTCTGCATAACAGAAACCAAAACTCTTTGCATTTAAAGAGGGTAAATACCCACCAGAAAAATATATATATACACAAATAACTGCATGATGTTTCAAACCAGTCTTAAGGGTTAATATCGTTTTCTCTTTTTCCTGTGACTTTACAGCTTGCCTTGAAAGTCGCCGTTATCAGACTGGCAAATCAAGGGCAGCAACTGCTGGAGCTGAAGAGGAAGGTATGTCTCAAAGTGAGAAATCTCTGACTTCACTGTGTGACCTCTTCTGCTGGGCAGGTCAGCCGGTCTCCACCCGAAAGCAGGGCTCGATGGCATTAGGTCTTCTCTGTACATACAAGAAGTAACGGAGAGTGCAGATGGAAAGGACAAAAGGAGAGGGAATGGAGAAAAAGAAGGATTCATGAGGTGCTGGCAGGTTAGGTGCCTTGTCCAGGGCCACACAAAAAATTCATGGCAGGCAGGTGAACCAGCTGCTGGCACCAAGAAGGGTATGTGATGGGTTAAGTGCTTCTTCCTCGAGAAGCTGCTAAGGAAACAATATGTGGATTATCAGCTGTCACCCAAGTGTTACTTCATAGTAATATTGCCATTCGTCAACTCCTGAGATAAATAGGACAGATGGCATGAACTGCCCTATGGAGATGCCTGCTGCTCTCCTCTCAGTATAGAGAGCCCTGGGAGACCAGCTTGGACTTACTTAGCCACCTTCTCAGTGAGGAGACATAAATCCTCCCCCTGCTTTCATGGGCATACTTTGCACCATATCTGGCCCTGGGATGGAGGAGTGAGAGGTTCCTTGGGACCAGCAGAGGTAACTTGGGCTCTGCTGGACGCTGTGTGCAAAGGAGAGCTGTTCACCACAGCTCAGTCCATGTTCCTCTCTCTCTGCATGGAAAAGCTTACCCAACTGAGAATATCAGCAAGGAAGATATGGTCTTTTATGCTAATTGATGTTCTGTTGTATTTTACACAATGCAGGAGGTACCAGAACTTCTAGCAAAAACTGGAACAACTGGAAGTCACCTAGTCACATCAAGCCATGTTCGAGACCTAGCCATAACCATTCCTCTCCAATTATTGACCAATTCATCCCAAACCAGGCACATGCAAGCTGCCAGACTTGATCAGAATTTGCAAGATTGGTGCTTAATGTGGTAGACAACTTAGCCTTTATCGTGGCAATCATTTGGCAGAAGATGCTGTAAATTACTGTATCTTGTGGTAGCTGCATAGGAAGGATTCTCTGCATTGACAGCAACTCTGCTATCAGGAGAGGACGCTATGAATCTTAGTGTAAGCAAAGACTACAACAAGTAAATAGACCTAAATAAGTTTTAAGATACACAGAATACTTGTAAGCATAACTACTCTGGGGCAGTTGTTATCATCAGGTGGGGAAAATGAGGCAGAGAGTTACCTGGCTCTGCTAAGGACGTGAATGTAGCACTGAACAGACGCCTGATCTTGTTCACAGAGATCCCCTGGGTTTCTTTATATCTTCCCCACACAGACTCCACAGCATCCTATAGGTGAACTTTGCAAAACAGTGAGCATCAGGCATTATTTTAGTGCTATCAGTGTTGAAGAAGGGAAACAGAGAGTGAAAGAAAACGCAGTATCTTTTTCCCCAGAGAGGTAGGGCAGTGCTTACCAATGGAAAATAGTGGGTTTCCTTTTGCAACGTGCATAAATCTGGACTTCCTTCCCTCCTGGGAGCTTATGCTGCATTGTAGCTCCCTTGACATGTCCCTCTGAGCAGTGTGAGGCTTTCAGCCACGGTGTTTCTAGCTCTCTTTGGAATACAAACTTTGGGCTTCATTCAAGAAAGCACTTAGGCATGTGTAATTCCTTAAATTTCAATGTGACTATTCATGAGCATAGAGTTAGCACATATTTAATTGCCTTCCTGAATATGGGCCAAAATAAAGAGTATCCCAGGAGTGTTTGGGAAAGAGACTTAGTTTTCATTACTTTAATAAAGATAGCTGCTCCACTTCGAAATATTTCACAAATGGTTTGGAAAGGTTTGGGACTTCTTGCTAGCACATCTCTAGGGGGTGAGGCAGGCAACCAACCCTGCTGCAAATGAGATGAGGATTGTCTGTGCTTGCACCACCCCAAGGGAGAGGACCCACCTGAGAATTAATCTTTTCATGTTAATTTTTCCTAAATGGCTGCCCAGCAAGTGCTCAGATCCAATGTTCTCCACATCCATTTGTGAAAGTATCAGTTTTTATTACCATCATTTGGGAAAGAGCACTGGATTTAGAATATTCAACCGTGCAGGTAAAAATTACAGCGAAAACTCTTTAGTGTCTCATTTTCTAGAATCTGCTTTCCATTTTAAAAATGAGTGCAAGATGATAAGCAGAAAAACATGCTTTTTATGTTAGCTCTGATATGGTAACAAACTGAAGGTACAACACCAGTAAAGATGGTACATTTCATTAGTCTAATTAAAATTGCCACTCGGATTCCACAGACCACAGCATTCATCCAAAATTGTTACTGAATGTGAAAAGCACCTAAATCTTCAGTATTTACAACCATTTCTTGACCAAGTAGTGCAGATACCCTCTTTATTTTTCAAAACCAGCTTTAAAACTTGATGTGGGTTGTGAGCGAGTATCGGCAGATTTCATTTATCTTTTCAGTTGTAAACAGTCAACATCTGAAATTGCTGGAATTTCAAAATTGAAGCATTTTGCCCAAGACCTATATTCATTTATCCTCTTGCAGGTAATAACAGTGGAGGCCTCCGCATTTGCGATGAGACTCATCTCACCTTAAAATAGATGTCTTTCTAAAAGAAGGGAAAGAAGTGTGTATTTCTTTTTCCATTGCCCAGAGAACTTTTAGCTGGTGAGCTCAGATGTGCGCATCCACACTTCTGACACCTCTACAGAGGTGAGATGAGTCCTACCTCACACTGCTGATTTCTCCACTGACCTAATAACAGGTGATGGACACAACAGAGCCTATAGAGCTGCAGTGCAAGAGTACAGATAGAGGTTTCTTTTCTTTTCCTCCTGCAAACAACCTTGTTATTTTTTGGCTTGAGCATAACTATGGATGGGGAGAAGGCAGAGGCTGAGAAATCATTTCTTAGTTTTCAGACCCCAGTTTGCAACATTGGCAGCTAGCAAGAAAAGCCTCCTTGGCCTGCAACAGTCATGACCCATATATACACCAAACTGTTTGGGTGATGCTGAAGATTAGCACACTGACCGCTGCTGCAAGCTTCGAGGGTTTTGGGTTGAGTCATATGTGGGTGGGGGTAAGGCTTTCTCCTTCCCAGGCAGTGTTGTTTTCACTGACAGCCTGGGCTAGATGAGGGAGGAAGGAGGTTAATGAAACAGCATGTGTGTCCTGCTTGTGGCAGCATCAAACACGGCTGCTCAGCGTTTTGGGGTTGAGGGCGGGTGTCCAGCCTCTGTGGTGGGGATGGTTTGGGGGGCTCGGTGCAGTGTCTGTGTGCTGCCGGTGCCATCTCTCCTCCTGCCCTCTGTGCAGCTGAGCTGCTCTGAGTGGCACAAAGGCTCCTCCACCTAAAGGAGCCCAGCCATTCCCAGTTTTGCAATGGCAGAGCTGCTTTGGGCCGTAGGGTGAAAGTAGACTGAGCCACGGTGTGTTCTTGCAGCATAGGAAATGGGGTTAATATGCAGAGGCGCATGTGGCTGAAGATGTTACGCAGCAGGGTACATTGCTGATAGTGCAGTACACTTCTCTGCTCGAGGTGACACAGGAACATCCCCTGATGGAGGTGAGAGAAATGCTTTTGAAAGACGTTTTGAAAGATGTTTTGAAAGAGAGATCTTCAAAGATAATTTCTGCTTTAGCCGCTCATGAGGACAAAGAGCCCAGAAAGGCAAAATAGAAGGGGATACTCATATTTACACACAAGTACTCACATTCTTGTGTAAAGATAGTGATCATACGTGGAAACAGGCAACCGAAAGTTTCCCCGGTAAAAGTGTAATTCTTGTAAAGCGGAGCTGGTGTGTACAAAGATAGTGCACTCTCACTGAAAGGACTGTTTTAAAATTAGCAAAATGTGACCGTCCAGTTTGCTTTATTTTAGATCTTATTTCGAAACATAAGGCCGTGCTTGTAGTGGCATCTAGTGGCTGCTGTGCTTATGGAGGCCTCCTCCCCGACACCGCTGTCAGCACAGGACACAGGGAGCTAACACGAGTGGTTTGCCTTTAGGTCTAAGACTCCAGCAGCATTTTTCTTGTGCTTCTATTGGAGCAGTGCAAAGGTCAACACTGAAGTCAGAGGAGTCCCAGATGTTAGGATGAATGTTGGCTAGAGCACCTTATAAATAGGTGAAGTTCTGGGTTCAGGGCTTCATTTTATTCCTGAATTGTAGAAAAGCCTAAAATTAAGGGTGCTTCTGATTGACAGCAGCTAGAGGTAGCTCAGACCCATGTCTCGTTTCATGTGAAGTGTTGGTATTTCAGGTTTAGCAAAAGGGAAATGCACACTGCCAGGTTTACCAAAGGGAAAGAGAGCTGGGCTCTGCCCGTGTCTCTGTTCATGCTGGTTGGCACAGTGTGCTCACCTAGTGGGACAAAGTCAGAGCAATTGCTGAAAGATGGGGCATGAATTCTCCTGCTATTGGGCATCCTGAAAGGGGACACTACTGTCAGGTTGCTGATAAGATGACCCATGAGCTCGTTTTCCATGATGTGGGCAACATTGATGGAAATCTTGGCGTGATGCTGTGTTTTTCCAGTGCAGGTGCCTCCTCCTTCTCATCTGCTGTTGTGTTAGTTGGTCTTTCCACCTTTGTTGACTTTTATACCAGGAATTTCAGCTCCTTTTCACGTGATCTGGCCTGTGCCCAGCTCTTTATCCACCCCATTCCCTGCTGCCCCTTTCTGCAGAACCCGGCAGGCTTTGCTAAGAAAAACAGTGAGATCCGCCGTGACCTATCTCTTCCGTTTGACCCACTCTTTCCTTTAGTCACAAGCACAGCTTTGACTAATAATGTTGTTCTGGGGACTACGGCTTCTGTGAAATTCAAACACAACAGCTATGCTACTGCTACAAGAATCAACAGGTCAAGGGAAAGGGCCTGAGCAGTGGCATGTTGTTGTTGATGTAATTAATTAGCAAGGTCCGGGCACATCAGTGTTCTCATTAGTGTTGAGACCTACCCTGGGACTACTCCTGACAGGCTGCAGAAAGGGGTTACCTGTATGGTGTGAGCAATACCCTGCAGGTTTGTGTCAGACCTAAAAAGCAGTCTCAGGCCCATGTTACTTACTAAGGTAGATGCAATCAGTGTGATCTAAACTGTCGTGATGAGTGACTCATCGGCCAGAAGATGACACCAGTCCTCACCGAACACCACCTGGTCCTTCCCTCTCAGCAAGCAAGGGCTGAGCCCCAGCAGCTGTCCCGGCACCACCGTGCACCTCCCATGAG
Organism: Cygnus olor; assembly: GCF_009769625.2. NCBI lineage: Eukaryota > Metazoa > Chordata > Aves > Anseriformes > Anatidae > Cygnus > Cygnus olor. The sequence goes on from NC_049171.1 coordinate 39,671,237, forward strand.
ACCTGCTCTTCCTTACTGCGTCTGTTGGAAAGCTGCAATGGATTTGGGAAGCACTGAGATAAAGTCGTGGCAGAAGGACCCACCGAGGGCCTTCAGACCCTTCATGGTTTCTTCAGAGTTTCCCCAAGCCCCAGGTAACTGTGAGGAGAGAGGAGCTATGCAGGAGGAGGAGGATCACCTCATGCCTGCTCTGCTTCGTGCGTGGTTCCCTGAGCATCCCCACACACACTGCTCTTGGGGACGGGCTGGACCTGCCCTTGGTGTGAGCCAGGGTGTCCGTTCCTCTCTGCTTGACCTGTAAACAGAGACAAAAGTGAGCTCAAGGGCCAAAGGGTGGTGCTTCTTTAGTGTGAGGGCAGCCAGATTTACATACTGAATTTCTGTGTTAAAACAATTCAGGCAACAGTATGGGGGAAGACCTAGAGAGCTCATGCTCTACAAAAACCCAGGGGAGCCTCTTCTTATGTGCATACCTTATATTGTAATGTATGAAATATTGTAGCTAATGAGTCCCATTTACCTGAGATGTTAATACATCCACATCCTGTACCACTTTTATCTTTTGACATTTTAGTTTTTTTTTGTTTTTTTTTTTTGCAAGTGGTAATTTTCTTGAGTATATTATCGTGAATTCATTTAAACACCTAAAAGCTTAGCTATAGTCTAATTGTGACATAGATATTGGTAATATGAAATCTGCTTTTGCAATGCAAATGCCTGTCTATTAGCAGAATCTTGTAAATTTGATTTTGAGTTGGGAGCAGCAGCTGTTTATTCAGTTCGCAGGTTTCTTGTGGTTTGTGGTTTCTTGTGGTTTAAACATTTGCAGGGTGTAGACACTAACGAGAGCACTGAATTGTTTATGGTGATCTTTGAAGCAGCATTGCAGATTTGTTATGAATTTTTGCCAGGCCAGCAGAAATGTATTAGTCTCTCCTTATGCAAAGTCCCACGTGCAGAGTAACCTCATTAATCCAACTCTTTGGGACCATGCCACCATACAGGTTAGCGAAAACTTACCCTGCTACCATGTGGCAGTTGGTCACATCCTTTCTTCACATCTGTTATTTGGAGGATTGTCTCTTTCCCAAAATAGTGCACTTAGGCATAAATAAAAACAAAAAGAAAACTTATTTTATATCTCCTGCAACAAAAGCCAACGTAAGAACAATGGACAAGGCATCAGGTTAGCAGTCATCTCGGTGGCTTGTGAACTAGCTCTCTAGTGCTGGGTCTGCACTGGGAGTGCATGAATGGGCTCTCCTAGTTGGAAACCCATCTCTTACAGCAACACTCTCTTACCAGAAACTGTGAAGTAGAGCTCCTTTCACCATTTATTTATTTATTTTTTTAACTTTTGCAGGTACTTCCACACAAGTTCTATCACTTCATGTTTTCCACTTCAGTACTCTGCAAAATGTATTTCCAGGAGCCTGGTCAGTTCATGCTGGTTTGTATGAGCTACAGGGCAAATGGGCTGTTTCTCCCAAACTCAGAGACCACGTGACCACATTTCTCCTAATAACACCTAGCTTAATAAATACTAGTTGCAGAGTGGTCCACTAGATTGCTATCACCTCTTTAGGGAAAGAGATGAATTTAATTGAAGTAGGCTGGGCAAATCTCTGAAGAGATACACTTGTAGAAACAATATAAAACCATGGAGGAATAGGAAAATTAATCTCACAGTCCTTTCCCCCTAATTGTTCTTCATGATATATCATATTCCTTACGTAGATGGCAAAAGGGAGCCCTCTAGGGTAAGTATTATGTAGTAAGACCTCCGTATTCAAGGTGCTTTGCAGCTGGTTTCATTTTGTATTTCAGCAGCAAGGAAGGTTCATGAAATACGGTGACTTACATTGCAACTTCTACCTCAAAGAAAACCTACACTGCTGCTCACCCAAGCCCCGGAGACCTTGTGAGCAGAAAGATCTCTGTATCTATGCCCTGCCTCTCTGAGCATCTATCAAAGATTAGATGGAAGGGCTGGAGGGCCTGCGTAATAGTTCAGACTGGCCATTCTCAGGCTCCCCAAAATAGGGTGTGAATGGTTGAATGGAGGCCACCCCTCTTACCAAAGTCCCATGCTGGCCTTCACATTTTTGCACTCCTATGGATGTTTCACAGCTGCCGAAGCCTCACATTAATGTACTGCCTCTCCTTGTCCCAGTGTTATCCATCATCGCACCGCTGCTCCCACTCTCCATTGCTTATGCACTGTCAGTACTGCCAGCCAGCGTGTCCTATCTGTCTACTTTTTCTGTAATTATCACATCTTTCCCTCCCACTGCTCTCAGACTGCTTCAGCAAGCAATCAGACCCGTCCTGCTCCGCTCATACACACTGCAGCAGGGCGAGGAGCACGGAAGGGCAGGAAGAGGAGAGCAGCGCCGTGTGGGGCAGAGATGAGGCAGGAAAAGGGACAGCTGGAAGGAGTAGGATTGTTTGTGATCTTTAAAAACATGAGGAGGTCTTCATACCTAGCAAGGTCAGTGGCTTCTGTGGTCTGTTTTATGCAGTGTCCTTTCCTTGCTATTGACTGAATGCAAGACCCCGTCCAGCCATGGCTTGGAGGCACCGTGTCCGCCGTGCCCCGTGGCCTCATGCTGTTTTCTCAGTAAGGATTTACCGTCATTTCAGGTCTAATGACACTCTCGGTCCTTCCTGCTGTTTTGCTGAAGCACACGGCTGTAGCTCAGGTAAATTACAGGCCTGCAGCAGAAATGACTGGGTGTAACCGCCTGGCCTGCGTTGAAAGGTTGACAGACCCTGGGACTGTGGAGCCTCTTCCTGAGCCTGAGAAACTATGAATTGGATTGTGAAGCCTGCGGCTTCACAGAGTACTACAAAGGCTTCATTTTTTTTTCAGTCCCTTTTGTTTACCACCCCAATGGCAGTGTTTTTACTGGCTCTGGCAGTTGCATAGCTAAAGGATCATACGACTATATATTTTCTGGTCTTTCCTTCTAATCCAGAAATACCACAGGCAGTAAGAAATTCTTGTCCAGGAATTCCTGTCAGTGAGAAAGTGTAAAGCATTTTCATTTTTAATGGGATTTCGTGTTTCTTCTTTTTCAATTCTTATGCTGAAGAAATAGAAACAAGCAATTTTGCCTTGGGCAACAACCTGTGGTTGTTTCCTCTGCCATGCGTAGCAGCTCAGCCTTGTGGTTCCACTGGGACTGTGTTTTTTGTACAGCTTCTGACTTCGGGCAATGAAATATGAGGTGAGAGAGTAAAGCTGTTTGTTTGGGTGAGAAAGGCACAAAAACTGATGCTTTGCTGTGCCTGTCAATATTGGGCTAGAACAAGGGTAGCAACATCAAAATTCATTTCTGTTTCTTTCCTAATCAGGTGCCGTGGCAGTGGCAGGGATACAGTTACATCAAAACTTCCTTTCACACTTCACTACTGGCCTGGATTTTGATTTTAGATTTTTTAATTCCTCTACCCTACAAGGTTCATCCAGTTTTGAATTGGCCTCATTTGGGTCAATTTCTATAATAATGAGCCCCTCTGCTGTCTGCTGGGCTGTCTGATGAGTGCTGTGGGCTAAGTTCGTTATGCTCTGCTCTCTGCAAGGATGCTTTTTTCTCCCTGCCCAGACTATGCCTTATCATTTCTTGCATCTGACTGAATTTCTAAGGCGCATCCTGGTGGCTGTGTAATCACAGAGGTGCTCCAGTGTGGGAACCTGGCTCATGGGAGCACTCTGCTTGGCGCAGCTCATGGTGAACTCCAACTGGATGAGAAAGCAAAGGGAGCACTCACCAGCAGGGCAAAAGGTTTGCAAGAGCTATCTGGTGTGCTGCCATCACCTTCCCCTGATAGGCACAGCCTGTCTCCATCAGAGAGGCATGAAGGCTGTGTCTTGAGTCATCTTGAGTTAGCATCTGTCTTCCAAATACTGTCCTGCTTCTAGTCCAAACCTAGTTAGTGCACCAAGTGTATTCAATACCCAATAAGTAGCACCAGAGTTTGGCTGTCAGAGATGCTGATTGCAAAAGGCTTCACCTGGTAAAGAATTGCTCAGTTAGTTCACTAGCTGTTTTGAAGTAACAGAGAATAGTGAAAGATCAAATGTGGGGCATAGGTTGCCTCCTCTGGAGTGACAAATTAGAGTCTAAAAGGCAGCACACAGTGTGTTACGTGATGTTTCCAGCCAGAGTCCTGGGTCTCTCAGCTAACAAGTGGAAGCGTCATGGGCTTTACCGCAGCAGAAGAGAAGGGGTGGAAACTCCAGGAGCTCCCTCAGGACAGCGTTTCTGTTGCCTCTTGAACATGGGAGACTCAGCTCCCACGTGGAGGGACAGCTCCTAATGCCTCACTAGGTAGCAATGATGTCTCCTCTTCATCTGTGTCATCCGCTATATTACAGAGATTGGCTACCCAGATGCTCATACAGATGCTGTAGCTCCAGAGCATTTACAAGAGGCAAAGAGTGACTTAACAGCTTCAATTAGCTTCTAGAAAAGATTGCACAGTGCTTAAGGTATGCCAAAAAGGCAGTGTGTGACTCCTCTGACAAAGCAATGCTGCAGCTCCTTGTGATGCTTTAGCCTCCTGCAGTGCCAGATGTAGCTAGTGTTTTACTATTTCTTTCTTCAAATAGCAGTGCTCAGGGGGGATAAACTTTACTTAACCTAATTAATTTTAATCACAGCTTTCAAATCTCATACTGTGCAAAGAATTACAAATTGGAATACATTAATAGAACCCATGGTTTATGCTGCAAGCTAATCGGAAAGTGTGCATTTACATTTTCTGCATGAGTTTGCAATTACCATTAAAATAAAATTCAGTTATGTCCTTTTAAATTACTAAAATGTGAAGAACAGATTGAGCTGGTCCCATTTGTTGTAGAAAATGACTTGAAAATGGCCTACATTTCAAAGAATTAAATGATTCTTCCTGAATAAGAGGTTTTAGAAAATGACTTCCAGTTGTCTAGAGTTAAGGTGCTTCCAGGCATTCTGGTTTAAACAATCTTTCTTTTACAATAATGGATTGCTTAATGTTTCCTACCTGCTTCGGTACGGATTTGTGGAAGGAACAAGGAGGGTTCTCTCACAAAGTCAGCAACGACTAACAACCTTTAGGTGTAAGCTGGAGAAATAACAACTCAAATGCCCACGTCCAAAACCCAACGCTGAGCACTGAGAAGCAGTTCAGAAAATTTACTTCCCAATGGAGGGGTTTCTCATCTGACGAATGTGGGGAGGAATATGCCCAAATCCTACAGCCCAGCAGCTTTGGGGTTTCATTATGAACACAAAACTCCCCAAGGTGTACCATAATTTTGGTAGGGCCAGGTTGAAAATTTTATACATACCCAATGATTTGGAAGCCTGTGTCTCATTTAAAATTGGCAATGGTATACATAGGAAAGGTTAATCCCCTCAGCCAGTGGTGGTGACCTGAGCCCATTCCCCAGCACCTGGCTGTGGGATTTTTGGGCCACTCTTTTGCAAAGTCCACTTTTGTAACTATGTGATTATACAGGAAGGTTAGGTGCCAAATTTCTGTGGCCTGTGTCACCTTGAGTCCAAGGGCTTCAATTTTGGGATGCCAGTGACTACAGAAGGAGTCAAAAAAGAAGTGGTCTTGGCCTTGCTCACCCATGCCAAAAACAGCAGATTTTTTTTTTTTTTTTTACAGGACTGTGATGCCACATCAAAATGATGTGGCTGACTATCTCCTATTCTCAAAAGCACTTTTGAACTTTTAGGAAACCAAGTCCCATTCACTTCAGTGGAACCCAGGTTTCAAGGAGCCAAGAACCCCCCCCGAGCATGCAACTCAGACACCTTATTCATTTGGCTCTTTTGAAAAAAATGTTACTTCAGTGGAAACAACCTCATTTTGAAGAAAAGTTGAATTGCTCCCAAAAGGATCATTGTCTTCAGGAATGTAGTCTATGTTACAGTGTGACAGGGCCCCAAACAGTTTTTAATATAAAGTTTGGCATTGTATTATAATGACAGTGTTCAAGATGGTACAGTAGTGTTTGTATTTGTTTTTCAGCACAATCCCCTGCAACTTATTTATGTGTTTTTTTTAAATTCAAAATCATGCAATGCAAGTGGTGCAAAAATAAAGAGGAAAACCACAGTCTCATAGTTCTTTGTACAGACACAGAAACAGCTTACTCCTTTGTATAGCTAAAAGGTCAAAATGCATTGCTTTTGGGAAAACATAAGCAGATGTATATATTATAGATGATAACCTTTAGCTAAGTTGTAAGCCTAGTGCTTATTAAATAATTGATAGTACATCAGAGCTTCATGAAAGCCATGTTTTACATGCTGAGTTTGAATAAAATGCCTTGTGATAATGATTTTTGTAAAACATAATATGAAGTACAAATATTGACTCAGAGACCAGAGGATGAAACATTCCTTTTTTATTAAACAGGTTATTACATTTAAAATTACACTGAACCTCACTGAAAACTCTGGAAGATGAAAATTAACTATGTTATCACTCTGAAATATCACTTCAAACTTGTATTTGCATCAGAAAGCATGTTGAGGGTTTCTTCTCTTTAAAAATGCAGCTGAAATGCTGTGTGGAGTGCTCATAACCACAGAACGATATAAGTAGCTTTAAAGGAAATGATGAGCTGATTCTTGACTGATGTAAATCACCAGAGCTCTGCTAGAGTAAGTGGAAATCTACTCAATGGACAATTTTAATTTTAAATAAGATACAGACTGCAGATCCACCAAAATACGTCTCCACGCACTTCCTTTAATCTGCAGTGAGAAGAGGAAAATTCACTTCTACACCCCTGTGGTGCCTGTAGGTGAGATCTGTGGGATCACATGCCCATGCGGCAGAAGGAAATGCACAAACACACCTTGTCTTCCTTTCCGTCACACTCAGGTAAACTCAGAGAGGTTGCACTGCTGCAGAACAGGCAGAGGGAGCGTGTAGCTACACCCAGAGCTGCCTTGTCCCAGGGCTGTCTGCATCTTTTATGCCAGGTAGGAGGATGAGAGCAGTGCGAATGCCCCTCTCCTGCCTCCAGCTGAGCATTGCCTGCTGCTGGAGCAGAAGCTGGGCTCTGTTTCTGAGTCATTTCAGAGTTGAAGGTAAGAAACCAGTATGGTTTGGGGCCATGGTGGTAATGAATCCTTAAAGTACACATTGGGAATTACCCAGGGCAGTCACTACCTGAGCAGAAGAGCGCTGAACTTGCCCTCCTTTTGTCTGCTAGCAGCTGAAAATACTGCGAGCATCCCGTGGCTGCTTGACTGATTTCAAATGCTGGTTTGGTAATTCATCTGGGATTTTTATGTACTGATATTGTTTTTTAATACGGAAAATACTAAAGTAGAAGTAGCATCCAAGCTTTTTTTTTTTTTTTTTTTTTTTTTTTTTTTTTAAGGCTAGTTTCTGATACTTCTAGTTTTACTGGTTGCTAACTGCCATAATCCAACCTCTCCGCGGCTGAGCCTGTCCAGCTCTCATCCAGGTCAGCTGTGGTTTTACGTAGGCTCTTTGCAATACCTGGAAACCTCAGCCTCTACCCAAGTTGACATCTTCTTTGCTCTTAAATTATTAACTTTGTCTAATTTCAGGCATGAAACCACTTTGCACCCATTAGAGCAGCTCCACATCGAATAAGACTACGCATGATGCTCCTCACAAATTCATATGAAAATGAGGAAACCACTGCAATTCCCAGTTCTAAGCCATAAAACAGTTTTCAGCACCAACAGCTGATGACTTAACATGGTTTAATTAGCTTCAGAGCATTTCCAGGCCATTGTGTTGAAATGAAATGTGTGCACAACTTAAGGCTCGCTCATTGACAATCAAAATTTTTAACTTGCCAGGCCTGGGGAGTTTTCTCTGCAGAGCAGAGCTGCTTCTTCAAAAGCAGTGACGTTCCTCTGGAGGCTAGGGAAAAAAAAGCCACATTTTTGCATAATGACAGCTTTCAGTACTACAAAATTCACAGCTCTGTGAGAAATTACAAAACAAAAAGTCTTAGTACGAAGTCCTCACTGCACTGACATGTGAATGCTAGAGAAAATTGCCTTGCTCCAAAAGTCCATGAGGGCTGTTTGGCACCGTTTTTCTCTTGCCTGGCCTTTATTCAGGTTCTTGTCGCAGTTACGGAGAGGAGCACCATGGTCCAAAGGGCTCCGTGAGCAATCCAGCTCAAATCCCAGCTCCTCCTGCTGCTCAGCCCTCCTTTGGCAGAAGTTTATCTCAGCTCCTGGAAACCCAGGCCTCGTCTCTCCACCTCTGAGCTGCAAACTGCTGCAAAGCTCCTTCTACCCAACCAATATACAAATATACAGGCTCGTGGAAACCTTGAGAACCTGAGTGCTGACAGCAGGTAGACAAAACAAATAGGTTTTGACCTATTTTGGTCAAAGGTTTGACAATCTCGAACTTGTTAACATAATCTCAACATTTTTGACAATTTACTTATTCTTGCTTGCCTGCTTTAAGTTCACAACACAGATAAAATGAAGAAAAAAGAAATGCACATGCCATAAGACCATTGAAGCACGCTGATAGGATCAAAACGATAGCCTAGATATTAAAAACGTCAGCTCTGTGTGTGCCAAGCCACTTGGGAACTTGATAGTCCATCTCTTCTTCTGACCTTCGTAGTAAATGTTCTTCTCCTCCATGTGCTGCAAAAGCCTTTTAGTTGTTTCAAACTTAAACTCTCAGGCCTTAGCATTAGCTCAGCTCTTGCTCTCCCTCTGCTGAATAGGAGGAGCATTCTAGCATAACCATTTATATAAGAAGTGATTTTTAACAGTGAAAAATTTAAAAAGAAAAATGTGAAAAAATATATTTTGCACAATATCAAAAAATCTAGTCTGCAAGCTTTCAGGTGACACATATGATCCATTCATACCCAGGATGGAGGTTACAGCATGACATGATTTAGCCTCTACTGGCAGTCTCAGTATTTATTTTTCCATTTTTTTTGGTGGTTTCTTGCAGATCCAGCCCTATGGCTGCATAAATGCCCAGTCTTACCTACTGCAAAGCTGACACAGAAAAATTGCAGAAAAACTGCATGTATTCATTACCACTCTCATGGTGAAAACATACTGCTTTTCTCCACTAGTATGCAAAATAAAGAGCAGAATAACACATTTTTCTATTTCATCTCACTTTAATTTAGAGGAAAATCTGTGCGTAGAATGCATTTATTTCTATATCAGTATCTGTGTATGTATAAAAATCGTATATTTAGCAAAATCAGGAAATAAGCTCAATAATTAGTTTAGAACACTTCCATGCACATGCCCAGTCTTGCTATGGAGATGACAAGGAGAGGATGACTACACAAGATCTCTGAACTTGCCTAAATTTCAATAATGAGAGAAATGGAAAAAAAAAAAAAAAAAAAAAAAAAATGGCCAGGCACGAAGAAGCCACTGGTCAAAAAAACAAGACCAATCATTTCAATGGGCATAATTTAGGGTAGTGGTGACCCACGTGTCACGCATGTCCCTCCAGCTGGGGACTGGTGTTGGTGGGCTCCCTGGCTGGGGCTGGGGCTGAGTGAGAGCCCCAGCAGGGTACGGCCTCCCTGAGCTGGGCAGGTTCACAAGTTTCTGCGGGGTGCACCGAGGTGTCTCCCCCACAAAGATGACAAATCAGATCTTCAGTAAAACAGCAGTGGTACATGGAGAGCAAATACAGAACAAGATGCCTTTTTTGTGCTGTGATGGCTTTTGGTTTTGCTCTTAGCTGCATTTATTGGATTGGAAATTCTGCCTTTTTTTTTTTTTTTTTTTTTTTTTAAGTTAAAGAGAGTTTGGCTGGTTTCTCAAGCCAAATAGGCTCCAGCTCTCTCAAAATGATGGGACCCCAGGGAGCCAAGAGCAACTGAGCTTAGTCAGGAGACTAGCAGAATTTACTCTTCTGTAGAGCTTTAGAGGTTTTCTCTAGATACCATGTGAAACAGGTATTTATTTTTCCTTTGCTCTTTCAGTGGTGTCACAAGAAAGTAATGTATTTTATTTATAGATTTGCAGTCAGTGCTGGATTTCATAAAAGGAAGATGAACTTGCATTTCCTGTGTTCTAAATAACAGAAAGAAAAAGAACTTGTTGAGAAATTCTTTCTTCATATGTGCATTACATGTGGAGACACAGCTTTAGGCACATTCTTCAATAATTGCACAGGATTTAAATGTAACAAAGTGCAATCACTTGTAAGGAGGATCCTGAAGTATATAACATAAATACACCTCTGACAACTTCTTATTTCAACAAAAATTTATATCATAATTTTCAATGGTTTTGCAGATTTTTTTAGCAAGTAACAATTTTTTTGGTTTCGAATAGTTTGTTCTTGAATTATAAAGCTCCTTCAGGCATTTCCAGAAAGTTGTCTCTTAAGATTGTTTTATTTCATCAATAGTTATGATTCTGAGCAAGATTAAGCAGAGTCAGTTTGTAGCAAGCCCCCAAACCACGGTCTTTTATTAAGACCTTTTTATGTAGGAGACATATCTCATGTTGATATGTAATTTCTTCACCCTGCTACGTCTCCAGGAGATGTATTCATTCATTCATTGCTATCCCACTTCGGCAACAACAGTCAACCTGGTTTGCAAGTAGTTGATGAACTTCTATTCGTATCTGTCTAATCAACCTAGAAAAGAGCAGTGGAAAAAAAGTGCCCCCAGTCCTTGCTGGCTTAAAGGATCTACTCTCCAGCAAAGCTAGATGTAGGAATCCTGCCCCAGATTGTGCTGCAGCTCTTTCATCAGGAACAGAATCGCTGGAGTCCACTAGTGAAACTCTTTGATGAACAGGCAGGAGGCTTGAACTTTACCCCCCCCTGTTGGGTACTGATCTTTTAGAAGCCCATATGCACTCCCTGTCTCTGTTGCCCTGTAACCATGCTTGTCAGCTTTTTGGAAAGCTATTCAGGCAAGAACCACTCTGCAAGCATTACATATCACTGATAAGAGTAGGCCCGATGACCACATTCATATCTTTTTCCCCTAAAGGGTTCCCATGGGACCAGTCCCCCCCCCACACCCCCCGAGACTGTCCTGCAGCCTCTTGCTGCTGTTTTATCCTTATGAAGCGTTGTGAGATGGGCTCCAGTCACTGGGTTGTCATTACAGACCTGTGCGACTAAATAACAAATGGAAATCCAGTCATTACTGTAAATTTTCTTATTACTGATGCCCTATACATTGCCAAATAAGCTTTTGCCTTCTGGTTGCCACACTGACGTTTTGACGAGATGCTGCTGCTTGTGAGACCAGATGACAGTGCTAATGACCCATGTCCTTGTTCTCTGCTTCCCTCGCTTATGCCTCTTGCTTCTCCACACTCAATTAAGGAAGGGAATTGAGGTTAATATTCCTGTCTCTGAAATTAAATCTATCCTTGCCCCACAGTGCAATTAATGAAAACAATTTGGATACAGAGCCTTTCATCTCTAGGTCACTGGTTATTTAGTAGGGGTTGGTGATGACTCATGCCATTAATTTGTCTGCTGGGTGGCAAACACCGAGCAAATCGGTGACATTAGCCTAGATTAAAGACGTTCACCTTGCAAAACCACTGCCACAGCTTCGCATCCCCGCTGCTCTTTGAGGTGGAGTTGTGGTGGCTGCAAGACGTCTCGTACCGCAGTTCCTCCTGCAGCCCGCCTGGAGATGCGCTGAGGGCACACGTGGCTTTTGCTGCTCGTGGTACTCCTACTGCCAGCGACGATTAGAAAACACTGCCTCTTGTATCTCAAACCATAAACTGTGCTCAAAATAACAGGTCAAGCTATGCTATGCACTCTTAAAGTGAAAACTGCAGGTCAATTTTATGTTTGGCTATTTCGAGGCCCAGAACACATTCAGCATCACAAACACAATGTTTGGGTCAAAATGGGTATATGTATCATCTCTGGTTTTATTCATTGGCAGATGGGGAATTTTGGGGTATTCCCAAATGCTAAGTTCAGACATCTGAGAGTAATCTCTCCCAGATCCATCTGTACAGTCGATAGTGAGGCTGAGGTGCAAGGCAGAGCACTCTTTGTTCTGCATCATTCACTTCAAGAGCCTAAATCAGGCTCATAATTTGAATTGCTGCCTTGCCAGGAAAGCAAGTGGGAGCTTGTGTCTTGGTGAATAGTCCCAGCACCCCTCCATCCAAGGCTCATCTCTTCAAAAAGAGGTCAACATGGGAAGAATAGTCATATAGTGAGTACAGATAGCATCAACCCTCTGTAACCCTGATCCTTGTGGAGCATGCTGCACATCTTCAAGCTTCGTATAGGCGCTGCTGTCCTAGATACACTGCAGCAGGCTTTACAACCCTGTCAAGTACATACGACTCTTGAAATGAAAGAGAAACTTGTAGATTTCTTTCCTTGTCTCTTCAGAACAAAACAAAAAAGATCCCCAGAATCACAGATTGTTTTTAATGATGTTGTAAAATTTTGTATTTTGCTGTGCCTGAAAGCAAGCAGAGCCAGCATTAGTGCATTATCATCACTCACACTGTAATGATTAGGTCTGAGCAGATACCAGGGGGCACATTAGTCCAAGTAAACGCCAGACATAGGATCATAAAGGTTCAGGAGAGCTCAAAGTGCTTAGTGTTCATCATCTGATTCTTAAGGGATTTGTACCAACGCCAAGTTCAGAAGTGAACAGCATAGCCTGTGATGCACTGTCGTACTGTACAGCAGTATTTTTATGCAACTAACCACAGCGACACTGATGCTGCATTCAGCTTCTGACGTGCCTTGGGATGCAGCCACTTCTCCGAGTGCGCTCAGCTGGGCAGCAGGTCAGACCATGGAGCTGGTAGCAATGAGATTTGAGAGATCAGTTGTGATGATCTTGCAAAAATATTCACCACGCAGAGCGCTGCTGTGGTGGCTTGAGCACAGATGAATAAATGCCTCGCCTGAGCACCTCCGCACTTCAGGCAGATTTCGGAGCTACTGCATGCTTGTCCATTACGCAGCAGGAGGGAGTACAGCATAATCACTCAGCACTTCTAAGCACCTCTTAAAACATTCAGCTCATTCAGTCATCCTGCAAAGTAAAAGGCTCTCAGGAGTTGGCAACGCTGGCTGAGGGAAGGCTACGGTGGGTAATTTTATACTATGCTGCCAGCATAGAGATCTCTGCTGTTTTGTTTAACAAGTGATCTACACCTCAGATTTCTTAAATGATTATATATATATATATATATATATATATATATATATATCTTTAATTCTAATATATATTTCTGAGGAGGGTAAGGGGGATAACCAATTGTGAAAAAAACCCACCTGTCTCTTGGTGCAAGAAGCTAATTCAAGGCAAGGAACCTTAAGCAGCAAGTTCCTTATCAGTATAATTATCACTATAAACCATTCATAAGAAACTCTTCCCATTGCAGATACGGCTGCTGTGAGGTTAGTGAGACTTTCCTGCAAACATAGAGAAATAAGAAATACGGAAGATCACACACTCTCCTTCTCCTGCATGCGCTGCTACGGATCAAGGACTGTGCTGTCTTGGGGGTCTGCTTTTTGCTGAAGAGCCTTGCAAACAGCAGGCAGCCGTGATGCTGTCTGTAGCCATGGCAGCGACAGGTTCTCAGCCCCTCAAGGTTTGTTGAAAAGTGACCGCCTCCCACCAACCAACTGCCTGTGTCCAACCAACACAGTTGGAAAAACCTAATTTTTAGGAACGTCATCCTGCTGCAGGTGTGAGGACAGTACCTCATTTTCTTCCCTGCTCAGACATCTGGATTAACATGCCCAACTGACTGCAAATTCATTTTTCTCATTGGCATTCTTTCCCTTTCTTGCAAATTTTTGAGATTTTGGCATTTTGACTGAGACTTTGCAGACTCGCTTCTTGTGAACCTGATATTCTGCTTGCCCCCCAGCAACTTCAATGACCAGACCAGAAGTAATCACTTGGGCAAATGAAGACACAGTGATGCTTAAAACCTTGTAAATATGTAAATGTCTGCTGTTAGACTCTGACACTGTCTCTTACTGATGGTAATCTGAAAATGACTCACTTCACTGTTACAAAACTAGTTTCCAAATAAATCAAGTACAGACTACGGTTTTCTAGACTCATTTTCATTTGCAATTAGATTTTATTGCATTCTTTAGTAACTATCTAGCCTCTGTATGTGGGTCTTGCTGGCAGGGACTAAATTTGTGGGAGCTGAAAAGAACACAGAAAGGTGTAATTGGTTATGTCAGCTAGCTATTCTTCTACCTCAGAGCCTAAACGTCAGGGAAGAAGAAAATCCCCCAAATATGAGCTCTTAGACAATTAAAAACCAAATTTGATTCTCAATGTTCACCCTCCTTTGCACCTTTCATGATTTGTCACAATAATAGGTTTATATTGAGATTAAGTTCTTAGCCTGAGGTTCTGCTCCAGAAGTAGCTAGATAAACAGGCCAGACTTTTTCTGCCCCTCCACCTTGCTCAGGTCACTGAGCTGGCAACAAGAAGCTGTTGCTGCTGGTAGTGCTCACAAGAGTACACACCACTGGCTCCATCCACCGTGAGCAAGGAATGGCCTCTTTGGCTGTGTCTGAGCAGAGCCAGCGAAAGCTGAGGGTTTGCCCAGGTAGTGCAGGCCCTAAAACATCAGAATTGCAACAGTCGAGACTGAAAACTCAGCTTGACCTATAGCACTTTTCTGGGGGATCAACTCAGCTCCCCAGGAGTGTTTGTAAGGCTTTTTACCCTTTCCTTTCAGTCCTGGGAAGTCAGACCACTCAGGAGAGCAACCATGAAGTAAAACCAGGGCCTCCATTGTGCCACTTCTTGTTTCCCCATGCTGCTCCTTTGTCAGTGCTCTTGGAGCAGGACGCATGCCAGGGCTACAGGTGTATTTCCCTGATCGAGAGGCAAGACACAGTATGCTGGGGATCCTGGCCTATTTTTTTTTTTTTTTGGTAAGTCTAAACAAAAATCCCAACTCCCTCCTCAGCCATCTTTTGGTACACAGTGCTTTCGATGAGCATGAGCAGACTGTCCCAATCCTCAAATTTTGCTACAGATTCAGTGTCTCCCAGCATTCACAGACACCTGGAGAAATTTCTAAACCCCCCTTACAAAAATTACGAGCCCTCCTCTCCCCACATGCAGCTATTGTGCTTCACTCATTTAAAGCACAGCTGCAGTGATCAAAATGGCTCCCTGCACTGCCTCTGTCTTAGGTCCTATCTGCGCACTGGAGTGACAAATATTTTGTGCCTGGCAGCCCCACAGAGCCCAGGCTGAGCTCAGAGGACAAGCTAAATTAGCTTCACCTCCTACCTCCCAAACCATTCTCAGCTATGCTCTAGCCCCGCTGCTGCTGGTGATGTAAGAAACTTTAATAAGAGTCTGATTTGCACGTACCAGGTTTAACTTTTGGGAGGCAGCTGTCCAAGGAGCCCTCCGGCGACTGGCAAAGGCAGAGGCCTCTGGAGCCTTGTGAGAACAAAGACACCCGCAGCATCCCTTCTGCAGTGGTGGCTGGGTGAATACAGACGTTCTCACATCACGGGACAATGCAGTCCCTCCCTTAGGCTGATGTTTGCCCGTTTTCTGAATGGAATCTGAGTAGTCCTAAAGGCATATGGGGTTGGCACCAGTTATGCTGCAAAAAGGGCTCAGTGCAAACTATACTTGATAGGATTTGTTTTTCCTGGATTTTCTGCTGTGAGCTACAATTGTGACCCATCCCGTGTGCTGAGCCAATATGCTATATGAATGAATGCAAGTCACTCCTTGGTCCTCTGCCTAAATACCTCAGGAAAACAGCCTACACAAGCAGCTGCTCCACTGCCTCTCCCCTTCGACACTGCTGGGAGGAAAAAGAGTGGTTGGGAAAAGGCAAAATCCTTGCATTTCCCCTGGTTTGCATGCCAGTGTTAAGAGATTTGTATTTACACTGGGAACATCAACTGCTTAATAACAGGGAGAGGTCTGAGGGAAAACAGCGCTGAGTCTGGTAGGGGGATGGCACAGCTGGGGCGCACTGCATCATGCCCCATCTTCTCCTGGCCCCAGCAAGGAGCTGCACTTTCACCCCAAGGAGGCAGGGGCTCCATCCTGCCCATGTCCAGCTCTGCCTCTACCAGTGCCTTTTGCTTGTTAAGAAGTTAGAAACCTATCCAGCCTTCATGCATCATTCTGCTCCTCTTTCCACCCATTAAAGGCAGCAGTTCCCAAAGCTGCCTTTAACTAACCACCCTGCAAGCTGGAAAAGGGGTAATGGCAAAGCACGCCTAATGATGTGAACACTAACCTATTTTATCTTTTAAAGTATCGCAAGTTTTTAGCTACTTGATGTAAAGCATACAGCTACAAACATTTTTTTCATTAATACTTGTTTAGGTTAAAGTGCTGGGATTAGCAGTGATTTTAAAGTATTTTAAGACAGCTTTTTATTACTAATTATAAATTATTTGGTTTAAATTCAGTTTTGCTCTTTCATTAAGTATGCTCCCATGACTAGCATCAGGGTACAGGCGTGAAGTCAAAATATTTGTAGCAAATCTCTCAAAGTTCAGTGGGAAATCTGAATTGTCCCTGCAAGCAGAAAAGGGTCACACAGGCACAGAAGATAATCAATGTATGTTCTTACATGCACAAATCCGTATGTATCTGTCTTTATGGAACTTTGTCCTCACAGGCAGAAAGCGCTGCTCACCTAGTAACATATTTAAAGTAAAAAAAAGTTAACTACAGAAGGCTTACCTGTCTCAGCTCAGCAGATTTTGGAAATAAAAATAAATCTATCAATGTGGATTTGATGCTTGCAATTCTCCATACCTATACACATTAGCAGTATGCATAAATGCACATAAACACGTACATGGACTTGTTTTTTAATGATTCTTCTCCTCAGCCAGGTCAGCACATGGAAACACATTCTGAGGGGTCAAGTGGGTACCTGTAATGCCCAAGTTGTTCAAAGCAGCTTGGAACAGATCTGAAGCAAGATTTTGTCTTCTTCACAGGCAAGGAGACAGTTAACAGGTTGCATCCATCTGTGGTATGTCAAAAGAAACTCTTAAACAATAAAAGCCATTATGACTAGAATAGAGAAGTTCCAGGGAAAGGAATTCATCCATACTGAACAACAAGAGAAGATCGCGCTCATCTTTTTACAGAGCACCAGTATGAAAGATGTGGCATTCTTAAAATATCTTTATATTCGGTCATGACCAAGACTATTCATCCAACACCCTACTTCAGCACACAGGAAGGGAAGAGCTAATAACAGAAGAATTTTCTTTTGGTGGTGGGAACAACTGCATGATGATTATCCCCCACCCAGTGTGGGATTTCATCAGAGATCAAGGATGTCCTGGCAAGTGTTGGGGCACTATTACATGTTTGTGGAAGTCTCTCAGCTTTTATTAACTAGATTCCTGATAATGTAATAAAACCCTCCAGCAGAAAGCCACACTGCTCATTCCTGAATCATACGAAATCATTCACCATTTTATATACAAGTTTTGAATTACAATCTTCAACTTCTCATCAGAAAAAAACACAAATAAGCCTAAAAAAGCATTTTTGGTAGAACTGCACAGTGTACAGAAGCATACTTTCAATTATACAATATCTTACAGAACACATACTTTAACAAAAAAGCAGAGCCTGTTACTTTTTCTGAGAAGGCACTGCCCAGACAAAATTAGATGTTTCACCTCCATTATTAGAGGAACGGCTTTAACTGGACAAAAGAGTACATGAAAAACTTCCTGAACACTCCAGATAGTTTAACAGAAAAATAAAAGTACATTTGTAAACAACTTTCAAACAAGAGCCTTAAGAAAATAATAGAAGCCACTAGAAAATTAAGCTGTTAAACTCTTAGTAGCCCAAACTGCTATGTTCTACACTTTTTCTGATACACAAGTTTTACCACACAGAACACCTCACT
This sequence comes from Cygnus olor, assembly GCF_009769625.2. Classification (NCBI taxonomy): domain Eukaryota; kingdom Metazoa; phylum Chordata; class Aves; order Anseriformes; family Anatidae; genus Cygnus; species Cygnus olor. The sequence continues at coordinate 39,689,151 of NC_049171.1, forward strand.
GAAAATTATAGGCAAATAATTAAAAAAAAAAGGTGCAATTAAGAAAGAGACATCTTGAAAGCCATAGGTCAAACTCCAAATTCCCTTTGTAAATTGCAAGAACAGCAATATAACCTAAATATTGAATGGAGCCGAGTTCAACAGCGCACTGGTAGCACAGCACTTATTTTACAGTCTGAGACCCTTTTTAATGTAAACTCTGAAAACTCATAAACAACTGTTAGAAGTGACGTTTGTATTAGGTACCATAAAGCTAGCATTGCGTTCACTTCCATTATTCAGAATTTGCCATGACTTTTCATATGCAATGCTCATTTATTTTAAACAAATCTGTTTTATGATGAGGCAAACCATAAAAACTGTCCTGGGAAATGATTTCATGTATGTGATAATTATCAACCAAGCATCTCAAGTTGAGCGTTGGTATTTATGCTGCCCTACTGGATGCTTAAGCATATGTTAAGCAAGCTGCTGAACATGGAGCGTGTCCATTTTGGTAGATGGACAGATGTATGCGAACAGCAATGCTTTGGATAACTTGTGCTATTCCTAATACTACAGTTATTTTCTCCACCAATTACATTTTGCTATAAATATGTGTGCCCTTAAGTTGATCCCAATATCAGTTTCAGCTAACTAATCAAATTATCTGCTAAGGTTTGGGGAATGACAACCCTTCCTTTATTTAAGTAAAAGAGGGAAGCACTTCTTACTCCCAAAGGTTTGCCAACTGTAGATTTATTTTCAAGACAGAATGACACCATTCAGTAAACTGTCAGCTACTTTTGTTGTTCACAGATAGGTTTACAAGATGTTTATTATCAGGTAGGCAGGAAGGGGAAGAGAAAAATACTGTGATATTTTTACCGTGAATGTTTTTTCCAAGTTCTGCTAATGGGCTCCTACAAATAATTATTAATTTCAAGTACGCAGAAATCAAAGTTCAGATTACCTCTCATATTTTGAGGGCTCAGCAGCTAAATTTCAATTTTCTATTTTGCCTTTGCAAAAGAATGTTAAAACCCTGCCCACAACTGAGTACACCAGGAGCTTATGTAAGGAATAATTTCCTATTATATTTAGAAATGCCTCATTTCTTTACCAGTTAGGAGTTAACTCATAAACCAAATAATCAATCTGCAATGTAAACGAGTAGTTATTTTCTCCCATGTAGAAATGGTAAATAATGAGACTGAATTATATATTCCGCTTGAATTCATTAAATGCAATTCTTCAGTCACAAAGGCAGCAGGCATTCTGAGATGGACTTCAAAGGAAGTATGTTCAGATGAGTGGAATAACTGAGATTCCTGATGAAGATCGAAGCCATTTCCCTCATTTTCTTAATAGCTTCTGCCATTTCCATACTTAACTCCATTGCATAATTTGATATTTAAAATAAATTAATTTCCCCGAGTCTCTTTCTTCCTATCCAAAACAAAGTTACTTGCATTTATGGCAAATACTTTTGAGGAAGTAAGTTGTAAAGAAAAAAATATTCCAGTAAGTGGTATGAAGGAAATACTTAAAATCTTGTTTTAATTTGCTTTCTGAGTTTCCTTTTAAGAATGTTTCAGTGACAAAAGCTTTGAAGGTTTAAAACACTTTAGCACATTTTTGTTTCCCTCTTTTATACAGGGGATAAACTTTGCCCAGTGAATCACGTACGTTCTGCCCAGTAACTAGATGGAACTGCATGGCATTTCCCCCAAGAAAGGAAAGAAAATACAGCCTTTTACTTCAAATATTTTATGAATGCAAGGTTACAACAAATATATTAGTCAAAATGCAGGGCTATCAAGCACTGAAACAAGGATGCTGGCATCAGTTTGACTATTATTTTGCATGTGGAAAAAATATACTACGTCTACAGGTAAAAGGCATCACTAATGCATCATGAATTACTCTGGTCAGCCAACATCACCTCTGCAGCTTGGTGCATGTTTATGTCCTGAAAATAATCATCATTATAAATTTGAGATGAGACACTGGAACAAAACCATTCTTAAACAGGAAAGTTTTTGTTTTGCCCTTATCGAGGTAACACCAAAAACTAAAACCAAGATCTTACAATTTTGTAGCCTCTAACATTTCTTAGGCTAGCCTTCACACAAGGAGCATGCATACAGCCACTGTTCTTGCTTTACATTGAGGGCTATTGGTTAATTCAAGTCACTATTTTCTCACCTTATCTGATTAACCTGTTGAACTGGATGTCCACCATAGGAAAATGAAAAAATTAAAGGATGTTAAGTGTAGCAGACAAATACAGACCACACCAAGAAGCTTACACTCATGAGTTGTCATAATAAGGGATAATAATAACAATAAAAAAAAAATCAGTCTTTTCTGTGCATATTTTCCATTTGAAAGGTCCCAGGAAATCATGATGTGCCTGGCCGTTTCTGTTGCTGATTTCTGATGACCTCTAATTGTTTTTTGCATTGCTGATAGTAAGTTGAGAGACTCTTATTTTCATCTAAGAGCTTTTTATGTTCTTGTACCAGACGGGATGTGTTTTGCTGGTCTTTTTCATCCTGGTCCAGTTCTGCTATTAGTTCTTGTCTACAGTTAAAAAAAAAAAAAAGTAATTGTCATTTATAGTCTACTTCTATTTGTCTGTAGATGACTAAATATGCTTCAAATTTTTATTTGATTATCCGTCTGAATTCATGGCTGGTGATATCTTGTGCAAAAAAACTAAGTTAACAAAAAATCTTATTCTTTACTGTATTCTGAGGAGAAATTCTCTTCCAAATCAAATCCACATTTAAACCTTAAAACAGCTGTAAACCACAGACTCAATCTCTACATTTTTCCTTTTTATAATAGCTTTCAGATGTAATTCTACAGGTCACAGCAGAGCATCTAAGGATCCACACACAAATTTATAAATTTTTTAGCTCTAACTTTGCTTAGCTGTATGTATATTCAAAGATTCAGTAGGCAACTTAAAAGGCAAAACAGCAATAACTTAGGTAAGGTTTTAGTGAAGTGCTGTTTTCTATTTGGAGTTGAACTTCTTGAAGGTGTGGAAAGCAGAATCAGGCAGATCATTTTCACAACTGTTATTTGCGCTAATTTTTGTGATAACTGTTCAAAATGCTTTTAGCAACTACTTTTAGAGGAACATTCTCTACAATTGTATCTCAATTTCTATCAAGTATATTAATGTTACATAAAACATGAGGTTGCAGTTTTGTTTTTTTTCCAGCATACTAATTATTTACAGGCAGAGCATTAAAAAACAAAAACCTAAAACCCAAAAACCTGGAGCTGCCCAAGCAGCCCAAGCATTCAGTTAATGTTTCATCATGTAAAGTTCAAAGCTGCAGGAACGCTGCTTTGTGCTTTACATACCCTTACAACCCAACTTCTTCCTAGAGCAGAATTTGTTTGACTCTTGGAAAAAACACTGCAGTAACTCTGGCAACTTTACACTGAACACTGTTTTGTACTTTGAGCTGTATATTTTAAAGCAGTGCAAAACAGAATCAGGCAGATTATTTTGTAACTGTCATTTCACTTAATTTACGCATTAAGAATTCAATATGCTTTTAAGCAACAATTTTAGATGAACAAATGCACTGATAAACTTGCTAAAAATTATCCTACAAAACTGATGTAGCTAAATAGAATGCAGTTTGTTTTACTATTTGTTTATGAGGTGACAAGAAGGCAAGCTGCCAACAATATTTTAGCAACAAAACAGTAGAGGAGAAAGTTCCTCATGATAATTAATTGTTGCCATATGGTTTGTAATTACAGCTAAAGAAAACTTCATTAGTTCAACCTTTATAGAGTAATTACTACCTCAAACAGCATTAAGTACATCAATCACAGTACTATTTTTTGTTTCAAACCTAAGGGCAATTCTGTTCTGACTAAGAAAAACCAACTTGGAAACAGAAGCTTATTTTTATATAATTTATTGATCTGGAGGGACTATAGAAATGAAAACACAGTTACGATCTTCATGCTAGTTTCAGTACCACCTCAACGAGGTCTAAAAATTCTAATCATACTTGAAAAAAATTCTTCTCAAGATACTAAGACAAAATGAATAGATGATGTAAGGTCAATCTTAAAGTAGCTTTTTCCCCATTCTGTCTGTTATTTCTCAAGTAGAAGAGGTTTAGACACATTTTTCTCATTGCCTGTTCCACAAACACTGAGGCCTGCAGTGTCTCAGACTCTGGTGGGTAACAAGCTGGTTACTTGGTCTAGAACATGAGTATGTAACGACCTCTCAGAACTGCTCCCCAGCATCAGGAAATAGAAATGAAGAGAAGCAGAACACGACAGAATGCATTGCAAACTGAAGTTCTGAATCAGCAATAATTTTGGCCCCAATCCAACAGTACATGCAAGCAGTTGCTTCACTTATATGTGTACACAATGTGCACTAGAAATAATCTCTTTCCTCTTACGATAAGAAAGTATGTAACAGCTTTTATGTATTAGGTGCTAAACCCCTGGTAGAAAACCACAACGTGTCTGGATAATACTGCTATAAATGTGATTATTAACAAAAGTCAGATATAAGATAAAATCCAAATGGTTATCTACAATTTACAATTGAAAGTCTTTTATTGGACAGTGCGTGAAACAGAATTGCAAAGTTCCTCAACATTCCAGGTCTTTCACTTGAGATGATACAAACATTACTACTATGGAATGTATGCAAAGGTGCCACACACTTTAATGTAGGACCTGTCCAGAAGAAAAGTCTTAATATTGCTTAAAACTTAAGTTACGGGCTCCGAATACCTCACCTGTGGTGACTACCTCGGTATCTCTACGAGATTAGGTCTTGAAAATAACCATGCTCTATGAAATTTTACTTCATAAAGCCTGACACAGCAGTCACAGACTTAACTAGTGTAAAAGAAACATTCAGAAGAACAGAAAAAGGTTTGAGACATTTCACTTACTTCCTCTGCAACAGCAATGCAATTTCTGTCTGAACTTTCATATACTCTTGTGCCATTTTGCAGTGCTGTTCAAACACAGCCATAGATTCTTTAGAGTTTGGACATGGTGCTAGAGGCTGAAAATAAATCAGACGTTAAAAACTAATGAACTAATGAAGTCTCTGCGGTGTATTTATAACATCTTTTAAAAAACAGTAGGCTTTTAAAAACAAGTGTTAAACCATGCCCTGGAAAACTTTACTGCACTGATGCCAAAGTTGTCTCAAACCTCCAATCTGCAGTTATTAATCTGACAGTCTCTTTGTCACAAGGATCAAAAAATCAAGCTAATGTTTAATCACACACACCCCAAATAAAGTGAATGCAACAATTTGATGCAGTAATACTCAAGCAAAAAATATCTTATTTTGACAGTCAAACTCAAATTACATTTGGTTTTAGAGATCATGTTTCCCAGGGCTTGTTTTTAATAGCTTGATCAAATCTGAGTCAACCAATCTCAGATTACATAATATATTTTTTTTTAGCCTTGGTCAAAAGTTAGACTATAAACACTGGTAAATATGTGGCACTATACTTTGCAGTCCCAAATTCACACATAAGAATGTAATGCAAAACAAACCACCTAATGACACATATGTTTATTACCTGTAACTGATGATCTAATGTAAGATATGCCATTGGGATGGAGTTATCTGACCCATTGGTCTCTGTAACAACACCAAGAACATTTTAATGCATTTTTAAACACAGATAATTCTATTTTTATAGGACAAAAGCGAGAAAACTACATCATTTCACAATACACAATCTGAATGTGAAAAGGCAAATGGAAATAGCAGTGTTCCAATCCCAAGGCAGATGACTCTTTTTGCTTTTCTGATAAAGTTAAGAACTTCAAAATTATGGTCTATAACACCAAGAAGAAACAAATATTAAGGATGTTATCCTCCATTTCTAGAAGCCATGTATCCACATACACATTCTTTAAAATATTATTTTTGTACAGTTTGCTATCATGTTCTGTTTATAAAAAAATTGCCATTTCATTCTTGTTTATGAAGGATCAGCCAGCCAGCCATGCATCTAATGATTTTAAAATTAGAAGCTGTGCAAACCAGCTCTGCCAAAATAAAATAAGCGCAACCTCCTGCTCAGTTTCAAAGCCTACTCCTGGTGAGGATTTTAAGTATCTTCCTCACAACATGCTCTAGGGCATTTCCTTTACTCTGTAGAGACACTTTATGGGTAGCAAGGGACCCAATACCCAATCCATCTCCTGGGCCTGGCTGCTCTCTTCTTACGCTGCAGTTACTCTGGATTTCTCTAGATCTTTAATCCACATTTAACATGTTTCTGAATTCTTACAGGTTTTATCTTTTGGTAGCCCAGAATCTGGGGATCACAAGGTTACTGTTAAGCTTTAAGAGACACAGGAGTAAAGACACATTGAGAAACTACTGATTTTATGAAACTACTGATTTCATAGCTGCATTATTGCTACTAGAGGATTATATGGAGGAGGGTAGGTGGGAAAAAAAAGGGGCTGCTTACCCATACCCCAAAAGCACCTGCCACAGAGTAGTCGTGGTAGAGAAACTAAGGTGTTGCCCTCAAAGACTATGCTATCTCCAAGAGCAGCTTCAAAAGGAAACAGAAATAAGAGGGTGGGAATGGAGAAAAAGTGGTTAAGTGTATGCTTGTAAGGAAACTGGAAGGTGGTAAAAATAAATAAAAATAACCAAAAAACTAAAACCAGAGAGACTTAATCGCCACAGTGTCTTAAATCAGAACAATATAGAAGGCCTTCCCTACATTCAATTACTGCCATTTATGGAATACTGCTACAGCAAAGGAATTACTGCAACGTTTCAAATACATCAGTACATGCAAAATACTTCAGATTGCATTCCTTAGCTTTTGGCTGTGTCACAGAATTGTAACTTTTCCTGCGGTTGATTAGATTTGGCTGTGTCCTCATTTTATTACTTTGCCCGATTAACTTAATGTATTTTCTTTTACAGAAAACTAAAATTATTTATCTGTTCAGAAATGCAAATAGCCCTTTGTTAATGGACTGCATAAACCTAATAAGAAAAAATACATGTGTGGTATATTCTGTATTTACCTGAGTATAAGGTGAGGGATTTCTGTGAACAAGAAAGCCACCATAGTAATGGACCTTACTTTAGCTCTAGTGGTGTGCTGCGTTTAAGGCCAGAGATTTAGGACAAACTGCCTTTGCACTGGCATAAGATCAGCAGCTTTCAGTTCCCAATGAATTATCTATTTAACTAATGGGCAAGAGCTTGCTTCTGTGTGAAGCAGCAATTCCCCTAAGTGCTCACTGCCTAAAGAAACTTGGAACCCCAAGTTATACAAGAGAAGGAAGGCTGTGGCAGAGGGCAAGGGCTTTGGGAATTTGTGTGTTACTAGGCTTAGAGTGTGATTATGCGAAGTGACAATGGACAGAAAGAAGAAAGCACAGAAGCAAAGAATAAGAGTATGCTGCCCTCCCCTCCTGCTAAAGCAGGGCAAAAAAGAAAAGTACACATCTTACTTTCAGAATCACCTTATATTTGGTAAAATACGAGTACACATATATATGTATATATATATATGCTGGCACAAAATCAGTCCATATGTGAGTTTCCATTTTGTAGTTGGTTACAGGAAAAGAGTGGCAGAATCTAATCACTCAAAGATGAAACGGATTACAAGCAAAAGTTAAGGCACTATGAAATACCAACTTGAGATTAAGTCTAAGGTTTAATAAGTACATTCTGGTAATGAAAATGTAATTCTTATGTTCTAAAAAGGAATTTGTGGGCATCCATTATTTATATGCAGTCCAGTATCGGTCCATTTCATAATGGTGTGCATTATGACTTTTAAGATTGAATTCAGCTATTAAATTATGTTTACTCAATCATATTTTGTAACAGAACAACAGTGATGCTTCAGTAGAAGTATTTACATTTCTGTAGACACACTTATGTTTGTTCATTTAAGACCAGTAACTTTGTGTGCACATACACATTCTGCATAAGCAAAATTACAACACGCAGATAAAGAAAAATTAATGTATTCCAGCTGATACTCACCTAAGTAGCACTTCATTCCAGAAATCAGAGCAAGAAAGCTTTATCTGTGCATTCGTAATACAAATGCACAACACTAAAATGCTGCAAGATGCCCACTCCCCTCACTCCCCAACCACACATTACAGACAAAAACTGGTGCTCTCTTAAATAGAAACAGCACTGCACACATAAAACACTTTGTAACAAACTAAATTCTTACAAGCTTACGTAACTTAACATTACCAATATAAAAAGTTTTTAAAGCCACTGTCAGAAACAAAGCAATAATGTAATGATTTAACCTAAGCAGCATTAAAATGGGATGACACTTTAACTGCCTAATTTTCTTTATATCCAGGCACATACCCCACAGCATAATCAAACATTTATTTATTTTTAAAGGCAAAAGGTTAACTAATGAACAAAGGATTACCTGCATCATCAGGTGTCCATGGATTACGAGTTGGCTTTTCAGACGTTGGTCCCGAGGTAGTGATCATTCTCACACTAGGACTAGATGATCTACTGCTGTTTCTACTCTCCTGAAAAGATACAGCAAAACAGAATGACAAGGAAAGTTAACATTTTTTTTTTCAAAATGTTCATTTTACAAAACGGTATTAAAATGAAAAAAAAAGTGACAAAGCCTTAACCTATATTCCTCCCAAATACTCCCCGCAAACCTTTCTTCCTGAAAGCTTTCCAGATAGCTTTATGAACTCTGTATGCATTGCAGGAATTTCATCCTCAACTCTTTGCCATAGAAAAAGAAATGGATATAATTTTGCTATTCAGCATCATAAAAAGCACTGTTCAACAATGCATTCAAGATCTTTATATAAAAAGCACAATACTACACCTAGTAATTTTCACAATACTGTTCAATGAAATCTATCAGCTCCATAAAATAAGGAAGGAATAAAGTTTTATTTCTGATATTTAGCTGATGAATGGAACTACATTCAACTAAAAGAATGCACCTTAGTAACTGCACTAGACTGCAATGTATTAATCTACAGTTTTTATTGTGGTTCCTATGTTAACTCGGAGGTTATACAATCCATCCTCAGAAAACATGAAGAGGTATTTTAACAAAACAATCAATTAGAACAATCAATTAACTGATTAAAACAAAGAAATTAAAAATGAGGAAATTCTCACTCAAAGCAAATTAAAAACTAAAAGTTCTGTAGGAACCTCCTTTACACTGAAGGAGTACTTTTACTACTTAAATCCTTTTCCTTATCAAAGCACAGAATATCTGATACTGACTTCATTATTCTACCTAGCTTCTTTTTCAGAATACTTATTTATAATATAAATTATTGTATGCCATACGTCTTCTCACAGACATAAAAGTAACACAGTAAAGGACTTAAAAGTGTAGACCCCACCATGTTTTACAGGAAAAAAAGCCAAAAGAAAAGATGCTATTTAAAATACTATTATTTTCAATACGGTGTGCTTTCTATGAAATTATTAGCTAAATGTCCCTATTTTTTAAAAGAACCACTCAAATATACATTACCTGGAAGCTGTATTTCTTTACGACCCTGATTTCCAAATATCGTATCTTAATTTAATTTTAAAAGCCAGGATTTCAGTCAGTCAAGCATCAATCCAAAGAGTAGTAAGATCCTACACACTGAAATACCCATTATTTCAACTGCATTACAATACGTTTCTCTGGTAATTGCTTCAGTTTAAGAGGCTAGGAAAACACGCTATCAGAGTGCACACACGAGACCTATAACAGTAAATGCCCGTACTTTCTAAAATGAAACATCTTTAAAACAGCAATAATTTAAGTCTACTGGGTAAAACAGGGAAGTCAGAAACATGGCTCAATTATTACCTTCTCAGAGCTTTAAAAATTGTTTAAAATGTAAACCTTATTTTGCAGCAGTTAACACTGTCCCTGTGCCAACACTGAACACTTCAGTCTTGCTTGCTTATGTAATGGAAAAATGTTTCCAAACAAAGTACACAGCTTCAGTACCAATAGTTATTAAAAATGATTTTTTTTTTGAAGTTTCCTTACATATTTGCTTAAGCTATCTATGTTTCTCAAATGATTTCAGTCTTCGCATGCTGAGGAAAACTCATATGTGAGTGCCTTCTGCCTTATCAAGGGAAATACATTCATAAATATAAAGTGACATGAAACTCTGTAAGAACAAAGAAATTGCCGAACTGGGACTGAAATTTATCCATTAGTCTTGTATTCCTTCTTTGACAGAGCCACCGCAAGCAACATGAAGAGGAGTAGCTTCATTTTTTTACTGACCGTTTTATGTTAGTAGCCAGAAAGTATCATAGAAATAATCCAATGGGATGATATTATAAGGATGACCACATCAGATATTTTGAAAAAGCTTTTGTGTTGAAGTCTTTGTTGACATTATGAAGGTTTAAGTGGCCTAGCTTACTGTTTACTGTCAGTGTGCTCAGATATGAATGAAAAATAAATATCAGAAGATAGAGCAAGCATTTTTAATGGGGTCTAAGTCCTTAAAGCAAAAAGAGATTTGTTGAGTACGTAGTTGACAGCAAGGGGGACCCAAGAAATGTTCTAGCTAGGGTAACTTAGGGTAACTCTAGCAAACCATGCTATACGGGGGGTGCTTGCTGTACCAGATTGCTTTGGTCCATCAGCACAGTAAAACCACTTCCGCGATAAGACTGTTTAGATGAAATTACTAGAGACAAAAGTGAAGGATTCCTATCTGGGGCACATTTTAAAAGCATCACAAAATCCAAGGGAAGTTCCCCAAACTGAATAGCTGTTAGATTACAGTGGTTGAGTGTGCTGAGTGAGATACTTCAGCTCTCCTGGCATCGCACTAGACCACAGCCACCTTCCCTGACACCAGCTTTGCTGACAGGTAAGCCAGTGACCGCTTTTCATCGACCAGTTTCTGTCATCCCCTCATGGATGTCCTGCCATCGTTGCCTCCTCCGGGTATCACAGTATGCAAAACACACTTTCTGTAAGGTTTCTCTCAAACTGTCTTTGCCAGGTGGCCAAACCTTTTAGCTTCTTATTTACCATTTCTCAAAGGCTTAGCATCTTGAAAAGCTGACTTGCTCTAAGGAATAACAACTCCCCCTTCTCAGAACAGCACGTTTTTTTTTCCGAGTTTAATTTAAACAGGCAACCAAATTTAAAGAAATCAGCAGTACTAGCCCTTTCTCCTCATCTTTTGCAGACTCTATCTCCCTATGAAATGAGAGAAAAAAAAGTGCATCTGTGACCAACTGCACAATCTCATGGACAGAATGATTCATCTGTATGGTTTCAGATCCCATGAATTCTCACACTTGTATGCGGGCATGTATACTCAAACCTTGCCTCTCAACTGTTCAATATAGTACACACTTTTCTTTAACACATTAGTTTTTTCCACTTCAAAGTAAACTGAAAGTAGAGAGGCCCAGTGACAGTTAAAAAAAAAAACATTTAAAAGAAGTATTTCTGATATTATGATGGCATTGTAAAGGATGATATATACCAATATGACCCCATAAAAATATATAGACAAGGATATCTTACTGATATTTTATCGCAATATGCAGTTCTTTAATGATTATGTCAAATAAGTTCCTAAATCTACCTGTGTAAAATGCCAAATTTTGCAATGGAGACTCAATCCTGTATAAATAGCAGATTCGTTGTGTTCAATCTAGCCTCCAAAGCCTTTTATGGCTGCAGTTCAGAGTCTGCACATCTATTTCTGTGTTACAAAGATGTTTAGGCAAGAGCAGTACTGGTAATGGACAGACACCGCATAGTACTAAGGGGTTTTTAAAGTGCATGTACAGGCAAATGGAAAGGCAGAGGAATCAAGTCAGTGGAGAAAAAAAGATTACATGCAAACATGAGTGGACCATCACAATACATGTATAGAAACAAATGGGAATGGACATCTGACTGTAAGAAGACCGCACCAGCGCTGCTCATGTCACTTGGAGTCGAGTCTAAGGTCAGCAAGTACTAGAGCACAAGACTTTCATCAAGTTCTGTGAAGAACAGGGCTTTATACACGTGATCTCAACAGCGAGCCCCTCCAATGGCTGGTCCAACTAGAACTTTACTATAATTATACTAAACCTTTGGTGTTGTATATTTTCCTACCTAAGCTCTCAATGTAAAAGTGTAAGCTGAGTACTAAAATCAGCTGCAAAGCATTATTACTGTCTGTTAATTTTGATAACCTCAGTAAGACCATTACTGGAAAATATCCTAAGTCTCTGAACACACGCAAAAAAGTATTCATCACTATACAAACCACACAAAGAATTCTTCTAGCACTACACAGAAAGAACAATCATAAAACATACAAGAAGGTTAGATGAGAACAGACCAGAAGCTAGGCAGGGAGTCTTGTCTACCCTTGTCAGGCAAGCACCAGAAACTTTGGTATATTTGTTATTAAGTACAGTGTTTTCTTCCACCTTAACAAGAAATCTATTCCAAGTTGGAAAAACCTTCCCAATATAAACAAAGCAAAAAACATCAGAGAATCATTTTCTACTGACATGTTGGCAATTTCAAGTAAAAAAAACCAACACATTTAGTAAGAAGATTTCTGATCAGCCTTACAGTGTATCAGTCAAATGGTTTCAAATCATTGTCATAATAAAAAAGCAGCACCACAGCAAAATTTTGAGCAGGACAAGGGCTTAAAAGGACTGGGTGCGGGAGTGGAAGCACACAGTGTTGTGGCAGCTCAGTGAAGGCTACGCCAAAGGGTGGGTGTAAGAGAGAATGGAATGCAGGGAAGAAGGATGTTTGCAATGAAGAGAGGGAGGGGGAAAGGGATTTTCATGTTAGAAAGGATAACCTATATATGGTATGGTGCATATGGGGAGATACTATAAACTGACCAGAGCTACACTAGTTACAGATGTGTTTTCTGCTTTGGCTTGTAGACTGCTTATACACATAGCAGTTCAAGATTTTAATAAGAATTCAAGGCAGTGAAGTCCAAAGCTATAGAATCCTAAAAAGAATACTTTTAGGTCTTCTCCTCTAACTACGTTGTGCTTGCTTTCTTAATTGTTTCCCAATTGAATTTTAATATGCGTATCTACATATACAAAAAGTTAGAAAAGGCTGCTGAAACCAGTGCTTTCTCTTCTCACACCAGAAAAAGGTTGTGTGTGAAAATTTATTATGCACTGTCCATATAAATAATTTCTTCTGAAGTGCATTTTTCGTGCCTGTTAAAATGTTATGTTTTCCATGTCTTATCATAACCTTTCCAAAATGTGCAAAATAAAAGAAGGTAATTTTAATTCTTCCATTTGCATTTCCAATATATATGCTATCAGAAGGAAGAAAGCAAAATGTGATTCTGGTACTTCTATAGACCCTCATCAGAAACTGGGGAGGTAAACAAAACTTTTTTGTACCCTCCTGGCCACAAGGACAATTTAGCTAGAACATCTCCACAAGCAATAGAGTAGCTTTCAAAGAAAGGTTTTCAAAAAGCTACTAATATATGAAGTAATCTGGAAATTCTATGTTTTCAAATATTAACTATTCATTAAAATGAACAGAATGAAGAACCTTAAATAAAAATTATAATTAAAAACATCTATACACCAAATTAGTTCAATTTGGTATAAATGTTGCACTCTCTCTTCATTTTTTCCCCCAAGTCTTCCATAATTTTTGTTCTACTGTTAACCAAATAGGCTAATCAATTTCTTTACTAAATTTTGCAGATTCATTTCTTTCTAGAACACCTGCCTTCTTTGAAGATATTAAAATGTATTTAACAGTCATTCTATTATTTTCTAATAGATGTAAATTCTTAGTAAATTAGTAGTAAATTCTACTAATAATATCTGTTATTTTTTATATCTATTTATGAGGTTTCTGTGGCTTTCACACTCTGTGGAATTAAAGAAGGATCAAATGTTGATCGCCCTTAAAGTTGATCACCCCTAAAGTTACCACCCATTTTAGATTACTGCAGTATGTTGTTTAATATGGAAACTTGATTAACATGATGAACATGCTAAGCTCCCATTTTACCAACATACAAACAATAATAGGAACCTCGAAATTGCTAATTCACACTAGTGATGAAGTATCCTTTCTGAATTACTGAAACAGACACGGTAGCAATTAAAACACAAAATAAACACATCTGAATGAAGCATCAGCCGTACTCTTCTCATTTAAGATGTTCCTAGTATATTTTCAGTTATATATAGTATAACACTGTCTGTTACCATGGCACTTACAATACCAGATCTGAAATTATAAAATGTCTTATTGAGATAGTTTTATTTTTTGTAACATAACTTTGCGATAACACCTTCATATAAAACTTTCACAAGAAATGGAAAGATACTACTCTAAGTTACTGTTTGGGGCTCAGAGATTCATTAATAAATATGCTTATAATATTAATGTACATTATTTTTTTCTTTTTATGCAAGAAGTGAGTCTAATGTATGTATAACTGCTTCAGACAATCATAAGTAGTTATTTCAATTGTTTTCTACACAGAAAGAGGTAAAGGCTTTCCTGCGTAACACCTGCCCTGAGCCAAACTGAGTAGTACACACAAACTATTTGTACATAAAAGTGATAAATACTGTATAAGCTATATAGAAATCACTAGTCATCTAGAGCTCATTCATAGATTATCCTCGTGGTATCGGGTTTAAATGCAATAAATGGCACTGCATTCAAGCTTCCACATGATTTCTACAGAAGTATCAAAGGTAGAGATTTCCAAACCAGTTTCTCTATACAGATACAGCATCAACTTCACTGAAAGATAAAGAAGAGATGAGAGACATTACCTGACTGGACTCTGTTCCAGCAACAGTAAGATCTTGAATGGATCTGCGCCTCTGCTGTCCGTTTCCTGCTGGGAAAAAACAAAACAAAACAAAAACAAAACAGTGAAATCTATTCAGAACAAAATACGAAGGGTGCGACTGTTGCAGAGGAGCTTGGAATTTGTACAAATCCACAGAGAGAAAGGGAGAGAGGGGGAGAGAGAGACAGCTGCAGAATTTTAACTCAAAACATGCTGGCCTATCAACAAAAAGTATCCCCCAATACAATAACCACTCCTACCACATGAATTGCTGCTGCACTCCACTCCACCATCTTCTGTCACATGTATTTGAACAGGCTTAGGACTCGGGGCAGGAGCTGATGACGACATCTATTTCGAGTGCGTTACGTTATGGGGATTTCTAAAAGCTAGACTGCGAAGATAACACGCTGCCAGCTTTAACCTGTTGCTCTTCGGTATGCTCAAGTAACATAGCAAGGACTTCTGCCTGTGTTTTGGTTCCCTTGCTAAAACCAAGAAGCCAAGGTGCTTCCTTCTGGGCAAAGTGAAAGCTCTTTCTCTCCTTCAGATAAAGGAAAATATGCCCTATTCTCATGCTCTGAAAAGTGTGAAAAGGGGACTGTTCAGCTAAATCACATCTTGCTATCAACCTCCTGAGCACAATGCTGTAATCTTTTCCTCTTCTCCTTCCACCTGTTAGCAATTATCTACTTGTGACAGCTACATAAAACAGTTTAAATTTTAACACTGACACTCAATCAAAGGCATTTCCAGGAAACAAAGTCTCCTTAAAAATAAAAGAGATTATGCAACGGAATCTCCCTAACTACTTTGATTTTTATTACTGTGATTGTTTATATTGTCTCTTGAGAGCAGGTCAGCTGTCCAAAAGGAAACACCAAAACGTCCTGAGTAACAGCTGACAATGCTCAAAATTCTTGGTCTTAGATCTGCATTACGTAACTTTTCTACTAGAGGGTAGCATCTCAAACATGTACTACAGCAGCGGCAGCCCCTAACCCATCAACCACGCACTCTGCAGCCAACCCAATTCACTCAAAGTCCTGTAACAGGCACCTATTTTTTTTTAAACCTTTTAGATATTTATTCAACGTAATTTCAGTATTACTTCACAGCCTATCTTAAGTGTTTTGATTCGCAATAGTTACAACAAAAATGTAAGACTATCTATGCAATATGAATCAATACATTTAAGGTATCAACTTAATAATTCATAAATCATTGTTAATAACTTAAATATAGGTACTATCACATGTAGGAACACATTATCACAAAGCAGCCATACCATATTGTCAGTGTCACTTCACCAATTTGTCATAGCATTTTAGAATATAAAATTTCTAGGAAATACTATGAGAAACAAGCATATTCGAAATATCAAGAAAGATTCCAGAAAAGGAGTATATTCTTTACCCTGACTACAAATGAATTTTAATTGCAACTTTTTTGAGGTGTTGATCTTTTGCTTCTGAAATTCAAAGAAAGTATATACTTACCTAGGCATCAATTACTATTATGTTTAATACTTTTCCATGAAGATACTAGGGATGAAGTGAATGACAAATCTATGTCAAATTTTTGAACTTGTTCATTTGTAGTGAACTTTTTTCCACTAGCTGACCATTTAGAAACATGTTTATACATTTAATAGAATTATGTACTGTAGATACTTCATCTGGCTGGCACAGCTGATCTCAATACTCAAGATACAGATGATCCACCCATGACTGACACAAAATTATGTGCACGTTTCATTCAACAACACTGTTCTAAAATTAGCTCAGCTGAAATAAGCTTGCAAAAATATCTGAAATTCTCATTTCAGATTAGCAACATTTGTGAATTTAAAGAACCCGGCACATGTGTTGCTGAAACGTTAGAACATGGCTGCCAAAAAGTTAAAATAATCAGGGTGGGGTGAAAGAAAAGAAAATGCTTTGGGATGGGGAGGGGCCAAAACTACTGTGTTGCAATAAATGAATACCTTTAAATGAAATATCTCCAAGTTAGTAGCATGAGGGAAGAGCAAGCTCTACTAGGCAATGCCATTTTAATTAGTGTAACTACTGCAGACATCTGGCAAATAGTTTAGACAAAGCAGAAATAGACTACAAATCAACAAATACTTATTGCTCCAGATTCAAGATAAATTCAGTTGAAAAGTACACTATGTAACATGTAGTTTTTATTTGAAATTATTACTCCTACTTTTCTATGCCTTCCTTTCTCAATTTTAATCATGTTTTTACCTCTACATTCATTTCAAACTCCTAATTTTTCCTCATTATAAAAACTATTTCGTAAATGTGCATAAGTTAATATGATGTACCATGTCAGTATTTTAACAGTTTACAGGACTTTAAGATTAGAAATCAATGAGCACTCAATTACACATCTGTTTTGAGAGCTTTAGTGAAAAAGCTCTGAATGCCTCATCACCACCTGAAATGTTGAAAGACCTTAATTTAATTAATTGCACTGAAAGAGAAATAGACCCATAAAATCATATGGCATTCATGGTTCAAGTGATTACTGTAACATAGTTCTAGAAGTTCCAAACAGTACCTGGGGACTTATGCTTTCAGGTTTTCTTAATATGCATAGCTTGCAGATGAGAGCTACGATTATTGGAATATCCGAGTTACATTCTGTTTAATAACATACGGATATATCAACCAAAAGGGCAAAATGAAAGTGAAAAAAACGAGGGGAGTAAGAACAGAGAAGAGGAAAGAGCAAAATGATGCTCAGAGGAAAGCAGCATTAATTGCTGAATTACCAAGTAGTCAACAAAATCAAGAGAAAATAAAGCAATCGCTACATTCTCAAATTAGTTTCATGCCACAAAGCATTTCATATAATCAGTAATTTAAAATTTGTTCACAACAAAAGATATGCACTGGTAAAGTATACATTCTCTTCTCATTTCCTTTGCTCTATCTCAATTTTCCCATTTCTTCCTCCAACTCCTCCCTCCTTTCCTCTATTTCATCTTCCTCGTCTCATTTTCACTTCACACCATCTTCTCTTCCATCATCTTACTGCCTCTTACCTGCCTCAGAATTCTCATTAATCTCTCCTCACCAATATACTTGGCCTCAAAAAAAAAAGTTTCACGTACTGTTGTTTGTTTTCTAAAATATAATTCAAAACATACAGAAAATTTCTAGCATGAGCTGCTCCACATACCCTAGCGAAACCACTTACAGCTTCCTGCTGAGGCTTTTGATCATCCCTCAAATATCCAAAGCAGCTACACACTCTTCTCCCTGCCCTATAGCAGATACTTGCTGTCTCCTTTTACACTTTCACAAACATACGTGCTGCTTGTTCTCTTCTCTTTAAGAGAACAGTATTTTGTTTGTATATCTGCAGCCAAGTACAAACGCACTCTCCCTCTTCTTTCATCTCTCCTGTTTTCTCATTCAGAATCCCTCTCCTGCTCCCTTCTTTTTCAATTTTGTCCTCGGGGATCCTTCTCTCGGTTCCTCCCTGATCATGTTCTTGCAACCTTATTCATACACCGTACTCTCAAGAGTTTTCCTACAAGAACCAAACCTCCCTTACAGTACAGGATGATCAGAAATTCCATAGCATTAGAAGACAGTTTAAAGAAGTTAAAACTTTGATTTGGATTCCAGAAGAATTAAGTGATCTGGGGAGACAAGGGCAGGATTTCTGGCTTATACAGGCTTTGAGGTAGATGTAGAAATTACAGATTAAAGCATCTATGATTTCTACGATTCCTAAGATATTCAACAAAATGTGTCTATCCTGAGTAATCATTTATGCAGTGCCAATGCTATAAAAATGCTGTGGTACGGTTTTAGATGACAAAATTAAAAAGCCAAATGCATTCATGCTGTATGCACGAGCTGTTTAACACTGCCAGTGAAGAAAAGGCATACTTTAAAGTATATACTTTATACTAAAGGCATACTTTAAAGTAAAGATACTGCTTGACTGGTTTGTATCCAAAAGGCGTTCTGATTATTTTTCTTGATCAGGTTAAAACTATGTATCTTTTTTCTTTTACACACATAGCTATTTAAGCCTTTTGTACTTACTAGGGTTTTTATTTCTCACAAATACATACGAAAAATAATAAAAAATATAAAAATATTGTTGCGTATTATCTGTGCTATACTACATCTTAAGTATACAATAAAGGGAAAGAAAAGGATACTTCACCTGACTATCTGGCTACAGTCTACCACCACTGAAAATTCATTTGCCAAGCTGTCACACTAAATTGGAACTCGCTGACCCATTTTTCAGTTTTTAAGTTTTGTAAGCTAGTAACAAAAATAGAATCTTGAATCAAAGTAATTTATGTTTATACTTACTCGAAAGTATTTAGAAACAAGAGCAAATGCGTATTAAAAATTTCCACTTCTGCAAACATGTTGCCATCAACTGATAAAAATTTGTATTTTATAACCTTGGTAGCATACCAAGGTTCATGGATGCAATACTTGGTTGAACCAAACATACTTGGTTCATGGATGAAAATCAGCCAAGGCAAAACCCATTACAAAAAAAAACCAACAACAGCAGATGTAGTACTCATACTTCTAAAATAGCCCAGCCCCAAAGCAGCTGACTCACGGTAACATGCCTGCCTGCCTGGTGCCCTCCCCTCTGCGGGAAGCAGCTGCTCAGCAGAAGCTCAGGCAGCAGCACGGACAGTGTCAGCACTCGCTCTTCCCACAGACGGACGTGCCCAGGGAAGGTCGGACGAGCTGGGTACGTGGCAGAAGTGCTAAGGAACATAATGGGGTGGGATCCAGACAGAGGTGCCAGTTTGGAGAGCTTGGAAGTACGACTGGAAGGGGAAAAGTGTGCTAAGAGGCTAGGACTGATAGCCATGTACTGAAAGTGAAAGAGTAAGGAAAGGAATGAGGTGAGAAATAGGCCACCATATGTTGTCTTAAAAAGAAAAAATAGAGCAACATGCTTTTCAGAAACTGCTTTGAGGATACAGACAAATATAGTTAGTTTATTAGGAAGCTGGTCATTTTCATGTCACATAACAATTAAGCTCTGCTTTAATACTAGGGTCATGTTCTTTTTTTCCTGGCCCTGCAATTCTTCCTGGGAAGCTGTTCTGACTAAGAGACATCTTTTATTACACAGCCCAGACTTATTTGCATATTTACACCTTTTTTCTTAGTGCCAGTACTGTGTCTTTTAGCTTAAACGCTGCTCTCTTCCCAGTCTTTAGCTGCAGATCTGTCTACAGGAAATAAATTACGCATTTCTCGGCTTTCATTCTGTGGGCTAAAACAGCCGTGCTTTTCCACTTTCTTCTTCATGCTTTTCATACGA
Organism: Cygnus olor; assembly: GCF_009769625.2. NCBI lineage: Eukaryota > Metazoa > Chordata > Aves > Anseriformes > Anatidae > Cygnus > Cygnus olor. The sequence goes on from NC_049171.1 coordinate 39,709,341, forward strand.
TCCAAGTAGCTTTTCTTGCTATTATTTCAGAGTTCACGTTTCTTTTATAGCTCAACACACTATCCTGGCTGCCCAGTATACTATGTTGAATTCCTCAGAGATCAGACCTCAACAAGGGCCTGTAAAATAGAATTAGTGCTTTTTAGTCTCTCTTGGAAATATACCTCTCAAAAGGAACTGTAAGCATTGTTTCAAACGCAGTGTATGACCCTGAATTTTACCCTAGTTCTGTGTCCCCATCTGCCCCCCCAGTCACAACACAATTCATCCTATGTGATACTCGAATCCTCCTATTTATTATTAGTCACTCTTGATAACAAAATTCGCTGCTAACACTTCATTGCTCATTTAGGGCTTATTGAATGCCTTAAGAGTGAACTTTGAGAAAATTCATTCCTATGCTTGCTCCAATCCTATACCTTCTTTCATTTCTACAGGTTGCTATTTCTCTTGTATCTATTCCAAATTTATGTTAGAATTCCCATCTTGCCAAGTTCAACTAAAATAGTCCAGGTGAAGGGCATCTAAATGACCTCCTTTTCCTAAATAAGTAAAACCTCAAAAAGGTATCTGATATGTTTGGAACAATCTATTTTGGGAAAGCCATATGATATGTTTTCACTGACCTTTTAATTATTCTCCTCTAAAAGTTTCAAAGTTTTTTTTTGAAGCCTTATGTGCTGCTGCAGACAGACAGTACATGCAGACGACAGGTGCCCTGTAAACTTTTAGAGCATGTTTGCTGACCTCCCATCACTTATTGACACCGTGCAACTTGACAGATCCTTTCAGAATATTGCTTCACTTTCTCTTTCCATGTTCTCAAGATTTCTTTTATGTCATAGAAGGCCAGGATTGTCTGAAAATTACAGTGGAAACCTAGTAAACTTTCTAGGTGATTTGTTAGTCTCAGTGCTGAATAGCTTTTATTTTCACTGACTGTGCTATTTTTCCTTGGAAGCTACATTTTGACATTCTTTATTTTTCACGTAAGCTTCAATAAAGCTATTTGAAAGTTTTGTGCAGAACTATATCTTCTGCACTCAACTTTAAAATAGCACCCCTCCCTCAACATTTATATGGAAACCTCCTCAGATGACAAAAATTTAGAGTAGGGGTCCACAGTTTTTAGTGGAACTCTCGATTAGCAATAGATACTATTACTTGCAACTCCTGACAAATCACTTTGAAACGGCTTGCATACCACTAAGGGTATACCTATCACAGTTTGGGATTGATTGTAATTATTTTTAGGCTTTAAGAAGTATAAAATGAACCACTTGGACTGGAAAAAATAAAAGATGGGAATGTAAAAGATATATCTAACTAAATGTAAATTTGAGATAGATTAGAATTATTCATTAAGGTACCAACAGAAATTACCAGCTATGGTGAGGATTATCCTGATCCTCTTCCTGTCAGAAGCTTGTCTTAATAATTTTAGTTTATTTTAAACACAACAGAAATACCTCATGCAAATGCATTTTAGCTCTGGAAAACTGGAGTCAAATGTAAAAATTCCACAGATTAACCTCTAATCTTGTTTAATCACACGCATTACACAGATTTAAAGTTCTGTACATAGTGTGTTTAAGTCTTTTGCTCTACTAATATTTGATTAGATTAAAATGGTTGCTCAAACACTACGAAGATCAGGGCAATATAATTATCCAGACAGGAATTTTTCAACTGATGTCCGTCTTTGCCAAATGATGTACTGTAATAAAGTTCTGCCTAGTTTTGTTCTATAATGAGAATCTAACATCAGGATCATAAAAGTAAAAAGTTCTTTATTAGCAAATGTAAGTTAGACTAGAAGATCAAAACCTTTACTGATAGAAGTTAGTACTAAAAAGATCATGCTCCTCTTTACAGAGACATTAAAAAAACCCATGTTGGGCTATTTCTAGGTCTGTCCTAGAGCTGCTGGAGCAAGAAGTATTTTTTAAGCAGTCTGATCATTATTCCAGCATCTTAACCAATTGACCCGTTCACCTGGTCTGCGATACCTGGTATGATGATCTCAGGGACATCCAGAATGTTGCCAAATGAAGCAGTTTTACGATGGCCTCGTTTAGGCTTGGAATAGGCTGAAAAAATACACATACACAATACACATGCAAAACACTAAAATGGCAATAGCGAAATTATTAAATTTGTAATATTGCATTTTTCATAAACTTTGTTAAACTGTAGTTCATGCAAAAATATTTCATGCAGAATAAACTGCATTGCCTTTCACTCATGCTTACACATAGTAAAGCAACTGTTAAAAAGCAAAAACGCAGAACTGGCCATCAATACAACACCGTGTAATTAGTTATAGTTAGCAACACAAAAGTCAAACACAGAAAGCAGCATGGCAACAAGAAGGGAAAATCAAATGTAATTATCCAAACAGAGAACAAAATAAATTATTTCAGATCACCTGTATATTCAGAATAAATTCTTGATTGCCTGAACTTATGTAACACTTCCTCTTTAGTGCTGGGCATAAGCTATTTTATAAACAAGATTAAAAGTTGGATACTTCTGTTTCTTTGAATCACCTCCTGTTAAAGCAAACCTAACCTGTCTCTGAAAAAAAATGCTTATTGTTACTACATTGCACAAACATTCCTGCCTTCCGTTATTTTGCCCTTTGAGTGAAGATTTTTTGTTTTGAAAACTGGATACCACTACCAACCTTTTCATTTCTGAATGATGTTCAAGAAACATACTATGCTTTGGAGTAAAATTTGTTTTCTTAATTATTATTCTGCTGCTTCAGTAGCTACAGATAAAGTTTCCATTTAGTGAAAAGTCTAAATACAGCTCCCAAAGGCAGAATGTTGCAGCACGTTCATCTAAAACTTAACATAGAATAGTGGTGTGTATTATGTGATTTACTCTAAACACTTAATCTAGCAATAGATGGAACAAGATAATTAAAAAATTCTTGACTATTTACTCTCAACCACAGCCCAATTCTCACCCAGTCACAATTTTTTTTTCCCAAGTCACAACATATTATTTCTGTCACAGAGTTAACATGATTAAAAAACAAAGCAAAAAATCATACAACGCCATTTCAGCTCTTTTTGAAAAAGGTATGGTCAGATGGGTTTGACCCGATTTCTATTAGTCTACTGCATGAAGTAATTAAAAGAAAAACAAATAAAAAACCCACCCCAAACTCTACTATATTCAATATATTCTTTTCTTTCAAGAAGAAGAAACCTTACAGTCACAGTGACAACAACAACAACAAACTTAAAATATTCTGAAATAATGGTTACTATTCAAAACAATGTACTTAAGGAAGACAAACCAGGAAAATTAAAAACTCACACAAAAGGAAGGCCAGAGTTATCTTCGCTAATGTCAAAACTTTACATTGACTTTAGAGTGTCAGTGACTAAAGTGAGTCCTGACATTTTAAAATAAAAATGCAGATTATTATTATCAGGTAAGTACACAGCTGCCGTCTGTGTTAGGAAACCTTTAGGGATATTCAGGGTGAGAAGTGTTGCACAATCATTCAGTCAAAGACTGACAATACAAAAGACAAATCTTGGAATAAGGCTTTAAAATAAGAACATAGAAGTAAAAAGTATATAGGGCAAGATAATATTAACCTATGAGTATCTTCAGTATTTAGTAAAACAAGATCCTGGAACAATCGTAATATAATGAAGAACAACAGTAAAATCATTGTGGTGCAAAAGAATCAGGATATAATGCATATTTCCTTACTACTTACAGTTCCTTGATTAATTATCAGATTGGTAGAGAAATATTAGATCAACTACATAACTCTGGACTAACCAAAGTAATTTTGTCTGATTATGGTATATAACCACAGATTTAAATAAAAAGAGTTCCAGATATGAAACTTAAAGCTTGCATAGATTAACAAACAATATCCTTGATGAAGAAAACAGACAAGAAAGTGTTTGCCAAGTACACACATTTTTATTAACTCAATCTTTTGGGAAGAACTAAGACTGCTTTCACCATAAAATTAAGTATTTATACTTGCACATAAATTCTAATTCACTCAAGGACTCAAGGATTTAGATACAACAGTTTATAGCTACCTGAAATAAAGCATCTGAAGCTATTTATTACTGAAACAAAAGATATCAATGCTTTGTTCATCTGATGAATAAAATGTTTATCTTTTTGAGATATGTCAAAGTGAATTTTAAAAGTTATTTGGGAACATGCTGAACTTTAAACCTACCTCTTCATTTTTAAGTACTAGAGGAATAACCTTGAAGAAAACGTTATTTTAGAAATAATTGTGATGGAACGAGATGGAAAAACATTATTTCAGATGCAAAGGATAAAGCTTGTGCATTTGGAACTCGACTGATATTTAGAAGTCTCATAATGATTTTAGAAAGGCGAAAGTCTAATTCAACAATAGTAATCTCTTCCCTGACCTTATAAGTACCTAATTAAAAGTACTCAACCTGTCTGGCAGTTGAATATACAACAGCGAATGAAGTAACTTTCCCCCACAACTAATAAAGGACAATAAGGACAATAAAGACTACATGAAAAGTTAAAGTATTTTCATATGGCTAATTTTACTAACCCTCTCTAAGATTGTCTTAAAAAAAATCCTACTTATTTTCTTCTTACCAATTCCTTACTCTGTCTCCCAAACATAATTTTACCTGTGGTAGAAGGTATTCTTGCTTCTATTTCAGACATGTCAGCACTCATCCTTTTCGCTTCTCCTGAGACAAGGGCTGACTGTGGTCGCCCACGAACATCTGACAAGCTCTCCACACTGCTTCCACGAGATGGGGGTAAACTCAAACGGCCAGGTTCACCCTGTTTCAATAGTTACATTTTTAAAGAGAAAGAAAAAAATTCTGCAGAAGCCCTTCCATGATATGCTCAGTATGTAGGGTAAAATAATTTCTACAACATAGATTTTAAAAACAAGTCAAAATTTTAGAAAATGTTAAAAAAAACAAAAGTGTCATTTAAGAACCAAATATCTTGCATCTTGCAACTTTCAAAATAATTAACTTTAGTTGCATTCAAATTGAGGAGAATTAGGACAATATTGTCACAAAATAATATTGTTTTTTTCCATCCTACTTGAAATAAAATAGTGTTTTCAAAATTCACATAAATGTCACACTAAACTTCTGGTTCTAACTTCAGGCAATGATATGCAAATATACATATTTTTTAACCTAATGAATCCCGTTAAATGAACTGTTTTTGGATTTCATTGGAGATACCTTATTAGGGCCTTCCAGTTTATATTTTTGGAATCATTCAGTATTTTTCCATCCCCTTTCATGCTCTTTTCCTGTAAGTAAAGGACTCCAATTTTGTACTATACTTGAAAGAAAAGACACTAATGCTTTATAGCAGTTGCAACACTTTTGTCCATCTTTGTCCATTTCTATTACGGCTCAAAACTGGAGACGTTCGCTTACCGGCTGCTTGGCTGTATTTTTCATTTGCTGTGCCAATTTTGATTCTAAACGTTTAATAGTGTCATTGGTAGAAGCTCCTTGGAAGTCACCTGGTTCCATGTTAGCATCACTCTTGTTGCTTGTGTTTGTAGAAGTGATGTCCATGAATGAACCTAGAAATCAGTAATAAAGTCAGATTTACATTAAAAATGCTAACATGCATTTCTTCAAACATTCTCAGCAGCTTAACTTTGCCGTAGAGCAACTCATTTGAAAGCTTTTAACAAAAGGCAAGACTGCAACAGATCCACACATAATAATAAAGTAAAATGGAGTGGGTAGAAGAAAGAACATACAACTAAGTACTACAATGACATTTGAGATCAGTCTTTAGCTTGCTCTGAAATTAGAGTAGATGGTAAATTAACAACACAACCAGCAACATCATTCACAACTAGTGGAAAGGTCCATCATTTACTACAGAGGAGCACAAATACCTGAAAAATAACAAGCAATATTTCTTTGTAGTGTAAGGTAATAAATCATATCTTAAAATCATGTGCTGAAGGATGGAGAACACAAGCTAAAGTCAGTAAAATGCTATGGCTGAAAAGATTTTGTAATGTAATTTGCAGGTCACTGAGTTGCAAAGTAGCCAATGAAACTTCATTCAAAATAACAGCAATTTGGAGATGGGAAAAAAAAAACAAATCAAGCAGCAAAAGGTGAAGACACTTTAGATTACTAACTACTGAAGTGGGAAAACTGTATTCTATAAAATCAGAGGACTGAACAATCTTTTATTGTCTATTAGCAAAAGGATTTCTCTGGGGCCAGGACTACTTGAAAGCCTAGCTTACATTTTGTTCTACTCCCCTTTCTAGTGATTTCCTTGTGCTTCATTTAAACTTCTGTACTTACTGCAGCTGAACATAAAACAACTACAAATTTAAACTGATCATAACTGAGAGCAGGCACAGCTTTCAAGAACAGTCAAAAATTTAAAGATGTCAGTTCCTACACATTACACGTGACTGGAAGCGTCAATTGCTAGCAATCTTCATGGGAACAAAAAGGAGACCTTAAACTTGGACGTTCTGAGCTAGCTTTTATTATATGCTTGTTTTCCAGTAAGACAACCTGTATGCTTCAGCAAAACTATTTGTCTGAGAACAATATAAATATGATGTGGTACAAAGTTTTAACAAAAAATGGATTCCTGCCAACGCTTAAGATTTTGGAAAGGTTACCTTTCCTACTTTAATTTCAAAATCAATATAGAAGTGTGCTTTATAATCCATCTGTATCCCTTTACGGTGTTTTCTTTTATTTATACAACTGTACCTGTACTAGTGGCAGAGTTGCTTTGGCCTTCATCTGAATACTGGCAAGGATACTGCAGAGGTTCATCAGCTCCTGGAAAGTACTGTGAAAAAAGAAGTATTTTAATAATAATAAAAAGCAATTAAATTGCTTTAAAATAATTCAAATAGTAGTTCATGAAATAATTCATAAATATAACAAATCATATATTATACACAATTACAAGCGTTTATATAGAAGTAAATCCAATTATTTTAAGTAATACATTAAAATACATCTATGACTCCTGTTATTAATTTCCACATATTTGTTATAAATGCAATACTATACACCTCCCATAAGGAAAGAAATAACTCTCTTTTTCTTTTACCACAATAATTCTTCTTTTTAATCAAAAAGAGAAGGAGAGAGAAAACATGAGCCTGCCTTTAAAGTGAGTTAAAAGGCGTACCTGTTGTAATTCAACTTCCAAACCTAACAGGTTAAGAAATGATTAAGATACTAAAATAAGCGTTATACCCGCATCAAGTGTGTCATTATTTTAACAATTTCCTCCATGGAAGGTCGTTGTGAGGGATCCTTGGACCAACAACGGGTCATTAAACTCTCAATTGGTTTAGGTAAGTTTTTGATCAGTGGTGGCCGAGTACCTGTAATTGAAATTAGAAAAACAACAATAAATTTGTTAAGCAGACTGTAAGAAGACTGACAGTGAATAACCTGTCTGATATTTTGCTAAATAAATAGAAGAAAACATATAGTTAGTTGTAGTCTGATGGAACTGGCCTGTACTTGATTTTCTGTCTTTCAAACAAAGAACTGACAACAAAAGTTCACTTGTTTGCACCATATACAAGTTGGTACATACAAACAAGAAATAAAATGAAACTTTTCCTTCAATAGTGGTTTGAATAAATTCACTGACTGACCAAATACAATGTATTGCAGTGGTAATTAAAATGACAAATGAATATATTACAGCTTTCTGACAAGTAAAGCTCTAGTCCAAGCTAGGAAGCGTTTGATTTTTAATGCTGAACTCACAACAAATAAATAAATAAAGTACTTTTAAGGCTGCTTTTGCTCATAAGAACTTCCTGAAAAATTAGTAAGCATTAATAAGTTTGACAGAAGCATCAATTTTGGATGACTTTTTCCACGGACTCTGCACATTTTCAATTATATACTACACTTGAAGTAAAATATAATCTGTTCATCTGGTTTTGGTTCCAATTTCTACCCTTTTTACTATTTCAGCAAGTACAATTAATAGACATCCAGTTATGTTTAACACATGAGATGTAGCGACATTTTGCAAAGAAAGCAGTCAGTATTTAAAGATATATTAGCCATAGCTTTTCTCCCTTGTTTGTTCATTATTTCATTTGTAATTTTATGTAGCAGGAAATCATAGAATGGCTTTGGTTGGAAGGGACCCTGAAGATCACCTAGTTCCAACTCCCTGCCATAGGCAGGGATACCACCCACTAGATCAGGTTGGCCAAGGCCCCATCCAACCTGGCCTTGAAGACTTCCCGGGATGGGGCATCCACAGCTTCTCTGGGCAACCTGTGCCAGGGCCTCACCACCCTCTGAGCAAAGAATTTCCTCCCAACATCTAATCTAAATCTCCCCTCTTTTAGTTTAAAACCACTCCCCCTTGTACTATCACTATCCATGTAAAAAGTCGCCTTCCATCTTTTTTGTAAGCCCCCTTTAAGTACTGAAAGGCTGCAATGAGGTCTCCCTGGAACCTTTTCTTCTCCAGGCTGAACATTATTAGGAACATTGTCTCAATATTAGGAAAAGGTTCTTCACTGAGAGGGTGGACAGGCACTGGAACAGGCTCCCTAGGTCATGGCACCATGCCTGCTGGAGTTCAAGAAACATTTGGACAATGCTCTCAGACACATAGTCTAATTTTTGGGTGGTCCTGTGCAGAGCCAGTTGGATCCAGTGATCCTTGTGGATCCCTTCCAACTCAAGATATTCTAGGAGCATCCCCAGCTCTCTCAGCCTTTCTTCATATGAGAGGTGCTCCAGCCCTCTGATCATCTTCACGACCTTCTTCTGGACTTCTTTAACAGCCCCACATCCTTCTTGTGCTGGAGGCCCCAGACCTGGACGCAGCACTCCAAGTGGGGCCTCACAAGGGCAGAGCAGAGGGGGACAATCACCTCCCTTCACCTGCTGGCCACTCCTGTTGATGCAGCCCAGGATGCAGTTGGCCTTCTGGGCTTCAAGCACACACTGCTGGCTCATGTCAATCTTTTTGTCCGCCAGAATCCCCAACTCCTTCTCTGCAGGGCTGCTCTCAATGAGTTCTCTTCCCAGTCTGTCCTCATGTCTGGGATTGTCTCGACCCAGGTGCAGCACCTTGCACTTGGACTGGTTGAACCTCATCAGGTTCACGTGGGCCCACTTATCTAGCTTGTCCAGGTCCCTTTGGATGGCATCTCTTCCTCCTGTTGTATCAGCTGCACCACTTATTTTGGTGTCATCTGCAAACTTGCTGAGGGTGCACTCGATCCCATTGTCTATGTCACTGATAAAGATATTAAACAGTACCTGTCCCAAGACAGATCCCTGAGGGACACCACTCTTCAATGCAAACATTGCAGCAGCCAAATAACACAAAAAACAGAACTGATACAAAAGCGCCAGTGTCTTAATATTAAATCTTTATGACAGAAGTGCTTACTTAATGAAATATAAAACTGAAAAACTAATAATTTAAATCTGCACACTTAAGAATGTTTAGCAAATTTATAGGTCAAATATACAACTTGAAATGCAGATAAAAATTTTCAACTCACCATTGTGAACTGCCCACATTATGCGGAAAGCTGGACCACCAATCTCATCAAAAGGTTTCCTACGGGTGATTACCTCCCAGAGAATAATACCCCAACTGAAAACGTCACATTTTTCACTGTAATTGCTACCTGAAAGAAATCAGCAATATAATCTGTCTCTTTTATATAGAACACACTAAAACTAAGTACAATTTCAGATGAAAAACAGCTCTATATGCTTTTTTTACCTCATATTTGCTTTCCTGAGGAAAAAATAAATAAATCTAAAGCTGTTTAGAACTGCTTAAGCTGCTAACTTAAGACTGAAATCATGACTGATCATTAAGAATGCCTCTCTTGAAATCAGTCCTTTTCACCCCGAAATTATAAAATGTCAGTTTTGTTATATAATATCATATGCAATTTGTTAAATTTCAAACATCTCTTGAATTCAGAACTTAACTGATTATTCTTGCTTCATGTAAGTATTGCTGTTGAACTTGCTTCTTCCACATTAGTCATGTCAGCCAATAAAAATCTCTGCCATATCCATTGCTCTTTAGCAGAACCAATGTTACCATATGAACAAATCAGCAGATTCCCCCATTTTTCACCATCTTATTCTCCCTGTTTATTATTTTTACTCTTTTTGTCATGTCATTATTTAAATTAAGTTTTGATAACAAGTTGAATATTTCTAAACTTCCTGTTATAAGTGCAGAAGACATATAGTTGATATAGAATAAAAAATAAGAATGTTCATAGGCTACAAAGGAAGACTGTAACCCTACCTCATACAAGTAAAACAAACGTGAATGATTAAGGATGTGATAGTACGTGCATAAATATAAGTGATAGGGATTTTCTCACGTCTTCAAGCAAGGATCAAAATTGGCATTGAATGGCCAAGAATTTTTGTTGTTGTTGTTGTTAAATAATCAGAAAGCATCATTGAAACAAATCATTTCATAAGCAGCAGAATTAATGAATTCCAGTGTCCTGTGGATACCTATTTTGTAACACCCAGTTGCAACAGGCTCTACACTACCTATGAGCCATCCTCCTCTGGTCTGCAGACCTCTGACAAACTGTGCAAAGAAAGCAGCATGCTCTCAGATCAGTTCTTGCACACTGACCAGTCTGGGAATGAAACAGAAAGAACAGGCTGCAGCCATGTAACCAGAAGTCCTCTCTAAGCCGCACAACTAATTTGACCTTCTCACAGCTACTGATTTCACAAGACTCACAAGAACTTTGTATCTCTGAAAGCCTTTATACCTGTATCAAAGTAGCTGAAAGTGGCAAATGAATTTAAAAGTTACTGAAGGGGAACAACATTAGCTTCATCAGTCAGCTTTTTTTTCCAAAAGGCAGCTGTTAACAAGGGCAGTCTTTGTACTTGTGCAGCCACAGCACTTCCATCTATCTACACATTCAACCCTGTCTTAGGCACTCTATTTTTGCTAGTCATTCTCCCTAGCAATGGCAAGACGGGAGCCCAGCAAGAGCTTTAATACTGCTGTGTGGAGCAAAGCACTAAGGAGCTCACTCCCTCTCTCCTTTGTAGTCAAGACCTCTGCATGGCAAGAAGAAAGGGACAACTTTCAAGCTCCTTGTCGGACAGATCCAAAGATCAGATGAAGTCACTTTTCAGTGGAGACAGCCTTCTAAAGCAGAAAAAAGTTGCTTGGTCCCAATGAAGGAGTGACGATCCCATGTGGTACACAGCGGGAGACAGACAGCCCACGACAGGGAAGTAATGCTATTCTCCTGTTTAAGCGCAGAAATTTTATTCTGTGGCTGAGAACTAATTCTGAAGTGATAGTCCAAAACCAGTATCATAGAGAGAGAACATTCTATAGCGTTTCATTACGTAACAGAGCCAGGTAGGATAACAGATGCATACCATCATTCCTCAATGTATCCAATTATCCCAAAGCATTTTGAAAACAGTTTCTTGTAAAGGGAGTGAAGGGAGTGCAGAGAATGGAGTACTTGCTCTGTTTCACTTTATCCTGACCTAGATGAAATTATTTTCATTTAGACTGTTTGATCTGTTACAAGGGTCCAGGTGCCCTAATCCATAAAACTGGGGGAAAAATCATAATATTAGAGCATTACTTCAATGACCACTGACATCTACAAGAGATACTTCTTGCGCCTTTATATTTCTCATCTAAAACTCAGTACTAAAACAACCCTAAAATAATATCAGTGTTTATTTTGTTGATTTCTGATGCAGTAGTATATGCAAACAAGCTTAATGATTTTGACATAATTTTAGTACTGCTTAATCGCTGCCTCAAGAGTAATTTGATATGCTGCAACACAGAAGTTACTAGATTCCTTTGTCTTTCCTTTTTACATATACTTGTATGAAGGGTTGTGGCATTATCAGTAAAAGCTTTCAGAAAAAAAAAAAGTACATAAAGCCAAATGTAAACTGAAGGCTTTTGCTGCCATCCAGCAATAAATCTGCAATACAAAATTTCTTTGTTCTGCCTTGTTGCATTCATATAACAGGAATTAGGATAAGCACTGTAAATCCCTACTACAATGTATTTATTTCAAAATCTGTTTTAGATTATTTTTTTCCACTCAAAAAAATCTAGCTTTAATACTGATAGTGCAGTTGATTACTTATAAAAGAATAAAACATCTCTAATGTATATAATTTCATTTAATAATAAACAAGTGTTAAGAAATGAAGCATTTCTAGCTAGAGTTAAAGAAATACTGTAGGTTCCCTGATATAAAGTGATATAGTGGAAAATTTTTAGGCACCAAAGTGAAACAGAATCACTTTTAGGTAGGTCCTCTGAGTAACATTAGGAAGAATAAGGTACCTTCAAAACAAAAAGCTCCAAAGGTGGTGCTCAGAAGGGAGCACCTTTGAAAACTGCTAACTGTTGACATGTATAATTTGCTGCTTCTCTCTAGAATAAGGACAGTAAAGAGGCCATTTGGATCCACAAATTGGGAAACCACTGCACCAGAGGCACTTGCAAAACGTAGCAAAACAGGACATCTGCTTCCTAAAACAGGAAGATGACACCTCCAGACCCCTCTGCGCTAATCACAATAATTTAAGGTATTGACTGGGTAAAATGTGTTTAATTTGCAATCTAACGATGACTGTATTATTTCTCTAATTATCATAAAACAATTATACCTATCTAATTATCAACTGTCATCTGTCTTCTCCAGCTTAAGAAATAGCTTACTTTCTTACTTAACTAAATTAACTGTTAATAACAAGCATGCAGGCAAGAGGAAGTACATCAAACCTCTAGAGACGAGCAAAACTAGGAAAGAAACATGAAGAAAACCAGACAAAGATGTAGTTACAATAAAGTGGAGGGTTGAAAATGAAGGCAATTATGTTCAATTTAGAGACACTAACAGGCAAATTCTAAAGATAAAAGCTGATCAGAATAGGGAATGAAAGTAATGACAGCACATTTAAATGTCAGAAGAGTTTGAAATTACTTATGAATCTCAGAAACAGCACAATCCTGGTGAAACAACCCTCTGGGTATGTTTTATGTAGTTATAAAATAAGAAACAGCAGCTATCTGAGGTATCCCTTATATAAGCCTTGGAAATGACATAAATAAAGGCCCCACATATTCACGTAATTAACTATTTAATGGTAACATGATAGTCTGTTTGCTGATGCTCTTTGAAACTCTGCATAATTATTTGGCAGTATACAATCATAAAGATTTTAAAATAAAAGTTAGACTTCTACCAACAGTCTTTCAGCTGTTTCAAACTTTAATACGCTGATTGATATAGAAGTATAAATTAAAAGATGTTCTTATTTCCTACACAAATAAATTAAAAGTTGCATCCCTAGAAAGAATGCATAATAATGACACCATAATTATTGTTACCTTCAAAAACTTCAGGTGCCATCCATGCAGCACTTCCCTTATTGTTGGTCATGTGTGTTTGAATATCACAGGCTGTACCAAAATCACAGATTTTTAGAACTGTCCCCCCAGCTACCAAGAGCAAACTGTTAAGGGAAAAAAAAAGAAAAGTAATTGTAGGATGAAATAGTCTGGTAATAAAACACTGAATTTTTATCCCAACAGCTATCATTCTAATATAGTTGAATATCTAAGGCTGTGCTTCTCAATGCTCTCATTTTATAATTTGAGAAATAAGTAAAGTCACTTGTGCCTAATCTGAGCATAAAAAATAGTTTTTAAATAATCAAATACACATTGTAATTTATTCATATTTCTATATGCTAGATTTTAAATATATATCTTTAGGCATAGCAATCCACTAAGCATATATTGACAAAATTAATCTTTCAGATGCCAGAGAGTAAAAAACAAGTACTTTAACAATTTTGGCATAAGAATGATGACCAAGACTCCCATTAATATCAGTCAATGTAGTTATTTAAATGAAAGAACTTGAAGCTACATTTTAACAGCTCTTTAAATCAAAAATGGGTATACAGGACAGAATTCAAGATTCAAAGTGTGACTTCATATTACTGTTTTATCTGGTAAAACTGCTGGCTACTACCAAAAGTGATTCTGCAAATCTCTGTTTCCACTGAACCTGTAGAACCAGATCTGAAGCTGTCAGATGAATCAGATCAAAAGACTGACTGGATAGAAATCTATTCATTTTTGTTTTGGTGGAAAGTGTTGAGAGATTCTGGCTAGGGGTAGTGAAATGGGCTGAAGGAAGGGGATAGAGAAGGATGATCACGACAGATTATGTATGATGATATCAGATTAAATACAATATTAAAATCAACCAATCAAGCAATCCCCCACCTAATGTTCTCTTAGTGAACAGCACAACCCACTGTAAAACTGTGACATTTTAAATGACTTTGAATAGGAGACCTGTCCCTATCAAAATCCTCTTCTTTGAGGAAAGGCAGGAGCAGGATGTTTTTCCAGTTTCAGTTTAACTGAAAACAAGTGATTAGTTTGTTTCCTGAACCATGCACCATCCCTCTGAAACTGCAGTTTCAAAGGCACAGCTTTCATTTAGAATACAGTACATCCAATACATTTAGTATCAATTAAAGGCATTTGTGTCATATACAATGAGATTATCAGAAATGATTTTCTACTCAAATTTTAAGAAAAAAAAAAAAGAAATATAAGCCATAAACCTACTTTGGTGGTTTCAGGTCTCTGTGAATTAGAGCCTTTGGTTTCATACTGTGGAGATACGCCACTCCCTGGGAACACTGTAAACACCAACTCATTGCATGTGCAGCAGTATAATGAGGCAGAGGTTCAGCACCATGTAGCACTGCAAAACAAAGGCACAAACTAAAAAGAACTTTATTGCATATTACAACAGATACAATAGGGTTAACAACATACCAATCAGAAAGCTGTACGGCATCTAAGTAATTAACAATATTTCATCACTGAAGCTTTAACAGCTTGCAAAAGGATATTTTAATTAATGGAAATGTCAAAATAATGTGTAAGTTTTAGTATGTCTTTCATAATATTTTATGTTAGAATTCTAACACCCAGCAACAATATTTTACTTTTTACTTGGGCAGTTAATGCTAGCACAAGGGTAATGTCTTTAAACTAAGAGAGGGGAGATTTAGATTAGATGTTGGGAGGAAATTCTTCACTCAGAAGGTGGTAAGGCACTGGAACAGGTTGCCCAGAGAAACTGCGGATGTCCCAGCTCTGCAGGTGTTCAAGGCCAGGCTGGATGGGGCCCTGGACAACCAGATCTGGTGGAAGGTGTCCCTGCCCACAGCAGGGGGGTAGGAACTTGACTAGTATCTTCAAGGTCCCTTCCAACCCAAGCCATTCAATGATTCTACGAATATGAAAGATGTTGCCTGTTCTGGGCTATCCCTGCTAAAATCTATGTTAAACAACTACATAGGGAATTTACAAGGGAGAATCCTTCTCAGATGAAGTTTTCTACTGGAAAACCTTCAATGACTCGTACAAACAATAACAAACTGATATCAAAAACACACTGACAGACTGAAAAGTAGTTTTTAGAAGTACGCTTTCCCTTTAAAAGTTAAGACATATGTATGAAACAACTTTATATTCTAGGTAATATTTTCACTAACACCAGTACTTCAGCTCCAGTAAGACATCATATTGAAATGATACTCACCATTGTACAGAGAACCTCCTTCAGCATACTCCATAACAAGACACACCTTTGTGAAGAGGGGACAAAAAATAGGGATGTTTAAATATAGGGGCAGAAACCAGATTTTATAACTTAAAGTAAGGCTTTTTTTTTTTTTTTTTTTTTTTAAAAAAGCAATGTGTCCACACCTAAGCTAATGGAAAATTTATCTGTGACATAGTCAGGGTTAATGGTAGACATTTACGTATAAGAAAAAGAAATTACCTTTATACTTAGCGCATTCTCTTGTTTCCTAACTTACAGTGGGAACTTTCTCCCTCCTGCTCCCATCCTGAAAATCAAATGCTGTCTTCAAAGTGTAATTCATTTGCCTTTACTATTTTTTTTAGAGTGGCTTTCAACAGTTTTAAATATCACGTCAAAATAATTAGCTAGTTCTAAGAAAAAAAAGATGTATCCTTATTTTAACCAATTATATATTCCACACTAGAATTAGTTATGCATATATCTGTCCTGTCACAGTATTTGCTCTTCTGCTTTCATAATTTGAGGGACTGTTTGCAGCTGTGGCATATAGAGAGCAAATCCTGAAAACTGCATATATGAGAACAGGAACTGATTTACATGCTATGATTCATGTGTTGCTAATAAATTTTAGTTTTGCATTGCTGATTTGCAATTAATAGAACTGTAGTTCTGAATGACACTATGTATGTAAGATACCAGACGCCATTTTTACCAATTGAAATATAACCACTGTTTAGAAAGAGTTTTGGGGGTTTTCTTGAAATAATTTATTTCTCGTAAGAGGACGGGAGGGGACACGAACCTGAAAATATCAACCAACCTACAGATCTGTATCTATATCTGTATCAATAAGCATTATCGTGGCTTAAACATACCAAATATATACAAAACACCCTCTTTGTATATAAATTTCACATTTTGTGCATTGCTGCTTGTATATGGTAAGCTAGTCACCTTTTGTCTTACTGACAAAGCTATAACTTACTGGGTTTAGACAGGCTCCATATAACTTGACAATATTCGGATGGTTTACTCGTGACAGTTGTCGAAGCTGCAATACAAATCACACGTCATTTCAAACCACGGGAAAAAAAATGCTAACATTATATTCACATCTATAACTCATACACAACAACAGCAATTATAGTTTTATTTGTCTGCATAACCCTTGATAGCACTTTGAGAAATTACAAGACTAATGCCTCTGTTTGCATTTTAATTTATATAATTAGATTTGTGTCTAACTGGAACTGAATTCAAAAGAAATGTTAGAGAAATTAAATTTAATGATTTTTTTTCATGGTGTAGTAAGATCACTCAAATCATAAGCACTCTTAACTCTGGCTTTTTAAAGGTTTTGTGCTCTTCCTGGAGCCCCCAGTGTTGGAATCCAGACTGTCTGACCTCATAAACAATCTGAACCATAATGGCTTTATTCATAATAAAGGAAGCTACTGTTCTGGGGGGAAAAAAAAAAAAAAAAAAAAAAATGAAAAAAGCCACAAGCCTATAAAATACGCCATTGGGTTTAATATTAATGTGACAGTTTCCAAGAGCTTACTGCTGCTTGTACTCATTGATGGTTTTAAGCATGCCTGCTACAGAGACAAGACTATTTTGCACTGAATTCTTCTTTGCCCTAGACAGAAGAAAAAGTAGAAGGATTTTTTTTCACTTTACACAGACTTCTGAGGCAGCTTATGTTGTTTGTAGTCCACTCTAGGGAGCTAATGTTACTCTTTCTGTGCACTTCAGAAGTTCTAATAAAACTGAATGGAGCATTACATCTTAATCTTGCACTGTGTAGGGCTTCCTAAAACCCAATAATTATTAAAATATTTCTGTGATTCTCAGATCTCTTTCCAACACAAAAATGCTGAGAAAGTGATCTGATCTACTCGGTACTAAAGCAGTCAGATTAGTAACATTAAAAACGTACAATAGTAATGAAGAGCATTTTTATGTAGGTAGGCCTATTACAAATATGCTTCCTTTACCCCTTAAAAGTTACATTTTTAATACATTTGTATATCTTGAACATCCTAGATTCTTACTAAGCAGCATAACACAATACACCTCATTTAAATTAGATAGCATTTAATTCTAACACATACTATGTATGGAAGTTTATCGGTGTATCTGAAGTGCTCAAGATCTTTCTAAAGAAGCAGACATTGAATAGAAAAGTGATTTGCCCTTAAATGAGTGACACTCATTAATAACCTTACACTTAAAATAACAGAATTATTTAAACCGCTGAATATTTAAACATTTTTTTGAGTATGGACCTGAACACAGAAGCTCTAGCACCTGGAAGCATTAATCGGTTCCATGACTCTGCTGGGTATTTTGTCTGTGTCCCAACTCCACACTGGGACAGAAACCAGAAATTGGTGTTTTCCCCACTCCTTTTCCCCCTTACTTTCCAGGTTTTATGGGAGTGAACTAAAAGAGCAGCAGCATGCTCTGACAGGAGTCCTTTTCTGTATGACCTGGAGTCCAGGACTGTGCTGGGTACCACTGACCACATTTACTTTGCAATACAGACATAGTTTTAAATATTCTAAATGTCCCCATGAATTTGACACAAAAAGAAAACACGCTTTGCAAAAACCTGTGTTTACCAAACTTACTGTACCTCTACAATGAAGGCCTTTCTTTCAGATTCACTTTCTATTTGTTTAATGGCTACATCTTTAGCTCGCCATTTTGCCTTGCAGACCACACCAAAGGCTCCTCTTCCAACAACCTAGAATAACATAACACGAAATACTTACGTTAAAAGTCGGTATGGTTTAATTTTCTGACCAGAACTTCACACATAGAAAATAAATTTAACTTGGAAAACTGAAGACATGCAAAATTGAGTTTTACAGCAGCAATTTAATATTATGCAGTTAAAGCATAACTCGTGCATACATAAGCTTCCTCCAGAGATCTTTTACAGAAGAAATTCAATAACAGTATTCCAGAAAAATGTGATCTTAATAATTATTTCAAACAAGATCCGCTCAGAAGAAAATTAGCAGAATGATGGCAAATTTGTTTTTACAGATTTGACCAGTGAAATCTTATTTTTACCTGCTCAATTATTTTTATGCTTGTGAGTAATATAGGAAATCAAACTTCCAAAATGGAAGTACATTGCCAAACAACTGTATGGAACTATGCTAAAGTCTGGGTGAGGTGTTCACAGTTATCTTCCCACTTTCGCACAGGTGCCTGAATAGTGTGAGAACAGGAAATTTTTCCTGAGTCCTGAAAGCAAGCACAGTATCTGCATAACTATGCTTTCTCCATTTTTGTTGATCCCTGCTTTCTACTGTGTTTGGAGTTCACATTGCCTAAAGATATACAAAGCAAGACAGGAGCCTTAAGTCTTCACTGTAACTTCACAGAAGCAGTAGCAGCAGCTTCTATATACTATATTATTCAAGAATCCTTTAAAAACAAAAACATCTGTTGTGAAGAAGGTTATCATTTACCAGTTCTTTGAAACTCAGCATGAGAATGAAAGCAGGATACAGAGAAATGTCCTCTGTGAGGTTACTTTCAGTTATGGGCAAATTATGAAGTACTGTAAATTGAAATTTCACTTTCCAGCAAACCAGCAACATACAGAAACAACAAAACATCCATATGTAAATTTAAAGTTGAAACCAGACCATCACCAACAGTGACTCTAGCTGCTACAGGAAAGCACAGACAAGCTAGTAGTTACATATGCCTGAAAGAGAAAGGAAGGGAGGCTAAGAGGAGAACATGTAAGGCACAGAATGGCATAAAAGAAGCTAAGGGACAGGAGCTCCTCCAAGTCCAAAGGAATGCAAGGTGGAGCAGATGGGAAGGTTAAGGAAAGAAGAAAGGGACAATGGGCTTGGTATGTCGGTCTCTAATTCTGTATTTGGCTGTAGCAGCCTTCCTTTGCTGATGGTTTTAACAGCATTCTGTGCTCATGTTACTAGCCCTTAATTTTCAAGTATCTGCACACATCTAGAGAAACAAGGCAGACACTTCTAATCCAATGAATGCTTTTTTGGAGGATGAAGGAGAAGAGAAGTGAAAGGGAGTGGGCAGAGAAACCAGAGGGTGGAGTGGAAGCATTTACAAATGAGATTATAACAACAGTTTATTATTGCAGTTTGATTTTACTGTCTTCCTGAAATGGGTAACGCGCACACAAAATTATTATTTTGGATCGAGAAAAACACACTTCGCAATATTATCTTCACTAGAGTCTCTTTTTATTTATTACATTACCCAACCAAAGAGGGAAGAGATCCTTTGGAAACGACAGCAAAAGGAATATTCAAAATTAAAATATAGAGATGCCACATAATTAAAGGACCCACAAAACGTTCAAACATGGTATTGCATCCACATTATAAACATCACAACGATTCTTATAGGCTTGGTAGTGAATTCACTCCTTAACCGGATGGTTTCTTACAAAAAAAAAAATGGAGTTTGGAGGAGTTCAGTAAGTAACTGCACATTCCCAGTGCTGAAACAATGCAAAGATGGTACCTGCCAGGCTCTGCGTCACAGCGACCTGACTATTGTGCACATAAACCATGCTCTGGTGAGGTGTGTGCTACATGCTTTCATACCAAATAAACAGAGGCTGAGTTCCCCTGAGAACAGGGGTGGATTCTTAAAGCTGCAGGTACATAGATCAGGACCTGCTACAATTTCATGCTTAAAATCATAAAGTCTACAAGCAAAGGCCCAACGTGAATAAGAAAAAAAGATAAGCAAGATTTTTGCATTAAGAAAGATGAAAAGGGGAAGTACCCAAGATCTTTTTGAAAGGTCATGCACAGATATAAGAGCCAGCTGCCCAGGAACGGTGATCAATGACATTTCCCTTTTCTGGTTTCCTTAATAAACACAAAGAAATATTTTCTGTTCCATATTACAGCACACACTTTGCCTTCCAGGATGCCCTGGCTTCTCGCCCTTACCCACCACAACAGTGGCTCACAGACCAAGCCTACCACAAGATGGCCACAGCAGATCCACAACGTGCCAAGTTCTGCTCCACACAAAAGGGACCTGTTGCTTGTACCCACTTTCTCCAGCTAGCGCAGGGCCACGACTCTTCTCTTGATGCAACAGACACCAACTCTTTCCTTGCAGTCCACAAGCAAGTTCGGAAATTCAGAGCCATATGAATGATAACTACATATAAATGACCTACATAGGTACAAATGGGAAACGGTGAACCACCTGAAGACCTAAAGGTACCAAAGTCTCTCTTGATATCTCCTCTTCTCACTTAGACCACATTTTGAATAAAAATGCCCAAATTCTCCATGTTGGCAGGCCCCTATCTTCTTCTACCAGCATAAGAGAGCTGTCCATTACCATGCCTCTAGCCACCCCTCACAATGCACAACCAGACTTACAGTTTACAGAAAATCTCAATCTGTGGGTGCACTCTAAGTCAGAACCTTGCAGAAGTGCTGATTTACTATGCACGTAGAAAGAACCTACTGTGCAAGCACGTTTACCTTAGCAGCCTCCTTACATCCCAGAAACGCTAAGGAAATACCATTAAATAGAGAAGGATGCCACAGAGCAACTCATGTGGGATGAGCTGCACTGGCAGCAGCGATTCAGTTCCAGGTCTGCTGCTCCTCTACAACACAAAGAAACCCAAACTGATCAAGTAACTGGGAAGAACTTTCCTCCTGACCTAGGGGAAGGGGATTGTGCATAGAATGATTTGTCCTAGCAGGAGACAATCGACCTGATAGTAGAAGGCTGAGTGAGGCTCCTTTTCTAAATGTACTCACACCCTTCATGCCTTTTGACTATGGCTCTGTTCCATTTAATCCAGTAACGTGAAAGAAAACAAACAAACAACAGTTTATGATAAATCAGGTTTACTTTGGGGGGGACTAGTTGCGTCTTTCCTTGCTGAAAAGACTTGTATGTGTACATATCTACAAATATGTATATATTACAGTTTCAATTTTGCTACTACTTTTGTGTAATACAAACTATACATGTATTAAACACATTTTTTTCCATTAAGCATATAAAGATAAAATTATATATATAACAAAGAAAAAAAAAAGCCCAAGTGTCTCTTGCATTTGATTTCACACAGTCAAATTTAGCATATAAGCCAATACAACTGCATACTGTGCCCCAGAGATAAATTCATGACTTTTTGGTTTAACACCAAGAATCCATTAGTAAATACTAAGAATTAGATGCACGTCAGGAAGTACTGCCAAAGACTGTTTAAAAAACCAAAAAAGTTTACCAAGCAATCTAAATCTTAATTACATAATGGAAGGCTGTGAGAAATCATCAGATACATAAATTTTAGGGCTGGTGAAAAGAGTTTGATAAATGACTGTGCAGCCAAGATTCCAGACCAATTTATCAGTGGCTTTGTGCCTGCCTGTGCAGAGGCTTGAACTTGAGGGGAGACCATGAACAAAACAAATATTTACCTGGGGGACAGGAAAAACAGAGAAGATTCAATTCTACGTTAAAGCAGCTCAGCCTCCAGCACAACATACAAAGGAGCAACCATCAGGAGGAATGATGGATTAGATACAACCTTAAAGTTGTATACCAAGTGCATATGGTATTCCCCTATGTATTTCCTACTTAATCTGGAAAAAGTATCCTATTCATTGCAAAAAACATCCTTTATAATCAACACAATGGATCTAGTGGTGGAATCCACTTCCATTTCATTTTCTTCCTTTTCAGTTTTCGCCAAACTTATTCTTTAAAGGAGCAAGTTTGGAATTTGTCAGAACAGTTTAACAAATGCACTAAGTAAAGTTTCCTTCAACACCATGTACTGGAACTAAGTAACTTAATAGCACAGAAGGGAAGCTCTGCCTGAACTTTAGTTTCTTCATGCTCATTCCTTCTTGTCCCCTGCTATTGGTGCCACACCATATGTTTGGGCAGTAGCGCATATTCTGAATTATATGAAGCACAGTTAATGGAATTATTGACACAACAAATCAATAAACAGCAGTTGATCTGTAGCACTGTGTATGTTTGGAAAATGATCTAAAAATAAACACATTCTTTTGGTAAAAGGCCTTGGCCCTTTAAATATCTTACAAGAAGAAAAGGGAAATACAGGGCAGATGACAGGTTTAGAAATGGATAACACTGGTGCTTCTGCTACCCCACGTAACAGAAAGAACTTGTCAAGAATCACTGAGTTAATACGTGACACTAACACATTTTAAACTGGCAGAAATGCTCAAAGAGCTTTATAGATTAAAAACTATGTATGAATGTATTCCTCTCCCTACAAAAGCCATACCAGTAAAGTTACATTTTAATGTGTGATAAAACAACATTGTGAAAGAGAGCACCATTTGTATTTAGATAATGTATTTAGAACCTTATTTAAAGAACATGAACCATACAAGATCCGTGGAACAAACATTACCTCTGCCCCTGTGTACAAATAGTATCAAATGCTGTACATAAACAAAGATACATGACACTGACTGGTAAGTATGTAGACTATACTGACTGGTAAGTATGTAGACTAGAAATCATGCAGGAAATAAGAGACTGCAGATATGTTAAGCTGTTAAGGATGTATTTTGTCCTAAGGGACATGAACAGTGGTCCCCCTACACTTTCCCAGTAAAACAAGAAAAATGCATCTAAGTTTATACTATAGGGGCATACTATTCCCCTATCAAATGTTGAAATTAATCCTTCCAGAGTTTCGATTTTGTATTAGCTGCAGAGGTCTTCTATTCACTCAAAAATATGAAGACACAGAAATAGTTTTTATCCCTCTCCATGAAGAATCCATATCATTTAGATCTGCATGTTGTATACTTAGTGCTTTTCTTTCTAAAAAGGCTTTGCTGGATACGCAAGGCAGGAATAAAATACAATAGCTCCCTGGACAGCATACGTAGTAGTATTCTTTGGAGAATTGTCTTCATAATTTGCAGTATCTACATGACATTTTTGTTTATGATTATAGGAAGAAAGACAAGCAGTTCAAAATTAACAAAACAAAACCAAACCTGTGCTTCCAAACAGGCAGCAGTCTCAAAATTATCGTTAGTACGTCTGTCCCTTTTGTTGCTGGCGTATCTGGAAATGAAAGGTCCAATGAAACTCATGGATCTTTCAAGCTTCAGACACAATGCACGATGGAGGGCAAAAAAAAAGTTTGACCGTGTTTTGTGAAAACAAACATTTTAAATGTGTTAACTTCTCTTTATCTACCAGAGTTGCAGCAGTACTAAAAACACACTAATATTTTCAGTTTTTCACACATCTGCCTGTACAACATATGGAAAGGACATGCATAAAAAAGTGCTGAAAGAAGCCATGAACAACAGTTTAGAGCCCCTTAAATATATCCCTAAATTTTCTATCATTCCAGCCTCAAATTCCAGCTTTAGTTTCCCTGCATTTGCTATGCTTTATTAACTAGGTTGAAGCAAATCGGCCCTGTGCCATAAATGACTGTGGCCAATATCCTGGCAGAACTTTTAGGAAGGAGTTCAGATCTGCCAATTCTTACAGCCGAGGTCTTTGGTTAAGTTTATTTTACTGGTGCTCAACCCAACTCAAAACGTTGCTTGCCCTTTCCAAGATTTATAAAGCAATGAAAAAAACTTCATACACACCCTAAAAACACCATAAGCAATCCCACTAGCACCTAGTTTTCATATCTAGTTTTAATTTCACTTTAATCTATACAAAATGTTGTAAGAAAAAAAAAACTTAATGAAAAATCATTGATTAAAAAACAACTTTATTCTTAATAAACATACCTAACTTCTCTTTGCCACAAAGCGATACAGGCAGTCCTTGTTCAAGGCATCATCTTCTGGAGTTCGACAACACTGTACTATTACTTAGCTGTGTTAAAATCTTTCAATTTCTTTTCAACTTCCGCAGAACATGCTTATAGAGTACTAAAGTACTGTCATACCTGTTCTGAATGTTATCACAGAATGGCTTGGGTCGGAAGCGACCTTAAAGATCATCTAACTCCAACCATCCTGCCATAGGCAGGGATGCCACCCACTAGATCAGGGTGTTTCCAGAATTTTTTTTTCACCTCTCCAAACATGCAACTCTCTGCATGTAGATAGCTCACTCCTTCTAGGAAATGTGTGCATCTCAAGCAAAGATAACAGTTACTTAGGTTACATTTTCATTCCAACTTTTTACATACTCATAGCCTTTTACGAGGCTGTCTCAAGAATTAAACTCATTTTAATTAACAATAATTTAACCATATTAACAAAAGATTTGTCTGATGTTCTAGTATGAATCAGTTTGTTCCATTACAGCGGCTCAGACAGGAGATTCTAGGTTTAGACACAAATTGCTGGATAATGAGGAACTCAAGGTGAGGGACTCCAATATGAGTTTGGCTTGCTGGTCTGGCACAGTCTAAAACTACTGGTCTTTGAAAAACAAATAATCATCCTACAGTTGGTAAAGCACTACTGGAATCCACTGGCTGGGATAAAAAAAAAGGTCACACAAAGTTTGTTTCATTGTTTAAGTTTTTATTCCGCGGGGAAAGGCCTTCCCCCTCCCCTATTTCTGGTAGCAGTTACACTGTCGTTCACTTGGGGCCTTAGCTGCCACATTAGACATGGAACTTGGTTATTATCTCATAAATACGTGTCTTGCTTTCACCACTGGCATACAAGAGCCTGCGAGGTTTCTTTCCCAAGCATTCTTATGAGAGGGAAATATCAGTATATTTTAGGGGATGCAAATTGATTCATCGAACATATTTCTACATGTTGAAATAGATGTAAAGTCTTACATTAATGGTTTAACTAGACTGTTACTGATTTGTGAACGTTTTACTGCAAGCTAAATTTCATCCACATGAAATTGATGTTGTGTAACTTCTGCTATAAATTCACACTACACTTCAGCTAGTTTTTCATGTAGACGAATTAAGAGAACCTTCCACTGGTATAACTAAACAAAATTTAAACGATGATTTGAATTAAATCATAAATGTACTTAGACTAAATCACAGAAATTCTGGCTTATGCTTTCACTATCTACTCAATTTTTGTCTTTGCTTCTGGATGTCCACATTTTCACCTTAGAGGCTTACTTTCTGAAAAAAGATGAGAAGCTGCAGACTGACTAACTTCAGATGGATTCCTAATTAGCACCCCTATCTCCTTAGAATCAAGCCTTTTATACCCAAGTCAGATATCCAAGAGTATTATTCAGATCTCAACTCACACTTGTAGTTCTTGTCAACACTCCTTCCAATCGCGCAGGTTTTCAGAACAGGTATTCTACAACTAGACGCAATCCTTCATGGATTGTTTCTATAAGAACAATGAAGTCTTACACAGAGGTAGTAACAATGCCATGTTCAGCAGTAGTTTACACAATCCAGTGTTGCCTTGTAGTGTAAGGGACATACCTGGTCACTGCATTTCATTTAAAGTTAACTAACTACTCTAAAGAAAAGCAAAGAGCAAAAAACATTTGTCTCACTGAATTCCTCATATATTTGCCTCTGAACTTCTCTGCTCCATAATTTCAATGAACACATACATAAATTTGAGCACACTTCTTGCACAGTTGATGAAATTATTCAACTGCTTCAAAAACATCTAATGTAGGTGAACAAACTAAAAATTGCATCTCCTTAGTTGCTGGCACCTTAAGTAGGTTTTCTAAAATAAATATTTAGAAAGCTTACTTATTCATCTTAAAGAAAACATTCCCTTAAATCCCCTTAGAATTAACTGCTGTTCAAATAGATTGCTGAATACAAACTTCAATGTATATCACAGTACACCAGGAAAGCATTAAACGACAGTTTTCAAGTAATTTACACACTCTGACACTTGCAACTTGGAACTTGCAACTCGGCAAATGAGGCAATGGTTTTCAACCTGTCTACATCATGCAGCGACTGGGCAGGGCCGCAGCATACAAGACCAGACGTGCATCTTTTGGCTGTGCAATCTAAGGCACACACACAAATCACGTGATGAAGAGGTCTACGTTTTGGTCATGTATGGGACTGTTCTCAAGTTACACGATGGAGAAGGGCTGTGGATTTTCAGGAAAGAGTGGCAGGGAGCAAGTTGCTAGAACAACTCAAACCAAAGTCTGTCTGTTGCTTAGATGTGAAAGCTCCTCTGAGAAGAACAGCAAACAATACTTAAGCTAGACTTCAGTAAAAGATTTTTAAATAGACCTATTTGGCTTTTCATTGTTAACTTGATTTTAACTACATTAAATTTTCAGATAAATTCTTAAGTTTTACTTATTTGGTTTCTTAGTTTTAGTTATCTGGTTTCTAGTGATTTATTGATCCAGTACACGAAAACTTGAAAGGGCAGACACACAGTCAAAATTATGCATGGTAAAGTAGGGAACGTTTCTGTTGAACACAAATTTTAAGTTGTTTTTCCCCTTCTAGTTTTGAACACGCTCCCCGTGTCACATCAATCTTGACTCGACTCCAACTCATTCATAATTATCTCTGCATTTTACTTCAGTCTAAGCACTTTAAAAAATGAAAAGGCAGCCTGAAGTTGGAGACATGCTTGACTTATGGGAACTAATATTGCAGGATAGCTGCACTATACAGCCATATACATGGTAGCTAAAACAAAACATGGTATATTCTTGATATTATCCAGCAGTGTTCAGCTAAACCTAAATCAAAGTGCACTTATAGATCTCACATTTATTAGCAAGGACTCACTGCCTGCAAGTATTCCAGAACTTCAATATCTATTAATAAACCAGTGGCAGCGTGGAACTGCTATCTGCTGACAAGACAGCCTTGATAATACAACAGCAAAGCTATGATTATACAAGCATTCATTTGAGTTTCCACTGCAGATCTGTTGACACTCCATTTTGAAATGTCTGAAGTTTACCATTAAAATTTGACCATTTTGAATCCTTACAGCCAGTTAAAAATCCCTGAAAACTTCTGAATCTGCAGTGAGCACAGAAAACTTTTAGCAACAGTGTATGTTTTGTTATGATTGTGAAGTTGTCTATCTGCTCTGAAACCGTACCATGAATAAGAGGTTAACAACCACAGTTGAGGAAAGCTAGGTGAATTGGGAACCATGCTTAAACCTGTTTTATCGTAAGGTAGATCTTAATTCTTTTACTGCACAATGACATTCAGACTGTTGAGCACTATGGTAGCCCCATTGCCTAATAAGAGTATCGGGTAGGACAGGTATATAAAGCATAACTCAAAATGCTACAACAGCTGTCATCAGCTTTCCTCGTGAAGAGGACAATTCATCAAAGCTTCCTTGCTCATATTACATGAGATTTGTCATCTCCAACACAGATACTACTTTGAGGACAACATAGCCATCTCATTAAATAAGGCCTAACTTAGTGCTTACGCATTATCTCTACATACATTTTTGTACATACATTCCGGTCCCCGCAGGTGCTAGGCAGGTATGTACGACACAGCCACGCTCTGGACACTAAGCTTTAGAATGACAAATTCTAGGTACGCCAATTACTTGCTTTGCAAGTCCACGTTTCCTACATGCAAAAAGGCAATACAGTCCTTGCTGACAGTCTTCCCAAGGGTGCTGTGAGGATAAAAAATTTGTATAGTGTTTTTTTTGTTCAAAGTGCTGTGTGCGGAGTGTATGTGCTACTCACTTTTATGAGCCATCACTGGGCACCTTTTTATGATGGTTAAATTCCTATGAACTTTATTTTCTTCTGTGGGTGAGGAAAGCCACTTCTCCTGAAGAATGCGATTTGATCCCTGTCCATTAGTAAGTGTTGCAAAAATGTCAGTACATTATCAAACGCGAAAATACTTCCGGTTCCCAAACACCATAAAATTCTCTCATTTTACAACAGTTAAATGCATAAAGGGAAGAGGAAAGATCAGACAGAGTCAAAAAATCACCACCATTGCCATATCCATACACAGAAGAAAAGGCAACATTTTGGAAGATAGTATCTTCTGAAAGCTTCCAGTGTCTGCTATGGTGGAAGCTGAAGACACCATGACACTATCTGAATACAGCAAAAAGCGTTCTGATGTTCTACTAAAATACCACAGATTTTATGTTCTGCGAACTCTCCCAGGCTATGTGAGCCCACTCCGATAATTATGACCAAACCACTTTAATGGTTGTTATACCTATAAAAGCTACTATAAGAAGCTAAATTTACTCCCACATAAGTACTTTAGGAACAAAAGGGGAATTGCTACTAAAAGAGATAGACGTTAATCAGCAAATAAAAACACAAAGCAGTCTTCGATGTCTGTTTGGACTAGACTCTATGAACTGGCCTGATCAAATTCAGTATGGATCTGCATGAAGCAGCTTCGTGCCAGTAGAGACCTCACCAGAGGAGAAAAATCCAACAGAAATATTTTGTGTGTGTGTCTGCGATTCAAACACCGCTGTGGTATATGCATACTAAGCTTTTCAGTAAAGTATGCAAACTTTACCAGCTTCATGGGAAATCCAGGAAGACAAAAAAGACCGTAAGAAATTCAGTACTTTACCCAGAGGATTTAAGGCAGTATTTTTACTATGAAACTTTCTACCCATGAGGAAGAAATGCTTGCTTCCAACTGTTACACTGAATGCCACTTCCTGGGTAACAGGCACGAGTCACAGATGAAGTGTTACAGATCCATGAGTGCAACATCACTAGCTTGTGTCAAAATAAATAAATAAATAAAAAGGATAGATGCGTGTCCTTACTGCTATCAGAGCTGTAAATTTGGGCAATTAACACTGGTACAATGACTAAATATACAACGATTCAGTTAGGTGGCAGGGCAGGAGGAGAAAGCAGAGGCATACAGAAATAAAGATTCCCAGGGCACACCAGAACTCGCAGTTCCCTCCTGCGCAAGCGTTTGACAACTGCGTTCACCACCCATCCCAAAACGGGTGGCGAAACTTTTAGGGAGCAGAAGGAGCCCACCACGCTTCGGGAGACGCTCGCGTCCCAGCGGCCGGCTCACGCGTGGGGGCTGGCGCAAGCCGGTTCCCTGGCACCCAAACCCCTTTGTTCTCTGCTGCGGGGCCCCGGGGAGCCCCCCGGCACTCAGGGGGGGAGCCCCGCTCCGTGAGGGCAGAGGAGGGCGCCGGGAGGGCGGCCGTGAACGCCAGGCGCCGCTCGGGGCCGGTCCCTCCCCGAGGCCGCGGCGGGGGCGAGGCCGTGCTCCCTGCCACTCACCTCTTCCACTTCGATCTCCTTGTAGTCGATCTCCTCGAAGTTGAGCACCGGGGGGGTTTCAATCATGTCAGCGGAGGCGGCAGCGGACATCCCTCCTCTGTCACCTGGGGGACGAGAGCCCAGGGCAGGCCGGGGGGCGCAGGGCCCGGGGCTACGCGGGGCTCCGCGCCGGCGGCTCCTGCCCTCCGCGGGGGCGCCGGGCGCCGAGGGCCTGGCCGGGGCGAGGCCGCATCCGCGGCGGCCGCGGGCCTCAGTGGCGGCGGGCGGAGGCCCCGGAGGCCCCGGCGGCGGCGGCGCCGCTGCGCATCCCGCGCCCTCCCGCACCCCCCCTAGGCCGCGGCCTCCCCGGAGCCCGGCAGCCGCCTACGGCCGCGCGTCCGCAGCGGAGGGAAGGGGGCGCCCCTGGGGCCGAGGCCGGCCCCGGGGGTGGCGGTGGCGGCGGCGGCGGCGGTGCGGGGGGGGGGGACGGACCCGCTCAGAGCCGCGCCGCCGCCGCGGACATGGGAGCCGCTTCCTGCCGCCCCGGGCCGGGACGCGGGGGAGGGAGCGCAGGGGAAGGGGGCGGGAAAGGGAAAGGCGCCGGCAGCGGCCGCAGCTCCTCGGCCGGCCGCGGCGGGGCCACGGCCTGGCGGCGGCACACCCGCCCCCGCCGCGCCGCTCCGCCCCCCGCCCCGCCGCCCGCCGCCGGCAGGGGGAGCGACCGGCCCCGGCCCCGGCCCCGGCCCCGGCCCCGGCCCCGCTTCCTCTTCCTGCCCGCTCGGGGCCCCGGGGCTGTGGCGGTGCCGCCGCCATCTCGCGGCGGGCCGGGACCTGCCCCGGCCTCGTTCACCGCCCCCCCCCCCGGGCGCACGGTGCTCGCTGCGGGCACGGCCCATGGTCAGAGCTGAGCCTTGGGGTTCGCCTCCGTAAGGCGAGGGGCAGAGGGCTGAGTTTTGAATGTGCCTAACATACGTATGTGTATGTGTTTAGAGCATATATACACGTACACAAGTTTATACATGGTGGACATGCGCCCTGGGCTTGTTTTCTCTGAAGGCAGAAGCGCAGCACACGGCAGCGCTTTGTCAAGAGGAAGTGTGTGTAGGAGGGTGGCTGAGCAGAGGGTAATTAAGGGAATGATGCACACATATAGTAGTACAAGGGGTAGGACTCACGAGCAAGCACATCACCACTCCCTTTCCTGTCCACAAGTTATGGCAACAGCCCGCTCTTCTTAACAACTGTTGTGTCTGCTGGTGCTTCTGGCTTGAGCAACACCTTTGGGAGTGACCTGCTGGAGAGCAGCTCTGCAGAAAGGGACTTGGGAGTCCTGGTGGGCAACAGGCTGACCATGAGCCAGCAATGTGCCCTTGTGGCCAAGAAGGCCAAGGGTATCCTGGGCTGCATTCGGAAGAGGTGATCCTCCCCCTCTGCTCAGCCCTGGTGAGGCCACACCTGGAGCATTGTGTCCAGGTCTGGGCTCCCCAGTACAAGAGGGACATGGAGCTACTGGAGTGAGTTCAGAGGAAGGCTACGAAGATGATTAGGGGACTGGAGCACCTGTCGTACGAGGAGTGGCTGAGAGAGCTGGGCCTGTTTAGCCTGGGAAGAGAAGACTGAGGGGAGACCTCATTAATGTATATATAAATATCTGAGGGGAGGGTGTCAAGAGGATGGAGCTGGTCTCTTTCCAGTTGTGCCCAGCTACAGGACAAGAGGCAATGGGCACAAACTGAAGCACAGGAGGTTCTGGCTGAATATGAGGGGGTGCTTCTGTACTGTGAGGGTGGCAGAGCACTGGGACAGGTTGCCCAGAGAGGCTGTGGAGTCTCCTTCTCTGGAGATATTCAAAACCCACATGGCTGCCATCCTGTGCAACGTGCTCTAGGTGATCCTGCTTGGCAGAGGGGTTGGACTAGATGATCCTCAGAGGTCCCTTCCAACCCCACCCATTCTGTGATTCTGTGATCCCTGCTTTGGTGCTAGATCTCCTAGGTTTAGCATCTAGGGCTTCCCACGGTGTGAGATCAGTGCTGAGGTGGAGTGGATGTAGTTGCTGTCTCTCACCGGAACAGCTGTGCTTCATTTCCATATGTTTAGCCTCAGTGCTATATATAAAAAGTTATGTTATTGTAAAATACTATTAATGGCATGTAATTTCAGCAGCTCCAGTGAGCTTTCGTAGATCTTGCTCACTAAAATGCTAGCAAATGTTTGTACCTTACAGTGAAGTCTAGTAAATGGGAAAGAGAGCTGATTTACACAGCTAGTCTGAAAAAGCTGCTTAAGCAATTAACTGGGAAAGAGAAAATCAAGATAAGGAGGAATATGGGCAGTAACCTACCAACATCATGGCTCCAAATGTTTTTAAAAAAAACTGAAGTAAAAACACACATGTAGCTGTCACAGCTACGGCTTTTTGCAATAGATTGTCATTTTGGGTTGTTTGCTCCCTTTTTGCCTTTTCCTGACAGTCCTGTCAGGAATACCAAACGTCCAGAACCCTCCAGACAAACTGTCCTAGTGCATGTACCAATTGATTGTGTCGCATGCAAGATTAAACTCGTCTCCAGAACAGGTTGGATCAGTGTGGTTACATTGTGCAAGTGACCTTTGTGTGCACAGGGAGCAGGCTCATGTCCCGAATACATGGAATTCCTGTTGCTTACTGGTTTTACAATACATTTCGGTCTAGAAAGATCTAAAGAGGCTTGTGTTAGAAATGGGAAGGTTTCCCTTACCACAAAATCTGGTTAATATCTGCTTGATCCTGAATTGGAATAATTAGGAGCCCCTAGTTTCTGAAAGGTATTTACCTTTAGATGTTCATGCTGACCCTGGTGCTCTCCAGATGCATAGTCTCCGGATGATGCAGATCTAGCACCTGATATACCCAGGTGCGTTTCAGTTTTGCCTTGATGAAAGCTGCCATTAGTGCACACCTTTATCACAGAATCACAGAATCATCTAGGTTGGAAGAGACCTCCAAATCACCTAGTCCAACCTCTGACCTAACACTAACAAGTCCTCCACTAAACCATATCACTAAGCTCAACATCTGAACGTCTCTTAAAGACCTCCAGGGATGGTGACTCGACCACTTCCCTGGGCAGCCCATTCCAATGCCTAACAACCCTTTCAGTAAAGAAGTTCCTCCTAATATCCAACCTAAACCTCCCCTGGCGCAACTTTAGCCCATTCCCCCTTGTCCTGTCACCAGGCACGTGGGAGAATAGACCAACCCCCACCTCGCTACAGCCTCTTTAAGGTACCTATAGAGAGCGATAAGGTCGGCCCTGAGCCTCCTCTTCTCCAGGCTGAACAATCCCAGCTCCCTCAGCCGCTCCTCATAAGACTTGTTCTCCAGACCCCTCACCAGCTTCGTCGCCCTTCTCTGGACTCTCTCGAGCACCTCCATGTCCTTCTTGTAGCGAGGGGCCCAAAACTGAACACAGTACTTGAGGTGCGGCCTCACCAGAGCCGAGTACAGGGGGACAATCGCTTCCCTAGACCTGCTGGCCACACTGCTTCTTATACAAGCCAGGATGCTGTTGGCCTTCTTGGACACCTGAGCACACTGCTGGCTCATATTCAGCCGACTATCAACCAGTCCTCCCAGGTCCTTCTCTGCCAGGCAGCTTTCCAACCACTCATCTCCCAGCCTGTAGCGCTGCTTGGGGTTGTTGTGCCCCATGTGCAGGACCATGCACTTGGCCTTGTTGAACTTCATACAGTTGACCTCAGCCCATTGGTCCAGCCTATCCAGATCCTCCTGCAGAGCCTTCTTACCCTCAAGCAGATCAACACACGCACCTAACTTGGTGTCATCTGCAAACTTACTGAGGGTGCACTCGATCCCCTCATCCAGATCATCGATAAAGATATTAAAGAGGACTGTCCCCAGTACTGAGCCCTGGGGGACTCCACTAGTGACCGGCCTCCAACTGGATTTGACTCCATTCACCACAACTCTTTGGGCCCGGCTATCCAGCCAGTTTTTAACCCAACAAAGCGTACGCCAGTCCAAGCCACAAGCAGCCAGTTTCTTCAGGAGAATGTTGTGGGAAACGGTATCAAAAGCCTTACTGAAGTCAAGGTAGACCACATCCACAGCCCTTCCCTCATCCACTAAGCGTGTCACTTTGTGTGACACGGAGTGTCATACATCACAGTGTGACATGGAGTCAGAAAATAGGCACTTTTGTACCTGGACCTGATGACTTAAGGAAAAACTTATCACTGGTGTACAAGCAGCTGCTGCTACTATGTCAGGTGCTGAGCGTGCAATATGTTGGCTCTTGGAAGATGAAGAATATAGATTTCTGAGGTATTGAGAAATTAGGTTAGATAAA
This sequence comes from Cygnus olor, assembly GCF_009769625.2. Taxonomy (NCBI): domain Eukaryota; kingdom Metazoa; phylum Chordata; class Aves; order Anseriformes; family Anatidae; genus Cygnus; species Cygnus olor. Next base: position 39,743,571 of record NC_049171.1, read on the forward strand.
AAACAGACTCCTAACATTTAGACACTTCTCAGATAAATTTGTAGTGATGAATGGATTGCTTCAGTCCTGTAAATACTTGCACATGGAAAATAAGGAGGTGATTGGTGACAGCCAACATGGCTTCGCTAAGGGCGGATCATGCCTGACAAGCCTGCTGGCCTTCTAGATGAGGTGACAGCATTGGTGGGTAGGGGAAGAACAACTGACATCATCTGCCTGGACTTGTGCAAAGCATTTGTCACTGTCCTCCATGATATCCTTGTCTCTAAATTGGAGAGACATGGGTTCGATGGATCACCACTTGGTGAGTAAGGAATTGGCTGGATGGTCACACTCAAAGAGTTGTGGTTGATGGCTTGATGTCCAGGTGGAGATCAGTAAAGAGTGGTGTTCCTCAGGGTTGGTATTGGGACTGGCACTATTTAGCATCTTTGTTAATGACATGGACGGTGAAATTGAGTGCACCCCCAGCAAGTTTGTTGATGACACCAAGCTGTGTGGTGCAGTCGACACACAGGAGGGAAGGGATGCCATCCAGAGGGACCTGGACAGGCTTGAGAGGTGGGCCTGTGCGAACCTCATGAGGTTCAACGAGGCCAAGTGTAAGGTCCTGCATCTGAGTTGGGGCAATTCCAAGCACAAATACAAGCTGGGTGGAGAATGGATTGAGAGCAACCCTGAGGAGCAGGACCTGGGGGTGTCGATGAGAAGATTAACATGAGCCGTCAATATGTGCTTGCAACCCAGAAAGCCAACCGTATTCTGGACTGCATCAAAAGCAGTGTGACCAGCAGGTTGAGGGAGGTGATTCTTTCCCTCTGCTCTGCTCTTGTGACACCCCACCTGGAGCACTGCATTGAGCTCTGGGTCCCCCAGCACAAGAAAGACATGGAAGTATTAGAATGAGTCCAGAGGAGGGCCACAAGGATGATCAAAGGGCTGGAGCACCTCTCCTGCGAAGACAGGCTGAGGGAATTGGGGTTTTGGAAAGATGGCTGGTTGCGTGGTTGTACTTTAGATGGCAGTTGGTGATCTCTAGTAACTATAATTGAATGTTTGGCTTTCTGTTATGTTTCACAGAACTCTCTTGAGGATACACATCAGGCAAGTGACAGTTGCTGTCTTTTATATTTTAGCAGTGTGATTCCTCCGTTACCTTTGTTTTTTTTTGTTGATGAGAATTAAGAGCACAGAGGACAGCATTCCAATTATAGTTGTTTGTAAGGTTCATTTCCTTTCTGAAATTGATGTAGAAATATGTATCTCAAAAATAATGAGTTCTCTCTTTTGTGAAAGTGGAGTCATCATCATTATCAAAATGTCACTGTTGTGAAGATCAGATAGGGTTTTAAGGAAGTGGTAATTTTGCTGTTACTTCTTTTTGTTTTCTGACTGACAGTCTTAATTAGCTATGTGTTGGATTTGAGGACTGAGGATAACTTGTACGGTCCCAAAATAGAACACTTTAAATATTTATTCAACAAACACATTTGAAAGGTGAAGGAAAAGAAAAGCACTCCAGCTGCATCCGTCACGGGCTTTGTTTATCTGGGAGAAAAGCTTTGTTTAGAAGAAAAACCTAGAACTTGGGAAGCCAGTGTTCTTTCCCTCAATAGTTTATCTCTCACGTTGGAAAGAAATTACGTTTTAGGGAAGGTCAGCACTTAAAGATTGTTTGAAATCTCAAGATAACATGTCAAATTTCAGGTTCCAGCTCCCTTAAAATTATCCCATGTAACAGCTGTAGGAGTTTTTTTTTTTTTTTTTTTTTTTTTTTTTTTTTTTTTTAAGAAGAGCAAACCATCATTATTTTAATGTAAATGAGAAAAAAAAAAAATAAGTAATTTCTTTAAGAAGACTTCACCTCGTGTAATACTTTCAGTATATGCATTTTCTTTTCAGCTAGTTAAAATACCTAAGTTTAAGCAAGGGAAGAATGATGCTAGAGAGCAGTGGTGGAAGGCGTTGAATGGTGTCTTGTTCAGTATGGTGCAGTTCTTGCCTAATCCACTCTTCTCGTGTAGCTGCTTAGGCTCTTGTCATAAGATTTCCTGCATGGGTTGCAGCATTTAGGTATGTCAAATTTGACTGTGAATCTCAGTTGCAATCACAGAACGGTTGAGGCTGGCAGGGCCATCTGGAGGCCATCTGGTCCGACTCTCTGCTCAAGTAGGGCCACCCAGGCCCGTGTCCAGGAGGTTTTTGAAGATCTCCAAGGAGTATTGGATCAGTGTGGTTACATTGTGCAAGTGTTCTCTGTGTGCTTGGGGAGTAGACTTGTGTCCTGAATACACTGAATTCCTGTTGCTTCTTGCTCCTCCAAGAAGTCTCCACAACCTCTCTGGGCAACCTGTTACATTGCTTGGTCACCCTCACTGTGAAAAAGTGTTTCTTGACGTTCAGATGGAACCTGAACCTGATTCCTCCCATGTTTCAGTTTGTGCCCATTGCCTCTTGTCCTGTCACTAGACACCACTGGAAAAAAAAGACAGTTCTTTTTGTTTTGAAAACTCTGGCAAAACAGCATAAAGGTGTTTTTTTTTCTTTTTTTTTTTTTTCTTTTTTTCCTGCAGAATACTTTGTGATAGCAGCCCCAACGTGCTTCATGTTTTTTTTTTTTTCTTTTCCTTTCTGCACAGACTTCTCCATGCTATGTAAAATCTTCTGAAGGGCTGTGAATTCATTCAAATACCTTCAGCTGAGGTATGCCTTATTACTTGTAATGAAAAGTATACATTTAAAAAAAAAAAAAGCCTTGCAAAATAAGTACGTGAGCTGCTTTGTGAAATACCAAACACAGCTATATGCAAGGAACTGTGTTCACTTTGGTAAAAGAAAAAGGAAGTTCTCTCATATGAATCTTGCAGTAACTCAGGTGGTCACAATTGTTTCTGAAGAGTACTCTGCCTCTTAATCTGCAGCATATGAGATCTCAAAGGTTTCCAGCAGCCCAAGCCACCCAGAGAGCAAGGAAATAGATGTAATGCAGCCACTGTGCACAAAGGGCAAAGTAAAGGTGAGAGATGATCTAGCTGCAGTCCCAAAACTAAATTAACAGTTTACCCCTGTTGCAGCTGTCAGCAACTGGGACTGGCTAAGTGGCTAATGGGAAAAGATACTGAAGAATTAGCACACGGAGAAGAAACCCATGGAAATAGACCGGCTGATCTTTAGCTGAGGGGTCTGAAAGACATGGTACATGAAGTTTCCAATAGGGGATATGTTATGGAAAGGCAGAAGTGTTTTCAGGTAACTGTGAAATAACAAAAGTGATCTAGGCATCTAAACACATTGTCTGCTCTCAGAAAGCTTTAAAGCAAGGCTTTAAAGCAAAGTTTGAAGGAGGGAATAATAAAGAGCATGGAGGTAAGTAGAATAAAATGTCACATCTCTTTTAATCAAGGGTAGATTATCTCAGATTAACAAAGGATCATTTTTGATAAATTTTGTGATATTTTTAGGCACAAGGAATGGAATAGAACTATTCAATCTTGATTGTATTTGATTTATTGCCTTGTGGGAAATTATTAATTAAGCTGGATATGATAAGAATCATTAAAAGAACTGAAAGTGGGTAGGGAGAGTATGGGAGCAGTCAGAAGACAGTGGGGACCATCAAAAGGGAAGTACTGGAATGGAAAGAAGTTACTAACAGATTTTTTTTTTGAGATTGAGTTTTGAGATCAACCTTGTTAATCTTAATAATTCCATTAATGATGTTGACAAAAGAATCAGGAGAGTGGCTGATACTTTCTGGTGACACAAGTTTAAACAGTATCATTAATTGAGAGTAGGATAAGAATATCAAATGGGAAAAATTAGATGACTCTAAGGACAAGAGAAATAGAAGTGGCTAATATTTAAAATATTAGAGTGCAAGTTTGTGAATTAACTTCAGGACTCATGGCATCTTCCTATACGAGACTTATTGGGAACAGATGAAGAAGAATACAGCTTGCATGTTTTAACTTGTTTCAGGAGGACTATGAGTCTTGTAGGTAACGTGCCTAGAAAAAAGTCCAAGCTTGTATATATCCTGTATGATATACATGATAAAGCTATACAGGGTTATGTGAGACCTCATCTAAAAGCCTCTTCAGTGCTGGTTATCAGTGTTCCAAGAAAAATAAATTGAGGCCAACCTAGTTGCAGAGAAAAGCTACTAAGATGGCCAAGATAAGAGAGGGCTTACCACAGAAGGGAAAATAAAACAACTTGGCATGCTTAACCCTGCAAAACAGAGAGGATATGTGTTGCCTCGTTTTACAGAGATGGGAAAGATAAAGATATTGGAAAGGTAAGCAGCACTGTTGAAAAAGTGATGTTCAGGCAAAAAGAAACTTCTTTTGGCACAACAATGCTGTTAATACATGCAAATTGGAAACCTGAAAAAGCTTTCTAGCCACCAGGGCCGAAGTTGCTTAGCTGCGTGGTGCCTGATCAGTGAAATCATTTATTTGACATAACTACCTGTGAGAGCAGAGTACTGTATTCATTGCCTAGGGAGATCTTTTCCAATCTTATGTTGGCCAAATGAGTGCTATTAAAAGTGTAAATAATATAATGAATTCTAATCATGGTCTTTTTTTTTGGCTGAGTATACATTGAAATGAACTCGTATGTTCATTACTTGAAAAAATATATTTTTGATAGATTTATGTGAGTAAGGCTTTGTTTTGAAGTACAAGATGAAGTTTGGAGGGACAATTTTAATATTTTTTCATTCCTGGAAGAGAATTATTGATCTCTTTTTTTATCATCTCTTTAAACTTCAGACTTATGAATTAAAAGAAGAGGAGGGAATTCTTGCATGTATGATTTTTAAGAGATACTAGAAAAGGGAGATGACAGCATTCTGTGTTTTAGGCAGGACACACAAATGTGGAATGCCACAAAGTGCGAGAATAATGGACTGGAAGTAAGAGGGGAAACCGCTCATGGTTTTAATCCTGTAATAAGAATAAAGACTAATGTCACCTGAGCACTTTTTCAGAAAGGCTTTTTATAGTCAAGAACTCATCTTCAAAATGTTTCCATTTTCCTAGAAGATCTATTCTGCTATTTAAATGAGAAACAGGGATAGGTGCTCTGTGTACCTAGTTTCTGTTTTCATAACAGCCAGAACTGACAGCAGCAAGAATATGGAGAGCTGTAGGTGCTTCGGTCAAGTAAGCCAGCAGGTTAGAAACACCTCCACAGAAGGTTAGGGAAAGGCAGCCTGATTCTTGTGCAGTGTGCGGTACTGTAGCCTTTACTTCAACAGCCAGATCAATGGAATAAAGTGCTGAGCCAATTAACTTATGAAGGCCTAATTTTTGGCATCACCTCAACATTTTCTAGTATCTAAGCATGTAAATCTTCAGTGAGCACAAATCCATCTTTCTCTTCGTATCAGACCAGTAGGTTAGATGTTAATGACACTTCAGAGGCTGCTACACCTACTAGTTTTACTAGTCATAAATTTGCTCCTTGTAACAAGGTTTAGTTTCTTTAAAATTTGAAAGAATTGTGAAATATAGGTGTCACATTCTAGTGGAGAATCCAGCCCTGAAGACACTGAGTGTTTTACATGGGTGGTGCTGTTAGTCATTGCTCTTTCACACCATGTGATCCACTTTATTGGCACAAGGGAAGGAATCCAAACTATGTTGTTACTCCCTAGCTCAATTAATTTTTAAGTATTTTACATGAAGTGGAACAAGAGGCTGAAGAACACTCAGTGCAAATTACCCCAAAATGGTATTTAATGACATCTTTGGGAGATGAATGTTTTAGGAGTGTTTGAATCCTCTTGGGCAAAGAGGTTTTAGACGGCGGTCTGTTGCACAGACTGAAAAATTCAACAAGAAGGGCTCATACAGTGATACTTGGTTTTCTTTTATCTCCTGTTGGCCAGTCTAGCACAGAATTTTTTTCTTGCAAAAGCCTTAAACCAGAACATTAAAGATGAGCAATGAAAAAGCTGAAAATAGCACAGCATGCAGATGTTTCCATTTAGTGTCTGATTTGTTAAGTTGAGAAAGTTGAACTATTTCATGTTGTGTGATGGAGGAGTGGAGTTGCAGCTGCAAAGCACCTGCACCAGCAGGTGAAGTGGCCAGCAGGTCAAGGGAGGTGATTCTCCCCTTCTACTCCGCTCTCATGGGAACCCACGTAGAGCACTGCGTTCAGCTCTGGGGCCCCAAGCACGAGAAGGACATGGACCTATTAGAATGAGCCCAGAGGAGGGCCACAAGGATGATCAAAGGGCTGGAGCACCTCTCCTACAAAGACAGGCTGAGGTAGTTGGGTTTGTTCAGCCTGGAGAAGAGAAGGCTCCAGGGAGAACTCATAGGGGTCTTCCAATGCCTAAAGGGGGCCTACAGGAAAGCTGGAGGACTCTTTGTCAGGGAGTGTAGTGATAGGACAAAGGGTAATGGCTTTAAACTAAAAGAGGGTAGATTTATGTTAGATAAAAGGAAGAAATTCTTTCCTATGAGGGTGGTGAGGCACTAGCACAGGTTGCCCAGAGAAGCTGTGGATGCCCCATCCCTGGAAGTATTCAAGGCCAGGTTGGATGGGGCTTTGGGCAACCTGATCTAGTGGGAGGTGTCCCTGCCCATGGTGGAAGCATGGAAATCTATGATCTTTAAGGTCTCTTCCAAACCAAGCCATTCTGTGATTCTATGATTCACCACTACGGTGGCTACATGGCACGCTACAGCTCTTCTCCTCTTGCATCTAGGAAGTAGATGCACTGAAAAGCAAAGAAATACCACTGCCTGAATCACTTCCTTCTGGGGTTGGGTAGTTCAAATTCTCAAAGCCATTTCATTATCTATTCATTTACATTGATGAGAACTAGAGGCCAACACTCTCTTGGGAATCTAAATCTGTATCACTTGGACCCTACTTGTGAAGAGGATTTAAGTATGTGTATCTCATGACTGTGGACAAAACCACCAAATATAACTGATATCTAAATTCACAGATGACTTGAAATGTTGACTATGAGACTTACATATTTCTCTGAGAAAGTCTCTTGACCTGTATCCAGTACTGTATTGTGTCCAGTTCTGGGCTCCCTGGTACAAAAAAGACAGGGATCTCCTGGAAAGAGTCCAGAGGAGGGACACAAAGATGATACAGGGCCTGGAGCATCTCCCCTGTGAGGAAAGGCTGAGAGACCTGGGTCTGTTCAGCCTTGAGAAGAGAAGACTGAGAGGGGATCTTATCAATGTTTATAAATACCTTAAGTGTGGGAGACAGAGGGATTTGGCCAACCTCCTTTCAGTGGTTTGTGGGGACAGGACAAGGGACAATGGCCACAAAATGGATCACAGGAAGTTCCACACCAACCTGTGAATGAACTTCTTCACGGTGAGGGTGACAGAGCACTGGAACAGGCTGCCCAGGGAGGTTGTGGCGTCTCCTTCTCTGGAGATATTCAAGGCCTGTCTGGACACCTACCTGGGCAACATGCTCTAGGGAACCTGCTTTGGCAGGGTGGTTGGACCCGATGATCTCTTAAGGTCCCTTCCAACCCCTACAATTCTGTGATTCCACAACATGAATGCAAGTAGGTTTAAGCTTTCTTTTTATACAGCAAAAAATGAAAACAAAAATTTCCTCCACCCCCAAGACAGCATAAAATTAAAGACTATTCTACGTGCTTTGGCACTGTATCTAAGTCTGGCTCAACTGGCAGAATCCAGTAAAGAGTACCCCATAATTAAATGTCAGTAAGAGCTAATGGTAAAAAAGTGCTGCCTGTTGGTAAAATGCAGGAGGAAGCCTGCCTTTTGGTTTGGCCAAGACACAAACCACTTAGGAAAGAAAAAAAACCTAGTTACTCTTCTTTATTAGGGGCATTAAATTCAGAGATGCCTATAAGAAGTTATATTTAAAAGTGTGAAAATTACATTTAATAGAGCTCTTAAAATATGACGACTGGGTGACTGTTTCTTCTGACAGCCAGCAATTACTTAATCATACAAATTTCTTTCACTGTATAAAAGAAATGGAGAAAAGCAGGTGATACTTCCCTTTGGGCATCCAAGGATTTGATAAACTTGTTTCTTCAAATGTACTCAGGAATCTTACTGTCCCTAATCTCTGCATCATTTACTGAAAAGCAATAAGAAAAGTCATCTCAAAGATCCTGGCGTGAGTTTGTTTATGTCATAGCCTTTAATTTTATGAAGTGTTTGCGGGGGCAGAATTCGACATACCTGAGACAATTGTTCTCTTCATTCAGCGTAACCAGAGAAATAAATTTGCAGCAAATGGAAGTCAAAAAAAGAATCTGAGCAAATGTAAAAGGAGGCATTTTAGTTCCAGGAAGTTTTCACATTTAACTTATGAAAGATTTTGACTGGAACATGACTTCTTCAAACCAAGTAATTTGACACTGGGAGAAATCATGCATCACATATGTTGCTGGTGCCTGGATCTATTTCATTCATCTTAGAATTTTATATTTATATTATAGGTATTTCCTGAAACTAACTGCTCAGTGGAAGAAATCAATGCTGAGGCTGTTTTTATTTCCCCACAAGGTGGTACTGTGGTACTGACTATAGAAGTCTTGTTCTGGCTACAGTTGATTTATTTCTGCAACCCTTCTGCAAATGTGTTAAAGGCAGATTTTTGTCTGTGAAGGAGACAGTTCTGGTGTTACAATCAAATTTATTAGCAGAATGGTCTTAAGGCTCTTTTTTGGTGTGCTTTCTTTTCCTAACTTTTTTTTTCTTTTTTTTTTGTCTCATTAAAAATAGATTTTCTCGCAAGTTAAGATTACCAGAAAAACTCCATTATTGCTGTTTGGACTTTTTCACCTTTTATTACATTTTTTAAATCTAATCAGGCCATTTCAGACTCCCTTATTTTTCAAACTAAACCAGCTCCTGTATGGTTATTCAGAAATTCATCTTTTTTTTTTTTTTTTCTTTCCTTCTTCAGTTACATGTAAGTAAAAACAGGCACCTACAATTAATTACAGAAACGAAAGAATAAATTAAAAACATTAAATATTCAGGAGAATGCATTTTTTCCCCCCTGGAAACAGACCTAACCACTATCAAACAGAGAAACGAAACATAATTAATTGCTTAAATTGAACTCTGCGGCAGTATGGGGTTCTTCCAGCTGCTTGCGGAGGCCTGTAGCTTCTGTCATGAACATTAGCATGCCCACCATCACATTTGAGAAGCTGCATAATTTCCGTGGTTGTGTCTATATAGATACACCACCATAGTTTATATTAGAAAACCTTGTAAGACTAGGGTAGAGGCCCGAGCACTAGTGTGGAGGCGTGCATGCTGTTAAATGGTCACCACAGCCCTTGGTCAAGGCCAAGGCCAGGACACCAAATACTCCCCCAGACAGAAATTGCTTGGGTTTGGCCGTAGCTTGTGCTTTACTGTGAGGAGAGATGAGCTTTATATTGACATGGGCCATGCAGTGCCTATTGGTCCCGAGATCAGAGAACAGGCCCTGGTCCCTTTTATTAACCAGGATCAATGCAGCCATGAGGACCACCTGAGTAATGCTCTTGCTCTGAGCTAAGCATGCACTTAGGTAGGTTTGGGACTGCTCAGTTTTTGAAAAGCAAACTTACTTTCAGTGATTTAGCTTTTACATCCATCATTTTTCTGTGTGGTCTGTTTATATTCACCCCATGTACATGGATATGCTATAGATAGCCTGAAAAAGCAAATACTGTGCATGTTCTGGCCTTACCAGATATGAAACATAATACATAATCTATAGTTAAGAGTGGGGGAAAGCATCAAAATGAGCTCTAGTTATATAAAGTTTTTTTTTTTTTTTTTTTAAAGTGCATTTTCAGGCTCACATTTAATTTTTATTTTTAATATGATATTAGTAAACAGTGATCTATGCCTTATTTAGTGATATCTAACCACTTTTTAGAAAAAAAGTTACCTATTTTTCTACAGAGTTTTGGTATATTCCTCCTGAACTGAAGAAACACAGTTGAGAGCTGTATATGGCTATTATCTTTCAGACCATTCTTGCAAGGAGTGTCCCACTTCAGATTCTTGTGCTTCGTGGCAGGCCAGGAACTATGACATCCTTCAGGCAAGTGGTTGAGACCCCAGGCAAGTTGTGAATTAAGAAGGTGCATCCATGTGACACTACATAATCCTTTATCAAGGCAGAGAGAATATCTGAAGTCCACAAGCAATCTAACAGGCATTGTTTGCCAAGGTCCACAGCATCCCCTTTGTGGTCTTTAGGTCAGAGGATAGAGCTGGTCCTGCTGAGGTGAAAATGGGACACAAGATACTCCTTGTTTTCAGAATATGTGACTCTGCAAAACTGAGGTGAGTAAGTGGGAGGCATGGGAACAGCAGATGGATGCTAAAATAAGAGCTAAAGGAAGAGCTAAAGATCTAAAGTCCCCTGGCAAGTTCATGATTGCAAAGCAGATATACAGCTGTGGGATACAAGTCTCTGATATCAGTGGGGTGTCTTTTGTCAATATTGTGCTTGTATTATTATGCTAACATGGGAGCGGGATAAGAAGGGCTACATGAGGTATTTCTGCTCAAACATTTGCATGCTCTACAAAAGGGGTCGCTTTCTTTGTACATCAGATCCCAGGCAGAGGATTTCCCTATGGTTATGCCTTCTCAAAGCATAAAGCTAAGGTCTGTTAGATGCCTATATACCCTGTCTGGCTAACAACCTAACCATGCATCCTCAGCTTTTGGCTCAGCTTTTGGAGAATCTCCATCTATTACTCTTCTTTCTTCCTACTACTTTTCTTCATTCCAAAGAAGTCTTCTGAATCCTGGGGCTTTCCTGCAAATGTAGATGCTTAAAATAACACTTTCTGTGGTTTCTTTTAGATTTTTTTTTTCCTTGATGGAAGTAATTCAGAGTATTAATTCTATGTGGGGGAAAAAAGCATATGCAGTGCCCTGGAAAGGTGTTCTGGACCGTGAAGCAATGTCTCAAATGTGTTTGAATGAGGTCTATCTACAGAAAAAAAAAAAAAAGAAAAAAAAGAATAAGCATGTGTCTTAGGCAGGCTCTTGAGACTACTGGATATGAGAAGTATGCTGGAAGGAATCACACTGAAGTGGTTTGCCAGTGGTACATAGATAGCATTGCTCGTAGGGATGTTTAGTAACATGGGTATGGTTCTTGTTTCCAGGACTTAGAGCTCATAAAAAGAAGGTGAAAAGTGATTAAATGCTTCTCTAACATCATTTTTTTCCATGTCAGAATTTGCTGTAGGTGCCACAAGTTATCTTTGCAGGGGGAAAAATGAGCTATATAGCTACAAGCAGGAAAAGGAGGTGTGTGTATGCCCTATAAAGTGGGAATCTTGTTTCCCATGACACTGGATCCTGGTAACAATATTGCTTTGTTATAAGAATGCACTTCAGAGATTGAACTGAAGCCATGCAAGACAACTTTAAGGATCTTACTTCCAAAAGCAGGGGAATATCACACAAAGAAGAGCAACAGACACTGAAAATATTTTCTCTGTGGTTTCCGACTTTGATTCCTGGTCCTAAATGCTCCTTCTCTGAATCCTAAGAAAAGTATTAAGCTGGACTCACCCCTTCATGGCCCAGACTTAGCTCACATGCACTCTGAAACATCTGCAGACTCTGACGTAAAGCAACCAGAAACCCTGTTGTTTTATGAGCCATTTTGGGCTTTAGGGAACCTTTGCTAAAGCACAGCTTTAGTATTATGGAAAGAAAATTAAAGGTCGCCTATTTGAGATGGCCACCAAAGGGGACTGCAGGATCAAGATTACAAGAAATCTTTTAGGAATGAGCTTAAGAGGTAATAGAGCTGAGAAAATGACCTTCTGAAAGTCTCTTATTCTGTAATTTCTTTGTCAGCTGTTTTTGCCAGGTATGTCTACAAGATGCTTGTGGGTGAAATAGCTGACCCTCAGAGCTTGGGAGTCCATATACTTTCAACTTCTATTGCTTTATTATTTTTTTTTTGGAAGAATTCAAACATACATTCTAGTCACCAACTGAAGAATGGATGCTGGTTTATCTAATAAATGATATAAATTGCTGGTCTGTTCTATCTGGACAAAAGAAATGAAAAAGACCTCAGATAAAAGCCTTTCTTTATTAAAGAGCCAAAGACATTTTAGATCTCATTTGGCCTTCATGTCCTACTCATTCCTCCTCTCCTTATCTACTGGTGCTTTGCTAGTACAGTTATTATCCTTTTCAGTTACTCTAAACATATTATTAATTCTGCAGCTGGCTTTCTACCTCTAGCCCTTTTAGTAGTAAACTCACTAAAATCCTGTAAGGCTGTACACCCCAGGAACAGTCTACATGTTTCTTATCTGAGTACACATACTCTGATTCCCTCTGAATGGCCCATCTGGGCCATCTTCTTGTTCTGTTTGTTCCCTTGTCTTCTGCCTTCTCCTTACTGTGCTCCACTGTCTTTATCACTACTTTTCCTGTATCAGAAAAATGTCTGTCCTCATTTTATGGATGTTTTGCAAAAAATCAGGGAAATAGGAGGTTAGACTTAGAACTGACTCCCAACTGCAAGAAGGTTCAAGACCTAGGCTGAGATATGCCAGTGAACGTCCCTTTTGATGTTACAGCCTGTTTTTTTTTTGCATCATCTAAAATTGGTAGTCTATACTATTGTAATGATCATATTGGCTAGTTTTAAAATCCTTGGATTCATCTTTAGAGGCTCACTTAAATAACCCAACACTTCAAACAATTACTTCTCTCTTTCTGTCTTCATTAATAATCCCCTCACACTGTCTTTGCTACAGTGTTGTTTCATCTTGTGTTTGTTTGTCCTAGCTAATTTAGATATTAAGTCCTTGGTGACTGACAATGTGTCTATCTATGCAAAGCACACTTAAATAAATAAATTTAATAATAATTAATAATAAATACTCCAGCTGAAAGCAATGCATCTGAGCTAGCAAGGACAACGCTGACATTGATGTACTCCATTTCAGCAGCAGCATTTGCTGTTTGCATGCCACAGCTCCTTGAGTTAATGGCTGCTGCACTCTGAGTAGTGTCAGGCCCCCTCTTGCAGTCCTCCCCATCATAAGGCTGTTCCACCACCTCTGCCTTGCCCCTTGTCCCTGAACAGTTTGAAATCCAGCCATCTGAGCTAGCACATTCTTCAAGGTGGCCAAAAAACAAGAGGACGGCATACGGTCTGTTTTGGGGGACAGGATCCTGCAAATCTCTGGCATCTCCCCCAAATCACTATTCACAACTAGTACTAGTCCCTTATAGGCAATTAAATTTTTACATCTTTATTCAATCACATCCTTCTGTGTCATGTGGGACAACCTATTTTTTAAATTATTTATTTATTTTCTCTTTTTGCTTCAGTTCCCTGTATTTAAAAGGCTTGCAAAGATAGTAAGCGCTTTCTTGAAACAGGCTATGTAAACAATCAGGTAGAATCATTGAAGCTGGCAGGAAAGAATTCATGCAGTGTGTGTTAGCAATTGTCTAAGCTAGAACACTATTTAATCTGTTATTCCTGGTGGGCACTACCTTGTAGAAAAATAATATTATTACAGATATAATCTTTCAGTTAGTAATAAAATCTCAGGAGTGGTCTTGCTTAGAAAACGGAGAACTGAGTCCTTTCTGAGCAGAGGTAAACTGTGCAAAAGCAGTCCTTCATATGTCTGCCTGAAGAATTATGACTTCTGATAGAGGCAAGTTAGTCACAGCGTAGTTTGCCTTTGTATTTCATTAAGGGAGGAAGGGATTACTCTACATATACTCTCTCTGGTCCATCCAATAGCTGGAACTGCAATAAAAGTCAGCAAAAGAAGAGCTGAATAATAAGAAGCAAAATGAGAAGTGTTATTGTAATTTACATGATTATTCATCCATCTGAACATAACAATTTTTATCAGAGATGGCAACATTTATAATGTGTCCACTATGGTAGTGGTTTTATTCCATATACTGCCATCAAAACCAGATTATTTGGGTGCTGTGCCCAAATGGCTACTGCCATGAGTGGTATTTGTCATTTGGTGTTTATTCTCCCATTTCACCCCTGGGGAAGAGGACTGAGTGGTCACATGCTTTGGTGTTTGTAGAATCCTTTTAATTTTACAAAGGCGTAAAATGCACCTTGGAGGAGGAGGTGGGATGACCTGTGGGATCCAGGCACCACAGACTGGATCACAAGGCAGTTCCTCCTCAGGCAGCTAACTTCTCTTCTTACGTGTAGAGATTCATTGCGACAGAGCTTTCTGGGGTCCATGGAGTATTTTGAATATAAACACTGCAATCTTGAGCTGATTCAATACTTTACAGAATCAGTGGAGAAAGTAATATGATTTGTTCTCTGTAATCAGCTAGTAGGTGTCTCTGAAGGTCTGATTGCTTCACGTTCAAATAAAATGCACTGTTACAATCCAGATGGGAGTTAATGAAAGCATATATAACTAAGATGGACTTGGTTAGGATGGTGTCTTATAACCAATCAAAGATAAAAGAAAGCATTTATTGATGGCTACAGCTCCTTGGGAGCTCAGTGTGAATGAGAAATCCAAACCTAAATTAAATACTGTGGGCTTGCAGTGTCAAAGAAAGGTTATTACAGAGTGGCTCTAAACTTTCTGAAGTGTGCTCCACAGCCTCCAACATAACCTCTGTGCTTCTCAAGTTCTAGATTGTCCAGTGATTTTTCAAATATGAGCCACTTTTGGCTCATTTGGTGATGCCGGTATATTTGCCCTCACTCTCTCCCCAGCTTTTCCCTTAACAGTAGTAAAGGTGTGGCCACTGACTGCATCTTTTATACTTTACAGTAATGTGTGGCTCACTACCAGTTTGGGGATTTGGGCAGTGTGCTCAGTCGTTGCTCATGCACAGCTGTTACTTGAGCAAGGATGGGTGATAATGAAGGCTGTGCAGCGCTGCATGCTGTCACTGGATGGTTGGCATCTGAGTCTGTATCTGAGCTCCCCATTTCATGGCTGCATGTAGATGCTGACAAGGCTGTGGGAGAGGACTGTTCCTTGCAGGACTCTGTTTTCAAGGAGTCTGTTGATGGACAAGTGTTTTTCTTATTACTACTTGTTAGGTGCTTCTAACCATGAAAGAGACAACTATTTTAGCATGTTCTTCATGATGACTTTCTCATCCAAATGGGACAGCATTACCTGTCAGACCCATTCACAGGTTACATTTGCAGTTTGACAGCAGTATATCAAGTCAATGTGAATGAGACCCATCTGCTCAAACACTTCTGTCTGTAGCTGACCTAATCACCTTCCCTGATAAATTAGGGAAGAAAACTAAGTACTTTTTGAGTGCAATTTGTCTTATACCAAAGTTAATACCTCAAACATACCAGAGGTATTGAGACCTGAGAGTCTCAGAAGTAGTGATCTGTTCAGGCCAGGGGACAGGCTGTTCAGGCTTAGGGGACAACAGATGACTATTTACAGATTTATTTTTTTATTATGAAGAGGAATCTCAGTAATCAACATTCCATTTTTTTTGAAGTACTTAATGAGAATTTTGTTTGTTATCATCTGTCTTTTTTTCTTTTTTTCTTTTTGGGAGAGGAGAGACAGGATTCCCTTCTTTCCAATTCAAGTGTGTCTTCCATCCATATCTTTTAAAAGGCAACTCTACACAGGGATCCATTACAGTGAATGAGCTGAAACAGAGAGATATTGTTACTTAAACAATACAATGGACTTAATACAGAACTAACTGCATGTTTTCTTATGAGCAATATAGGAGGTCAGATCAGATGATTCAGTAGTCCCTTCTAGCCTCAAAATCTATTAAAAAACCTGAACAAGTTCAATAAAAATGTAATAGCATTTTACAGAAATTACTCTAAATCCCCTAAGAATTAAACAATAGCCATTAATAGCCTTTTTATGATGTTTTCACTATATATTTCTGAAGCAACAAATCGTACAGAGAGGGATATATTTCTCTTTAAATTGATGATGTGATGGGGAAAAAAAATCCTCACTTGAACAATCAGCCCTGGTATAACAAGAAAGCTTATTTCCTAGTGTGGATGCCTCATATGCATTTGTAAGTAGCAAGAGCAGTAATTTAGAAATGAGAGGGGGATTTCATTGGAACATAGATTTTCAAAGTACCACTATATGTATCATTTAGAAAACCCTTGGCTCTGACCGCTGTGTGCAAATGCATAAGCCAGTGTGTGTGGGCAGTGTGAGTCATTCAATTTTCCTACTATATAATAATAAAAAAACAAATGGTGTTGAAGCTAGCATTTAGGTCTAGAGAAGGAAGCTGTGATAATGCCATGAATCCTTGCACTCAGGGATCAGCAGTGATGGCATACAAAGCAGACACAATGACAGGCAGACTCTTACTTAAGGGATGTTGATCTGAGTCGCAAACATATTTATCCAATCTTATTTCTATCTCTCAGCTCCTGTACCTGAACTAATACCTTTAAGAAAATGAGTGGTGCTTTAAAACATAGTAACTTAGGCCTACAGGAATTAAACACACTTGAAAACAAGTTAATCCATCCTGGTTAATATCACAGATTTCTGGCCTTTCTTCCTTCCTCCTATTCCCCTCAGTTATATCTGTTTTACATTTTAATGTAATATATTGTACTGTAGAGACAGTAGTTTAAATTCATGC
Organism: Cygnus olor; assembly: GCF_009769625.2. NCBI lineage: Eukaryota > Metazoa > Chordata > Aves > Anseriformes > Anatidae > Cygnus > Cygnus olor. Next base: position 39,760,214 of record NC_049171.1, read on the forward strand.
TAGTGAAAAAGAATAGAAACCAAAAAGTGCTGCAAAGCCATGTTCCTTCTGGGGATACCCATAGCCAAATGTGTCTGGAGAACTTCCTGTCATAGGATGTAGGTTCTGCATCATCCCTAGTAAGAGACATGATTAAATGTCCCTTAATGCAGTTAAGTAACTACTCTGCATACACAAGCATGTTTGACATGGAAGAAAAATACTTTTTATTGCTTTTATTAGCATTATTGTGTGAGGACTGCAGTAAGAATTGTTTTTATAAATTTTGTTTATGGCGAGACATGGGTATTTAAAGAAGATGAAGAGTGGAAAGAGAAGATGATTTCAATAGTTTTAAATAATCAGACAATCAAATTCAGGTTTGCAGTCTGTTTGGAGGTACTGTGATGGTCCAAATTAAGAGAATTGAGAATGATGACTGTCAGAAAGGGAGTGTTAAATAGGGAGAGTCAAGCCTCTAATGCCATTGCAACATTCACAGATAGAAAATAGCAAATTCAATGGCACATAAAACACTGACATGTTGACTCTAGAGGAACTTGTTGAGGCTGTTTGCATGACTAGAATATTAATTTTGATGGCAAAAAGTCTGTATGCAAAATTGGCTCAAGAAAGTGTTTCTGAACTGCTCGAGACTCAGAAAAAAATAGGCTTGAAGTGCTCTAAGGGTGAAGCATTATTTTTAGGTGCTTATAACATGCTGAACTATGGAGACTCTAAATACTAGTAAAATGTAAGTATTTTTAGTAACGTGCTAGTGGTGATGCTTAGTGATACAAGAGGAATGTGGAAGTGCTGATATGATATTCAGGCATATTTTTTTTTCCCTCTGTGTAGAAGGGACCATCAGAAGTGCAGACATGCCTTAGCAATGTCCACAGTTCCTTCCCACCTCTGCTGCAGTTGGAATGCCGTATATATTCCCATGAAATTTTGATCCAAAATGGAGCACAAATTATGGGAGGGCTGAAGACTGTTTATTGTTGCTGAAGCAGTAAGATACAAATTAATAAAGAAAGCAGCAGCAACAAAATGCTGCCGGTCACAATTTGTGATATAAAATTAAAGTAGACAGCCCAAAGGAACTAGTGACAATAAGTAAATAACATTTACAAATATGCTGGAGGAAGAAAAAAAAAAAAAGCAAGAGAAGCAGTCAGTCTCTTGATAGATGACAAGGGTATTAAAAAACAGAGGGATGTTGTTTTGCACAACTCTTATCTTTTTGTCCTTGTTCTCACTCATGCATCCTAAGCTGGAAATGGGATCCTCTCATGTCTAATGGGAAGGGATGTATAGTGTAAAGGACATAACAAGAACAGACATATTCCAGTGCCTTCACTGCAACTTGTGAGAGCTTATCAATACGCAGGGAGCACCAAATCTTCAACCCCTTAACAAAGCTCAGCCCAAATTTGTGGCAAGGCTCACAACACCGAGGGCAAATCCTGCCATTCCTGCATGGTCTTCAGATCTGTCCCATCCATCGCACGTCCGTCCTGGTATAAATGAACTCACAGCTCTGTGTGGTGCTCCAGGACTGGACAGGTGAGGATGCAGCATCTCTCTGGCTTCTTTCTGCATCAACACTGGTTCCTCAGCTAAGGGTTTATCTGCTGTGCGAGCAGACACAAAGAGTTCACTTCTTACAGAAGTCACTGGCATAACATGCAATTACATGGTTACAGACTGTGGGGCTCCATATCATAATCAAATCTTTTGTTTCTCTCCAAAGGTAACAGGGAAGAATATAAGTAAACCTGAAGTTTTGCCTTCCCTGGAGTTTTAATGGCTAAGGCAGAGAGCAGCGCTCCTCACATCTAGCATTAGGCATCTGCCAGATCTGTGTAGAAAGGAAACCAAAAGGATTTATGGAAGGAAAGTAATGAGATCTTGACAAATAAGGGAATTGCCCCACAGAGAATCTCTGTGTTCATCAAATGGCCTTCCTCAGGTCTGGAGCACCACTTGCAGCTGAGGCCATGCAAAGGGGACCTGCAAATACAAAGTGCTGCAGAAATGGGACAAATGGCACCAAATGTGCAACTGAGGTCTCCCTGGGTCTATCAGCTGAGTGGGATGGAAGGGCAATTTTAGGGGAACTCCAGGTGAAGGTGTTTGAGCCGGCTGTGTGCTGACTGCTGGCTCGGTGTTGAGGAAGAGCCTGGGTAGGCCATCAAGGTGCAAGGCTAGGCCTCAGCCTGCAGCCGGGCTCGGTGGGTTGGGTCAGGTCCTGCACCAGGGCTGGCTCCCCTCTCGCTATTGGGAGAGACCAGCTCAGAGTGTCCGGGTGAAGCCCCAGCAGCCACTATAAAGGAGGTGAACAGACCTGCCTACAGCCAGCCTGGGTGGAAACTTCAAGGGAAAACTTCAAGGAAACTTCAACTTAGCTGAGTTATCTGGAGTTACTCAGGCCCTTAATTTCCAAAGCTCAGTCCTCTTAGCTGCTTTGAGCCACATTGAGTTTGCCTGTGTTGTGGTCCAGGATATCCTTACAAACCTACTCAGAGGGTGAAATTTAGGAGAACAGCAAGTGGCTGAGGCTGCTGGCTGCTCATGCTTGTGTGGTCTGATGTACTGCGGCCTCCCTTATCTTCACTTATTGAAAGCTTGAAGCAAGTAAAACTTGTAAAACCCTGCGGTAGATTAACTGATGCAAAGTGCTTTTCCACCTCAGATAGTGATTACGAGCCATTCCTAATACTTCATTTAAATAAATTCATTATTTTTTTTCCATAAATATGCTGTACAAATACATATACAAATGCTCTAATTCGAAAATGCATTCTTGTTCTTTGATGATGTGTTCAGAACATGTGTCACATATGCATCACCTCTGTCTGTTTATAGAAAAAAGAAATGTAGATAGAGAACTGTACTGAAATGCAATGAAGAATTTCATAAAGTGAAATTCCTACAGCAGTGTTGCTGAGCAGGACTTTAAACACATATTTAATATGAAAAACATTCAAACCCCACCCCACCCCAAAACAAAAAAAACAATCACCCACTCAAACAAACCTCACCCAAACCCAAACATGATATATGTTTTATGAAACATGGAATATAGTAAAGTTAATTTCTCACTTGGAATCTTAATTTTCTGTGTCTTTTGATTTTCGTGTGTTTAGCATTTTCAGACACTCTTTCCCATTAGTTCGCTGTCTAGTTGCAAATACAAAGCACTGTTTTTATTTTGTTTACATTTTATTTACAGCATTTCTACTTTGCCAGAGGTGTGTTAAATTATTAACAGGTTGTGTCCATGTTCACAGAAAGCTAAATTGAATCCAGAACAATGTGGGCTTATTAAAAGACTGGCTAACAGATTCACTTTGCCCACAAAACTGTGCACTGTGGTCTGAAGTATTCCTTTTCCAATTAAAGCTATTTATTTATTTTGATTTCCAGCAGTTGTGGTGCGTTCTTGTCAGTGGTATTTTTTTTTCCACAAAAATGCTCTGTATTTTTGCAGGAGTAAAACTGCATGTTTAATTGGTTATTTTAACACCTTTAGTGCAATATCTCCATGCTTTAACAGGGCTATAATTTTTAAATGTAGGTCCATTATTTTCTATGGCCTGAACATTGGCAGACTTCTCAAGTGTCTTGCTTCTCACTGGTGTTTCTGATTTCACATTAAAATCCCTCTTTGTCCCTCCTTAGTCCCCGCTGATGACCCTTATTAACCAGAAGGATTTCTAGAGCTGAAAAGCTTATCAGGTTAGAAAGGTGCATGTTACAAAAATGGGGTTTTGTCAGAACTTAAAGTAACCATTGGGATAAAGAAAGAAAAGCCTATTGTATTTTACTGGGCTGCATAAAAACAAAGATAAGTATGCCATAAGTTAGCTGATTTTTTGTTAGTATTTTTTTCTGCTATGGTGGGATGAAGCATTAGGCAGAAGCATTTTCATTTAACTCCACTAAAGGGCATCTCCATTATCATACTTACTTGGCTAAACCTTCAAGTTGGCAGGTCAAGTCCTGTAGGTGGTGACAAGCAGGTCATCTGCCTACTTTCTAGATGCATTTGGAGGAAACTTTTGAACCCTTGCTCATGTTCTGCCCGATCTGGTGGAAGAGGATATGGTAGGTTCAGCGAGGAATGGCTATACGAATGGCTGTAAAATACCTTGCTGTGCTTATGACCAAATCGTGAGCTGGTGTCAGCTGGTGCAATGCCATAGGTTGGCAAGGGAAACTGTGTTCACTGATGCCGGGTAGGATCTGGCTTTTTGAGGTGGGCCTCTTTAGGTAACAGACTTTAATTGATTTAATCAGGGGAACTTGTGTAGCTTTGCACAGCTTTCTGGGAGTAAAGTTAGAAAAACAGGGACAACTGTGGTAAGAAAAATCATGTATTGAATCCTAAAATGCACTGTGACTGAAAAAAGCTAGGGTTCATGATATGCTAACCAGTAAAGGGGGAATTCACTAGGAAATGCTAAGGACAGAGGACAAACACCACTTTCAGGTGTTTGCAATGAATATCGAATATGAACAGGAAACCAGTATTCCACATTGTTCAGTGGTGAGGAGATATTTACTGGAATAATATCAAGCATGAATACCTTCAAGGACACTGAAAAACAGGGAAATGTTACTATCAATGTCACAAATCTTTCACAAAGATTTACCAGAGCTAGTTTCAAGTCTATAAATATACCATAAATTTAGAGGTCTAAGAAGCTTGATGCATTTTTGATTCTCCAAGCGGAGATTAAGAAGTGAACTGATTATGAATTAAATAAGGAAGATATTTGTGGAGACAGGTCTTTAATGTAGTGGAAAAGCCATAATGTGATCCAACAGTCAGAAAATAAGCTGGACAAATAAGATATGTTTTTAGTATTGAGGGTGATTAATCCACAAAACAATTTATCTTGCAATATGATGGCTTTTCAATTACCTGATGTCTTCAAATCAATAGTGGATATTTTTTTCAGAGATGGGCTCAAGCTCACTTAGATGTTGTAGTCTTGATGCAGGAGTCACTTAAAGGTCCGTGGGGAAAGTAAAGGTCAGGCTAAAAGATCATATCATAACATAATGTCATCATATCATATCATATCATACCTTGTAGTTTTTGAATCAGTTATGTCACCTTGGCCAGCTGTATGTTTTGATTCCTAATTTTAGCTGACCTATGGTTGGGTATAGAAGCTTCATGTACAATGGTTTATAAAATCAGGGGAGTAACAGCAACATTTTTTGAGAAAATTTAACTGCTAATATTTCTGCATTTCCGTATCAAAAAACATCAACTGTAAAGCAAATATACTTTGAAACCCTTCCTAGTGGCCTGACCAAGTGGTCAGCTGGCATGTGATATCTGGGATTAGGGTCCACTGTCGCAACCTACGTAGCAGTGCAAAGAAGATATTTTAGCTCAACCTTGATCCCTATGAGCCTGAGCAGAATACACAAGAGCATTTGCTTTTCTTCTCTATTTAACACTACATTTTTTTTAAAGTATGTCCCCCTTCAAACAATATTATAAGTGGAGATAGAAAAGACCAATCTTAAGAAGTGTTTTCTTCAGATCCACTTAAACCAAGAATGTAAGTGAGGAGGATAAAAGAGTCTGAACAAACAGAAGGCTGATATTCTGTAACTTCAGACATGAATAAAAGCAAAATCAAAACAAGTCCTTTGCACAAGTATGTCATTACATTGCTTACACTATTGAAAACACTTGTTTCATTCAAAAGCCTTGTTATAAAACCTTCATGAGAGTGAAGAGATGGCTGAGAAGCAGTCCTCATAAGCCATAATTGGAGAAACATAAATGTAATAATTATTATTCTGCTCTTGGAGTCTGAACAATTTCTTTCTCTCATCAAGGATTAAAATAATGAAAAAATTACAATCATGTTGTCAGAGCATGGTTCATACTTTAATTCAAAGTTTGTCGGCTAATCCTGGCAGTGGTATAACTCTAGAGAAGTTTATTGAAGTTGCTCCACAGAGGGATTAGATACTGTTTGTCTTCTGATGCCTCTACTTTCTACTCTGATAAGATACCCTTATATAATCAGTCAGGTTTTCAACCATGGGTGAAATATTGACTATAATATTGTTTTTATCACAGCAGGCTGCAACTTAATTTTTATTTTATTTCAGTAATATCTTTGTCATTTGACAACAAGCTGTGATGGGTATGATAAGTTTCTATTTAGGCTGCAAATGTGGGATGAATGTATACTCCCAGAGTAATCAGAAGCTGAACTCTAGTAATTATGATTAATACTGTTTGGAAATAAGTTGTGTTAATTTTAAGCTTAATGAAATTCCAATAGTCAATTTTACACTAAAAATTATGTCTGTAAGATCTTGAAGCAGCCCCCATCTGCAATGAATACATTCACATCAGAATGCTTTTATTTGTGAGGAAATCTTAGCTTCATTTTGCTGTGGGCTGCAATTTATGGCATGAAAATGTTACATTGCAGAACTTTGCACCCCTCCTTTCCAAATAGCTGATACATGATTTTTGACTTGCAAGTAACCTGTTGCTTAAAATAAAAAGGAAAAACTGAAAAGAGTGGGAGTATTTCTAATTCTAAGGGCTTTGTAATATTACCAGTGAAGAGAAGCAATATAGTGTTACACCCTGAGCACAGTGATATCTCCTGTGTCATCATGTTACAGAGGGATTACATGTATTTAGATATCCTTTATGGAATTTAAGAAGAAATGCAAGGCATATGTCATACTGATCTTAACCCTAAGATGTAGAGGCACCTAGAAAAGCCAGACCTATGGCTGTGTACATTTATATAAGCCTTCTGATATTTGGTCAGCTATGCAAAAGCACAGCACAGAGTGAGTTTCCTGGAAAACATTAATCAACTGAAATGTTACAGTAGCAGCAGAGTGTTTGTAAACCCTCTGAGGATTGTCTTCAGGAAGGAAAATGGCCTTTCTAGTGCTACATTGCAAGTATTTGCCTAGCTCTGGGATCAGGTGCACAGTAAGCTCTCAGGGCGGAAACGAGAGGGAAGGAATGGTACAGCCATCATGCTGGCCATTTATGTGTTACCTTCTCCTATAGGCCAAGCTGTAGGATGTCATAGCTGTTTTTCTTGGAGCAGCTCTAGAGCACGTCAGCCAAGCAGGAAAGGGATCATTACCTAACCACAAAGGGATAGCAGTGATTAGTTCCTCCATCTTTTTTGGGGAAATATGATTTTTCCAAAGATCTTGGGAATCCAGTCATTAGTGGATGGAGATTTCCAGTTGTTTGAGACAATGTATTTCCTGGTCTATGTAAATATCCTTTAGTTTTAACCTAAGGCAGGACCCAGTTTCATATTTGTAACTTCTCTTGCGGGAATTAAAGTAGTAATTTGGTATTTGAGTGTATAAAGCTCACCTCAGTGAATGGCCTAACTCTCATGGGTGTCTGTAGGATCAGGTTATTGCCTCCTATTCTTCAGGTTTTCTGAGCTGTACATGGCTTTTATTTGCCTGTAAGGCAGCTTCCAGGCTCTGATGGCTGCTCAAATGGCTACTGAGCCTCCCCTACCCCAGGAACACCGCTTACCCTTCCTGCCTTATGTTCCCCTTGTCGCAAGCTCTTGACAATGCTGTTGCTTAGTGCAGATTTTGTGTGTACTGTCTTCTATACCTCCTGTTGGAAAGAAGGGAAGGGCTTGGAATTTAAGTCCTCAAAAATGTGGTTTTGACAATGTGAAAACCTTCATCTGATAAACTGTATGTAGAACAAAAATAAATTCAGTGCAGTAAATGAATAAGTGAAATTTTATGTCACTGGGGAAGCATTCTTTAAAAGCTGTTGCAAGGATGAGCAATATTTGTTTTATGTTCTCATGTTTCAAACTGCAATGTCAAGAAGGTCTGTTAGGATCATCTAATCTGGACCCCTTCTGCATAAACAGAATTTCACCCGGTAATTTCTACATCAAGCCTGGTAATTTCTTTCTCCGAAGACGTATGCTTTTAGCAGCTTTGTGCTTCTTAATGGTTATTGATTTAAACATCCTCTATCCTGCTCCTAAAAATGCTTTGGTTAGGGGAGGTAAAATACACTTTTTTTTCTTGTCTGAACAAAATAAGCTTCTTTACTCAGCTTGACATTTCTTTCCTTTCTCTGTAACAAGAAACTTTTGCGTAGCAGCTCAGAGCATTTCGGGGAATATTCTCGATTATCGGTGGAAAAACCCCATTGATTCTAGGTAAAAATTAGGGGGACAAAAATGAAAGAAAAAAAGAGAAGAGAAAATGTGAATACCTGGTATAGGATTAGCAGATTCAGCAGCTTCAGTCACTTTTCTCTTTATAGACCAAAGGACATGTTGATAGCATTCACTTACTGCTTCCAAAATAATTATACTGTCTATGTCAGCTTTGCTTACCTTCCCAAAACAGTTTGAAGAGCTGACTCCCTGAAATATTTATTCTTCAGTCAAAAAGACAGGAAAAACTACTGATGGTGGCATGCCAGGAGTTTTCAGAAAGGCATTGAATAAAGACGGTTGGGAAGTGAGAGTACAGGACCTCCTGATGAAGGTAGGAAAAGGAGAGGGCATGTGTACTGGGGGCTTGACCTAAGGAGCCACAAAGGGAGTGATGCTCCAGCTAGAATGACTTTTTAGAAAGTTTTATAAATGCTACGGTCACACCAATCCTGTGAGACACTGTATACACCTGCAAAGTATTATTATTATTTTTTAAAGGCACTTTGCGTACATTGATAATAGGAGTGGAAATTAGGAAACATCATACCTAACAATGGCTCAGGACTGGTAGCACCAAGCTAATATGCTTCAGCAGTTGAAATATTTCACGTCTGAGTTTTGCATTGAGGATTATTTTTGCTGCTGGTTCTCATTCACTTGGAGACTGGAGTTCTTCTGGTGAAGATGTGGACAAAATGGGAAGGACCACAGCTCTTGCTAAACAGTTTGAAAGAGAGTATAAGGAATTGAAAAGAAATGGAAAATGTCCATTTTGAATACTAGAGGCTTTTACAGTAGCATATGTTTTCATACAATTCTTTACATTTCAACTCTCAGGTCTTATAATGGTCCAAATTAACCCTCTCTAGAGTTAAGGCAAAAGAAAATATAAAAACAAAGGAACAGAAAAGTAAACAGTGCATGTGGACAGCTGTACTGCTTATGTTGACCTTTGGTTTTACTTATTTAGTTACAAACAGAGAAAGAGAAAAGAACATAAGGGACAGCAGTTGGCATAAAGCATACTGTTCTCCATTCTTCATTGCATATTTCCTATCTCCTGGGAAGGATGCAGCAGGCTTGATGGGTTCTGATAAGCAGGAGTACTACATAGCAAAGAAGCCTGTGATAATTTTCAGCACTGCATTTGTGATTTGATGTTAGTATATGCGCTATCATATTATGAAGCGAATGCTGTTCTGCAGATTTGTACTTAAAGTCCATGAAAGTAAATGGTTGCTGGTAAATACATCTTAAATTTGCAGTAAATAAATTTGCAATTATTTATTACATTTAGAGTTTAATACAATCTGTGTAAAGGACAATTGGTGGCTCTGTAGTGAAAATGAAATTTTATTTCTCTGGAAAGGCCCACTTAAGTCATAAACTCCAAACTCCCAGTGCAAGTGGTTTACGAATGGCAGCAAAGTTCTAGGAATGAGTTCATTTGTTTTCATTCTGGGGCCATCTGTTGTTATTTCTAATATAAACTTCTTAGCTTTCACCTTTGATCTTTGCAGTTTCCAGGTTTTTAAACTTTTATAGTTCATGATTATATGTTTTAGTGATGTCAGTGAAAGTATATTATCACTTTCAGTGAATTAGGGGGGGCTTATTATTAGTTTGCTACCCTAAGAATTGTAAATAAATAAACCAGTAAGTAAATATTATGGAGAGATGTTTGTCTCTCCATAGTTAGAGGTTGTGACTAGCTCTGTGTTTCAAAGTTGATTATAATGTGCTCCCTCACAGGAAAGTTCACTAAAGCCAAAGCAAGACGCCTAGTAAATCAGACATGAAATGTTTTCTTTGAGGTCAACTCACTAGGAAAGCTTTGAGGATACTCAAAACAATGCTGAACTGGAGTCCAGCAGTAGTATTTCATCTCTTCGTATACTTACCGAGTTTTCTTTTTTTAAATTGAACCCTTAAAATGTTTTTCTTGAGTAGTGCTAAATTTGTGCAGTAAACTGAAGCTGAATGAGTCACTCTTGCAGTAGTGACTGGGCCACAAACAATTGGTGGGAGAGCAGTTAGCACTCAATTTTTTATTTTCCCTATTTGTCACTTCTCACACTTCATTATAAACAAGTCATATTCCTGAAATGAAAAACATACTTTCCAGGAAAGGGCAAAGCAAAAGAAAGTGGTATTTATCTGCCTGTCATCCTTTCATTTTTCTTTCTTAGTTCCAGTCATCAGTAGAACATATCCTGATAGTCCCTTATCATTATAGTTTATCATTATATTCTCGTTCACATCGCTGTGCAAATCTAATGCTCCAAATATGCCTTTTTGCCAAACAACTCCATCTTGACCAAGCCCAACACAGGTCACACCTACCCAGAAAACGTGCAGCCCAGGTGAACCTGTGCTGAGAGCACTTCCTTTTCTTCTCTAACCACTGCCTGGGTCAAAGCAAGTTTAGATTCACAGGATGATGCATCAGAACTTTCCTTCCTTAGGTCACTTCTCCCCAAATCCCACTGAAAGGAGGCAGGGACCAGTCTGGAAGTCGAAGACATGCAGTAGGTGTGCTTCTGGGCAGCTCTACATAGCTGCAGCTCAGGTGTCTATGTCTGCATTAGCTGTGTAGTTTAGCTTTCTAGTCAATGGGAAGAAGCAGGCACATAGAAGTTAATATTCATTTCATATTAAAACATGAAAAAAGAAACCAGATGGCTCATGTCTGAAGGGTGTTGCTCCCTGAAGGGTGGCTGAGGCGACCAGCTTGTATGCACACAGCTGCTGTAGGAGTGACAATGCGCAGGGTCGCTGGTGTATAAATACAAAGCTCTGTGGCTCGGATCCTCTCTCATCCAGAACAAGGCAGGAAGGCACTGCTTTACCATTATAATTTGGTGTGCCTCATCTTTGACTACTAGGCAGTTTTGGCCTTGTGTTTCAAGAAGGATATAGGGGAGCTAGAGGAGACTCAGGGAAGGGTCAGTAATATAACTAATAGTATGGGGCAGCCTGATGAGGAAGCATTAACAGATGTGCGAGACTTCAGCTGGAGAAGAGAAGGGTGAGGCGGGATATGACTGAGGTTTCCAAAGTCACTAAAGTGCTGGATAAGGTAATGGCAGAACTGCTGCTCACCAAATCCTGCACTGCTGGAACTAGAGCACAGTGTTAGAGGCAGGAATGCATCTTCTAACATGCCTAGAGCAACAGCTATGGGTGCTGCATGGTATGAAAAGAAGAAACTGTAGAAGGCAGCTTAGCTTGTGTTTTCTCCCTTAGTAGTGTCTCTCTTATTGTGCAAGTCAGAAATACAGTACAAGGCTAGATGGATCACTGGTGAGACCCAGAGGTGAATGTCAAACATACCCCTCCGCTGGCTGTGTAAGAAATGAAGAGTATCTGTGCTCCTCATTTAATTTGTTGTATGCAGGTAATATTGTCTGGCATCAGTTCAAGGCTAGGTGCTCTGGAAGCAGCCGTTTCTGGTGTTGGTCTGACTTTCTGGAACCGCACGGGTCCACCAGGGGCCGCGTTTTTTCTAGTGAGGTTTTGTTCATCAGCCCAAATGACCTGGGAGAGAGCAAGTTCTTTCTCCTGTAATGAAATCAATGAGAATTATGGGCACTGAATGTATTCCAGCAGGTGTTCAGCATCCCACAAGGTCAGGCACTTGGTTAATAGACTGAAGCTGTATAAAATGGTGTATGCTATTAGCAGCTAGGGGAAAAATCAAAAGGTAGAAAAGGACATTGGGCAGAGTGGTCAATTGTATATTGGAACAAGAAAAGAGAGAAACTGTCTGTAGTGCTTAAAGCAGAAGGTTTTAGTCAAAATAGAAAAAAAAAAGCTATTGTTTATTTGTATCAAATTTATTCTGCCTGTCAGAATACTAAGTATTTGTAGTAATTAAAAAAAATCTGCAGCTTTGAATGTACTAAAGAATCATCAGTGCACAGTCAAATTGCTCAGTGATGCTGAATTCTAGCTTGTCTCTGAGTTTGAACATATTCATTCTCAGGTTAGCCTTACATATTTAGGTAAAGTTGCCTTTATTGTGAATGTTTATCTGTACAAAATAAGCAAGTCCTAAATGCCTGGTCAATTCAGGTCAAAACAGCAGTCTAAACCTTTTGAAATGACTAAAGCAGCTTCATGGAGCTGGTAACCTCCATTTGACCATTCACCACACCAGTGATATTTGCTAAACTTAATTTATAGCATCTATACAAGCCTGTGTCTCACAGTATTGTGATTAAATTCAAAGAGGCTTGTCATACTTTTAACTTTGCGGCTGGGTGTAGCATTCAATAAATAATACCAATCTCATACCACAAATTGACTCTAATGCAAACAGATAAAAAAATCAAGTCTGTTCAGGAGAGGCTATTAGCCACATAATGGAAACAATAACTGAGTTAGAATTGCTCAGCTAATCAGCACGTTTTATTATCCCATTACTTTTTCCTCCAAGTTCAAAGAGACCAAATCAGAGGTTAAGTTACCAAGTTCAGTTTAATTTTTCCTCAACAAAAGCTTCATCTCTGAAGGATTGCGGAGAACCATTCTATGCCTTTCAGTCTGGGCAGGGCTGCACATTCCCTGTAATCAATAGGAGCTCAATGCGGTCAGCAGCTCACCGAGGTGCTCAGCATCTAACAGCACTGGACCTCTCCTGGCAATATTGTTCTTTCAGAATCAATTACACGAGAAATTCTGGCAGTTAGTAATACAGACCCTGTGATAATGTCATAATTGGTTTGGTGAGATACTACCATTGGTAAACTCGAAGTCCCTTAGTTAAGAGTGGCTGTGAAATGCTTCCACCTCTTGATCAGAACTCTAGTGTAGGCTCTGTGTTGGTCCACTCTTCTCCTGAGGGGGAAAGTTTTCCACCTGTCTCAAGCCCTCTGGGCCAAGAAAGATCACTCTGAGTTCTCCTTCATTTTAACTCTTCACAGTACCTCCTTCCGTTGTGCTGCGGTAATGTAGCTTCGTAGTTTATCATGATCACAAAGGTATATCTCAAATTTGATTACTGAGCCTGTGAACACTTCGGGGCATGCAATATCCATTGCCCTAGCACAATGGTTTTCTCACCTGTGCTGAGGCTGCTGGCTGCTTCTGCAAAAGGAAAAAGATTATATTTTTCCAGTTTTCTAATCATCTGATATTGCATTCTGGTATCAAAACTCCCCTGAAGTAATTGTTCATCCTTCTGATCCCTAATTGCATTTATCAACTCAGTATGAAACCTATTGCTACCTGGAGCTTTGTCTTCCTTTATCCAAATATTTCCTCACAACTATTTTCATAATCTGCAAAAGCACCTACAAAATATATCCTCACAGGAGGGACTGTTAGCATTCTTCTTAACAAGTATAGAGAAAAAAAGTCATTGAGTTTTTGTGTTATATTCAAAATTACTGTGAATATGAAGGAATCTTTTTTTCAGCATACTAAATCCCATGCAGCACTATAGGTTGTGAGATAAAAATTGTTTGTATGTTATTAAGTTCACACTGTTTTGAACTGCAGAATCACTTTGGTAATATTTTTCTTGGAAAATCAATTATATATGAAATTGAGTAGCAATTTAGTAACAAAGCCAGGTAATAATATAATTAAAAAGAAAATATTTACTTGCTGCACAGGGTATTTTGTATGCATCTTAATTATGTACCTTTGCTTGCTACCTTATGTTTTTAACCTTTGAGTTGATTTAGCATTAGGCAGATATGAAAATAATAAAAGCTGATAACATTGTCAGACTTGAGTTGTAATTTCAAAAATGATTGATATCTATATATTTGTTGCCCATGGCACTGTGAATTAGGAAACCAGGTAGAAAAAATATTCCTCAGCATGTAAATCTGATGTATGAGGAATCAGCCCCTTAGTATCCAACTGCCCATTGTTTAAGTGCTTTTTGCCAGACTAGTCTATTTTTAACTGTGCAGAAGTAGTGTAAGTGGTTTGACTCTAGCAGAGTCAAATTCTTCATATTATTTCCCTGCAGTAAGTCAGCTCTGAATTTCATCCTTTGTTTTATTGTTCATTCTAATGAAAAGCACTTTGGGAAATATTCTTCCCAGATATCTTAATACTGTAGACATGTACAAGAGATTTCATTTTCCTGCATTTATCAGAAGTAATTTCTTTGGTTTATATAATGGAAAGATCTTCTTTATACATCTCTTCTCTTGGACTAGGTCTTTTATTAGGAGTTGAAGATGATGAAATCACCAGTCATTCTTAGCATCAGTGAAATAAATGAAACAAGACTTAGCCAGCTAGCCAAGTGAGGATCCCAGGCTGATATATCAATATTCATCAAAATATTTACAGACTTTTGGAGTCTTTAATTAGCTATTGCATGTTGAAGATTCAGTTCAGTGAAGACAAACAGACTGTATTCTCTTCAAAAGCTGGATGAGGTTTACTGCAGCCGTAGTTTAAGGATTTGTTCTGTGTTGCAAAACAAATCAAGTACGTTGTGATTATAGCTCCCCATTAATCACTTTCCGCATTGTTTCCTTACCAGTCTTAATGGGCTTTTTTTCTCTAGGACTTATAAAACCTAAAATCCCTCAAGAGGACATGTCTCCACTACACAGCGAGCTAGGGCACTTTCTACTTTCTTCAAGAGAACTGTTTCACCCATTTTGCCTGACTTTAGATGGGGATGTTCACCACTGGGTAGATGTCTAGCTTTCTGCTGTGGCCACTGCAGATCTAGCCCTTACTGTCAATGGAGTTTATTTATATGATCAAACAAGTTGCTTTCAGGACTCCACTGATAAATTTAGATGTGCACATCTATGCTGTAGAGGCTAAATATGAGATAAATGCCATTCCTGTTGCCTTAAATGTAGGTGGAAGTCAGATACCCAAGTTAGGTAAACTTGATCTTTTCACTTCAGCATTATAAGAGGTAGCCTGTTGTTCAGGAATATATCATGAATACCTCATGTGACAGAGATGCATCTCAGGTATTGGGGGAGTTTGCTGGTGTTGTCACATGCCCTTCTACTCATTTTGAACCCTTTTAAAATTCTGTAAAGCTGATGCATTATAGTTTCTTTCCATCCCAAAGACTGACAAGCCCTGATGCTATCATGACATTCATGTTTTCTTCACTATATTTCTCCAGTCACATATCCTGATATGCATCTCCAAGACAAGAAATACCAAGGTTTGCTCTATGGTCCCTGCCTTTGGGAAAAGAGAGGTAAAGGAGAATATTTTTGTGACCCAGGGTTTAACTCTGTTTTCTCTGCTCTGCTGTTGTCCTGGCCCTAAACATACAGAACCAGAGCCCTTATGGTGTGAGGCTGCTGAAGCACTGCTCATAGTGTTTCCTCAGAGACAGGATTCTGCCATATTTAGTCATTTCCTTTTGCAGAGAGCTTTTACTGTACCTAGTGGAGGCCTTCCAGCAGTAACACAATCTCCCCTAGAACCTGTTTTTTCTATAATTGAATTCAACTCAAGGTCTCCATGCTGCTAGAAGCCAATGTCCATTAGGCACTATTCTATATTTATACTCAGCTGAAGTCGGTGTCAAATGCTGTATCTGGGCAACTGCCAGGGTTGGCAAGTCCTTCTTTTCTGTGGAGAGTCCCATGTATGGTTGTCATTTATCAGAATGACAAGGAGCTTCTTCTGCAAGTAGCGTTGGATTTCTCAAAATGATGGCTCCTCATATAGTAATGATTAACCCAATTTGTTTTTTATCAAGAATATCTAACTGGCTATTCTCTGACACCCATCATGTTGTGTAACTGCTCTTACATCTAGCAAAAACAAACAAACACAAAATCAAGGGAGAAGATGAACAGTTAGTTTTAAAATAAGCAGGGGTTTGAAGACTTTTTTTTTTTCTTCCCCCCCCCCCCCCCCCCCCCCCCCCCCCCGAGTCCCGGAAAACATTCATCTTTTTCGCTGCTTAACACAAAGGCTCTAAAATGCTGGCTCAGTTTGGAGATATCTGTGATTACAATTTAGTAGACATCAATTATCATTATTGTGGGGCTAGAAGTTGTTCATGTGCTGTGACATTGAATGATCCAAGATCTTCCCCCATTTCTCCATATTGGGCCCAAAGACACTACTTCACTACATATGCTGAAAGAGAAGTGTTTTCTTGTTTGCAGGAACTTCTGCTGCCTCTAATCTGTAAATGTCTTTCTGTGTTCTGACAAAATTTTAGCCAGTTTCACCCCCACAGGGAAAAACTTGTGGTGGAAGTAGATAGAAAAGAGGGAGACGATCTGGTCTACATCGTCTTGTGACTGTGTAGGGTATTGTTTTGTTGGCTGGTTCAAGGTCTTTGGGGTAACACAAAGGACAGGCTGTTTGTGGAGCTGTGGCTGGTGGTGTGGTCCTGTCAAAAAGCTGCATTGAAGTAACCCCCCTTTCTTTTTTGCCTAACACACTTTTTCAGGCTATACATTTTCACTGATAATGTAGGCAATTGGTCATGCTTTCTTTTATTTACATGTACCTCTATCACTGTGGTCTGATGTGATGTGTCTAATCTGAGGAATTTCTTCCAGTTTTATTCTGACTCGTGCTACCTGTCTCTTCCTAATAGGTGTTGACTTTTGCTGTGGTCTGATGTATTTTTCTTTATGCTTTCATATTTGAAAGGACTAAGTAGAGCTTTGATTTCCTGGATACGTTTTCTGTTGGAGCTATTGCAAGATATTCTTTACCCAGCAGTCTCACTCTCGCTTTGGTTTGATATTATGTCTTCACCTAGGAGAATGTATCAACTTTAATATTTACCTTCGGTAGTACTATTTAATTCTATTTTTAAGTGGATATTATTGAGTTTCCGCCCTGCCCCCCCCCCCCCCCCCCTCCTTTTCCGCTTGTGTACATACTTATGTTCTTTCTTCTAAGCATCTTATTCCATTTTGAAAGTCACATAATTGCTGGGTTATTTTTCTTTTCCTCCTTTGATCAGCATTAAGGTACTCTTTAAGTTCTATATTTGAATTAAGTATGAAGGAAGGGAGACTGAAAGGAAAATACTTGCTACTGCAACATTTTGGGTAGGTGAGTTTCCCTCATGAAGACCACCTACAATACAGCCTCTCTGTCCTTACTCTCATAAGCTTTTCTAGAACAGCCAGATTGGCTAACCAATTGCATACACTTAAAAAAAAAAAAAAAGACCTCCACCCTTATATAAAAAGGCGGAGAGATACTACATTTTGCAAAGAGTAGTTTTAAGTGTCTACTTTGACTCTACAACCTATTAGAAAAGGTAGTTGGTAACTGACTTTTGACCAACATAACTGAGCGTACAAAAATATTCCTTATCTCTTTGCACCCACAGAAACAAATACATATTTAAAGATAATAAGAAAGCTTCATATAACCACCTGCAACAACATAAACTTGCTTTCTGGCCAGTAGAAAAGTAATTTATTTTCATGACCCAAAGTAAAGAAGAAAGAATTAATGCAACCAAGGCAGATACCAGTTAAAACTCCAGGACATCATTTTAAAGCCTGTCAAACCATTAAACTTCTTTGGATGCCACTGAATAAGAAGAGTATGGTGATAACCTTTTCCTCTGACCTAAATTAGGATGCAAAAAACTGCAAATTCACCTGTGTGCCCCCATTTTCTGTCTGCATGGGCGAACAGGTGTTGAATGTGCTTCAAGCATTTCTCCGGTTTCAGGTGGTTGTGCAGCCCAGTGCGAAATCACAAAATTAGGTAAACATGATAGATTGATGCTGAAGACATTTAGGGTGAATGAGATCTTCTAGTTTATACATGAGACCGCCAGGTAAATTAATACAGGAAATTGACAATCATTTATACATGCCAGCATCAGCAGGCATCTCAGCAAAACTGCTGGCGAGAGGTCACAGCTCATCTACCATTGAGACGACCAGCAGTGAGGCTAAAAATTATTCATTTTCAGACATTGTTTAGGTACTTTTTTTCACTGTGGAAGCAGAAGATCTTCTTTTTCTTCTTCTTTCTCTCTCTCTCTCTCTCTCTTTTTTTTTTTTTTAACTAGGCAGAAGCAATAAATCAGCTAGTTTAAGAAGACCCGGCTAGCCCAACAGAGATTGATTTCACAGGGAAGTCGATGGGTTGCTAATAGAATTACAACTACCTGTCAAAATAGGGAAAACATATCTGTGACAGTGACAAAGAGCAAATCAATTGAAGAAGTGTTGTGGACTCTTTTTTTTTTTTTTTTTGAGACGTACATGCAAAGTACCTGTGTGTCTTTCAAAGCCTGCAACAGTGAAAAACAGAAATATTTATCCCCTTACAGGAGCCATTCCTGAAATACTTAATTATGGGATCAGTTTAGTTCTACTGCAATCACTAGATTACTCCCTTGAGATAAAGCTAAAGACCCAAATGCAGAGCTATTTGAGCATTTCCTCATGTTATGAAATCCACTTAAATGGGTTTATTAACAGCTGTAATAATTTGCTCCAGGTGAAGAACCTTGGCACATTTTGTTTACCACAAACTGTTTTTTTCAATTACACACACAAGCTTGCCAGTTTCAGGTGGTTTTTAGTGTTTGTACAGCTCAAGCAGAAAATCAGTTACAACAATGTTGTTGGCTCAGAAATTATGTTATAATTTGTGATAATTAGATAAAAATTGAGTTATTGAACAGTGGAAAGTTGCCATTGTGCAGCAACATTACTCTGCTACCTGTATCATGTATATAAATTATGTCATTTATGCATGCAATGCATTTATGTTGGAGATTGGAAAGGTTATTTGCAGTTAAAAATATAACTAAAATGTATACATACCTGTTGATGCAACAGTTTGTGATGGCCCTGCAGATGTCATGACTGAGCACTGAAGCTGTGATATATTTACCAAGTCATACCAGCACAGACTTGTGCTCTGCTGGTACAGCTCTGAAATAGTGATAATAAATTAATAGTACAAAATAATACTACAGTAAAACAAGCTACATGACAAGTGACATAATACCCACGACTGTAAATAAGGAGTGTAACAGTTCCCTGGTCCAGTTGTGGCTCTGGCAGGGTGCTGAGAGAGAACCTTTTCCTTGCAGAGGGAAGTATCACAGTGCAGCAAAGTCAGTTATCAGATACTTTTTGCCCTTTTCCCTCTCCAGCAGGCAGAAATATGTGAAACCGGGAGACGCTGGAGGGGTAAGGCAAAAGGATGCTGTGGGGCATAGTCACTTCCACTCCTTGTTTTCCTTCCACTTATGCTGTTCCTGGGTCTAAAGCTGCTGCTGGCACTTCCATTCCTTGCCTGAGAGGGTCCTTCAAACTATGGTGTGTCCACTATGACTACAGAAAGGGCAGCTCACAGTGGGAACCTGGTTTGGTGTGTCCCTTGGTACTCAAAAATATATTATGCAGACACATACTGGACAGATTTCCATCTCATGGCATAAGATATGGACTCCCATGTGTGCCATCTACAAGTAATATTATTTTGTTCCACTTCATCTTTTACAGCTTTTAACACCAACGACATGATTTAACCAGGTATGTTCCTTCTCCATAGTGCTTTTAAACAACTGACTCAATTGACCAAGAATGGTCCTGGCAGTGTATTATTACTAGTGCAGAAAAAGCCATAGAGAGACACTGAACAGTCTGAAGTAAAGGTAGTTATTCTTTAAGATAAAATAAGCTCTTGCCATAGAGGAGACCACATATCTTTATGAATTTTGTATATATGTATGAATGAGAACTTGGAACAAAACTGTAATCAAAATTAATTATCTGGGAATCTTCCTTTTATCCCATTACTTGGGTATATAAACCAAAGAGTTAGAAGGACTTTTATTTCATTTCTTTGTTCATACCAGTTTGGATAATGATTTGGTGCCAGAAAGGTGTTCTGCCAAAATTAAAAAAAACAAAGAACTTTATTCTCCAAAATTTACCCATGTACTTTCTTTCAAATAAATGTATAAACAAACACGTACATATCCACACTCATATGAACACACATAAGTAAAGAAAGTGGCATTTAGAGCTATACTGCCTTGGTAAACAGTCTGAAGAACAGCTGAGATATATTTTGCAGTACTACCCAAGTACAGTCCCAAATTATGATGATTTGAGGCATAACTATGTTCCAGTCTGATCTACAACTGAACTAGAGACACTTCTTTGAAGTCAATTGAAGTTACATTTAAACAGACGATACAACTTACATTGACTCCCAGTGAAAACAGTGTTTCATGCAGTGCAATTAAACCAAACTGTAAGAGGAACCAGGGTCAAAATTCTCAGACCTGGATATCTTGTTTTTCTTGCATTTCTTTGCTTGCTCTGCCTAATCAGTGCCCAGCTGTGCTCTTTATCATATTGTGCAACTTTTGTTGACTTTGTTGGGTCCTTCAGGCTTACATGAGCATGGCAACAACGTCTCTGGAGGCAGAGATGTGTTTTAAATTCTTTGGAGCAAGGAATAAACCATAACATTAATCTTTTTGTAGAGCGTTCCATGCATTTTTAACAGTGTGATTTTTAATAGATAGTAATAACAGCAATTTTGAAGTATCCTGCAGATTCTAGTAAAGGACTTTCCTTCGGAAACACTGTCCCCTGCTGCTAGTTTGCAAATCTTCTAATTTATTGCCACATGGAGTGTCCTATCTGTGCAACATTTTTTTTTTTTTAAACTTCAAAATAGATAAAACTGTAAATTTTATCAACAAAGGTTCCCAGCAGCATGTTACCATCTCTCCTGTGTGGGACTGCAGCTACTTTAAATCATTTCCAAATGATGGCAGTGGATAGTTTAAAGATCATGAATAAGTCATTTATTTAAATTAAGCATTTAGATTATCTATCTATATTTCAAATCTTATGGATCAGCTCTAAACCAGTATATTTTTCCTGAAGAGTGTTTTCTTGATGTGGGTTATTCAATAAGTCTCAAGAAGTCGCATCAGCTTTTAGTTATATATCTGTGAGACATTTCTTCCTATCCCTGACATGATGTGGATGTGGATCTTTGTGCTATGTAGACCTCGGGAGCCCAGCGGGGAGTGACTGGGCTGGTGGTTCACAGCTCCTACAACACAGAAAACAACAGGGAAGCTATTGCTGAAGCTCTCAGAACAAAAGGTATGAAGTTAGATCCAAGCGCTGACTGATGACAGAGTAAGTGTCTCTCCACCATCGACCGTGGCTGTTGCTGGAGGCTTACTCACTTCAAAAGTAGTGGGAAAACTCCAGGAAAGAGGGCAGATCTTCCCGTTAGTTTCAAACAGATATATAAAAAGCTGGGTAGCCAAAAGAGTTTAACAGCAGCTTTGTGATGAAACTCAGAAAAGATAAAGTGGCTAGGGCTTTGTCATCATGGCTTCAGAGTGCATAAACATGGAGCACGATTTGAATTGCTTATGGCACTCTAAGTTCGATTTATGTTTTATAAAATAAAACTTATAACTTAAAGCCTCAGGTGGAAGAGTCACCATGGACTTTTAACGTCTCACAAGTAAAACAGCTTGAGTGAGGGTCTCTCCATAAGTGCCAGAGAACCCAATTTTATGCGTTTGAGGAAAAAGCATGGAGAATGGGTCAGAGAAACAGCCAATCTTAAAATACTGGCACAACAAATTCCCTGCCACTGCAGGGCTGTGCCTTAAAAACTGACATCTTTGTGCCTGACTGTACCTGGGAGAGAAAGCTAACTGGGAACAGAAAGTGTAATCACTGCTTTCTACAAAGCACTGAATCCCTCTCATGGTTATGTTTGTCCCACTTTTGTAAACTACATGTTTTAATATGCATTATGGACATTCCACTAACAAAGGTATTTGCTTTACTTAAATAGAATTTCAATGAAATATGTCTTGGGAGGATATATGACCCTTTTAAGGCAGGAGCAACTATTAGTTACTATAGAAGCCCAGAAAATATTTGTTCAGTGCTCTCTTAAGCATGCAGCCTGAATGCCGCACAAAGACCGTGTCACTATTATAAATCGAGCAGAGACAAAGAGCCTGACTG